>NC_059181.1:25655642-26276640 GCF_019923935.1 Bubalus bubalis
AAATTGGTGCAGCCATTGTGGAAAACAGTATGTGCTGTGCTGTGCACAGTTGCTCAGTTGTGTCCGACTCTTTGCGACCCTATGACTAGCCCGCCAGGCTCCTCTGTCCATGGGATTCTCCAGGCAAGAATACTGGAGTGGGTAGCCATGCCCTTCTCGAGGGGATCTTCCCAACCCAAGGACTGAACCCAGGACTTTCTCAAAAAACTAAAAATAGAACTATCATATGACCCAGAAATTCCATTCCTGAGTACATATCCAGAGAAAATGAAAACACTAATTTAAAAATATATATGTACCTCAATGTTCATGGCAGCATTATTGACAACTACCAAAATATGGAAGCAACCTAAGTGTCCAACAACAAATAAATGAATAATGAAGTTGTGGTGTGTGTGTGTGTGTGTGTGTGTGTGTGTATACACATACATACACACCATGGTATACTACTCAGTCATAAGAAAATGAAATTCTGCCATTTGCAAGAACATGGATGGACTTGGAGGGTATTATGCTTTAGTGAAATAAGTCAGACAGAGAAAGACAAACACTGTATGATATCATTTACATATGAAATCTAAAAATGAAACAAACTTGTGAATATAACAAAAAAGAAACAAACTCAGAGAGAACAAATTAGTGGTTACCAGCAGTGAGAGGGAAGTGTGGAAGGGCAACATAGGGGACTAAGAGGTATGAATTATTATGTATAAAATTAGCTACAAGGGTATACTATACAACAAGGGGAAATACAGTCAACATTTTACAATAACTATAAATGAAGTATAACCTTTAAAAATTGTGAATCATTCTATTGTACACCTGTAACATATAATATTGTACCTTGACTATCCATCAATTAAAAGAAAAAAAAATGCTTCTCCCTTATCATACCTTGCTTTATCCCAAAGTCATATGCTTTATATTTTGTTACAGAAGCACCACAATTTCAGGTTAGAAAAAATCTATCCCAGTTATCTATTGCAGTCTGTGTTAAATGTTAAAACAACAACATTTATCTCACACTCAAATCAACAGTTGGGGCAAGAAATCAAACAGCAAGATTGTAGCTACAAACAAAGAGGGATGGAGGCTTAGCACCAACTGGGGACAAAAAACACTGTGGTGAGTTTCTAGAACTGGTCCCAGAGTACAGAATAGTTCAGGGTTTGCTTCCCATAGTTGCTTGGAGTCGAGTCTCATCGAAAGAGCTGAATTGAGTCTGATAAATTTCAGTGTTGTTCTTGACATTAATCCAAGTTGAAGTAACTAAAATAGGAATCAGTCCATTAAGCACGATGAGGTACACTGTCTTATTATAAAAAGCCTTTTTGCTGTCTTTGGAGTCTGAAACCTCTCCTCCTACTTACCAGCTAGCTAGTTACACACACACACACACTCACACACACACACACACACAGAAGAATGAATGTTTCCAAGGCTCTCTCTTATGAATATTACATTTTGCTGAAGCAATATAATCTTGAGTATTTGCTGGCATATATAATACATTCCCTTATTCTCACTGACTGCTGGAGAAAATATGCATTGGAAAAAACAAACAAACAAGAAGCCAAAGCAAGAATCAATCATATAGTTATTTTAACCAGGATCACCAAGCTGAAGAAGAGGAGAAAAAGAATCACAGACTAACATCCTGATTATTCCATGGTCTGGTCCAAAATGCAATGACCACTAGAATACTCAGACTCAGGTTATCTTTGGTACGTGGTGCTTAGTTAAATTAGTGTCTTTAATGGTTAAAAAAAACATAGGTATTCCAGGAGCCAAGAAATTAACGAAAATTATGCATAATCTAATTTTACCTCTTAGATCAGCAATCCTTAATAGGAATTCTAAATTTTATATATAATGTTGACATACTTTCTTTTTTTTTCATAAGAAAAAAGGTGATGTTTTAAAAAACATTTCACTTTGGGCTATTTATCCTATATCAATACCCAAACTGGATAAAGTCACATTTTCTACATTATGTATTTTAACATTTTAAGTCTCTTGGGAGAGTTCAACAAAATATGTTCTGGCTTAAAATCATTAACTTTCCAGTGTACTTTATGGTAATCTGTTATATGATTTCATTGTCACAAAGTATCTACCTTTGTCTTCATATCAAATTTCTGTATGCATTTTCAGAGGTCTAAAGACAAACACAAAATTTGGGCAGTCACTAAATAAGAAGAAAGGGCCGGGAGTTCAGAGTCACCACTATATACCATATTTGTCTAATTTTATGACTTTGAACAAGTTTTGAAAGATTTGTGCTTTATTTTCCTCATCTATAAAATAAAAAGGCTAAAATTAAACTTCTCTTTTACAAGGGCACTATGAAAGTCAAAAAAAGATAATATATGATCAAGATATCTAAAAACTTTAATATTCTGTTAAAATATCAGTACTCTTTTCATAGATAATAAGTAGAAATCCTTAGAAATTCTCTCTTTCTCAAGCTTGCAACTCAGAGCAGCTTATTATAATTCTGTTTAAACATTTGAAATCCAAAATGGTCTTCTGGTCCTTCCTTGCATGGGAGGAGGAAAACATTGATAATACTGGTTATATTCTGAGATTCTGCTTTGCTTGTTCATGTTTTTAGGACCTTTGAAGTTAATTAATTGATAACCCTACAAAGCCAGTACTCTTAGTACCTGAGTACTCTATAAGACCTACCCAAGGCTCAAGGATATAAAGTCATATTATTCAAGTGACTTGTTTACTGAAGAATCTTTAACAAAAGGGAATATATAAGCTGCTACTGCTGCTAAGTCACTTCAGTTGTGTCCGACTCTGTGTGACCCCACAGACGGCAGCCCACCAGGCTCCCCCGTCCCTGGGATTCTCCAGGCAAGAACACTGGAGTGGGTTGCCATTTCCTTCTCCAATGCATGAAAGTGAAAAGTGAAAGTGAAGTCGCTCAGTCGTATCCGACTCAGCGACACCATGGACTTCAGCCTACCAGGCTCCTCCGTCCATGGGATTTTCCAGGCAAGAGTACTGGAGTGGGGTGCCATTGTCTTCTCCAATATATAAGCTACTTACTGCCTGTCAAAAAAAAATAAATAAATAAACTCATTAAGTATATCTTGTTCCCTTAATGACATTTTAAGGCAATTTCAGTTCAACCTCTCTCTTCTTTCCCAGTGTAAGCCTGATCTGCAACTTTGACTGCCTGTGGGGACTGAGGGAAACAAGATCAGTTGCTAGACATCTTCTACCTACGACTCTTTTCAAAGGACAAAAAGTTGGTGTGAGCAGGAAGAAAAGAGAAAGTGAAAAATGTCTTTGTATTTAACTGGTCTTGGTTATAACATACCGCCACACTCCCCCTTTCTTATCGTGGCATCTTTGGCTAATGCTGACACATATCCGTGGCAGGTATGCAAAAATACTGAGATGTATCCTTAGGGGTACTCCTGATCCACTGTTCTCTGGCTCCCTATTTTTTGGTTCAGATTGGATTAATATCTAGTACCACACTGAAATCTATCAGACCAAACAACAACTACTCTCCAAACAACTATAGAAAGAAAGCTCTGAACTCATTACTTTGGGACCACTTCTGGAAATTCACTACAGTGTGCCTGTCCCCAAGTGGTCCTGTGCCTTGTTATCCTATACCAGTTAGTTTCCATCCCTTTTGTTTGTAGTTTTCAGTCTGCTTTTTGATTTCCTGAATTTGTCTCTGTGATTGCTATTGTGGACTTTATTCAGACATATGTTCTTCCATTAATCTTGAATAGACAATCTGTTTTAATTGGCTGCAGTCCCTATCTTGGACCAGTAACCTCAATAGTTCTCACGAGTACCCCTTAATGATCTGGCTCCTGTTCTGCTCTTCAATCACCTGTATTTACTCCACCCCAAAATTCCAGCTTCTGCCACAAAGGCATTCCCCAGAGGTGCTCAGATAGCCTAGACTGGTAACATTTCGGTCATCTTGGGAAACATACCATCAAAATGTATGCATGCTCAGTTGCTCAGTTGTGTCCAACTATTGGTGATGTCATGGACTGTAGCCCACCAGGCTCCTCTGTCTCAGGCAAGAATACCAGAATGGGTTGCCATTTTCTCCTCCAGGGGATCTTCCTGACCCAGAGATTGAACTTGCTTCTCCTTTGTCTCCTGCATTGCAGGCGATTCTTTACCTCAGAGCCATTCAAGAAGCCTGCCAAGACAGCTTGAGCCCAAATACTTGATGTGATGTTCACTTACCATGCAAAATGGGTAACTGCTTCTTGTTCATTTTATTCTCTACTTAGATAAACATATGGGGAGATTACTGAATCTGACCCATTCAGTTCAGTTCAGTCGCTCAGTCGTGTCCGACTCTTTGTGACCCCATGAATCGCAGCACGCCAGGCCTCCCTGTCCATCACCAACTCCCGGAGTTCACTCAAACTCACGTCCATCGAGTCAGTGATGCCATCCAGCCATCTCATCCTCTGTCATCCCCTTCTCCTCCTGCCCCCAATCCCTCCCAGCATCAGAGTCTTTTCCAATGAGTCAACTCTTCGCATGAGGTGGCCAAAGTACTGGAGTTTCAGCTTTAGCATCATTCCTTCCAAAGAAATCCCTGGGCTGACCTCCTTCAGAATGGACTGGTTGGATCTCCTTGCAGTCCAAGGAACTCTCAAGAGTCTTCTCCAACACCACAGTTCAAAAGGATCAATTCGGAACACATGTATACCTGTGGCGGATTCATTTTGATATTTGGCAAATCTAATACAGTTATGTAAATTTTAAAAATAAAATAAAAAAAAACAAAAGCATCAATTCTTCAGTCCTCAGCTTTCTTCACAGTCCAACTCTCACATCCATACATGACCACTGGAAAAACCATAGCCTTGACTAGCCGGACCTTTGTTGGCAAAGTAATGTCTCTGCTTTTGAATATGCTATCTAGGTTGGTCATAACTTTTCTTCCAAGGAGTAAGCGTCTTTTAATTTCATGGCTGCAGTCACCATCTGCAGTGATTTTGGAGCCCAAAAAAATTAGCAGACATTAAAATGATGAATGAAAAGCCAGTGTCTTCTTTTTGCTACATTTTCATCTCTGCAAATGATTCTCTTTGAATTTCTCCCTTTCATATGGCCTCAAATTTGGGGAAAAGCCTTTCTCCACATGTTGTTTTCACTCTTGCTACAAAGAAACCACCCCGAAACCTAGTAGCATGAAGCAATATTTTTATTGTGTTTACAGATACACAGTAGAGTGAGGACAGCTTTTGTCTAAGTAAAGACAATGTGGTGGCAGGGAGCTGGAATCCTCTGGAGACATCTTCACTCACTTGTCCAGCAGTTGATGCTGGTTATGGATTGAGATCTAAACTGGGGATGGGAACCAGGGCACTGACATGGGATTTTCCATATGGCCTGAACTTCCTCACAGCATGTTATCCATAGGATTTTTACATTGCTGTTCAGGGATACAAAGGCAATTATTCTTTCATCTCAATTTTCATGACTAAATGTATAAATATATTTAATTCTTAAAACTTGATTTACACCTCAAATTAGACTAAACTTCTTCTTTTTTTTTTGCTTTTATTTATTTATTTATTTTTTAATGATTCAGAATTCCTTTATTAGTGCAGCTTTTGAGTCAGAGACACCTGTTTTCATTCCACCTATTCACTTATTTCACTCATTGAGTTTTTTAAAATTTCACTTATTACTTAATCAATTTCTTGTGTTCAGTAAGTTCTTTTTTTTTAATTTTATTTTATTTTTAAACTTTACAAAATTGTATTAGTTTTTCCAAATATGTATACCTGTGGCAGATTCATTTTGATATTTGGACTAAACTTCTTCTTCCAAAAATATACCATTCATCTGAAGAAGCCCTGACCCCAGTCCCAGTGTGAGGCTCGATACAGAGATTTCCTGTGTGAAAGCAATTCTGCAGACTTTCTTTCTTACCAGTCAGGCTCTTTTGTGAAAGGCAAAGTCTTTAATTTCATCACTGCTGCTGCTGCTGCTGCTGCTAAGTTGCTTCAGTCGTGTCCAACTCTGTGGGACCCCATAGACGGCAGCCCAACAGGCTCCCCCGTCCCTGCGATTCTCCAGGCAAGAACACTGGAGTGGGTTGCCATTTCCTTCTCCAATGCATGAAAGTGAAAATTGAAGTGAAGTCACTCAGTGGTGTCGGCCTCTCCACGACCCCATGGACTGCAGCCTACCAGGCTCCTCCATCCATGGGATTTTCCAGGCAAGAGTACTGGAGTGGGTTGCCAGTGCCTTCTCCCAATTTCATCACTGAAGATTACTTAAACCGTAATTTGTTGGTAGGAGTGGCACACTGAAACTCACTTAAAAAAAAAAAAGCTGCATATTGAAACATTTTAAAAAGGCCATAATCAATTGAAAAAATGAAAATTAGATTTTGGTGAGAAAATAGGATCAATAAAATAATAGGAAATTGCAACAATAGTGAGTCAAAAACAAAAAGAAAATAAAAACTAGAAAAGGAAGGCCAAGGATGTGCAAAATAAAATCTCAATGACAGGTTTTTTACATAAATATTTAGCCGTGTGTATACCAAATGTTCAAACAATGATATATGTATATACATATATATATATATATATAAGCTATTTTGCATTGCACATCTGCATTAATGCAGAGAGTAACAGGGACATAAATAATCTGTGCCAGTATGGCTGCCCTAATTTAAGAATATTTCTTAAAGATAACCAATAGGGAACTTCACTCCCAAAGTGTATGTTAATCACAAGATAACTCTGTTCATGTGTGGGTGTTTGTACTGCCAACAAGTGTAAATTTACCCAGTAGCAGCTGTGATCAATTATTCCAAAATTCCTAATGACCTGATGGCCCAAACCAAACTATAGACAATGATTTGTATAATTTAGTCAATTATCTGTGACTAGCAATAGGGAAATGACACAAACTTTAGCCCAAATAAGCAGCTATTTATTCTTGTTTAGTATTACCTTTAAAAGTTATCAAAGCAAAAATCTATCGAGGCATTATGTATAGCCAACACATCTTAACAGGCTCAGTATCAAGTCCTGGATATATCAGAAATTGCTTTGCAAGCAAATTTCTAAATACTCCCTTGCAAAGTATAGCCTGTCTCTGAAGCCTAACCAGACCAAGTATATAAAATATAGTGGATATTGATATGATGGATTACATTTCACTCTTTCTTTCTTCCTTGCCTAAGCAGGTTACCTAGGCCCCTCAAAGTCTTACTCAGTTTGGCAGTCCCTAGAGGTGTCTCAGGTGGTTCACAGTCTTCTTGGGACCATTTTGTTGATGGTGACAGCAATAGAAGCCACTTGAAGATGGCGCCTCCCCACTGCCAAGATACGGTGCAAATGACATGCCTGCATCTTGCTCTCACAGAAGTTGATGGAACCAGGATGGTTAGACAGTAACTGAGATTGGCCAGAATTTTCTCTCCCCCTTCCTACTTGGCCTCAAATTTCCCTTTAAATATTGACACACAAGTTTTTCCTCTTTCTCATTTAGCCTGGAACTCCGCATACGGACTGTCTCCTAGTGATATCCAACCCAGCACCTCTTCAGATCTATCTGGGCATGGCTCAGTTTCCAGCCAGGGTTAAGAGTAACCCCTCCTAAATTAATCTAAAATTGAACTAAAATGAGTTTATGCATAAAATCTCAGATTGATGCATTTGCAAATTAGGGCTCTCAAACATACATATCTTTCTTTCAATTTATGGACAGAAAAGAGGGAAACAAGAAACAAAGGAAGGGAGGAAGGGAAGGACAGAAAGAGACCAAAAAAGAGAAAGTAAGAGAATAAATGCAGTCTCAAAAGTCATCAAAACTGAATTCAACACTTCAGAATTGTTGAATAGAGCAGAAATTTTATAAAGGTAGTTTTTAAGAAAGATGTCAACTAGGAAACCTTGAGCTACTTATTAGTTTTTAGAGTGAAAACTTTTGAACCAAAAATAGGCAAGTAAACATTATTTTGTATTCCTTTCAGCACACTGATGATATTTTGCAGTGTGATGGATTGAAGTTGTTTCAGATATTCTACAATTTCTGTGATTTTCACCCACTGAGACTCTATTCAGATAAAAGGATCAATCTAAATTCTGATGGTTAAGAACTGCATGTGCCACTTTTCAATCATATTTCCAGAAATCAACTGAATATACCAAATAATTCCGAAGCCCTTTGGTCCTCTCTCAACCCTTTGAATCTCGGTTTCAGTGGGACCAAGTTTTAATCACTCTTTTGCAGAAAGTAGAAAGCAAGTTATAAACAAAAGCCTAAAGTCAAAAATCAATGGAGTTGTCATATTATATTTTGGATTTTAGTGCTTGAAGAAACCATAAAGAAGCATTTTCATATTTTTTCCATCTGTCAAGGATTATAGAATCAAAAGTATTCCAGCTGCTTTTGTTCAATATTGCTATATTACCAGGAAGAACTAAATAAACTCAAGATTCTTCCTCATTCTTCCCATTAGTTATTATGGCTTATAATACTTTTGAAATTTGAGGTCTAATCGGTCTGTTTTGTTGAGAAAAGGAAGAGAAATGGGCAAATGAATGGGTTTTATGAAGGCTTATGGGAGGTGGTTCACAAAGATGCTGGAAACAACCTTGCTCTTCCCAATAAGCCCTAAGACAACAGGACTTTCCTTTCCTTCTATTAGGAGGCAGTGCTTCTTTGTTCTCCCCTTGAATCTGGGCAGGTCCTGTGACTTTGACAAACAGAAGGTAGCAGAAGAGATATTCTGGCAAACTCTGGGGCTTGGCTTTAAGAGGTCTTACCCCTTCAATTTTCACCTTCATAAGTTCTGATGAGCCATGGCTACACTGCTGGAGAGCAACATGAAACAGGTTTTTTGTTTTTATTTCTTTCTTTCTTTTAATTTTATTGAAGTATAGTGTTGCAACAGAGAAGGCAATGGCACCCCACTCCAGTACTCTTGCCTGGAAAATCCCATGGATGGAGGAGCCTGGTGGGCTGCAGTCCATGGGGTTGCTAAGAGTTGGACACGACTGAAGCAATTTAGCAGCAGCAGTGTTGCAAAGAGTCAGACACGACTGAGCACACACATGCACAGTTGATTTACAATGTTGTGTTAAATTTCTTCTGTATGGTGAAGTGACTCAGTTATATATATATATATATATATATATATATATATTCTTTCTCATATTCTTTCCCATATGGTTTATCACAGGATATTGAATATAGTTTCCTGTGCTGTGTGGTAGGACCTTGTTTTGATCCATCTTATATATAACAGTTTGCTGCTGCTGCTGCTAAGTCGCTTCAGTCGTGTCCAACTCTGTGCGACCCCAGAGATGGCAGCCCACCAGGCTCCCCTGTCCCTGGGATTCTCCAGGCAAGAACACTGGAGTGGGTTGCCGTTTCCTTCTCCAGTGCATGAAAGTGAAAAGTGAAAGTAAAGTCGCTCAGTCATGTCCGACTCTTCACGACCCCATGGACTGCAGCCCACCAGGCTCCTTCATCCATAGGATTTTCCAGGCAAGAGTACTGGAGTGGGGTGCCATCGCCTTCTCCGATATATAACAGTTTGCTTCTGCTAATTTGCTTCTGCTAATTCCAAAATTCCCATTCCTTCCCTCCCCTACCTGCCCTCTCCCTGGAATCTAAAATACAATACAAATCAGCATATCTATGAAACAAAACAGACTCACATATACAGAGAACAGAGTTGTTTCTTTAGCTGCATCAATCATTAGGCATGTGTTTGTGTGTTAGTTGCTGAGTTGTGTCCAACTCTGCAACCCCATGGACTGTAGCCCACCAGGCTTCTCTGTCTATGGAATTCTCCAGGCGAGAATACTGGAGTAGATTGACATTCCCTTCTCCAGAGGAACTTCCCAACCCAGGGATAGAATTCTCGTCTCCTGCATCGCAAGCAGATTCTTTATCCTTTGGGCTATAGGGAAGTGAAGCCATTTTAAGTCAGCCAGTCCCAGGTAAGTCTCTGGATAACTGATATTGTATGAGTGATCTCAGTCAATATAAATAAAGTAGAAGAATAATAAAGCCTTATTGATTTTGAGGGGCAGTTTAATATGCAAGGATGAATAATGAAACCAAGACTCAAAATGTCACTGTCTGCTTCCATTTAGTTATAATGAAAATGATATTCCTTTTCCTAAGATTGAATTTCCATCTTTGCCCATTCTCTTGTATTCTCAAGGGACCTTTCTTAGGTCAAGTACACTTTCTTTATTATGTATATCATGCATCTTCTACTATTTCCTGTTAGCTCTTTCCTATTCACATTTAAATATCTTTTAATCTGTCTTATCTTAAACTATCTTTTAAAAGCTATCACCTCCTATTAGCAGCAGATCACTTCTCTTTACAGCCCAGTTTTAAAGAGTTGTTTACAATCAGTAATTTTACTTTCACTTTATGATTTCAATGCACTAAAATCTCACTTCTGGAGCACCACTAAAACAGATTATCTCACTATCCCTAAATCCAACAGAAATTTCTTAGTCTTTTTCTGACTGAATTTTCCCTTATCTCTTGATATTATGGGTCATTCCTTGTCCTTTAAACACCCTGTACCTTTGGCTTTGTAACGCTTAATACTCCTCCTTGTACTCTAATAACTATCCTGTCCGATTTGGTATCCTTTGATCATTTATTTTATTCTGTTCACTCTTATTTCCTTAGGCCCATCATCAGCAAATTATGACCTGTAGGCCAAATCCTGACCTCCACCTGCTTTTATAAATAATCTTTTATTAGATCAGAAACTCTCTCATTCATTGGTTTATTGTCTAAGTTCAGTTCAGTTCAGTCCATAGTCGTGTCCAACTATTTGTGACCCCATGGACTGCAGCACACTAGGCTTCCCTGTCCATCACCAACCCCTGGAGCCTGCTCAAACTCATGTCCATCAAGTTGGTGATGCCATCCAACCATCTCATGCTCTGTTGGCCCCTTCTCCTGCCTTCAGTCTTTCCCAGTATCAGGGTCTGTTCCAGTGAGTCAGTTCTTCGCATTAGGTGGCCAAAGTGTTGGAGCTTCAGCTTCAGCATCAGTCCGTCCAACGAATATTCAGGACTGATTTCCTTTAGGATTGACTGGTTTGATCTCCTTGCAGTCCAAGAAACTCTCAAGAGTCTTCTCCAACACCACAGTTCAAAAGCATCAATTCTTCAGCACTCAGCTTTCCTTATAGTCCAACTAACCTATCCATAGATGACTACTGCAAAAACCATAGCTTTGACTATTGTCTAAAGCTTGGGCCATTGATGAATGACTGAGTTGAGAAAGTTGACAAAAAGTTAATCAGCTGATTTAAGATATAAAGGATATACAGTATATATATATACATATATATATATATGTTATATTTAAGTAAGGGTTTTTTTTTTTTGTTTTTTGAGACAGAGGGCTGTATATTAAATGACATATTATGGACAGTTTACACAATCCAGGTCTAAATATCATGTGACCCCTTGTCAAGAAAGAATGCTATTTTTAAGGAGTTATCGATGTTAGGAGAATGTTGCTCTTTATGGTTGAGCAGGTATTTCTGCTAATGGGGGGATGGGGGTTGGGTGATGCATGGTGCAGATATACAATGCACAGTGGGGCTTGGGGGAGACAGGAGGTCAAAGGGCAGAGGAGATTTCTTGTTTTAATTTTTATCTTGTCATCAAAAAGGAATTTTATTGCACAAGTAGATGTAACACTTGTGCTCTTGCTAGCCGCAAGTTCTTCACTCTCCACAGATCAAGTAGCCCACAATGTGTAAAATGTTATCTGGCCCTTGACAGAAAAAGTTTGCCAGTCTCGGATGCAGAGCTCTGATATGTGTTCTATTTTAACTATACAACTTTCTTGAATGAGTTCATCCTTCTCTATCACAAACACACAATGAAATTAATGTCTGTTTAGTGGATAGCTCTTTAAAAATCCCATCTTCTAGGCCAGGTAATAGATTTAGATCTTGTGTTGGATATCTTCCCTTTATGCCTACCACCCATTTATCTCTACAGAAAATCTGAACTCTTTGGAGTGGGCTTCCTTGCTCTTTGCTTTTAATTGGGTTATTTCAAGTGGAGGCACTAGTGGGAAAAGCAAGGGCGAGTGGAAAGAAATGTCAAGCTACGTATTCCACTGGCTCCTTCATTGACGAAATATGGTTTCGTCATGGTTTTGCTGTTGTACTAAAGGCTACATCTCTTGTCCTGTTGTCTTATGCTCTTGCTAGCCTCAAGTGTTTCACTCTCCTTTGTGGTTTCCTTAAATCTTAGCTACATCTTATAACAGTCTTTTCTTAAAATCTCTCTAATTGTACATGTTGGATATGTCTGTTACTTTTTTGCAGGATTCTGATATAGAACTGCCGAGTGGACATATAAACATAGATATCGTATAGTCAATTCAACATAAGTTATCCAAAACTAAGGTCATCTTCACTGCCCCCAAATCATCTGTCAATGATAGCTCTTCTTCCTGTACTTCTAAGAAATCAACACAACTTTTACCAAGTTCCCAGTGCCATGAACCTGAGTATTTGTCTTCACCTCTTGTCCAGTCTTTAAAAGGCCAACCATAACCAAGTTTGATAGTATTTACTAAGCTCATGTCAAGGCCAGTAACATCTCTTCTGATCACTATCCTTCCCTCCAGCTTTCCATCCCAATGTTCTATTTTTCACAGTGCAACCAGGTTCAGTTTTCCAAAGTGAAAATCTGATTACATTAGTCTTTTCCTCAATACTCTTTAACTATATATCTAAAGGCCCGGTCCTTAAATAAGGCATAACTGATTCTCTGGGATCTGAACCTGTTTATCTTTCCAGTTTTACCTCTTGCCACTTCCTACACTGTATGCCATGCTCTGAAAGTGAAAGTGTTAGCCATTCAGTCGTGTCCAATTCTTTGCAACCTCATGGCCAGGCTCCTCTGTCCATGGAATTTTCCAGGCAAGAATACTAGAGTGGGTAGCCATTCCCTTCTCCAAGGGATCTTTCCAACCCAGGGATCAAATCCAGGTCTCCTGCATTGCAGGCAAATTCTTTACCATCTGAGCCACCAGGGAAGCCTATGCTCTGAGCCATACTCAAATTCCTTTTAGATCTTTGAAGGTGCCACATTTTATCTTGCTTCTGGGCCATTATAGCTGCTATTTTTTTTTTTATACCTGAAACACTTTTTCTCTCAAATTCATTTGGATAATTTCTAGTTATCTTTCATATCCCTCCCAACTTAAATTTCACCCCTCCCAAGAAGTCTTCTTTTACATCACTCCTGCTATTTTCTATCTGGTGTTAAATAAGACTTCTATTACAGCAGCAGTTCTGCTATTTTGTAATGTGTTATATGCTCTCCTACAAGGTTATAAGCCATGAGAGGGTAGGAACTCCATCTATGTTATTCACTGTTTATCAAAAGCATGTATCACCTGCCCATACTGCTATAGTACACTAATATGGATAAAAAGTAATTAAATTAAAATAATTGGATGATAAAATGATTTCATATTTTGAATTGTAAGTGACGCTTCTAGATTAGATTCAATTTCATGGCAAATATTTCATGGTACCTGATACACGCATGACATTTACAAAGATCCTGCTTTTGATGTACTTGGTAGAGTACAGTTTTCTAAGGCAGGTCTTTGTGGCCCTGGGTTATGTCATAGTAGTCATAAGGGCAGTACAAATAGAAAGTGTTCTGGTGACTTACAGGTGTCACAAGGGAAGGTGAGTTGTGACTTTTGGCATTTAAATTGCTTAAATATCCTAAATGAATATATAATAGTCCATTTATATGCCCTTCTACCATGAACCCTCTAGAATTAGGGTTCCTATGCTTAAGAGTTCTTAACCAATGCTAGAATTAAGATTTTTCACTTGAACTAGAGACATAGGCAAGCCATAAATGTTGCTAAATTAAGAGCCTCTTCTACAGTAGAAAGGGAAAAGCAAGTATCACCAAATATTTGAGGAAAAATAAGAGCATGAACGAGAGGTACCAAAGTCAACAAAACAATCAAACTCACCATGAAAGAAAGCTAAAACAGAAAATATTTCAAGAACAATACAATGCATATTTTCCAAGTGCTACCAGCAGATATATTCAAAATAAAAGATTTTAAGGATGAAATGATGAAACATAATTCAAATTTAAACAATTATTTCTGAAGTTCTCAAAATTATAAATTAAATTGTAGAAAGGATGGGTTTTTTTTAACCTTTCATATTTTTATTAGTAGTTCTCTCCAAAGAATCAAGATAGTTAGCAAATTACTTTAGCTTCATCAAGACTATATATCCTTTATATGTAGATCTTTAATGAAGTACAACACAATACAAAACAAACCTAAGATACTGATTTCTATGACTAGGAGCTATTCATTGTGTTACTGTAGAACAAGGAGATCAAATCAGTCCATCCTGAAGGAAATCAACCCTGAATATTCATTGGAAGGACTGATGCTAAAGCTGAAGCTCCAGTACTTGGGCCACCTGATGTGAAGAGCTGATTCACTGGAAAAGACCTTGATGCTGGGAAAGGTTGAAGGCAGGAGGAGAAGTGGGTAACAGAAGATGAGATGGTTGAATGGCATCACCAACTCAATGAACATGAGTTTGAGCAAACTCCAGGAGACGGTGAAGGAAAGGGAAGCCTGGCGTGCTGCAATCCATGGGGTCATAAAGAGTCGGACATGACTGAGTGACTGAACAACAAGCAGCAGGAGCTGGAAGGAGAGGCAGTTCTCCAGGGATAACTGAGGTGGAGTAGTGCTGGGGGACTAAATCACTACCTGTCTCTTCCCTGTGTGATGTGCTGGCAAGGGGCCGATGATTTTTTTTTTTTTTTAATAAAATTTGGCTTTTTCTCTTTTTTTTTTTAAATTTTTTTTAATTTTTTAATTTTTTAAAATTTTATTTTATTTTTAAACTTTACATAACTGTATTAGTTTTGCCAAATATCAAAATGAATCCGCCACAGGTATACATGTGTTCCCCATCCTGAACCCTCCTCCCTCCTCCCTCCCCATTCCATCCCTCTGGGTCGTCCCAGTGCACCAGCCCCAAGCATCCAGTATCGTGCATCGAACCTGGACTGGCAACTCGTTTCATACATGATATTTTACATGTTTCAATGCCATTCTCCCAAATCTTCCCACCCTCTCCCTCTCCCACAGAGTCCATAAGACTGTTCTATACATCAGTGTCTCTTTTGCTGTCTCGTACACAGGGTTATTGTTACCATCTTTCTAAATTCCATATATATGCGTTAGTATACTGTATTGCTGTTTTTCTTTCTGGCTTACTTCACTCTGTATAATAGGCTCCAGTTTCATCCACCTCATTAGAACTGATTCAAATGTATTCTTTTTAATGGCTGAATAATACTCCATTGTGTATATGTACCACAGCTTTCTTATCCATTCATCTGCTGATGGACATCTAGGTTGCTTCCATGTCCTGGCTATTATAAACAGTGCTGTGATGAACATTGGGGTACTCGTGTCTCTTTCCCTTCTGGTTTCCTCAGTGTGTATGCCCAGCAGTGGGATTGCTGGATCATAAGGCAGGTCTATTTCCAGTTTTTTAAGGAATCTCCACACTGTTCTCCATAGTGGCTGTACTAGTTTGCATTCCCACCAACAGTGTAAGAGGGTCCCCTTTTCTCCACACCCTCTCCAGCATTTATTACTTGTAGACTTTTGGATCGCAGCCATTCTGACTGGTGTGAAATGGTACATCATAGTGGTTTTGATTTGCATTTCTCTGATAATGAGTGATGTTGAGCATCTTTCATGTGTTTGTTAGCCATCTGTATGTCTTCTTTGGAGAAATGTCTATTTAGTTCTTTGGCCCATTTTTTGATTTCTTAAACTGATAACTGTTTCCTAGAGCAGGGGTCTTTAAAATCCTGAGTTGCAGAAGACTGTGTGGTACAAATCAGGCCAAGACAATCAAATTCATGAGCTGGGAATATTTCAAAATTCAAGAGAAAAGAATAAAGGGATGACAAATATGAGAAAAATGTGAAGTAACAGGGAGGATAAAACTAGACACACCAGAACCCATCTGTAAAAAAATTAATAAACAGAAACCTCAATTAAATAAGCAGGAGACTGGAAGGGAAAGCTCTCGAGTTTTGCGAAGATAGCAAAGCCCAACAGGAGGAAGAAAGACTCCTTTTCTTCCTGCAAGGACTCAGTCAATGAAAAGTCCTGGGCTCTTTGTTTACTAGAACCACCCCACTCCCCCAACTTCCTTTTCCTCTCCCTAAAATCATCCTCTGCCTTTGCTTTGTATGGACTTACATGTGGCTCACCGTGTCTGCAGACCTCAAATTGATCTCAAATAAATCCATCTTTGCTTGAGAACTATCTGGAAATTTCTTTGTTAATTTAGCTCAACACATCCATTCAAATTTTTGTAGAGAGATAACAAAGAACCAAGGAAAGGGAAAGAAATACCAAAAAATATAGAGAAGATTTTTTACAGTCTGATGGAAGAATTATATATATTCAGATTGCAAGAGGCAATTTAATGATGAGCAATAAAAAGGAAAAAAGATTCAATTATAGACTCACTTCTGGGGAAATTTCTGACACTTATATCAAAATATTTATCACTATTACATCAGAAGATATTCTAAGACAGATTCCAACTCTCCTTTTATATTCTTCCCACATGAACCTTCTGAGAGGAAATCAAAGTGTTTTTACCATATGGTACAATTAAACTTGAGTTTCAATTGATACAATAAAAAGCAAGCCATATCTTTGCTTAATAACAATTTTGAGGTACTGGGGCCATGGTATTATCACCCCTATTTTTCCACTCTGAATGACTGCCCCACCTTTCTTCTTAGTGCCCTAGTAAATTAAGGTGAGGAATCTATTTTTCAGCTGGATAAAATTTCATTCTGACAGGCTCCCTCTGCATTAGAAAATGGGGGCAATTCCTCCATTAAATTCCCATGCAAACAAAACGTTTTTTGATGAATCATCTTAAATTTCCCTAACCATATTCACTTCCTTTTTGGTATACAAATAAGTCATAAGTCTACCCTCCTTCTCTTGAAACAGAAGGCAGATTATAAGTATTGTTCATTTCACTGCTACTCACTGTTGCAGCAATACTGGAAGATTCTGCCATGTATCACTTCCTATTCTAGGATTGAGTGACATGTACACTAGTCAACTTACTTCCTACAAAGTATATTTAAGATGAGCTAAATTCTGGAGTGAACTTCTCAGATATTTTACCTCCATTGTACTAAGTTGCTTCAGTGTTGTCCAATTCTTTGTGACCCTATGGACCGTAGCCCACCAGGCTCCTCTGTCCATCAGATTCTCTAGGCAAGAATACTGGAGTGGGCTGCCATGCCCTCCTCCAGGGGATCTTCTCAACCCAGGGATTGAACCCAAGTATGTTATGTCTCCTGCATTGGCAGGTGGGTTCTTCACCACTAGCGCCACCTGGAAAGCCCCTAATTCCTTTGCGCATCCCTAAAAGAATATTTTGAAATAAGAGAAAGACAATGGTGTAAATCCTGATGGGATTATAGGCACGCTCTTAATTCTACAGATTGTCTATAAAGTTTCTTCTGTTCAACGGCAATTTGTGTAAAAAATATAGTGAAATTTGGTTCATTTTCTCTTCTTGGGTATTTTATATTTTATTGTGGATTAAAAGGGGAAATTGTGTCCCTCTACATTCTTGAGAGCTAGGTTCTTTTCCGAGTTCTCCACTGAAGCCTTGTAGTGAATGGTGTTTCACCCAGAATGACACAATGATGGATACTTTCTGGTCCCTGGTGAACTAAGTCTGTGTGTAGTCGCTGAAGTGGGCATTATGACAAGCACCTTAAATTCTAGAGAGATGAAGTCTGTGCACTCTAAATGAAGCTACTTGCAACTCTGAAAAGTCTCCAGATTTTGGACCTGAGTGTCTTTTGCTGTTACCGATTCAAATCACTGGGCCCAGATTTATTCTCAAGTATCCCCTTCTCACCAAGTGACTGGAATCATCTGATAACTTTCTCCAGCACAGATAGTAGCATGCTGCTGACAGTATCAGTAATTTCAGTAACATTTGCACAAGGCATGGAAGTACTTAGCAGAACTCACAGCAATGAATTCACATCTACTTTAGCCGTACAATAATAATTTCAAGACATTTAGAGACATCCCTGAGTCTTTTAGCAAAGTATTATTGGCTCTTTCCCATTTCATCCTCTCTCATCTAGGATCTAGTCTGATGTTTACTCCTCCAGTCTTCCAGTCTGACTGAAGTAGTTGTAATTTCCCCAATGACATGTGTTCTCTGATTACCATGGACATTGCCACAGAAGGATGACTCAAAAACTCATCTGTCTCACATTTTCCCCTTTAGTGGCCCAAATTTGTCCTTACCCATGTTTTGATTTATGTGTTCAGCAAGTAGAAAAACACATCTATGTCCCTTGGATACTCGATATGATATGTAACGAATATGGAATTTTCAATTCTGTAGCCACCTACCACTATCACCTATTCTTGTTACTATTAATGTTTTATGTAAGGGGCACATTGCCCTTCTCTACTTCAAAAGGCATCCTTGAACTTAACGGGCATAGATCATTTTGGTTTAAGAATTTCCTTTCCACGGTACAGAATTTCACTCTTAAATAATTTTGACTAGTGACTTATGTTACTTCTCTTTAACTTGACAAGATCTAGTCTATGTGGGAAATGAAGGACCAAGTGAGGTCATGTTAATTTAGGACACTGTGTTGGATCAGATACAACTTCTGAGCCACCCTAGAGTCTCTCGATCCCACTCATCTCTAAGCCCTTGTCCACTGCTTTCAACATCCCCTCCATTGTACACACTAGCCGCTGTAGCAGGTACCAATGTCACGTGACTACTTGCAGGTACCACACAACATAATCTTGCTTTTTTTTTTTTTTTTTAAGCAGTATGGTTTTAGCCTCCCACCTGAAACTTGCCTGTTGCCACTGAGGTATGAGACCAAAGTGTAACCCAGAAGGGGGAAGGAGAGGAAACCCATGGAAAGAAGCTTAAATTAATGGGACTGGAAGCCAGTGAATACAGTTTTCCCTCCTCTTCCCTTCAATCCAACTTTTCCTGAGACTCATGAGTTCATAAAACTCACAAGAAAGTCAACTGACGTTGAATAATAACTCAAACCTGATGCCTAGTGGAGGCCAGTTTGCTAACCCTTCCTCATACTGCCCTCCCCCTGACTCTGTCTTCATTTACCTCGCTCTTGCTTTTCTGGGACTGTACTCCCTAATAAACCAGCACATGTGATTTCCCAGGCTTCCCACATGGTCCAGGGGGTAAAGAATCTGCCTGCTATTACATGGGATGCTTGTTGGATCCCTGGTCCCAAAAGACCCCACATGCTGCAGAGCAACTAAGCCCATGCCACAAATACTGAGCCCACATGCCTAGAGCCTGTGCTCTGCAACAAGAGAAGCCGCTGCAATGAGAAGCCCACCCATAACAACAAGAGTAGCCCCTGCTTGCTGCAACTAGAGAAAGCCTGTGCACAGCCATGGAGACCCAGCACAGCCATAAATAAATAAATTTAAAAAATTAAGTAAATCTATAAAAAAGTGAAGGAGAAGAACTTTAGGGAAAATAGATATCCCTCAGGTTTTTTAGAGAATCCAGCCTGGTAGTTTATTTCATGAGTCGCCCTAGAAAACAGACCTATCCCATCTATTTGGGATGGATTTTTGGACTTGGCTTGCTCACCAGACCACTGCCAATAGGGATGCCATTTCTGGTGACAGGTGACATGGTGATAACACATGCTATGCAATAGCATTACAATTAAAAAGGTTTTTTTCAAACCTCTGGTTAATTGGGATGAAATGCAGGTTGATGGTGAGATTTTGGAATATATGGTTGCTATAGCAATTTAACTGTGTGAGGCCAAAGCTAATTTAGAATGATTGTAGAGTAGGCTGGCTTCTGTTAATAGCACTGAAACCCTAGGAAAAATGAAATGAAAATCTCAGAAAAGCCAACTGACAATGGATGGCATGCTGTAAAAGCCAGAGGGCCTCTCATTCCCAAGAACTGCAAGGCAGACAGGCCCAGATCTCATTACAATTACACACATAGGCACACACACACATTTATATAAATAAAAGTTATTATGGTGGTGCTAGTGGTAAAAAAAATACCTGTCTGCCAATGCAAGGAGACATAAGAGACATGGGTTTGATTCCTGAGCTGAGAAGATCCCCTGGAGGAGGGCATGGCAACCCACTCCAGTATTCTTGCCTGGAGAATCCCATGGACAGAGGAGCTTTGGGGGGCTACAGTCCATAGGGTTGCAAAGAGTCAGACACATGCATGTGTCAGTTAGCATGCATGCATGCATAGAAAATATGGTAAACACTGATTGGATATTTGATGATTTTAAAAAATTATTATTCCTTTTTGGTGTTATAAAAGTACATTGCTTGTATCAAAAAGATAGTGAAACATTTTCAAATAAAATACTGATGTCAAAGAATTGCTACAAAATGACTGGGTGGTGAAAGTGAGGGTATATTTAAAACAGGATTTGTTATCCATTGATAATTGTTGAAGCTGGGTGATGGGTACATGTGTGTTCATCTTACTACTATATCTACCTCTAGAAATATTTGAAAATGTCCACAGCATGAGCCACTGAACTGAACTGACAGCATCATTACTTAAACACATCAGGCTTAGGATTTGATTGCAAATTAGCAGAGCTATAAAACAGATGGGATGTATGCTGTCCACAGTACCTGATAACAAAGTTAGGATTCTGATGGAAAAAGAATGGAGTCCAGAAAAATGAAAAGGGAACATATGCGAGATTATACCCACAAATTCCCCTAAATCTTCCAGGCCAACAGAAGCAATCTTTTCCACATCTAGATGCATACCCCAAATGACTGAAAGCAGGGACTCAAACAGGCATTTGTACAGTGATATTTAGAGCAGCATTTCTCACAATAGTCAAAGGTGGAAATGACCCAAATATCCATTAATAACTAATATCCATTGATAACTAACATGTGATAAAAACATATAACGGAATTATTATTCAGTTTTTAAAAGGAATGAAATTCTGATCTATGCAACAACATGGATACATCATGAAAACATGATGCTAAGTGAAATAAGCCAGACATAAAGGTCAAATGTTGGATGTTTTAACTTAAATGAGGTATGTGTGATAGTCAAATTCATAGGGATAGAAAGTAGAATAGTAGTTATCAGGGGCTGGATGTTGGGGGTTGGGGGGCAGAGAGAAGTAAACAAGGAATTACTGTTTAATGGGTACTGAGTTTCAGTTTGCAATGATGAAAAATTTCTAGAGAGTTTTCATGGTGAATGTACCTAATGCCACTGAACTATACATTAAAATACTTACAATTCCAAATTTTAAATTATGTATATTTTATCACAACAAAAATTATTTTTAATGACATATTGTGTCCTAAGACATTTTGCTTAGTTCAAGGCTGCAAAGGTATTCTCCTATGCTTACTTCCAGAAGCTTTATAGTTTTATGTCCATGTGTATAATCTATTTCAAGTTAGTTAACACAGTTCAAGGAAAGGGTCAAAGTTCATTTATTTCTAGATGGTTATTCAATTTTTCTAGCACCATTGGTTGGAAGTTTATCCTTTCTACATTGAAACACCATGGAATATTAGATGAAAATCAATTGACCATATCCCATTCCATTGACTTATATGTCTACCCTCATGGCAATATCATGCTGTTTTGATTGCTGTTGATTTGTAGTTAGTTTTCATATCAAAGTTGATTCACAGTTAGTGTAAGTCTTCCAACTTTGTTTTTCGAATGATTTTTGGCTATGTGAGTTTCTTGCATTTCTATGTAAATTTTGTAATTAGCCTGTCAGTTTCTATAAATAGCCACTCTGCTGTGGCTTTAAGTAGAATTGCATTGAATCTATAGATGAATTTATGCAGAATCAGCATATTAATAAGACTAAATCTTCAAACCTATGAACATGGTACACTCTGAAATTATTTAGTTTTTTTTTAAATTTTCTCTATGTAAATATTTCCTCTAAGCATTATAGTTTTTAATGTAGAAATTGTACACCTGTATTTTTAGACTTTAGCCAAGCATCTCATGTTTTAGGATGCAATTTTCAATTGTTGGTTTATAAAAATACAACTGAATTTTGCATGTGGTCTTGTATCCTGTAAACTTGCTTAATTTACTTAATAGTTCTAATACCTTTTTGGATATTTTAGGACTGTTAAGATTTTTTACATGCACATTCATATTGTTTAAATTTACAACAGTTTTACTTCTTTATTTCTAATCCTTGTGATTTCTGTTGCTTTTCTTTGTCTTCTTAGTGGCTAGATTTCCCCACTAAATTGTTGAATAGAAGTAGGAGTGAACATCTTTTGTTCCTGATTTTTTTGAGTAAAAATCTAGAATTTCACAAGTAATATAATTTTAGCTATAGAATTCTTCGCTGATGTCCTTTGTCAGAGTCAGGAAGTAGCCTAAAATAACTTCCCAGTGTGCTGCATATTTTTCATCATAAATAAGTATGGGACTTCATCAAAGGATTTTTCGACATCTATTAGGATGACACTGTGGTTTATAGCTAAGGAGCTAATAGGAATGCAGGGACATGCCTGAACCATTGTGACTTAGATTGGTAGAGTGAGAAATAAGAAATGAAAAAGGTGGGCAAAATAGAAAGAAGGGAAGAGCCTGCTAGTAGAGAGCACTGTGAGGTCAGTCACGAGAGTGACAGAATTTGAAGGATACAAGAATGAGCTCAGAGATTACAAAATTTAAGTTAGGAAACGTGGAGGCAAAACGAAAACTGGTGTACAGGTGTACATAAAGAAGATTTAGAAATATGAAAGGAAGAAGTAAGTAGGCCTTCAGCCACATTAGAGTAGCAGAATCCTAGATTTTAAAGCACTTTGTAGTTTATTGACCCATTGTATCTTTGAAAGCTTTCCATAACATATTAGCTCAGAGCACATTTGTTAAACACAAACACCATTAGGGATAGAAATTCTCTTTCTATATTGTAAATGTTTTTTTTAATTATTAAATACCTATATTGCTTCTATTTATTAGAATATGTATATATATTAGAATATACCAAGGTGAACTCATCTCACAGCCTGAGTCATTTTGAAAATACTTGAGAATAATTAAAAAGATAAAATTAGTAGAACTTTGGTGTGCTGAGGAGTGACAATGGAAAAGAATAAAAAGCAAAGTTGAATGACCTAACCTCAATGGTACTGATACATTATCCACAATAAAGACAATTTTAAAACTTTTTGGTTAGAGGTGATAGTTGTTCTCTCATAGTAGCAGTACTATTACTACTACTACTGCTGCTGCTGTTAAGGATTTGTTAATCTTGGAGTGCCCCTAGAACAATCAGGTGACCTCTCCAGAAACTGACTAGAAATACCAATCTTATCCATCTTCACTTATTACCAAGTGATGAGTGCACTTCTTGGGCATGATTATTTAATACTGATGTTTCAATGTCTCTCAAATAGGAATAATAACACATACTTCACAGGGTGATTGTAAGAATAAAATGAATTACCATGTAGAAAGTGCTGAGACTACTATTTTTATTACTGTACAAAACAAAAATATTTAGGAAGATATATGTAATATAAGTATTATATGATATACTCAGTCTCAGTTCAGTTGCTCAGTCATGTTTGACTCTGTGACCCCATGGACTGCAGCACGCAAGGCTTCCCTGTCTATCACCAACTCCCGGAGCCTGCTTAAACTCATGTCCATTGAGTCAGTGAGGCCATCAACCATCTCATCCTCTGTCATCCCCTTTTCCTCCTGTCTTCAGTCTTTCCCAGCATCAGGGTCTTTTCCAATGAGTCAGTTCTTTGCATCAGGTGGCCAAAGTATTGGGGCTTCAGCTTCAGCATCAGTGCTTCCAATGAATATTCAGGACAGATTTCCTTTAGGATGGACTGGTTGGATCTCCTTGCAGTCCATCAGACTCTCAAGAGTCTTCTCCAACACCACAGTTCAAAAGCATCAATTCTTCAGCGCTCAACTTTCTTTAGAGTCTAACTCTCACATCCATACATGATATACTAAATATATATATATATATATATATATATATATATATATACTATATATATATATACACATAGTAGGAAGTATATGTATTTTAAATTATTTTGGAATATTAGTAAAATTACAGATTCTTGCCAAATTTCTTTCTAATATTTCTGACAGCCAAACTGATTCATTTATTATTTTATAGGACAGTCACTGCTACAATTAACAAAGTAGATTTTTGTTTATCTTCCCAGGCATGTGGGCAGTTTGTATCTCCCCACCACTGAGTTTGTAATCGAACATGTGAGTTCCTTTAACTGAAAAAATGTGAGTGGAACATGATGTGTTCTTTCCAGGCTAAATCACCATCCTTTCTATGTCCCTGTACCATTGCCTCAACTCTAGAATAAGGACAGCCTCTAGCTATTCCATGTAGCAGGAGCAAGAAGTATATCTTGATGATTATGCCACTAATCATTTTTAACCTGCAGAATAATCTCATCTATCTTTATTACTACAGAAATGTATAACTAGAAATGTAGCACTGCCATAACAAAACCTTAAAATAAAGACTGGGAAGTGGATGTGAGGAAATTGTTATCAGAGGCTATAAGGATTATAGTAATGGGACTTTCCTGGTGGCCCAGTGATTAAGAATTCACTTTGCAGTGCAGGGGACACGGGCTTGATCTCTGATTGGGGAACTAAGATGCCACAAGCTGCAGAGTAACTCAGCCCATGCACTGCAACTACTGAGCCAGCATACCACAACTGCTGCTGCTAAGTCACTTCAGTCGTGTCGAACTCTGTGCGACCCCATAGACGGCAGCCCACCAGGCTCCCCCGTCCCTGGGATTCTCCAGGCAAGAACACTGCAGTGGGTTGCCATTTCCTTCTCCAATGCATGAAAGTGAAAAGTGAAAGTGAAGTCACTCAGTCATGTCCGACTCTTAGCGACCCCATGGACTGCAGCCCACCAGGCTCCTCCGTCCATGGGATTTTCCAGGCAAGAGTACTGGAGTGGGGTGCCATTGCCTTCTGAGAGTCTAATGCCGCAATGAAGATCCCATGTGCCGTAACTAAGACTCAACGCAGCCAAATTACATTACATGAATTAATTAAAGAATAAATTTATTCAACTTATCTATAAAAATTATAGTTATATGGTATCTAATCATTTGAAAAAATTGTTGACAGATAATCTAGAAGACAAACTATATACCTTGTGAGTTTGTAGATCAAGAAATAAAGTATTTTTTAAAAAAGAATGCAAATATATGTCAGTTGTTTGTTGCTACCTTTGATAAAGTACTACAATAAAGAGACTAGACTGGCTTTGAAAAGGATTGGCTGGTTTGCAAGCAGAAATAAAAGGAAAGAGTGAGAATCCAAAAAGTTGGAGAATTGCAGGATTAGAAGAAGAAACTGCTTTTTAACACTAAGTGGTAAAGTATACATCTGAGAAGTGCTTTGAGGGACAAGGCCAATTAAAACCTAGTCTTGTGACAGAACTGAAATAAGGGTATTCCTTCCATATGTATGATTACAAACACTGAAGAAATTAAGATCTTTCAGAGAAAAGCCCCAATTAAGGTTTTGACACCTAGTAAATCCTTTCAATTGGACAAAAATGGCCCAAGAAAAATAGAATAAAATTATGGCTCACCTACTGGAAGTTGATAAGCCCAAGAAATAAGCAATTAATTTGAAAGAGGAAGGCATGGGGATGAGAAAGTTAAGAAATAGAACAAATCTAATAAGCAAATACAAAAATGGACCACATACATGGCTTTTAGAGCATGGAACTGGCTAGAATTATTAATAAATACATGATAAACCTACTGAGTTTCTTAAGAGAATGTTACTGAAAAAGAAACAGAAATTTTATGACTGTTTAAGACTCAAAGTTACCTTTGGCATCTCAACCTTTCCAGGGGCAGCAGATTGAGAAAACTGCAAAGACCCCCAAGGAGAGATATTATTTTCCAATGCTTATTTCAAATGTTTGCAAGGAGGATAATGGAAAAGAAAATAGTTTCAAAGTTTGTGGCTGGAGACCACAGAAAGTAATGAACTGGACACACTTTCCCTGTAGCATAATCAAGATCTGGTCAAAGAATATTCTACCTGCTCACATCCCTTCTAGTTTCCATCCTTGTTTCCTAGTATGTATGTATGTATGAAAAAAATATTGCTATGGGACATATAATTTATTTATTTGTTTTATTAGTTCATAGGTATCTGGATTAAGACTGATCACGTTTGGATCTGATGTAAAGATTCTTATACATCACTCAGAAATTCTGAAATTTCAGCCAAATAATAATAAGACAGGATCTTTTTAGATTTTATACTTTGAAAAGGTGTGAGGGTGATGTGTGCATTTTTTATGCAAGAATAAACCAAACCTTTGGTTTATTCCATCAGGAGAGACTGTGATAGTCATTAATGCTCTTCACTAGTATTTCTTGTTCTCTTGCTAGGTACTTCTTAAGATTGCATTTATCTGCCTCCTTGAAATTGAAACCATGCTAATTGCTTTAGCTAATAAAATGTGAGTGGAAGTGATATGTGCTGCTCTCAATCAGAAGTTATAAGAAGCTTTAAAAGGAGTAGGAGATGTTGGTTAAAAGGTACAAACTTCCAGTTAGAAGATGAATAAATTAGTGCATAGAATCATGATTATAGATAACAATGATGTATTATACCCCCAAAAGGTATTAAGAATGTAAATCTTAAATCTTCCCACCATAGAAAAGAACTGGTTATGTGACATCATGAATGTGTTAGGTAAGGCTATGGTGATAATCATTTTGCTATATAAATACATATATACATATATATGTGTGCATGAAATGAACAGATCATACATATTAAGCTTACACCATGGGATATATCAATTATATTGCAATAAAGCTGGAAAATATTTTAAATATTATATTTTTTTTGAAGTAGGAGATTCACAATGGTTGCATCAGAACTGGTCCTGAGTTGAGATGAGTAGCAGAGTTCCCTGCCCATTTACCAAACACATGGTATATCAGTGAGAAATAAACTTTTATTTTCTAAGCTATCAAATTTTGGAGTTTGTTTTTACTGCAGAATAACCTAGTTTATCTAATTAATTAATTTCAGTTAAAGCTCTAATTGATATCTTTAGTCTCTTTTAGAGACAATGGTGACATAGTATTTATAACACAGCATCAGATAAATAAAAACAGGAAAGCTATACACACACACAAATTAATTCAGAATTATCTTCAGGTGCTGTTTGTATCCCTCTCTCTGTAAATAACTCAAATATTTTATGTATAATATTTACTTGAATTAAAATTATTTTTAGGATTCAGGCTAATTTTTAAAAAATTTATATTTCTAGTCTAATAAAATTGCACACATACGTGAACTTAGGTTTTTTTCTCTTTTTTTCTTCAAACTTTGTAAGTGAACTTATTTACAAAACAGAAATAGAATCACAAATGTAGAAAACAAACTAATAGTTACCAGGGGGAAGGAGGGGAAGGAATGGATAAATTGCAAGATTGGGATTGACATATACACACTACCATATACAAAATAGATAACTAATAAGAACCTACTGTACAGCATAAGGAACTCTACTCAATATTTATAATGACCTACATGGGAAAAGAATCCAAAAAAGAGTGGATGTATGTATATGTATAACGGATTCATTTTGCTGTACACCTGAAACTAACACAACATTGTAAATCAACTACACTCCAATGAAAAAACCAAACCAAAAAAAAAAAATTGCATGTATAGAATTATATGTTCCTTATACTCCTTATAAAAATTATCTGAAAATTATCAAGAGCACATACTTAAAAAATGACTTTGCATGTCATTATATACACCAGTAATAAAATGACATCAGACTGCTAATAGAAAACAGAGAATGCTTAGGATGTTGTTGAAAATAATGGTACATTCTGATGGCAGTAGTTAAAATCGGTTTATTAGTTTCTAAAAAGAAACAAAAGAACATATATGACTTGTCTGGGCATGACCTACAACCCCAATAGTCCAGTTAAAATATATATATAGGAGACAAAGGGGAGAATGATCTTACATAAGTCCAGAGGGCATAGGATTTACCTTTGACAAATGCTATGTTTTACTACATCCCTGTGCATTACATCAGACAGTAGGTTGTCAACATGATCAAGAGGCAGAATTGGTAAAACCTTAGGTCTGGGAGTTTAGGCAATGAGTATATGTAAAATGCAAAGAGTAAGTATATTGTCTTTGTAACATTTTAATAATACTGTGAATAAATATTGAGTTTATGCTATTAAACTATATCATTCTTCTTTATGGAATGAGGTAGCGTAGGAAGGCCAGGTGGATCACGGTGAAGTAGAAAGAGTATAGGCTTTGGTTAAAAAATTCAAATCTGATTTCAATTCAATTCTGGTTCTAATACAAATTGACTATATGTTGTTAGACAATTTACCTACTCTCTTTTAATCTTAGGCTTTCATTTGTCAAATACAGCTAGTAGTACCTCGTACTTCACAATGTTATTGGGTAAATTATATGAGATAGATTAAATGAATAAGTAAATAACTAATAAATGATAATTCCTGCTTTTAACTAAATCTTTCCTCCTTGTTAGGGACAAGGCTTTTCCTGAATTGAATAGTGTCTCCTGCCCCTAATTCGTGTCCACCCAGAATCTCAGGATGTGACCTTTTTTGGGGGCTTCCCAGGTGGCTCAGATGGTAAAGTGTCTGCCTGCAATGTGGGAGACCTGGGTTTGATTCCTGGGTTGGGAAGATCACCTGGAGAGGGAAATGGCAACCCACTCCAGTAATTTTGCCTGGAGAATTCCATGGACAGAGCAGCCTGGTAGGCTACAGTTCACGGGGTCACAAAGCGTCAGACACAACTTGTGTGTAGATATAATCAAGTAAAGGTGAGACTATATGGATTAGGGTGCGTGTGTGTTCAGTCATGTCCTACTCTTTGTGACCCCCATGGACTGTAGCCTGCCAGGCTCCTCTGTCCAGGGAATTCTCCAGGCAAGAATACTGGAGTGGGTTGCCATTTCCTCCTCCAGAGGATCTTCCTGACCCAGGGATTGAACCTGTGTCTCCTGCATTGGCAAGTGGATTCTTTACTATTGAGACACTTGGGAAGCCCTTGTGACTGGTATCCTTATAAGATGAAACTTTGGACACACACAGAAGAAAGGTGACCCTGTGAAGATGGAGGCAGGGATTGGAGTTACGCTGCTACAAGCCACAAGAGTAACCAGCAACCACCTGAAGAGATATAAAACCGATTCTTCCTCTGATCCTCCAAGAAGCAACCAACCCTGCAACATCTTCATTTCAAATTCCTGGAGTCCAGAACAGTGAGAAAAGAGAATAGAATTTCTGTTGTTTTAAGTCTCCAGGTTTGTGGTAATTCATTAGGGCAGCCCTAGGAATCTAATACAGAGAAACTAAAAACATGAAAAAAACACATTTAACTCTGAATTCTTATTGACCTACTTTGATCTATTAAAAGGGTGGAACAGGCAGTAAATTAGCTATAGATCTATCTGTTTTGGAAAAAATAAAAAGTAAAAATCTACAAATTAATTTTAAAAAAACAACAAAGAAAACAATTCCAATTAGACTATTGCTTATCAGAAAATTATGAGCTAGGCATTTTGAACTTACATAAAGAAAATACATCAGGTAAACTTTTTGAGGATACCTAGTTAAATATTTCTGGGTAAAGTTCAGTTATTCAATTTTCTAATTTGTAAAGTGGGTGGAGATGGGGAGCAAAGGAGCTAAGACAGATGAGGTACTAAAACTACCTCATCTGTTTCATTATGAATTATTTTGTTCATTCAACAGATATACAGTGCTACTATATGCTAGTCACTGGGTGTATAATTCCTAGCTAGTCTCTGATTTTGAGGAGGTTATAATATGGAATCAGAGATAGACTTTAAACAAATAAATGGATACATACTAATATGTGCAAATTAAAGGAAAATACAAAGAGCTATAAGAAAACATAAGAGGTGGACTTATTCAGGAAGAATTCTTTTCAAGGGAATATGGGACATGTTATCCAAAGAGTAAAAAGTCATTTACTAGGTAGTGAGACAGATATGCAGAGGACAATCTGAACAAGCAAAGGTCCTGAAGTTGGAAGTTGTATGCTTCAAAGATAAAAGTGATGGAAGGCTAGAATAATTGTATTTTGAAGGGCTGGGTGGGTGGGGGGATTCTGAGTGGTGTTAGTGGATTAGGATGTGGCCAGATCCTGCAGATGAACTTAAGGAGTTTTCGATTTATCCTTATAGAACTGGTAAGGCGTTAAAGGATTTTACTGAAGAAATAAAATGATCAGGTTTGCATTTTACAAGATCATCCTGGAAGATGCTAAAAATTCTGCATATTATATATTTTATTCATAAATAACCATTCAACAAATATTAACTGAGCATCTATCTGATGGTACTCTTCCTTTTAACAAAAAATGGTTAAGATTTCAGGAGAGTGAACCTTAAACTATAATGTACATACAAAATTGCCTGTGAATGCTATTCAAAAACAGCTTTTGATTTATTGATTCTAGGGTAAAACCCAAGATCCTGCATTTCTAAAATGCTCTCCGGTGATGTTAATTATGCTGATAACTGAAGGAGGAAACAGACAGAACAGGCTCCATCTTGAAAGCAGGACTCCATCTTGGGCCAAACTGTGGACTTTGAGCTATATGCCCAGTGTCTATGGAAACGACATACCAACTGGAAAACAAGACAACCCCCACCCCCGCCCCAGATGGAAGAGCCCCAGGGCTCATACCTAGACTCTCTGTCACCCAAAAGAATACCTTAATTATCTGTGTAACTGAATAGAATCATAAATTCTATTATGCTTATTGGGGTATGACCAAAGGCCTATTGATAATTGTCCACTGTTAACTACCTAGGCTTAAGGCGTATGAATCATGGGTTAAGTTTGATTGTATCTTTCTTTTCCTTTGTTCAGACTAGTTTCAAGGAATTTGGGAAGGTGGGTTTGGACACGTACACTTAGGGTATATAAGGTTTTCACAAAAACTTGTTGGGGTCCTTGGCTAAGAGGAGACTCTGCCTTGGGCCCGCTGGTGTAATAAACTGGAGTCCACTATCTGCATTGTCCTTCTGAGTGAGTTTGTTTCTCGGAATGCGTGGCTACAACAATACCTGACAGAGAGATGTCTAGAGCAGATCAGTAACCTTGGAAGCACCCAGAAGCTTACTAGCAATGTTAAGATCTCAAGCCTCATCCCACACCGACTCAAAATCTGTGTTTAAACAATATATCCAGATGATTCCCATGGACTCTGAAGTATAATAAGTACTAGTTCTTAAACTTGGCTAGACATTGGGAATCACCTGGAGAGATGTTAAAAAAATAAACAAAAACACAACAGCAATGACTTGTGTCTCACCAAGAGAATTCCTTATTTGTTTGGTATTGGGTTCAGCCTGGGCCATGGGTTGTAATGCTCCACGGGCTATTTTAATATGCACCAAAGTTTGAAAATCATTCTTGTAAAGCCTTGCTACTTGAAGCCTAGTCTGTGGTGGGTAGCACTGACATCACCTGGGAGTTTGTTGGAAGTGCACAATCTCAGGTCTCACCCCAGACACAGTACATCTGACTTTTCCTTTCAACAAGATCCCCTGGTGATTATTAGAGCTCAAAAGAGTTGTTCCACAGCTGTGCTGCCCAATACAAGTAGAGTAGCTACTGGCCACATGTGGTTATTTCAAGTTCATTACAATTTAAAAATTAAAATTTCAGTTCTTCAATCTCACCAGCCACATTTCAAGTGCTCATTAGTCAAATGTAGCTAGATGTTACTGGTCTACTCGACAATGCATTGGGTTGGCTAAAAAAAAAATGTTTGTTCGGGGTTTCTATAAGCTGGTATGGAAAAACACGAATGAACTTTCTGGCCAACCCAAGAGATCGAGAACATTTTTATCCCAGCACAAAGTACTATTAGAAAGCACTGCTGAGAGTATGGCCCTGCTTGAGTTTAAAGTCATCTGGGCAAAGGCACATTTATAACAGATATAGGAAGCTGAAGATAGATTGTAGTATCTGAAATAGATACCCATGGAAAAAGAGATTCATACATCTTTATAAAAAGCACATTATAAGTAACTGAAACTATTCCTTAAAATTCTGACCTTGCTTAGAGTGCACTAGTGAAACCCCTATGCATCAATCGTACAGAGTAATTACTTTTTATAAAAGTATTACATATAGGTTTATGGGAAGAGAAAACTTTTCCTACTTTATATTCTGAAAAGGCTATTTTTTTCCAGCTCCCATTCATGCTAAAGGCATCTCTGCTCTTACAAGATGCTTCAGGGAATAGGAATTTACTCCCTCTACTTAACTCAGGAGGATAACTAGGAAGCTTGCTGATTTAATTTTTGAGAAAGATCTTTACGTTTTGCCTCTATTTGCAAAAATGTCCTCGAGGGTTGAGTGACTCACCAAGCCAGCCATCTCCATCATCCCAAGTATGCAATTGGGGGCATGCTTTGTTAACACAAGGGCACTGATCACTGCCAGGTTCAGAACTCCAGACATGCTTGTATTTCTGGAATGAAGTATGCTTAGAAGTCTCTCTGCTAGAGATCTCTTCAAGAAAATTAAAGATACCAACATTTCATGCAACATGGGCACAATAAAGGACAGAAATGGACCTAACAGAAGCACAAGATATTAAGAAGAGGTGGCAAGAATACACAGAATAACTGTACAAAAAAGATCTTCACGACCCAGATAATCACGATGGTGTGATCACTCACCTAGAGCCAGACATCCAGGAGTGTGAAGTCAGGTGGACCTTAGGAAGCATCACTATGAACAAAGCTAGTGGAGGTGATGGAAATCCAGTTGAGCTATTTCAAATCCTGAAAGATGATGCTGTGAAAGTGCTGCACTCAATATGCCAGCAAATTTGGAAAACTCAGCAGTGGCCACAGGACTGGAAAAGGTCCGTTTTCATTCCAATCCCAAAGAAAGGCAATGCCAAAGAATGCTCAGACTACTGCACAATTGCACTCACCTCACACGCTACTAAAGTAATGCTCAAAATTCTCCAAGCCATGCTTCAGCAATATGTGAACTGAGAACTTCCAGATGTTCAAGCTGGTTTTAGAAAAGGCAGAGGAACCAAAGATCAAATTGCCAACATCCACTGGATCATCGAAAAAGCAAGAGAGTTCCAGAAAAACATCTATTTCTGCTTTATTGACTATGCCAAAGCCTTTGACTGTGTGGATCACAATAAACTGTGGAAAATTCTGAAAGAGATGGGAATACCAGACCACTTGACCTGCCTCTTGAGAAACCTGTACACAGGTCAGGAAGCAACAGTTAGAACTGGACATGGAACGACAGACTGGTTCCAAATAGGAAAAGGAGTACGTCAAGGCTGTATATTGTCACCCTGCTTATTTAACTTATATGCAGAGTACATCATGAGAAACACTGGGCTGGAAGAAGCACAAGCTGGAATCAAGATTGCCAGGAGAAATATCAATAACCTCAGGTATGCAGTCAACAACACCCTTATGGCAGAAAGTGAAGAGGAACTAAAAAGCCTCTTGATGAAAGTGAAGGAGGAGAGTGGAAAAGTTGGCTTAAAGCTCAACATTTAGAAAATTAAGATCATGGCATCTGGTCCCATCACTTCATGGCAAATATATGGGGAAACAGCGGAAACAGTGTCAGACTTTATTTTTCTGGGCTCCAAAATCACTGCAGATGGTGACTGGAGTCATGAAATTAAAAGACGCTTGCTCCTTGGGAGGAAAGTTATGACCAACTTAGACAGCATATTAAAAAGCAGAGACATTACTTTGCCAACAAAGGTCGGTCTAGTCAAGGCTATGGTTTTTCCAGTAGTCATGTATGGATGTGAGAGTTGGACTGTGAAGAAAGCTGAGTGCTGAAGAACTGGTGCTTTTGAACTATGGTGTTGGAGAAGACTCTTGAGAGTCCCTTGGACTGCAGAGATCCAACCAGTCCATCCTAAAGGAGACCAGTCCTGGGTGTTCATTGGAGGGACTGATGTTGAAGCTGAAACTCCAATACTTTGGCCACCTGATGCAGAGAGCTGACTCATTTGAAAAGACCCTGATGCTGGGAAATATTAAATGCAGGAGAAGGGGACAACAGAGGATGAGATGGTTGGATGGCATCACCGACACAATGGACATGGGTTTGGGTGGACTCTGGGAGTTGGTGATGGACAGGGAGGCCTGGCATGCTGCAATTCATGGGATCGCAAAAAGTCGGACACAACTGAGCGACTGAACTGAACTGATGCTTAGAAGTCCTCCTTCCCTTTTAATTGTGAAATGAGAAAAGGGGATGATTTGTTTTAAGATACCCTGAGGCATTTCTAATGTAGTAGTATTTTGAGTTTGACAGTAAATGATCTGCTATTTAAACATCCCTTTACCAGGAAATATTTCATCCCAACCTAATGCTTTGGCTTCCAGTTCACGAGTGAATCCCTTGTTTAATTTATGCTAAAGCACACTGCTGTTCAGGAGCAAAAGTAAATAATGAAATATATTTTAAAATTCCTACTTTAAACAATTTATAAAAAGTAAGTTTTATTTGGGTTTCCTCTTAAAAGGATTGTTAAATTTTGACATTAGAGTTTAAGTGGGAGAGGAATCTGAAAGATCATACTTTTCTAACAATGATCACTTTATATCTGTGTAATTTATAATATTTAATAAGCCCAAGTGGGAAAGAGAAATTATTTGGGCTTATTAAATGTAACTTTATACCAAATATTTATAGACCAAACCTTAGGGGAAATTTTCACATTTTAGATAAATATTAGCAAAAAATGCGCAAAGACATAAAAATATTTACTAAAAAATACGTATGCTCATGGCTTCCCTGGTGGCTCAGTGGTAAAGAATCCACCTGCAATGCAGGAGTCATGGGTTCGATCCCTGGGTTGGGAAGATCCCTTGGGGAAGGAAGTGGAAACCAACTTCAGTATTCTAGCCTAGAGAATCCCATGGATGGAGGATCCTGTTGGGCTATAGTCCATGGGGCCACAAATAAGTAGGACCCGACTGAGCAACTAAATAATAACAACAATATATGCTCATACATTTTGAAAAGTTTTGCTTTGTTCTTTTATAGAGGTATGCATACAGAATGGGAATAAGTTGTATATTTATGCAATAGCTGTAGAGTCTGACTATACCATTTTTACAATATTTTCTTTTGATACATGTGTAATGTGTAATAATTACAGAATTTATAAAAATTAAAATAATGTAAATTAACATAAGAAGTAGAGATCCTCTTGGATTATCCTTTTTTTTCCATACCTAGAATGATGCTGACTTTCAAACCCAGAATGTGATTTTCCAGATACCTTACTGATACTGAAAATGAGCAGAACCCTGTGAGGATCCTGGGCATGGGAGCCTTCCTGTCTCCCCCCATTTTTTGTTTGTAGGGAATAGACTCCAGCCTCCATGACCTTCCCTGAGTTCCAAAGGGCATATTTGAACAGTTGCTAATCAGGGAAGGAAGGGGATGCAGAGACAAGGAAGGTACAGCCAAGAAATTCTCCAGGCCAGAATACTGGAGTGGGTAGCCTTTCCCTTCTCCAGGGGATTGTCCCAACCCAGGCATTGAACCCAGGTCTCCCTCATTGCAGGTGATTTCTTTACCAGCTGAGCCACAAGGGAAGCCCTTTTGCTATAAAACTTCACCAAATCTTCCTGGGTTGGGTCACACGATTTTTGAGGCATGAGCCTGCTGTGTCCTACTTTTTCTGAGAAAGCAGTAAAACTAATCATTTCTCCTTCACCCCAAACTCTGTCTCTGATCTGATTCAGCACCAGTGCACAGAGGACAAGGTTTTGGCATCAATACCAGATATTTCATGAAACTCAGCTGACTTAACCATCACTGACTACTCAGTAACCTTTCTCCAACATATGTAGAAAGGACTTCAAGGAAACCATCAGATTGCTTAACCACTGTTTCCAAATAATCATATGCCACCCTAGTTGTGGGTTGAAGCAAAAATTTTCTCTAAGCTTTCAAATAGTTTTGCATACATTTCTAAAACATAACCATTTCCTCTCAAATTGAAGGAAATAGAAGATCTGTTGGGTTGTTTGACACTGTTGTGTGTTTGCCACAGGAAATTATTGCACATACCTCTAAAGTAGGTGAAGGCAAATTCCAAGTTTATCTGAAGATTAAAACAAGCTGAAAGTTGTCTTGTCTATAGCCTCTTAGTTCTAGTAATGTTTTTTATACGGAAATGGAGTTGAGTGGCACAAAGCCAGATGCCAGGATCTTATCTCAGAGTCACCAAGGGAAGTTCACGAGTAATAAAAGTGAACCATGAAGAGGAAGTCATTAAAAAGAAAGGTTATTGATAGAAGTATTTTGTTGAAAAGCAGTGAAAGTGAAGTTGCTCAGTCGTGTCCGACTCTTAGCAACCCCATGGACTGCAGCCTACCAGGCTCCTCCGTCCATGGGATTTTCCAGGCAAGAGTACTGGAGTGGGGTGCCATTGCCTTCTCCATTTACTGCATACTAGGTTAATAAAAATTTGGTCATTTCTACTGGCAATATGTGAAACCATTTCTCTGCTATATTTTAAGGCTGTATTAATACATTTAAAATATTTTATCAATATATTATTTTCAAAAAGTACTCCATGGTTAAACTTGTTTTAAAAACTGTTCTACTGTGTAAAAACAATGACTGCTGTGCCCAATTTTGTTTCACTTGTTGTCATGTTTCTCTAGTTTTTCTTTAAAATTGGAGGAAGTTACAGTTCAGTACACACAGGCAAAGTCATATCCGACTCTTTGTGACCCCATGGACTGTAGCCCACCAGGCTCCTCTGTCCATGGGATTCTCTAGGCAAGAATACTGGAATAGGTTGCCATTCCCTTCAAAAAAGCAGTAAGTATAGAGAAAAGCAGTAAGTATAGAGAAAGGAAAGGGATAAACACTATAAAATGAAGAGTAGCTAGAAATTTTGGACATTTAAATCATCATTACTAAAACTTGCCACACAAAAAAATGAGAGATTGCATAGTTACTGAATATTCGTTGGAAGGACTGATGCTGAAGCTCCAATACTTTGGCCATTTGATGCAAAGAGCTGACTCATTAGAAAAGACCTTGATGCCGGGAAAAATTGAAGGCAGGAGGAGAAGGGGAAAACAGGACAAGATGGTTGGATGGCATCATTGACTCAATGGACATGAGTTTGAGCAAGCTCCTGGAGATGGTGAAGGCCAGGGGAGCCTGGTATGCTGCAGTCCATGGGGTCGCAAACAGTCAGACACAACTGAGCAACTGATCAACAACAATAATAGTTACACATTCAAATATATACTAGTGTGAAATAAAAGTCATATTTTTATCACAAGACAAAAGAAATTCAAACAAAAAATCTTCTCTGCCCTTTGGCTGCCTCTCTCCCTGCACTGTGCATTGGGAATCTGCATTATGCATCAACCAGCACTGCCCTCTTGTCAGAAATAACCTGCTCAAATGAAAAGAACAACAGAGTCCTAGTATAGACTCCTTAAATGATAGCAATTACTTCTTGATCTTGTAAGGGGTCACATGACCCACCATGAAGCCTCTTAGTTCTGGATTATGTAAACTATTAATAATACATTATTTGATGTACAGCCCTTTGTCTTAAAAAAACATATAACTATGCCTTGACTTCTAATGGGTAGAACAGTTCTCAGAGCTTTTTGAGATACTCATCCAGGTTATAATCCTCAAATCTAGCTGGAATAAAATTTTCCATTTCTTTCTTAGACTGACTAATTTTTCATCAACATTAGCAATACTCTGTAATAACATATGTTACAAATTCCAACCATTTGCTTGATATTTAGATTAATGTCAGGCTTCCCAGATGGCTCGGTGGTAAAGAACTTACCTGCAGTGCAGGAAACACAGGTTCAATCCCTGGATCAGGAAGATCCCCTGGGAAAGGAAAAGGCAACCGACTCCAGTATTCTTTCCTGGGAAGTTTCATGAGCAGAGGAGCCTGGAGAGCTACAGTTCATGGGGTCACAAAAGAGTCGGACACAACTTAGCAACTAAACTGCAACAACAACTTGTGTCTTACAAAGGGGCCAAGACTGGTCAGGCCAGTACAGGGGTACAAAACTTGCTACTTGAAACGTGTTTCTGGTATGAGGATTAATTTAAACTGATCATTTTTAAGAAATGGAAGATTCAGGAAGTTTTTCTTGTTACCTTCCTATTAACTGTCTACATAAATTAGATGAAGGGCCTGTTTCTGGAACAGATCTATCATCAGAGATAACTGCAAAGAATATGGGTTAGGTGTGATGGGGGAAACTCTGCAGGGCCTAGATGTCAGACTACAGGTTGGATTTCATTATCTCTGCCTGGTCCATGTGAATTGCCTTCCTTCCCTTTCAAGTCCCAGACCAGTACCTTCAACATCCTCTTTTGTCTTTAGCTGAAGGTAGTATTTAAGGTGAGGGTTTTGGCCATTTTGGTGAGTTACTCAGCTCTCTTATGTATACATATTAATAACTTTTGTTAAGATTTTTTTCCTGTTAATCTCATGTCATTTGAATTCTTAGCCTAGCCAGAAAAACCTAGAGGGTAGAAGAAAACTTCTTCCTTTCAGACACCAGTAACACAGAACTGTGTTGATCTATGGAATGTGGATAAGTATAGAGAAAGCATAAACCATGACACATACAGAACTACAGACAGATTATCATGAATGAAGCATAGAGGTGTGAGAAATGGCAAGACATAACCAAAGTGATAAGCAAAGACTAGATTTTAAGGAATGTAGATACCATGCTGAAGAGTTTGTTCTTTATCCTTAAAGATATAAGAAGGAAATGATTATGGTATATATTTAGAAAGATTATGATAGGAATTTTATACAGAATTCTTTTGTCCTCATGAGACTGAGGTCTAGGGATCATCTGTCCAAAACAGGAATATGGGTAATAGCAAACCTGGGATTCAAACTCATCAGAGTCACTTCTGGTTCACTTTGGGATGCAGCTATTGATGGACAGGGAGGCCTGGCATGCTGCAGTCCATGGGGTCGCAACGAGTCAGACACGACTGAGTGACTGAACTGACTGACTGAAACCAAGTAGGACCCTGTGGGGTTCCAGGGCATGGAAGCCTTTCAAACAGTTGCTAATCAGGGAATAGAGGGAGTGCAGAGACAAAGTGAAGAACTAAAGAGCCTCTTGATGAAAGTGAAAGAGGAGAGTCAAAAAGTTGGCTTAAAACTCAACATTTAGACAACTAAGATCATGGAATCTGGTCCCATCACTCCATGGCAAATAGATGGGGAAACAGTGGAAACAGTGGCTGACTTTATTTTGGGGGGCTCCAAAATCACTGCAGATGGTGACTGCAGCCATGAAATTAAGAGACGCTTACTCCTTGGAAGGAAATTTATGACCAATCTAGACAGCATATTAAAAAGCAGAGACATTACTTTGCCCACAAAGGTCCATCTAATCAAGGCTATGGTTTTTCCAGTAGTCATGTATGGATGTGAGAGTTGGTCTATAAAGAAAGCCGAGCGCCGAAGAACTGATGCTTTTGAATTGTGGTGTTGGAAAAGTCTCTTGAGAGTCCCTTGGTCTGTAAAGAGATCCAACCAGTCCATTCTAAAGGAGATTAGTCCTGAGTGTTCATTGGAAGGACTGATGCTGAAGCTAAACTCCAATACTTTGGCCACCTGATGTGAAGAGCTGACTTACTGGAAATGACCCTGATGCTGGGAAAGATTGGAGGCGGGAGAAGAAGGGGACAACAGAGGATGAGATGGTTGGATGGCATCACCAACTCAATGGACATGAGTTTAGGTAAACTCTGGGAATTGGTGATGGACAGGGAAGCCTGGCATGTTGCAGTCCATGGGGTCGCAAATTCAGACATGACTGAGTGCCTGGACTGAACTGAGAGACAAGGGAGGAGCAGTCAAGAAACAATAATGCAGCCTTGGGGCAAGGTCTTGGTTTTGCTCCAAGGGATACACATAACAATATCTTTGAACTCTTTACAAAACCCCAACAAATGGAAGATGCTAGCATTCTTCATTCCAGAGAAGACCATGTGAAGCCTGATTAAAGAAGCAGAAAAGTTCTAGGAGACCATCTGAGACCAGATTAAAGGAGTGCATGTTCTACACACACCCTGATCCTTATTAGCAACCTCACCCTTGAACCATTGCTATAAAACTCCTCACCATATCCTCCCAGGTTGGAACACACAACTTTTCAGGTCAGGAGCCCACTGTCTCCCCCTACTCCCTGCTCCAGCTCTTTGCCTGGCAAAGAAATAAACTATTCTTTTCTAATTCACCCAAAACTGTCTGAGATTCTATTTGGCACTGGCACACAGAGGCCAAGTTTCCAGCATCATTATCTTATATTGTGGGATATGATGTGATTGTCTATTTGCATTGCAAATGTAAGGCAAGACAATTTATGTGCAAAGGAACTATCTTTATTTGATTGAAGATTTTTGGAGAATTGATTTGTATATGTATAAATATATCTTAAAAATAAGTATCTAACTGGGTATTGTATACATTTATATACTTAATACATGAATATTGATGATGATGGTATAGGGCATGTAAAATTACTCAATTTCTCTGTGTGAAAAGTCATTTCAGAAGTTGACCTTCAGAATTCATTAGCATCATTACTAATTGACTCAAGTATTGACTTTTGTGACCTTTAGTAAGAACCTTAATGCAAATACTAAATTTAGCAGAAGCAGAACACTCTCTAAGGCAGATTATTTTGTGTTGTTCAGTTTTTGTTATGGAAGTACAAAAAATATACCAAAGCAGAGAGAATAGCATAACAAACCACCTTGTTCCCATCCTCCAGCTTTAACGATTATTCACTCAAAGTCAGAATTGTTTCACCTAAACCAGTGATCTTCAAAAATGGTCACTTTTGCCCCCAAGTATACATTTGTCAATGTCTGGACACATTTTTGGTTGTCACAATTGGAGGGAATTGTGGGGGTGGGGGGAGGAGCTACTGGCATCTAGCAGGTAGAGGTCAGAGACACCGGTAAATGGTCTACAATGCATATACTCCCGCCTTTCCATGACAAAGGACTTCCCTTGTGGCTCAGTTAGTAAAGAATCTGCCCACAATGTGGGAGACCTCAATTGGATCAGATCCCTGGGTTGGGAAGATTCCCTGGAGAAGGAAAAGGCTACCCACTCCAGTATTCTGGCCTGGAGAATTCCATGGGCTGTAAAATCCATGGGGTCACAAAGATTTGGACATGACTGAGAGACTTTCACTTCACTTCCATGAAAAAGAATTACCCAGTGCAAAATATCAGTGTTGCTGCTATTTAAATATCTTGATCTAGATCCTAACTCATCCTGTCCCTTTTCTGTATTGTTAAGCAAACTCCAAACATCATATAAGTTCATCAATAAATTTTTTAGGGTGGATTAAAAGATTAGGAGGTGCTAAAGAATTTTAAAAGCAATGAGTAGGTTGCTTTTTCTTTTTGTTTGTTTGCTTACTTGTCTCTCAGACCCACCTAGCAAGCCCCTGATCTGCTTCATGTCCCAAAGAGCTGCCCTTTGCAAACCACATTTCTCAATCTCCGTTCAACTGGCTTCTTGTTAGGTTTGGGAAATGGAAGGCATTGGATCGAGAATGCTTCAGGTGACATCTCCAGCAATTTACTGAGTGGATCTACCTCTTGCCTGTTGTTCAGTTCTACTGAAGTGAAGTGAAAGTCGCTCAATTGTGTCTGACTCTTTGCAACCCCATGGACTATACAGTCCATGGAATTCTCCAGGCCAGAATACTGGAGTGGATAGCTTTTCCCTTCTCCAGGGGATCTTCCCAACCTGGGGATCGAACCCAGGTCTCCCACATTGCAGCCGGATTCTTTATCAGCTGAGCCACAAGGGAAGCCCAAGAATACGTGAGTGGGTAGCCTATCCCTTCTCCAGAAGATTGCCCCAACCCAGGAATTGAACCAGGGTCTCCTGCACTGCAGGCAGATTCTTTACCAAAAGTGCTATCAGGGAAGCCCAGTTCTATTGAGCTGGACGCCAAATTCATGCCAACTTGGAACCTGTGAATGTAACCTTATTGGGATATAGGGTTTTTGCAGATTTAATCATTTCAGATATCGTCATAGTAGATTAAGGTTGTCCCTAAATCTAATGATTGATGTCTTCATAAAAAGAAAGAAATTTAAAGACACAGAAGAGACAGACACACAGAAGATGGCCATGTGAAAATGGAGGCAGAAATTGGAGGGATGTAGCAACACGTCAAGGAATGTCAAGGATTGCTGGCAATCACCAGAAGCTAGAAAGAGGCAAGGAGACTTCTTCCCTCGAGCCTTCAGAAGGAGCGTGGCCCTGCTGACAACTTGATTTTGGACTTCAGGATCCTTGAACTATAAGAGGATGAACTTCTGCTATTTTAAGCTATGCAGTTTATGATAAGTGTGTGGACCCCTCCACCAAGGACAGAGATGCAGGGCCTTGTACCAAGGCCACAGATATGGAGCTCTGCACCAAGGTCATTTTCAGAACTTACTGAGCCCCATAGCAGCTCTTGCCCTGAGTCCCCTCCCCAACCTAAACCAGCCAGCTCCTTGACCCCATATTAGTTAAAAATACCCACTCTATTACCCACCCTATAGCATGCTTAACCAATTACCTAATGTAACCTTTACAGCAGGAATTTTTTTTGTCTTCAGGCTTCAAACCCAGGTTTCCCACATTGCAGGCAGATTCTTTACCAGCTGAGCCACAAGGGAAGCCCAAGGATACTGGAGTGGGTAGCCTATCCTTTCTCCAGCAGATCTTCCTGACCCAGGAATCGAACTGGGGTCTCCTGCATTTCAGGTGGATTCTTTACCAATTGAGCTATCAGGGAAGCCCATAAAAATTGGCTACTAGCCCACAAAAACATAGGCCCACTCTTGAGCCAGCCCACTATCTAACAGTGTCTCCCACTTTAATAAACTCTATTTTCCTCTCACTCTGCATTATATCTGGAAATTCCTTTCCAATCTATGCATTGCTGCTGCTGCTGCTAAGTCGCTTCAGTCATGTCCGACTCTGTGCGACCCCATAGACAGCAGCCAACCAGGCTCCTGCATCCCTGGGATTCTCCAGGCAAGAACACTGGAGTGAGTTGCCATTTCCTTCTCCAATGTGTGAAAGTGAAAAGTGAAAGTCAAGTCGCTCGGTCGTGTCGGACTCTTTACGACCCCATGGACTGCAGCCCACCAGGCTCCTCCATCCATGGGATTTTCCAGGCAAGAGTACTGGAGTGGGGTGCCATTGCCAGACCATGACAAAGTTGTTATGGCAAGCCAAGAAAACTAACACAGTACCCCTTCACAGTCCTAGTTCCCATTGGGGTGCATTTCTGTGATTCCAGCTTCTACTTGGAAGCCGGAGTACCTCACCACTGGTATCCTTTTACACTCTCAGCCCTACTGATGGTAGTCACCCCACACAGTTGGTAATCTTTGAATTGGCTCACCACCCTTACTTTTAGTTCTTGTAATGTCTTTATACCTAGTTCCCTATACTGCTGCTGCTACTGCTAAGTCGCTTGCACTCTGTAATAAACTTAGCATGATTTCTGCTTTCCTTATTGGATCCTTATACACATGGAAAAAAATATAGGTCCAAACTTAGTAATTTTTGTAGAAAATATTATTGGGCAATACTTGTGTTTCTTTAATTTTTCTGTTAAATAGATTCTATAGGATGGCTTCTACACAAAAGAACTTTTTGATTCTATATTGTATTTTTATGTGAAATCTGACATAAATCACCCTGCATAAGCATTATCATTTAGCACTTTTTGTTTGGGCAACACTTTGGAAACATGAGCTGATTTTTTTAAATAAACACTAATTTTTACAGGAATAAAATGCAAAACTACAAACCAGGGTTCTATAAATGTTCATGTAGTAAATATTTTAGGCTTTGCAGGCCATAGGGTCTTTACCATCACTACTCAACTCTGCTGCGATAGTGTACAGGCAGTCACAGCAATATGTACATAAGTAAGCATGGTGGTGTTCTAATAAAGTTTTATTTACAAAGAAAGGTGGTAGATCTGATTTGTCTGATAGGCCATAGTTTGCTGACCTCATTATCAACTGTTTGGAATTCTGAATGCACATTTTCCCACTGATATCACACATACACACCACATGCATCTGCATCATTTTACACACAGAGGAAAAAAATATATAGTTTCTTTCCCTTAAGAAAGTCAATTTTTCAAAGATCTACTAGCCTTTACTCTCTCAGTATTTCATTCTTTCAAAAGATTGATATCTTGAAAAAAAGAGTCATTAGGCCAAAATAGTGGACCTCCGGGATAAACCTGCAAAAAACTGATGGAGGGAAAAAACCAACTTACTCTTGCAAAAGTCTGCCTACATTCTTATTGTGAAGGGTAAATAATAACTCAGCAACTGGCCAGGATTTATTTTTTTCAGTATCAAATTTTTGTTCCACTCCCAAATGCCCCTCAAAACACAAATCAAATATTTTAAAACATAAACAGTTTTGGCCACACACAAATAGCAAAGAATATATGACTTATTTATATTTCTACTAGACTTTGATATCTTTAAGGCATATTTTGTTATATTGTTCTTGATATCTAACTTAGTTCCTGGCTCCCAGTAAGTCATTAAATATTATTCACTGAGTTAATGAACATATTATTCTAAGATGGTGAGAAAGCTATAATCATATATTGCATAGAATTTAAGACTTGTTATTTCATAAACATATAAGTTAAACATTGACCTATGTAGGCATAAAATAATTTGTTTCAAAGGAGAAATCTATAAATCTGAGTGTGGAAAGAGGTGCTAACAGGTGCTAATTTACATTGAGGTCAATTCTTCGATGTGAATTGGTTTCTCTCTGTCATAAGACAGGCAGATCCAATATCCACAGGCACATAAAAATATTGAGTTATGTCCTGGGGTTAACCGAGTCTGACATCACTGTAGACTTTGACAGAATTTAAGGTTGAGGTCTCCTTCCAGGTGCCAGAATGTCATACAATAGTCGACCATAACCATGCATGTCGGCAGCCCTAAACAGGCTGCAAGTTCCTGAGTATCTAAATTTGTGACAATTTGTGAATGAATCACCATGCCCTCCACAGAACTTGGCAACTGGATCAGCGCTTCTGCATCTGGCATTGTACACAATTTGCATATTGTGGAAGTGAAGCACTTTGCAATCTCTGAAGCCCATCTCATTATGGCCTGATGAGCTCATAGTCATGTGCTTTCCATCTTTAGTTCTAATTTCAGGGCAGCCGTACTTAAAACCTAAGGACATACATACATAGCTTATGGATAATGATTGGCTAAACTGTTTTTACTTTAGTGAACTTAAGATGTTAAATTAAGAACAACTCAATTAACCAGAGTGAAAAAGAGGACAAGCAAAAGTTTTCCCTCCATAATGCCAATTTTTACAAAATAAAAAAAAAATGCTTGAGTTACTTTAAATGAGAAGACCACTGGAAACGGTTATTAAAATTTAAACTACCTCCAAAATATACATTTAGTTTCCAGGAAACACTGTTAATCATTATAAATTCATAGGAATCATGCACTAAAATATATTTCTAAAATATGACAAGAATTATATTTCTTTTATCCTTTATGCAGTTTGATTTTGTTTTTATTTAAAAACAAAAAATAAATTAGCATATGGGAGTAGGTTTTTGTTTTCTGCTTTTTGGCAAATCTATTCAACATATATATTTAATATTAAGAACTAAGAGAAAATATATATATATATATACACACACACCATAGTACCAGTATCCATTACTTAGATTATAAGACATACAAAGCAGAAGAGCACATAACCATATGATGTCCATTACTACTAGATTTCTAAGTGCATTGACAACTACTTTTTAGAAATGTATCCTAAAATCAAAGATTTTGCCTTTAATATTCAGCTCCCTTACAGACTTACTAGTTGTCTAAACTTTCTCTTATAAATGGTAATTTCAAGAACTGGAATTTAGAACTTAATAGGTTTATTATGAAAACAATTTTGTGATATACTCTTTCAAAATTATTTTGAGGAAAGAATAATAATTAGGAACGTTCAGAGTAGTCTTGTAGTATGAAAAAAGAAGCAACATAAATATGGACAAAAATATATCTTCTGCAGGCTTATTAAGTATTTTTGTGAAAAAGATCATGTGGCCAATATATTTTGGGTCTTATATCCACATAAGCTTTTTGATGTTTTGAAAAGTCAATAAAAACTTTGTTGATGGATCATCATATAGCTAAATTAATGTGTTATCTATGCATTGAACTATTTTGGTTTTGTGGAAAAGAAGAAAAAATATACCTATACACACATGGGGCTTCCCAGGTGGTGCTAGTGGTAAAGTTCTACCGGACAGTTCAGGAGACATGAGAGATGTGGGTTCAATCCGTGGGGCAGGAAGATCCCCTGGAGGAGGGCATGGCCACCCACTTGAGTATTCTTGCCTGGAGAATTCCATGGAGAGAGGAGCCTGGTGGGCTACAGTCCATAGGGTCGCCAAGAGTCAGACACGACTGAAGTGACACAAGCACATATACACATATATACACAAAAAACACCCTCTCTTTTTATAAACTGCTTTGGAAACAAAAAGTAGAATTCAGTCAATGAACTCATGTTTTTAGTTAAGTCAGTTTAACTGTTTAGACTGCCAGGCAATTATTCATCTTCTCATGCTGATTTTTGTGCTGACAGATGTAGCGTAACAGCCTTGACCTTGATAAACTTCATTTTATGACTTTGGGTTAACTTTGTTGGGACTCTGTATCTCTATCTATAAAATCAGGAGTTTAGACATGTTACTTAAACTCTTTTATCTTTAATTATAGCGTTAACTATTACCTTGAAAGTGAAAGTGAAGTCGCTCAGTCGTGTCCGACTCTTTGTGACCCCATGGACTGCAGCCTATCAGGCTCCTCCATCCATGGGATTTTCCAGGCAAGAGTGCTGGAGTGGATTGCCATTTCCTTCTCCAGGGGATCTTCCTGACTCAGGAATCAAACCCGGGTCTCCCACATTGCAGGCAGACACTTTACCATCTGAGCCACAAGGAAGGATTAATTATAGAATCCCTGTCGCAGAGTTACTGTGGGAATTAAATGAGATAATATAGTTAAAGCCTTTAATGGTTGCTAGCACATGGTCCACATTCAGAAAAATAACTGTATTATCCATGATTTTCAGTTTAGATTGAGAAAAACATAACTTATAAGAGGAATGAATTGGTCCACTTCATTGAAAGCCCGGTGACAGAGCTTCCTTTGTCCTGGCTAAATATAGATGTTCAAAAATGTCACTAGCACTTCCATCTCTCAGATCTGCTTTCCTGTACTGGCTTTATTCTCATATTAGGTCTTAACATGATAGGAAAATACTGATATTTACAATATATATTTACATAGGAAAAGGAAAGATCATCCCCTGCAGTTCTGTCAACAGTCTCAGACAGATTCTCATGGGGCAAATCAATGAGATCAGGGAGAAGGAACTCTCCAAGGAACACTAAGGGATTCCTTTAGGGGATGGTGTAGCAGGATTAGCCCTGCTTTGAAACCCCTGGGCTATGCAGGATTACTATGGAATAACTGCAGGTCATTCAAGCTTCCCCAGTGAGTGACTGAACTGAACTGAACTGAACTGAGTGGTGCAGTGGTAAAGAATCTGCCTGTCAATGCAGGACACTCGGGTTCTGTCGCTGGGTTGGGAAGATCCCCTGGAGAAGGAAATGGCAACCTACTCCAGTATTCTTGCCTGGGAAACTCCATGGACAGAGGAGTCTGGCAGCTACAGTCCATGGAGTCGCAAAGAGTCTGACACAACTGAACGAGTAAATAGGGACCAGGCATGCTTCCTGACTCAGACTCGGACAGAGACAAACTCAGACTAAGAAAAGAAGACATACTTGGGAGACAAAAAGATAAGTATACAACGGTTACAACTTATTTTTATAAAGGATATTTTGGTAAAAAGTAGATTAACTCAAAAATCTTCAGCTGAACTTTTCCTGTAACATTTTATTTTCTATTACTTGTATCTGGGTTTTCACTATATTCTCCAAGATCCTCTTCTACTTTGTAGCATATACCAGCTAGTTATAAACTTTAGAATGACTTTTACCAACTAGGTAAATAATATAAGAACTCATAAAAGTTGATATTTTACACATTTGCTCAAGGTGACCTAAAAAATACAATGAAGATCTAAACATGGTTGGAATGACTTTTAGGAAGTAATAATCATGGAAGGATTACATTTATTCAAATATGCATTGGAAATAAAAATTTATTTTAATGCTTAAACTAGGATAAAAGTAATCATTGATAATACAAAAATAACATGGTACAGAGGATAAAAGCATGGGTAAAAACACCCTTTTTCTTACTTGTGGCCCAACTCTTAAGTACCTCTGCCAAAAAGGAATTTTTTTTCCAGTTTAGAAGTAGAGCAGAGTGTTAAGATTCCGTAATACTTTCTGTGTGAAGGAAAGTATTTTTCTTATCTCCTTCCTTAGGTAGTAGAATCTCAGTTAAGAATTAAGAGCATGAATATGTTCAACTAAGGAAGTATTCACTGTTTTTACATGAAAAACAAAGACTAGAAGAACAAAATTTTATAATCTTAATGTTATGATGGTATTTTGATGGAAGACACAAATTTAACATTTGATGCTGTAATTTAAAATAAAAGAAGACCTTTCAGTTCTAATGAGGTGAATGAAACTGGAGCCTATTATACAGAGTAAAGTAAGCGAAAGAAAAACACCAATACAATATACTAACGCATATATATGGAATTTAGAAATATGGTAATGATAACCCTGTATGCGAGACAGCAAAAGAGACACAGATGTATAGAACAGTCTTTTGGACTCTGTGGGAGAGGGATGGGGGGGATGATTTGGGAGAATGGCATTAAAACATGTATAATATCATATAAGAAATGAATCGCCAGTCCAGGTTCGATGCAGGATACAGGAAGCTTGGGGCTGGTGCACTGGGATGACCCAGAGGGATGGTATGGGGAGGGAGGTGGGAGGGGGGTTCAGGATGGGGAACACGTGTACACCCGTGGTGGATACATGTTGATGTATGGCAAAACCAATACAATATTGTAAAGTAAAAAATAATAATAATAATAAAATTAAAAAAAATAATTAAAAAATAGAACCAAAAAAAAAGAAGACCTTGTCTTTAACTTTTCTTACGTGATCATGATTTTTAAAAATAGCCTTTTAAGTTAAAAACAGTTTTAGATTTATAGAAAAATGTTTAGACAATACAGTTCTCATATACCCTACATCCAACATTCTTTATTATTAACATCTTATATTAAGTATGGTACATCTGTCACAATTAATGAACCAATATTGATATATTAACTAAATTCCCTACTTTATGCAGAGTTCTTTCCTTTTCACTAAGGTATTTTTTTAGTTTTTTGGCCATGATATACAGTTTGTGGGATCTTAGTTTCAAACCAGGGATTCAACCCTGGACCACTGTAGTAAAAGTGTCAAGTCTTAACCACCAGACCACCAGGGATTTCTAATGTCCTTTTTTTTTTTTCCTATGGCCCCATCTGGGATACTACAGTACATTTAAATTTCTCATCTTTTCAGCTTCCTCTTGGCTGTGACAGTTTCTCAGACTTTCCATGTTTTTCATGACTAAGATTTTTAAAGAGCACTGGCCACGCATTTTGTAGAATGCTTCTCGATTGGGATTTATCTGATGTTTTTCTCATGATTAAACAGCACTATGGGTTTTAGGGAGGAAGACTGTAGAGGAAGAATGTCTTTTTTTTTTTAATAATTACACAAAATTATAACAAAAGAAAAATGAGAATAAATGAGCATTAACTTTTTAAATAATTAAAAAAATTATTAACCTGTTTTTGAAGTTGAGAATATTGTAGTTGTTTGTTTGTGTTTTTTTCCCCAAGCAATGCCATTATTTTGCCCACCATTCACTACAGATCAGATTCAAGATATGGAAAATAAAAATTTTAACAAAATGAGGGAGATTTTTTTTCTAAAACTTAATGGAAGAGAAAGCCTTTACCATATGCCTATGATTGTGAAGGAACTCAAATTTCTAAACCTTTACTTGAAAACCACATACCAAAATTACTAAAATCATCAAAACTGCCCCTCTGTAGACATAACCATGGGTCATTTGATAGCAGAATGAAACATCCTTTGGGGGGAAAAAAAAACATTAGGACAGGACTTTAAATATAAAATTACATATTATGTTTCTGGTTAAAGATTGTAGAATGAAGCCATTTCCCACTAACTTCCATGAAATCATCCCAAATGAAGAAAAGCGATAAAGCAGAAATAGAGAGAAATAAAACATTTCTGAAGAAGCAATGAAGTAATCACAACCTTCAATCAATCACAAGTTTTGAAGTACAGTTGATTCTCATTATTTGTGGTAGTTATATTCTATAAAGTTACCACAAACATTGAATTAGTGAAAATTGAACCATTATTCCAAGGGGAAATCAGAGTTAGATTCCTATGAACTTCCAGTCACAATATTTTCATCATCTGATGAATACATAACCTAGTTTTATGTATGTTTCCATTTAAAGACACCTTATTTTACAAATATATGTATACATGTGTGTATATGTATGTAAATATAAATACACACACACACGTATATTTGCATGTGTGTGCTAGGTCACTTTAGTCATGTCAGACTCTTTGTGACCCTATGGACTATACAGCCTGCCAGGCTCCTCTGTCCATGGGATTCTCCAGGCAAGAATATCGGAGTGGGTTGCCATGCCCTCCTCCAGGGGATCTTCTCAACCCAGGGATTGAACCTGTGTTTCTTACATCTCCTGCATTGGCAGATGCATTCACTACTACTAGCTCCACCTGCATTGAGTCTATATATTTATATATACACATATATTTGATCCCGATTACACTGAACTAGCAGCTAACAGCATTATAACTCATGCCTGAATGAAGCTTATCTAATATATGCATTTTCTTTTAAAAAAATTTCTTTAACTTTTTACTTTATATTGGAGTATAGTTGATTAAGAGTGTTATGATAGCTTCAGGTGTACAGAAAAGTGTATTTACACAGACATGTATCTATTCTTTTTAATTTTCTCCATAAGGTATATCATATTCTTTCTGTGCTTAGGAGTACTAGATCACACTTCAACATTCTGCTTTGGACCATTTAAAAAAGTGAAATCACCAACAAAAAGCACAAAAATACGACTTAAGTAGACTTCAAAAGGGATACTTGCTTACAGTGTGAGAACTGAGACAAGAATTCTGAATGCTGCCTTGTTTGACCTCAGCTAGGAAACTGCATGTTGGGCATAACTCAACCTTTTGGTCACTTTGCACCTATCTGTCAATGAATGTGAAAGCACTACACATATTGATTTCAAGGTCACAAATGAATATTATCAGTGTGCCATTATTCAAATACAAAATGCGCAAAAAATGTATATCACGTAAAGGCCGTAAAATCTGATCCCAAATGGTGAGGAGTTTGGGGAATGGCTGAGAGGCTAAATACTTCTGGCAGGATACTGATGTATCTAAAGAACCTGGCCCCGGTTTCCAAGATCTTGCTAATACTCCCGTAATGAGGAATAGTGATCACAAAAGGTGACCAGCCATGGAAGAGGGAAATGCTTCTTGAGAGAAATACTTCTTTTCCCATGGCCAACGATAAATTGAACTGAAACTGAAGGAATAATCATGCACATGCACACCCCATAATTTTTTTCTATTACTTTATTCATTAATATAAATGGGCACCCATAGACCATCAGACTGCTGAAGAAATTGTAGAACATGAAAAACAAAGAGATAAGATAAATATACATGAAAATATTTTAGATGGATGATAGGTGATAAATAGCTAGCTAGGTAAGTAAATTCTAAAGAAGAAAGGATCATTTAAGAGATAGAAGACATTAATTTCTTCAAAATTGTTAATTTGATTTCCAATTTCTGGTCTGGCATACAAGAAGCCTTGAAATCATCTCTCCATCCTAACAACAAGCAAAAAGTTGAAAAAATTGAAAATCTAACAATTCCTCTTAGAGCTCCTGAGGAGTGATGCCACAGGAAAAAGTGCTGCCCCCATGTAAGAGCCACAAAATGAATAATTAATGACCTGGATTTCATTAAAATTAAAACCTTTTCTCCACCAATGACACTGTCATGAGAATGAGAAGACAAGCCACACACAGGGAGAAAATATTTGCAAAAGACATATTTCATAAAGGACTGTCCTCTAAAATGTGCAAGGAACTAACTTTTAATCTCAACAGCAATGAGAACCCAACAAAAAGTAGGCAAAATAGCTTATTAGACACTTCACCACATATGGTAAATAAGCATATGAAAGGGTGTTCAACATCACATGTCATTATGGAATTGCAAATTCAAACAACAATGAAATGCCATGGCAAAAAAAAAAAAAAAAAATCCAGAACACTGACAAAACCAAATGCTGGTGAAGGCATGGAGCAATAGGAACTCTCATTCACTGCTGATGGGATTGCAAACTGATACAGCCACTGGAAGGCAGCTTGGCAGTTTCTCACAAAATTAAAGTAAGTAAATTCTCACTAAATGATCCAGCATTCACACTCTTTGGTATGTACCAAAAAAAGTTGGATGAACACTTATGTCCACACAAAATTTGCACAAAGATGTTTATAGCAGCTTTATTCATAATTGCCCAAACTTAGAAGCAACCAAGATATCTTTCTATAGGTGAATGGACAAACAAACTATGGCACATTCAGACAATGGAATCTTATTCAACGGTGAGAAGAAATAAGACAGCAAGCATGAAAAGACACGGAGGACCCTTAGATGCACCTTAGTTAGTTCCTTAGTTAGTTCCTTACTAAGTGAAAGGAACCAATTCAAAATGGCTACAGACTATATGATATAACAATTGACACTCTGGGAAAAAACAAAATTATGTACACATTAAAAAGCTCAGTGTTTGCTCTGGACTTGGGTGGGGAGGGATGGAAAGGCAGAGCACAGGGGATTTTTTAGGGTTGCGAAAACAGATGCATATCAACATATTTCCATATCCATAGAAGGCACCGTACCAAGAGTGAACCCTAAGGTAAACAAACCATGGACTTGAATGGTTATGTCATAACACGTCAATGTAAGTTCACCAGTTGTAACAAATATTAAAAAGCAGAGACATTACTTTGCCGACAAAGGTCCGTATAGTCAAAGGTATGGTTTTTCTAGTAGTCATGTATGGATGTGAGAGTTGGACTATAAAGAAAGTTGAGCACCAAGAATTGATGCTTTTGAACTGTGGTGTTGGGGAAGACTCTTGAGAGTCCCTTGGCCTGCAAGGAGATCCAACCAGTCCATCCTAAAGGAGATCAGTTCTGAATATTCATTGGAAGGACTGATGCTGAAGCTCCAGTACTTTGGCCACCTGATGCGAAGAACTGACTCATTGGAAAAGACCCCAATGCTGGGAAAGACTGAATGCAGGAGGAAAAAGGGACAACAGAGGATGAGATGGTTGGATGGCATCACCGACTTGATGGATGTGAGTTTGAGTAAGCTCCAGGAGTTGGTGATGAACAGGGAAACCTGGCGTGCTGCAGTCCATGGGGTCTCAAAGAGTCAAACATGACTGAACAACTGAACTGAACTGAACAAATGTCCCACTCTGATAGGGGATGTTGATATGGGGGAGGGGGGACTGGGAATACATGTGTGAGAGTAGGAGATATGTGGGAAATCTCTGTGCCTTCCCCTCAATTTTGCTATGAACCTGGAACTGCTTTTTAAGACAAATGTTTTTGTATGGGTGAGTCACTTTGATGTTCACTTGAAACTATTACAGCATTGTTAATCGACCATACAAAATAAAAAATTCAAAAAAAAAGACTTTTTATATGCCAAGTAAGTAAAAATAAAAGATAGAAATAGGAAATAAGATATAAGCGAGAAATAGGAGATAATTGAAATGACAAAGATTTAGACATTTTGTTGTTGTTTAGTCAACCAGTTGTGTTTCACTCTTTGTGACTCTATGAACTGCAGCATACCAGACCGCCTTGTCTCTCACTATCTCCCAGAATTTGCCCAAGTTCATGTTCATTGCATCGGTGATGCTGTCCAGCTATCTCATCCTCTGAAGCCCTCTTCTTCTTCTGCTCTCAATCTTTCCCAGCATCAGGGACTTCCCCAGTGAGCCCTCTGATGACCAAAATACTGGAGCTTTAGCTTCAGCATAAGTTCTTCCAATGAATATTCAGGGTTGATCTCCCTTAAGATTGACTGGTTTGATCCCCTTGCTGTCCAAGGGACTTTCAGGAGTCTTCTCCAGCACCACAGTTAAAAGGCATCAATTTTTTGGCATTCTGCCTCTTTATGGTCCAGCTCTCACAACTGTACATGATCACTGGGAAGACCATAGCCTTGACTATACGGATCTTTGTTGGCGGAGTAATGTCTCTGCTTTTCAACACTGTCTAGGTTTGTCATCATTTCTTGCCAAGAAGCAATTGTGTTCTGATTTCATGGTTGCAATCACCGTCCACCATGATTCTGGAGCCCAAGAAGAAGAAATCTGTCACTACTTCCACATTTTCTCCTATTTGCATGCAGTAATGGGGCTGGATGCCATGATCTTAGGTTTTTAATATTTAGTCTTAAGCCTGGTCTTTAACTCTCCTCCTTCACCCTCAACAAGAGGCTCTTCAGTTCCTCTTCACTTTCTGCCATTAGAGTGGTATCATCAGCACATCTGAGGTTGTTGATGTTTCTTCTGCCTATCTTCATTCAAGCTTGTAACTCATCCAGTCCAGCATTTCTCATGATGTGCTCAGTATATAGGTTAAACAAATAGGGTGACAGCAGACAGCCCTGTCATACTCCTTTCTTAATCTTGAACCAATAAGTTGTTCCATACAGGGTTCTAACTGTTACTTCTTGACCTGCATACAGGTTTTTCAGGAGATAGGTAAGATGGTCTGGTATTGCCATCTCTCTAAGAGCTTTCTATAGTTTGTCATGATTCATTCAGTCAAAGGCTTTAGTGTAGTCAATGAAAAAGATAGATGTTTCTCTGAAATTCCCTTGCTTTCTCTATAATCCAGCAAATGTTGGCAATTTGATCTTTGGTTCCTCTTCCTTTTCTAAACTCAGCTTGGACATCTGGATGTTCTTGGTTTGCATAATGCTGAAGTCTAGCATGCAAGATTTCAAGCATGACCTTTCTAGCATGGGACACGAGTGCAGTTGTCCAATGGTTATCACATTGTTTGGTACTAACCTTTCTGGGAATTGGGATGAGGATTGATCTTTTCCAGTCCTATGGCCACTGCTGGGTCTTCCAGATTTGCTGACATAATGAATGCAAAGCCTTGATGGCATCATCCTTTAGGGATTTGAATAGTTCTGCTGGAATTTCATCACATCCAGTAGCTTTATTAACAGCAGTGCTTCTTAAGGCCCACTTGACTTCACACTCCAGAATGTCTGGCTCTGGGTGACTAATCACACCTTTGTAGTAATCCAGTTAAGATCTTTTTTTATACATAAAAATACATAAAAATATGTATTTGTATACAAATCACTAAGTTGACATAAAGGTATGAACTCTCTAGATTTCCCCAAATAAGTCATAAGCAGGAACTCTTGGTGGTAAGGAAGTACAAAATCTTGCTTTTGATTTGAGTATGCTAACCAAATCCTGGATAATTTGAAATTTAGTATTGAGTATTTTGGCCAAAATTTCAAACCTAAGGTCTGTCTGTGATGGGTACTCCCTGCATTAAAATGGAACTATAAAGACTATGAACGTGTAAAAAGACTTTCTGTAGGGAAGGCAGCCAGAAGGAAACATATCCAATGCGGTGTAGGCATGAAGTCCAAGTTTAAAAGCAAACTAACCAAAAAAAAAAAAAAAAAAAAAAAAAAAAAAAAAAGAAAAGAAAACAAGAGAAAACCCAATTTGATGATTCTGGAAAGAAATATCAGACTAAAGCAGATTTTGGTTTGATTTCAGTTCATATGATTTTTTTTTTAATTTCATTTAATTTTAAATTGCCCTGAATTGGTAGGGCACCCAAGGAGCAGTCAAAAGTTAGCCATTTATAAGAGACATGTGCAAAGCGAAAGAGGCTTCTCATGTGGCACTAGTGGCAAAGACTCCATCTGCCAATGCAGGAGACACAAGGGATGCAGGTTTGATCCCTCAGTGGGGAAGATCCCCTGGAGTTGGAAACAGCAACCCACTCCAGCATTCTTGCTTGGAAGATTCCATGAACAGAGGAGCCTGGCGGGCTACTGTACATGGGGTGGCCAAGAGTCAGACACAACTGAACACACAAGCACATAAAGCAAAAGACTACAAAAAAGTTTGAACATAAATGAATGTGAAAAAAATAGGAAAATATATACAAAAGGAAGATTTGTCACCTAAAATAGATATTATATCATTATTATTTATGATGGTTACTTCATACACAGTAAATATTTCAATTCTGAACTTGTATGGATCTACCAACATGGTTCATAATATTTAAGCAAAAAACTTTAAAAGATTCACAAGAAACAACTGACAAAGAAACCAATATTTTAGGAGATTTTAACACAATTATTCAAATAAATATTCAATCAAAGAGCCAAAATACAATAAATACATAATCTTTAATAAAAGTGAGACTAAATTAGAAATACATTTTGGGAAAATATGAAAAGATAATTATAATTTTTCAAAATATTTTCCAAATGAATAGGTCAAAAATATATTAGAATAAAGACAAAGCTTATAACCAAATGATAACAAAAACACTCTAAATCAAAATTTGAAAGTTGTGACTAGAACTGAGAAATTATAGCTTTAAATGCATATACTAGAAAACCAGACAGGATGAAAACTTGTGGGCTAATTATCAAATTCAAATGGTTATCAAGAAACAGTGGAAGAAGTCCAAAAAAAAAAAAAAAAAAAACAAAAGGACAAAGGGAATATATGTTGAACAATGTCAAAAGTTAATTGCGTAAAAGATAAACATTTGATGCAGCTCTAGTAAGATTTAGCAAGGGGAAAAAAGCAAAGAAACAAATAATATTAAGATTCACTTTCAATGATAAAACCAGAGAAGCTGCACAAACTAAACAGATACTAAGTAAAAATATGCACAACACGATAATAGGTCTTTGGAATTAGCCATTGACAAACCTATACAGTGTATTAAAAAGCAGAGACATTACTTTGCCAACAAAGGTCTGTATAGTCAGAGCTAAGGTTTTTCTAGTAGTCAGGTATGGATGTGAGAGTTGGATCATAAAGAAGGCTAAGTACCAAAGAATTGATGCTTTTGAACTGTGGTGTTGGAGAAGACTCTTGAGAGTCCCTTGGACTGCAAGGAGATCCAACCAGTCCATTCTGAAGGAGATCGGCCCTGGGATTTCTTCCGAAGGAATGATGCTAAAGCTGAAACTTCAGTGCTTTGGCTACCTCATGCGAAGAGTTGACTCATTGGAAAAGACTCTGAGGCTGGGAGGGATTGGGGACAGGAGGAGAAGGGGACGACAGAGGATGAGATGCCTGGATGGCACCACTGACTTGATGGACGTGAGTCTGAGTGAACTCCGGGAGTTGGTGATAGACAGGGAGGCCTGGCGTGCTGCGATTCATGGGGTTGCAAAGAGTCGGACAAGACTGAGCGACTGAACTGAACTGAACTGAACTGAAAATATAATATAAGGACTTCCCTGGTGGTCCAGTGGCTAAGACTCTGTGCTCCCAACACAGGGGGCCCAGGTTCAATCCCTAGTCAGGGAACTAAGATCCCACATGCTGCAACTAAGACCCAGCCCAGCCAAATAAACAAATATTTTTAAAAAAATAACATAAAGCAATTTAATAAAGCTGAATCTAATTATATCAGTCATATCAGCCATCCCAATAAAAGCAAATAGGCTTGACTCACCTATTAAATGGAAATTATTTTCAGAGTAACTCATAAGGCTCATAAGGCAAAAGTCAAGTCTATGCTGAAATCAAGAGATACAACTTTTAAAAGGTGATTCAGAAAGGCTAAATATAAAGACATAAGGAAAAGGATGTCAGAAGACTGAAAAAAAGAGAGACAAAGTAGTGTTTGTGATCTTGATATTGGTCAAGGCAGAATTCAAGTCAAAATAATCACATACTCCCTCTCCCCACCAAAAGAGAGAGAGCGCATTAGAATTCTAAAGTCAAATTCACAGTGTAGACGTAACAGCTATGAATATCTATGTACTAAATAGCATACCTACATACAGCAAAAACTATATACAATACTTGGAATAATAGAAGCACACTAAAAACATGAGTTCTTCAGACACTATTTTTAAGTCAAGTGAAATGGACTGAAAATCACTAGATACAAAAAACCTAAGCACACTAATTACAGAAGTCTAATGGAATAATATATAAAGCTCTTCACTTCAGTAACTGAGGATGCACATTTCTTTCCCAATAGGATTTGGGGCATTTATGAAATTAATTGGGTCACAAAGAAAAGCACAAAGTGTACAAATAATACAAACAACATACTTGGTTCACAATTCAGTATGGTAGAAATCAATATTTTTTTTAAAAAGAATTCTATTTAGAAATTTAAAAACTCAATACCGCATTTTAGATTTTATGGGGACAATTAAAACAGTGATGGAATAGTCACAAACGTAAACATTTAGATCAGTATAAATGAAAATTTTGAAAATACATTAATTAAATATCCCACTAAAAAGCTAATAACAACAAAATTAAGTGAAAGAGAGCAAAGGAAGGAAATAATAAGCTTACAACAGAAATTAATGCATTAGAAACCAGAAAAGTAGTACTACTACATATAAATGAACCTCTAATTTCTGTGAACAATTAATTAAACAGATATTCTCAGCTAAATCAAGAAAAAAGTACAATTCACCCTAAGTCTGAAGCAACTACTGAAACAGAGGACAACATTTGCCAAACTCTTTTCAGTTAAACTTGAAAACTTCTGTGAAGTGGATGGCTTATCAGGAAATAGAAAAAAATGCCAAACCAATTTTTGTGGAAGAAATAGAAGGAGTTACCAGAGAACTTCCCTCTTAAAAAAAAAAAAGAGCAGGGTCAATTGCTTTAATGGAAATCCTTGCATTCCCTCAAAGAGCAGATACTGCTAACTTTACCTAAAGTCTTCCATAGCTTGACAATTGTCAATAATGCTGTCATGAACATTGGGGTACATGTACCTTTTCAAATTAGTGTTTTCATTTTTTTTTTTCTGGATATATACCCAGGAGTGAAACTGCTGGGTCATATGGCAATTCTTTGTCTAGTTTTTGAGAGAGTCCATACTTTTTTCCACAGTGGCTGCACCAATTTACATTCCCACCAACAGCATAGAAGCACCCCCTTTCTCCACACCTTAAGAGGTCAAATCTTTGTGTGTGGTGTGTTCTCACTACACACAAACAAAAAGAAAATGGTAAGTATGTGAGGTGATAGATATGTTAGTTAGCTTAACTGCAGTGGTAATTTCACAATGCATATGCAAAACCATCAAGTTGTATACCTTATATGTATACATTTTTAATTTGTCAATTTTATCACAATAAAGCTGAGAGAACAAATATCTAGATAGTGTGGGAAAACTAAAAGCAAAGAAGAAAAATTGCAATGCAAAATTTAGGGTAAATTTCTGCCCTGGTCATGATGGAATAATAGGGGCCAAAATAATCATTTCACATTAAACATCTAAAAAACGGACAAAATACATGAAACAAAAGTGTTTAGAAATTGAGCGTTTCACAGCACAGGACAGCAATCCATGAGAGACAGGAAATAAATTAGGTGAGCCCTACGATTGCCCCATTTTACTGCCTAGAATGAGTATCCAGGCTGCAGTTCAGGGATGTACAACTGATGTTGAGCCCTGCAAGCACCACAACTTGAGGAGAAATACCTTAGAACCAGAGAGGCTAGAGTTGGCAAGTCAGAGTATCAGACAGCCTCAATCAAACCCACATAATTACAGAGGCAGAAAGAGCTGAACAGAAACAAAAGAACAGCACAGAGAAAAAGCTCAAGAGAATTGCAGAGTTTCACAGGCACCTTAAGTTGTGGACAGATTAGTGCCTGAATGGGAGGAAAGAACCACTGGAAAGAAGCAGACAGAACTATTTCCAAAGCTTAAAGAGGGCCAGGAGTAGTTTGTGTTCCTCAACAATAAAGAGAGAAAAATCTTGAATATTAAAAAGGCTCAGTCGCATCTGACTCTTTTCGATCCCATGGACTGTAGACCGCTAGGCTCCTCTGTCCCTGCGATTCTCTAGGCAAGAATACTGGAGTGCATAGCCTATCCCTTCTTTATGGGATCTTCCTAACCCAGGTATGAAACCTGGGTCACTTGCATTGTAGGCAGATTCCGTAGAAAGCCATATATACATATATAATATATATATGTATATATATTATATATGTGTGTATATATATATACACACAAAGCATAATGTAATATATATTGTTAATTATATTGATACTATATTGATTACACTGATACTGAAAATAATGTCTATATATGATATAGATATCATATATAGTTATATTATACATCTCATTTTTCCTTTAAAATAGCCACTGATGCTGAAAATAACATCTATATGTAATATGAAAGTGAAAGTCGCTCAGTTGAGTCCAACTTTTGAGACCCCATGGACTATACAGTCCATGGAATTCTCCAGGCCAGAATACTGGAGTGGGTAACCTTTCTTTTCTCCAGGGGATCTTGTCGAACCCAGGTCTCCTGTACTGCAGGCGGATTCTTTACCAGCTGAGCTACAGGGAAGCCCAAGAATACTGGAGTGGGTAGCCTATCCCTTCTCCAGCAGATTGTCCCAACCCAGGAGTCGAACCAGGGCCTCCTGTATGGCAGGCAGATTCTTTACCAACTGAGCTATCAGGGTGGATATCGTATAGTTTGTCCTTTTAAAATTGAATACACTAATTTTTAGCATATGGTTTTTATTAATAGGGATTTTTGTAACTGATACTGACAGTTAGGACATGTGAATGCCATTTTATTCATCTAATGAAATAATAAAGTCTGTAATTTCTTGTTCTAACCCTGTACTTGGAGAATTGAGAGAGAAGGAAGGGAATCTTAAAAACAACTGAAGCAGTAACTCTCTCAAATTATCTTTTTTTCCATCTCTACTTTGTTAATTTTGGAGGAAAAGCAATTCTATATTGGAAGAGATTTCTTTTGATCTGTCCCTGCATCACCTGCCTGTAACGTCCCTTTCATATTCTGGCAGAGAAAAGATGATCAGTGGCAAAAACAACAGATGGGAGGACCTTTTTTCTTGGTAATGATGCCTCTGTAATTCTGTGGCTTTGATTGAGGCTATCAGTCAACAGCTTCTAGATACTTTTGCAAGTAGGATATTTTACATGTCTAGTTCATTTCATGTCAATTTTCTGCTTTTAATATACAATAATGAAGGAATACTAGCTTCTATTTTTCTTTTCTAAACTAAAAGCTGGATTTCACCTAGGTAGCATGCCACATGCAGGACTACCATCATTCCAATAACAGAGAATCACTTTAACCTCTGAGTTTCAGAGGGCAAAAACAATTTCTCCTATATTCCTTTTCTTAGCCACTCTTCTTTTATCCTTCACATTTGGGCTGCTTGAGAAAGAGAATAGTATTTCTTAGATTTTTCGCTTGAAAAATCAAGGAATACAATAACCAGGTATTGAAAGAAACATCTGTAACAAATCAAATTTACAATCACACCAGATTCTGATTTTACCCATTTCTAAAAAACCATAAAGGGATTTTTTATTAAAGAAAAAAATCCTATCTTCTCCAAAATATTTGAAAAAATAGGCTAAAATAAAATACAACCAGAATGAGAAGGTGATTTGTTCTGTGCTCTAAGATATCCCTCAGTATTTACTGCAGTCTATCTGGGGAGAATGGATACATGTATATGTATGGCTAAGGCTGTATGCTGTCCACCTGAAACTATTACAACATTGTTAACTGAGTATCTTCTAATATGAAATAATAAGTTAAAAAAACAAATGAATTTGTAATTCTTTGAGGAAGCAAAGTGATATAAAAATCTGATAAAAGTATATTAGGAATGAGCAGACTAAATATCTGAAAGAAAAAAAAAATCTTTGCTTATGCCCTTAAAAGAAGCATCATAAACAGAAATTCAATTTAAAAAAATCCCTAACAGAAATGACCAACTGGAAAAACAAATGTATTTAATTTTAAAAGGACAAATGATAAAATATACTTTAAGATAGTAGCACAGTTAGTTAATACTAATATATTACTATATTAGTAATATAATACTATAATACTAATATAATATTACTATAGTAATATGCAGCATAATATGCTAAAAATCCCATTAGTACCCATAAATTTAGGACAGACATTTCAAGCAGTGTGTATTGATTTCAGTTTTATAACAAATGTTCCATGTGTTTAGTAAGTGATAAAAAGTTATTTCAATTGATTTAAAAGTAATGTTTAGTTTTTGCAGTGAATTATGCACCAAAATAAAAAGTAATCTAGGATATTATGAGAAGAGATCATCATATTTGAATTAAGTCTTGGAAAACAAAGAAGCAAACTTTAAAATCAGTTAATAACTGCTTTGTCTGGATTTTGTGGGCTCAGCTAAATTTAGTAATGATTTATGCATAATGTATCGATATTTCTCTAATTTTCCCCTTTTCTGAGACCACTTCACTATATAGCTTCTAAAAGAAATTATAATGTTTGATTTTTTTAAATGAAGACAGTATCTTCTTTGATAATTTCTTCTTGATTAAAAATGAATTAGCTAATCATACATACTTTAACACCTTAAACTTAAACTAAAATTAAAATTAAGTATGCAAGATATGCAGGATATCCTTTTGGTAAGCAAAAAAATTATTTTGTCCTGAAGTAAAATGACTGGCTGTTCATGAATGAGAAAGAGGAAACGAAACGAAATCTGCATGGATGGGGAAAGTTGTACAAAGTTTGCAGAACAGGAATTTATTTGTCTTGCTTAAAGCTAGCTAGGATTTGATTGATTTATGCATAAGATTGTTTTAAAAAGAGCTTTAGTATAAAATATTGCACTGATACAAAACTAGAATTTGGTTTTCTCTCTGTTAAATTGATAAGCTTTTCTAGGACCATTGGTCTTCTCTTATTAAGTGGTTGTGAAAGGTACTTTCTATACTTTTTAAATAATCTGCCAAGAAGGCAAAGATTTTATGCTTTATCAGAGTAACATCCTGAGTTTTGTGTTGCTTTTTGCCATGTCCTTGATTATTTAAGAAAACAATATCTTCTCACTTTTGAAAGATTGAAAGTTTTATAGAATCATGTTACCTTCCATATTTACTTTTGAAAACTTTTAGAGCCACTTTGGTTAAATGGATAGCCACTTCCTATTAAATCAAGCATTCAGACTTGACAACCTTTGACATTTTGCTCTCTGGAAGACAAATCCTAAATGATATCTTCCTGACCTCAAACTGTTTTTGAGGACCCCTGGAAAATCACAAAGGATCTTTCATCCTGTAAAAAGAGAAGGGCTAAAAGTAATTAGGTTTTTTTGATGTGTTGGATTGCATAGCAAGTGTTATCAAATCAGAAGAGATGCTTAACATTCCCTGGTTTATGTTTGTATGGGAGAAATGTTACCAACATAAACATTTCAGAAATTGTGTGACGTTCTTAGAGATGTGTCAGCGTCCTTGCTGTCCACGATACATCCTGGGGATGCTTTGCCTGATATTAGACTACAACAGTGTAGTGTTGCTGGTCACAAAATAAGTTACTTTTATCGCAAATTCAGTTGTTGTTGTTGTTTTTCAAACGTCATATAACACGGAAGCAACCAAATGTTCTTGTCGATTGCATATATATTTATAATTAGGTCTCATCAGATATTTAACTACAGTTGTTTTTAGTCTTTGGGCATCCACAAACAGTTTTTTGTTTTACTGTGAGGCTTCCCAGAAAGAGTGCCATCAGGCTAGGATGCTGGTCTTCAACAAAAACGATTGTCTATGAGATCTGTGGAGAGGACTAGGCCAAGTACCCTGGAGCACAGACTTCTGATAACCTTGCTTAAATAAGTGAGGCCAAACCACTGGACTGAGTCAGGATTTGTAGAACCTGTGTGAAGTTTATGAGTTCATGAAACTGCAGATTCAAGATGGAGACAAACAAGAATTAATTGCACAGGACTGAATGAACTTAGACAGGATAATTGTCAGTTTTGTTTAGAATATTGATGATATCCTATTTCCTGAAAAAAGGAACCTTTTTTTCTTTAGCTAGAATTTATAATAATTTAGTAGATTATAATTTTATAAGCAGAGATGAAATATTTATTTTCTCTCCTGGCTTGATCCTTCCAGAATTCAGAAACTCCTATTGAATATTATTATTATCATGGCAAAAGAATTGTTTTCATGGGTTTTATGAGAATTGGTTCTCCTTATCAACAGAATGTAATTGGAAACATTGGTTGCATAACTAAGGCTTTGACTAGAATGTCATATTTGAGAATGATGCTCACAGAATCAAATTTGTAAATACTCCTAAAGAGCTAAGGTTCACATTTTGAAGCCAATGCTTACAAAGGCTTTTTGGGGAAACCTGCCTGACACCTGGCTTATAGGATGCTCAACCTTTCAGGTGCATAAGGAAGTTTGCTTCCTGGCAGGCCCAGGAATCTTAAGATATTTGAGGGACTTTGAGAGGAATTTACCCAAATTAATACATACTGCAAGTGAAATTTGGTGGTGAGTTTTTGGCTTGGCTTACTAGACTCAAAAGGATTTTAAAAGTCCAATATAAATTCCTTATAAAATCTTCCAGCAAAGAGAGATGTAAAGGGCCTATTTACTAAATTGTTATTCTTGCCATACCTTTGTAAATAATCAGACCAAATCTAATGAGACAGACTTATTCTGTGACTAAGAATAGTCTCAGAGATTATCCCTGATGAAAAAGGGTGTGACTGTAGAGATAAATTTATATTTCAACTGTAAACTATAGACATTATTGTAGGTTATCATATTCTGGTCCTGTTCATTGTCTTTGAACTATTTTGTAACTCTTTGTAAATTGTATGGTTTTGTTATCTACCTGCACATTGGATCTACCATCTTGCACATATTATCAAACATATTATCTGGCTACAACTCTCCAAATGAACATTTCTAATTCTTCCTCCCTCCATCCTGACTTGGCATCACTGAGAACCAAAACCTGACTGGCCAGATCTCTATTGAAACCTCAGGTTGCCTTGAAGTTGGCCTTTTTTCCGAGGAGCTGAAGAAGCACAAGGAGTTAAAGCCCAGTGACTTGATATATACATCAAAGGACATGTCCTGCAACTGATCACACATGGGATGGATTTCTTCCTGGGAAAGCCACTGTCTGGGTCACTAAGCAAATCTGGTAAAATGCTCAGTGCAAGCAGTTATATGAGAGCTAACTAAGACTGGACAACACCACAAGAGTACTGATATCATAGCTTCAAGAAACTCTATAAGTAGTGCTACAGGATCAGAAGATTTCCATCCACCAACCTCTTGAATAGTTTAATATATTTGGTTGGCAAAAAAGTTCATTCTCCCAGAAAAAAAACAAACTTTTTGACAAACTCAATATTACACTAATGTTTAATGCAACATGTTATATTAATCTGTCTCTATTTCATTTGAAGTGTGTGCTAAGTTGCTTCACTTGTGTCCAACTCTTTTGCAACCCTATGGACTACAGCCTGCTGGGCTTCTCTGTCCATGGAATTCTCCAGGCAAGAATACTGGAGTGAGCTGCCATGCCCTCCTGCACGGGAACTTCCCAACGCTGGGATTGAACCCACATCTCTTACATCTTCTGCATTGTCAGGAGGGTCTTTACCACTAGTGCCACCTGGTATCCCTCTTTTAAGATGCCTGACATTAAAACGACCTTTGCTGCTGCTGCTGCTGCTAAGTCGCTTCAGTTGTGTCCGACTCTGTGCGACCTCATAGATGGCAGCCCACCAGGCTCCCCTGTCCCTGGGATTCTCCAGGCAAGAACACTGGAGTGGGTTGCCATTTCCTTCTCCAATGCATGAAAGTGAAAAGTGAAAGTGAAGTCACTCAGTCATGTCCGACTCTTAGCGACCCCATGGACTGCAGCCTACCAGGCTCTTCCATCCATGGGACTTTCCAGGCAAGAGTACTGGAGTGGGGTGCCATTGCCTTCTCCGACCTTTGCTACCAAACCTCAACAGATGGTTCAACTGATTTTGCAGGAACATCAAGAGCAATCCTCAGTTCCCTTGTTTACCTATGACAGGGCCAGACACACACCCTCCAAATTCCCATTTTTTGTCTCATAAATAATTAATTAAATTGCTACTTCACTGATCAGTAGAAACAAAGATTTTCCTCCTTTTCTCAAACTCTAACTTTTGACCCCCTACTTCTCCAGCCTGAGTTAGCATACACTTGTCCTTAAAGGCTCCTCCAGGGTAGCAGTTTGGTCTCAGGGTAAAACACTATCTGATCTTCTGTCTGATCAAGCCATGCTTTCATCCCACTTTCCAAACCCAGTTATTCCTAGCCTTGCTTACTGGGACGACCCAGAGGGATGGAATGGGGAGGGAGGAGGGAGGAGGGTTCAGGATGGGGAACACATGTATACTTGTGGTGGATTCATTTTGATATTTGGCAAATCTAATACAGTTATGTAAAGTTTAAAAATAAAATAAAATTTAAAAAAAATAAATAAAAAAAAAAATAAATAAAATAACAAAGCATCCCAAGTCCCTAAAAAAAAAAAAAAAAAAAAGGAAAACTATCTGTCTGTCTAACTCTTAAGATCCTCACGCATCTTATAGCCACAGCATTCTATTAAAATTGTCCTCATTCTCCTATTACAACACTCCCTTCCTTCCTGCTTGCAATCATGTTTTTGAACAAAATCTCTCCTTAGTAAGGAAAAAATTTCATTGACCATAAATGTATAGGTTTATTTCTGTATTCTCTTTTGTCCCATTACGCTGTGTGTCTACCCCTTCACCAACAAAACACAGGCTTGATTACTGTAGCTTTATATTAGCTTTTGAAATCAGTTTGCAAGAGTTTCCCAACTTTGTTCTTGCATTAAAAAAATTAGCATGTCTAGGGTTTTTGCCTTTCCATATGAATTTTAGAATGATTTCATCAAATTCTACAAAAACTCCTGTAGAAATTTTGAATAAGATTGCACTGAATCCTTAGAATAATTTGGGGAGAACAGACATCTTGACATATCAAATCTTTCAATATCTGAACACAGCCAGAACTCACATACATTTTTTGGTGAAAATGCAAAATGATACTACAACTTTGGAAAATAATCTGGTGGTTTTATATTTTTAAACACATACTTATCATATTGTCCACCCATTCAACATGGAGGTATGTATCCAAGAGAAATGAGCACATATTTATACACAAAAACTATAAGTGAATCTTTATATGTGTTTCATTCATAATGGACAAAAGTTCAAAACAAACTACATGTTCATTAGTGGGTGAATGAATAAACAAATTGTGATATATGCATATAATCAAAGAATACTCAGCAACAAACAGAGGTAATATCCATTGATATGTGCAAAAATCTGCTAAATGAAAGAAGCCAGACCCCAAATCCTGAAAACTGCACAATTCAATTTATATGACCTTCAGCAAAAGAAAAAGCTAGAAGACAGAAATAAAATCGGTGATTTCCAGAGATGGGAGTAGAGGTGGGGATTGCTACAAAGTGGCATAAAGGTAGCTTTTCAGGTGATAGGCATATGTAGATATCTTGATTTTGGTGATAGTTACATGATTGTATAAGACTGACAAATTTCATGAAACTATGGACCTAAAAAATGTGAATTTTATTTTATGTAAATTATACCTCAAAAGTTCTAAAAGATGATGCTGTGAAAGTGCTGCACTCAATATGTCAGCAAATTTGGAAAATTTGAAAAATTTGTCAGCAGTGGCGACAGGACTGGAAAAGGTCAGTTTTCCTTCCAATCCCAAGGAAAGGTAATGCCAAAGAATGCTCAAACTACCGCACAATTGCACTCATCTCACATGCTAGTAAAGTAATGCTCAAAATTCTCCAAGACAGGCTTCAGCAATATGTGAACTGTGAACTTCCAGATGTTCAAGCTGGTTTTAGAAAAGGCAGAGGAACCAGAGATCAAATTGCCAACATCTGCTGGATCATCAAAAAAGCAAGACAGTTCCAGAAAAGCATCTATTTCTGCTTTATTGACTATGCCAAAGCCTTTGACTGTGGAAAATTCCAATAAACTGTGGAAAATTCTGAAAGAGATGGGACTACCAGACCACCTGACCTGCCTCTTGAGAAACCTGTATACAGGTCAGGAAGCAACAGTTAGAACTGGACATGGAACAACAGGCTGGTTCCAAATAGGAAAAGGAGTACGTCAAGGTTGTATATTGTCACCCTGCTTATTTAACTTATAAGCAGAGGACATCATGAGAAATGCTGGGCTGGAAGAAGAACAAGCTGGAATCAAGATTTCCAGGAGAAATATTAATAATCTCAGATATGCAGATGACACCACCCTTATGGCAGAAAGTGAAGAAGAACTAAAGAGCTTCTTGATGAAAGTGAAAGAAGAGAGTGAAAAAGTTGGCTTAAAGCTCAACATTCAGAAAACTAAGATCATGGCATCCAGTCCCATCACTTCATGACAAATAGATGGGGAAACAGTGGAAACAGTGGCTAACTTTATTTTTCTGGGTTCCAAAATCACTACAGATGGTGATTGCAGCCATGAAATGAAAAGATACTTGCTACTTGGAAGGAAAGTTATGACCAACTTAGACAACATATCATAAGCAGAGACAGTACTTTGCCAACAAGATCTGTCTAGTCAAGACTATGGTTTAAAAAAAAAAAAAAAGACTATGGTTTTTCCAGTGGTCATGTATGGATGTGAGAGTTGAACTCTAGAGAAAGCTGAGCACCGAAGAATTGATGCTTTTGAACTGTGGTGTTGGAGAGCACTCTTGAGAGTCCCTTGGACAGCAAGAGATCCAACCAGTGCATCCTAAAGGAGATCAGTCCTGGGTGTTCATTGGAAGGACTGATGCTAAAGCTGAAACTCCAATACTTTGGCCACCTCATGTGAAGAGTTGACTCATTGGAAAAGACCCTGATGCTGGGAGGGATTGTGGGCAGGAGGAGAAGGGGACAACAGAGGATGAGATGGCTGGATAGCATCACCGACTTGATGGACAAGAGTTTGGGTGAACTCTGGGAGTTGGTGATGGACAGGAGGCCTGGCGTGCTGCAATTCATGGGGTCACAAAGAGTCGGACACGACTGAGAGACTGAAATGAACTGAACTGAAATGGACAGGTAACTGAGAAAAGAGGGCAAAATTCATTAGAGGCTGTTTTTCATATTGTTTTATTGGGCAATATTTGCTTAATTTTTTTTTTTACCAGTTTTATGCTGGCTTTCTAAGATATATTTGCTGCATACAGTAAAAAGGCATTTACTATATGCCTTTTTTTCTTTCACTATTCTAGGTAATTGGTCTTTTTTTTTTTTCTGAGCTTGCAGAAATAGGGATTGTTTGTAATGCATACTCTGACTCCTTAACAAAATGTTTTAAATTATTGCACACGAACATACAGTTTTTAAAGAATAATAATACAGATGCTCCTCTGGAAAGATTATGTCAAAAAAAAGAATAAACAATGTAAAAAAGAAAAACAGAGACAAAAACATAAAAAGGGAAGCAATCACAGACATAGCAGATACTTTAAAATTCATAAGATGGTATAATCAATAATATGCCAGTGGAAAGATGAACAGTAAAAATGGAAAATGTTTTATAAAATAACCATTTATTGATTCAATTGGGATTCAAGAGAAAAAGTAGAAAACTTGATTAGTAATTAAAATTGAATACATTGTAACACCAATCCAAAATACACTCTACAGACTACCTCTAAATACTCCTGTTTCGGAGAATTAGAAAGGCTTGTTTTAAGAGTAAATAAGGATGTTTTAGTGTGCATTCTCAGTAAGTCGAACATTTTGCTTTGTAAGGTCATAAATTCATGCCTATATCTCCAGCTTTAGCTCATTTATTCCTGAAATATCATTTCATGGACTGCATACAAATAAGCTAAATTTTTTCATCAAATGCTAAAAACCCCACAGACCTTTATATTTCATTTAATCTGTTTGACACAATATGCTTATTACATTTATATACATTATTTTACTTGCTATACTTGGAATTTCTCTTTTCATATTATTTTTATACCTTCTTACTAAAACTAAGCCATGCCCGTGGGGCAACCAAGATAGGCGGGTCCTGGTGGAGAGATCTGATAGAACGTGGTCCACTGGAGAAGGGAATAGCAAACCACTTCAGTATTCTTGCCTTGAGAACCCCATGAACAGTATGAAAAGGCAAAATGATAGGATACTGAAAGAGGAACTCCCCAGGTCAGTAGGTATCCAATATGCTACTGGAGATCAGTGGAGAAATAACTCCAGAAAGAATGAAGGGATGGAGCCAAAGCAAAAAGAATACCCAGCTGTGGATGTGACTGGTGATAGAAGCAAGGTCTAATGCTGGAAAGAGCAATATTGCATAGGAACCTGGAATGTCAGGTCCACGAATCAAGGCAAATTGGAAGTGGTCAAACAAGAGAAGGCAAGAGTGAATGTCGACATTCTAGGAATCAGCGAACTGAAATGGACTGGAATGGGTGAATTTAACTCAGATGACCATTATATCTACTACTGCGGGCAGGAATCCCTCAGAAGAAATGGAGTGGCCATTATGGTCAACAAAAGAGTCCAAAATGCAGTACTTGGATGCAATCTCAAAAACGACAGAATGATCTCTGTTCGTTTCCAAGGCAAACCATTCAATATCACAGTAATCCAAGTCTATGCCCCAACCAGTAATGCTGAAGAAGCTGAAGTTGAATGGTTCTATGAAGACCTACAAGACCTTTTAGAACTAACACCCAAAAAAGATGTCCTTTTCAATATAGGGGACTGGAATGAAAAAGTAGGAAGTCAAGAAACACCTGGAGTAACAGGCAAATTTGGACTTGGAATACGGAATGAAGCAGGGCAAAGGCTAATAGAGTTTTGCCAAGAAAATGCACTGGTCATAACAAACACCCTCTTCCAACAACACAAGAGAAGACTCTATACATGGACATCACCAGATGGTCAACACCGAAATCAGATTGATTATATTCTTTGCAGCCAAAGATGCAGAAGCTCTATACAGTCAGCAAAAACAAGACCAGGAGCTGACTGTGGCCCAGACCATGAACTCCTTATTGCCAAATTCACTCTTAAATTGAAGAAAGTAGGGAAAACCACTAGACCATTCAGGTATGACCTAAATCAAATCCCTTATGATTATACAGTGGAAGTGAGAAATAGATTTAAGGGCCTAGATCTGATAGATAGAGTGCCTGATGTACTATGGAGTGAGGTTCATGACATTGTACAGGAGACAGGGATCAAGACCATCCCCATGGAAAAGAAATGCAAAAGAGTAGAATGGCTGTCTGGGGAGGCCTTACAAATAGCTGTGAAAAGAAGAGAAGCAAAAAGCAAAGGAGAAAAGGAAAGATATAAACATCTGAATGCAGAGTTCCAAAGAATAGCAAGGAGAGATAAGAAAGCCTTCTTCAGCGATCAATGCAAAGAAATAGAGGAAAACAACAGAATGGGAAAGACTAAGGATCTCTTCAAGAAAATCAGAGATACCAAAGGAACATTTCATGCAAAGATGGGCTCGATAAAGGACAGAAATGGTATGGACCTAACAGAAGCAAAAGATATTAAGAAGAGATGGCAAGAATACACAGAAGAACTGTACAAAAAAGATCTTCACGACCCAGATAATCATGATGGTGTGATCACTGACCTAGAGCCAGGCATCCTGGAATGAGAAGTCAAGTGGGCCTTAGAAAGCATCACTACGAACAAAGCTAGTGGAGGTGATGGAATTCCAGTTGAGCTATTTCAAATCCTCAAAGATGATGCTGTGAAAGGGCTGCACTCAATATGCCAGCACATTTGGAAAACTCAGCAGTGGCCACAGGACTGGAAAAGGTCCGTTTTCATTCCAATCCCAAAGAAAGGCAATGCCAAAGAATGCTCAAACTACCGCACAATTGCACTCATCTCATACGCTAGTAAAGTAATGCTCAAAATTCTCCAAGCCAGGCTTCAGCAATATGTGAACCGTGAACTTCCTGATGTTCAAGCTGGTTTTAGAAAAGGCAGAGGAACCAGAGATCAAATTGCCAACATCCGCTGGATCATGGAAAAAGCAAGAGAGTTCCAGAAAAACATCTATTTCTGCTTTATTGAATATGCCAAAGCCTTTGACTGTGTGGATCACAATAAACTGTGGAAAATTCTGAAAGAGATGGGAAAAGCAGACCACCTGATCTGCCTCTTGAGAAATTTGTATGCAGGTCAGGATGCAACAGTTAGAACTGGACATGGAAAAACAGACTGGTTCCAATAGGAAAAGGAGTACGTCAAGGTTGTATATTGTCACCCTGCTTATTTAACGTATATGCAGAGTACATCATGAGAAACACCAGACTGGAAGAAACACAAGCTGGAATCAAGATTGCCGGGAAAAATATCAATAACCTCAGATATGCAGATGACGCCACCTTTATGGCAGAAAGTGAAGAGGAACTCAAAAGCCTCTTGATGAAAGTGAAAGTGGAGATTGAAAAAGTTGGCTTAAAGCTCAACATTCAGAAAACAAAGATCATGGCATCTGGTCCCATCACTTCATGGGAAATAGATGGGGAACAGTGGAAACAGTGTCACACTTTATTTTTCTGGTCTCCAAAATCACTGCAGATGGTGACTGCAGCTATGAAATTAAAAGGTGCTTAGTCCTTGGAAGGAAAGTTATGACCAACCTAGATAGCATATTCAAAAGCAGAGACATTACTTTGCCAACAAAGGTTCATCTAGTCAAGGCTATGGTTTTTCCTGTGGTCATGTATGGATGTGAGAGTTGGACGGTGAAGAAGGCTGAGCGCCGAAGAATTGATGCTTTTGAACTGTGGTATTGGAGAAGACTCTTGAGAGTCCCTTGGACTGCAAGGAGATCCAACCAGTCCATTCTGAAGGAGATCAGCCCTGGGATTTCTTTGGAAGGAATGATGCTATAGCTGAAACTCTGGTACTTTGGCCACCTCATGTGAAGAGTTGACTCATTGGAAAATACTCTGATGCTGGGAGGGATTGGGGGCAAGAGGAGAAGGGGATGACAGAGGATGAGATGGCTGGATGGCATCACTGACTCGATGGACGTGAGTCTGTGTGAACTCTGGGAGTTGGTGATGGACAGGGAGGCCTGGCGTGCTGCGATTCATGGGGTCGCAAAGAGTCGGACACAACTGAGCGACTGATCTGATCTGATCTGACTATGGCATTTGTGATATGAGTTTTAGGCAATACACAATGTAAATCTGTAACCCAGCACATTTCACTTTTTGTTTTAATCTGCAGGAATTTCAGAACCAATTTTCCAGTCCAATGTGAGTGTTGTAAGGACATTACAATATATATTTTTCTAGAGTAACTTTATATTTGATTTTTTCATAGTATTTATATATTTCCCACCCATGTTTCATATATAATTAATATAATACATAATATGCATATCATCTTTCTTATTGAAAACCATCACAAACAGCATTTGGAATAAGAGAAGTATGTATAAACTGAAGCCCAGAAACCCAGATTTGGCAGAAATGTCAAAGGAAAGAAATTTTAAAATAAACTCTTATATATAGGGAAAAAAATATTTGGACTAAATTTTTAACTTACTAAGCCTGAAATCTTAGTACATCACCTGAGCTTTTTTTTTTTTCAATTAAACTTTTTACAAATTATTTTTATTTTCTTTACTTTTATTAAAAAACCTTTTTATCATCCATTGCTCAAACATTAGTATAAAATTATAAAGCTTTTTTCTCTGTGATCTTCATGTAAATTAAATAAAATATAAGTATCAAAAATTCTTAGACATTATACATATGCATATGTTTCTGCACATGTGCATTTTTATATGAGCTATTTTCACATAGTAAAGACAGCATTTTCATAGTCTTATGACATTATGGCTTAGGTTTTCTAAATGTCCCTGTTTTTATACTATTAAATTTGAGTATACTCAATTCAGTGAAATCATCTCAATTACTTGATACTGCCTTTTTTTTTTTTAAGAAAAATGCTCATGTCAATTACTAACTACATAGCATAGAGTTAGTAATAGGCTGCCAAGAAAAACCAAAAGCCTTGCTGCTCCTTTCCTTGATTTATGTAGTATTATTCTTTTAACCACATCAAATTATTTCAATGCTATCTTCAGCAGAGTGTTTTACTAAATAACACGTGATTCACAGTGATGGAATGGATGCTCCAAGCATGACTGTACTCTGATGTGTTTGCTGATTAAATTTGTTTGACAAACTGTGTCTTGGCTGTGGTGCAACCCACAGGCATTTCTGTTGTGAGAAGCAAATGATAACATCTCTGATGGTAAAAAAGCAACATGGTGCCTATGTTTCCCCGACAGTAAAGCTTTTATCGCTAACACTCAGAGGTCAGAGCAAACGACATCCCAATTCAGCATGTACAAACTCGCAGCTTTCCCAGGGTAGAATCCACAGCAAATAGGCCAATATATGAAGCACAATGGAGTAACATAAAAACTGCTATTGGGCTCTGGAAAATTATATGTTATCTCCAGCTGTTAATTGTAGGTCTGGTGCCTTTTGTTTTAATTCCAGAGATGTGCAGAAGTAGAACCCTTTATTAAGCTCATCCAGTATCAATCTATGAACATCGCAATTATATGTTGTTTGTTGGTAGGAAGTCAGGTTGAACTAAGTAAGGAATGTTCACCAGTAATGTGTCACTGGATATAAAAAAAGATGCATGCCAAAAACAGGATTCTCTGTGCTGCATGGATTATTTTCCTTATTTTATTTCTTCACTAAATAAGCTACTGCCTTAATTATGTTCTAAAGATGAATAAACTTTTGATAGGATTAAAGTCTAAGCTGACTACTATTTTGTGATTGGAAAACTCCTTCCACTATTTTTTCCCTAATATATAAAAAATAATTTAAGTTTGCTCATTTGAGGGCCTTAAAGAATGTTTTAATTTAAAGCTTTTTAAATTTCCTTGGCCACTGAGGGTCTAACTCACTAAGAAGCAAAATGACTCACCTCACCTTTGCTTCTGAAATATGTAAAAATATTTTTCAGAATCAAAGCAGAGTTCACATTCTCCCTCCCACATGTTATCTTTATCATCTGCCCAAACATTAGCCTTTTTAATGTGAAAACTTGTGGTATTTTACAATGTAAACATCACTAGCTATGGAATGGCTTTGTCCAGTTAGGAAAAAAGAAACAAAAAACAGGACATTGTGTTTACAGATTTAAAGGATCAATGAAAATACTTGCCAGAAAGTAAAATGAATATAGTATGACTTACTGAATAGATTAATTCAATAAATGTATTTCCAAATAGCTTTCATGAATTCTATACAAAGATGAAATGTATCAAGATAAAATTATCTAAAAAACAAAGTAGGAAAGTCTTATCTACAAAGAGGTAGTTCATCAAGTCGATATAATAGTACCACAAGTTGTATCTACTGTGTTCTATTATAACTCTTTGCTCCTCTTTATGGAGAAGGCAATGGCACCCCACTCCAGTACTCTTGCCTGGAAAATCCCATGGACGGAGGAGCCTGGTAGGCTGCAGTCCATGGGATCACGAAGAGTCGGACACGACTGAGCAACTTCACTTTCACTCACTGGAGAAGGAAATGGCAACCCACTCCAGTGTTCTTGCCTGGAGAATCCCAGGGACGGGGGAGCCTGGTGGGCTGCCATCTATGGGGTCACACAGGGTTGGACACGACTGAAGTGACTTAGCAGCAGCAGCTCCTATTTATGAAATTTATTTACATTTCATATATGTATGGGGTCTTATTTTTAAGCCTTATCAGCTTAATTTGTTATATTTCTTAATTATTGGAGTCATGTGCATAATTCATGAATGTTAGTAAAGATGCTAGGAATACATTTTCCTAAGATTTGGATTTTTAGTATCTATATAAGATGATATCAAGGTGTTCTGCAAAAGAAGTTTCATGTATGAAATGAAATGGGCTTTCAGTTTGATCATGAACAGAATTCAGTTGAGCTGAGGAGGAGATATATAAATGGGATATAAACTTGATGTGCAATGAGGCAGACTGGATTCTACTAACTTGAGTTGAAGACAAAATCTAGCTTACCACCTTCATATTATTCCATTGGGGAATTGTGGGAGATGGGGCCATACAAACCTTCTATGATGAGATGAATAAAATTTCAAGGGAGAAGATAGTTTATAGCCCTTCAAAATTAGCAAATTAAATCTTTTTTGGAACCTGTACCTGCATTTCCTATGCATTCTTTTTTAAGCACAATTTTTTTTTGGTTTAGTTTTATTTTTAAAAAAATCTTTTTTTTCCTTTAGGGAGAAAAAAAGGAAAAAGTTTCATAAAATCAAATAACCAATGGTAAGATATCCTAACTTAAAAAAGATTGGGAATCACACTGATTATAAGTTACAGATGAATGGAAGGACGACCGCACTAGATTCATTGGCTATTTCATGCCAATGGCAGCGAACAACAAATCAACAAGGCCAAAACAAATAACTGTGTGGAAGCCCTGGTATGTGTTAAGCACGATTTTGATCACTGTTCTCACTTTTCCTACCTGATATTCTCTGCACTGGTTCTGAAGCTCTGGGGCTCCACAAACAAGCTTTGTCTGGTGTCTGCTAAATGACAATAAGGCTGGTTCTTATTTTCATGGGTCTTCATTGTTTTGCCAGTGAAAACAGACACAGGGCATTTGACAGATTCTGGATGGAAGCTGAGTTTTATAATTTCTGGGATTTTCACTGAGTCTTTTCTAAATAAAAGGGATAGTTCAAGCCACAGAAAAGTTGACTTAGGACCTTACAGCATACCATACAAAGACTATTAAAATAGCTGATGAGGTTTAACCTAAAACAAGATAAAAGGTCAGGAATTAATTACTCTGTGCAGATATGACACAAATGCCAAAAGGATAGAAAAATATATTTACTTTAGCAAAAGACAGAAAATAGAGTATTTTCAGATATTAATCAACTAGATTTGATTTGCATAACCCAAGAAAGTTCTTAATCATCTGAACAATTTAGAAATGAGTTGAGCTCTATAGTGGGTTCAAAATTACTAGAATTGTTCTACTGGAAATGATGAATCCCACCCCCAGGGGTACCTGTGGTTTCTGTTTGGAAATGGACCATGAACCTCTTTCCACAGTCAGGATTTTGCAATGACATTCATTCATGGAACAAAGATATCTTAAGCATATCTAATGGGTCAGATGCTGTGATAGGATTTGAGGAGGCAGTAGTGGGTAGGACATAGTTCTACTTTTCAAGGCCTTATATCTGGGGAGAGAGAGAAGCAAAGAGAGAGCTCCAGAAGACTGTGAGAACCATGATGCAAGTAAGTACCAAAAAGAGTAGGAGAACACATGAGAAGGTATTCAACCCCATTAGAACAAAGGCTCCAGAGTGTAAGACTGCACTACCAGTTTTGGAAAACTCAACAAACAAAACAACATAGCTTGTGCTATCAGGTAAGTAGAGTTGTCTCTTGGCAGAGCTCTTGGTAAAATTACATATGACTTAAAGCTTGGCTTAAATAATAGAAAAAAAATCATTAAAATGTTTTATAGCAAATAAATAATTTCAAACACGAGGGGGCACTGACGATCAGCAGTTTTACAATATATAAGTATTTAAGAGGCACAAAATGATCTCACTTGTTTATTTACAGCATTTACATAAAATTTCAATGTGAGCAATCACTGTGTAAGTTTAGTGGTAGACTTGAATATCACACATATTTCTGTTGTTCACAATTAGTACAGCTATCACATAATGTATTTTGGTTTATAGTGTTGGAATACAGAGATAGAATGAAGACATGAAATGGAAGATAAAATTTGAGAAGCATTTTAAAAGTGAACGTCACTGGTGTAAAATAAGATTTTTATTATCTGGGTTTGCACAGAGTAATGAAAAATAGCTAGACAAACAATAGATAATATGCTGTCAATTTCTGTTATCAAAAGCATTGGAGTAGAAGGTTGAAGAGGTTGCTGGAAGTGCGAGTGATTGTGTGCGGTGAGAGTCAGCTTTGTGAAGATTAAGTCTCCCGCATGGATGATATAAATTGGAACACTGGGAAGATGTTCACACTAGAAATAGTTCTTCTATAGTATTTTATATTGTTTGAAAATACATCATGAGAAATGAATTTATTTATATCTCAAAGTGTTTTCAATCATCAGATATCATTCACTGAAGAGAAACTATCTGTGGAAACAGAAACATCTTTATTTATTTATTTTTTTTTTGCCATGCTACTTGGCTGTGGGATATTAGTTCCCCAACCTGGGATCGAACCCAAGTCCATGGCAGTGAAAGTGAGAGTCCTAACCACTGGACCACCAGGGAATTCCCAGAAATATCTTATGCTACTTAGAATCATTGTCTAGAGGTTAGGAGAGGTGCAGAAGGAGGAAGGTTGTAAAGAAATAGGTTCCAAGGACTGACCATGGTAGGGGCAAGAGGATTTATGCATTCTATTTTATTAATAATAATTCTATTTAAGACCTAATAAGTGTTAGTCACTCAGTTGTCTCCAGCTCTTTGTGACCCCATGGACTGTAGCCTGCCAGGCTCCTCTGTCCATGGCATTCTCCAAGCATGAGTACTCGAGTGGGTGGCCATTCTCTTCTCCAGGGTATCTTGCGAACCCAGCGATTGAACTCTGGTCTCCTGCACTGCAGGTGGATTCTTTACTGTCTGAGCCACCAGTTAAGCCCTAAGACCTAATCCTTAATATTAACACACATCAGATTCTTCTATGTGAAATTATGTTATTTAACTTTCTAAGTATTCGAAGTCAGCACTGTTGCCTTCATGTTACAAATGAGGAAGTTAAAATTTTAAAAAGTTACATAAATTGTCCAAATTCCCAGAGCTAATGATGGCCAAAGGTGAGATTCAGATCTATTCTTTTCTTGCAAATACCGTAGCTTTTCAACATGCCAAGTTTAGTAGGAGTAATACATGGATGTCTGCCCAGATCACTTTCCTTTAACTCATTTGCCCCAATGAGCTCCAAGGATCCCTAATTTCATAGCCTGCCAGGATTACGTGTTTCTTGCTGGACTTTCTGCACTCGGTGTTGCTGCAATTGCATTGAATCATGACATAACCTCCCTGAAAGTTAAGGAAAAAAAGCTAGGCTCTTACTTTCTCAGACCCGAGACACAAAAAGTCAGACAAAGAATGACCCTGAGCAGACAGTTTGTAAAAAGAAGTTGCCTGACGGCAAACATCACAGAGACCAGTCCCAAGACAGAGGATTCTGAGTCGCTGGGTCAGAAGAGACCTCCAGAAATAAATAAATAAAACCTTAAAGCATCCATATTATTCCATCAGAATGAAAATGTTCTAACAGAGTCTAAGGGCAGCTGGGTGGTTTCATCTTCAGGTTCACATTCCTGTTCTGTTGGCTCGATCATCTCAGTAGGCCTTACCCAAGATGAGTTCTGTAGAAGTTTAATCCTACCATATTCTCTGAAACATACACATACACACACATGCACTCCCTGTGCCAAAATAAATAAGTCTAGGAACCTTTCTCCTATTCCCCTTTTGGAGATTCTTAGAAAGTCAAAGGATTTATTTTAAACAGAACATTTCCTAAACATTTTGGCCACTGGATTATTTTTCTTTCTAGTAATGCTTATTAACTTACAGAAATAATTTTCTGAGTAATATACATGGGGAAATTCTGTACTCAAACAATGACTTCCAGTTTTTTCCACTTAACTAGGGCTCTCCTATTACTTTTCCCACTTAGACTTCTGTGTTTTGAAAATGATTTTCACTAGTATCTTTAGAAAATGTATTCAAAGACTACCGTTAGACTTTGTGAAATACTGGCAGGGGGCAATTCCCACAGACCCTCATTACTCTTTGTAGAGTTCCCTTGAGTTATAGATTTGAAACTGGGAATTGCAATTCAAAGAAGATGTGGCTGATTAAGAAAACTCTATTCATAGCTGTCATATTTAGTTCTTTCATGCTTAGACAATCATCACCGTTTCCTCAGCATGTTTGCTGTGCCCACAGACTAGGAATACTGCATCTTTCACTGTGCTTGAGAGTTCCCTGGGGACATCCCTGTTCTAAGGAGTAAGCAGTGTAGGTGCAAGGGGCTCCATTTTTATCTTCAGCATGTAATTCATTGTCTGTGCTCTCTGTCCTTCCTGCTGGCCTGGCTGGGGCCCAGGGGCTTGGCCAACATCTGGCCCAAGTGAATCACACACATCTGATCAAGAGGACTTTTCACTGTATCCATTATTCAAAGTTTAAAGGAAAACCTTTTTCTGGCAATTTGAAAGTTTTTACTGAGCTCTACATTTTTCTATGTCCCAGTTTTGAAAATAAGAATGGCATTTCTGAATTTGAAACAATAAATCATTAATAGGTATGGCATATTGTACTTCAATATATATATATGTGTGTGTATATATATATGTATATCCACCATAATATTATTAAATTTTGTTTTTAAACCTTTATTTATCATCACACAAGATTTCTAATGGGCTTTCCAGGTGGCGCTAGTGGTAAAGAACCTGCCTGCTAATGCAGGAGATATAAGAGACTTGGGTTCGATCCCTGGGTCGGTAAGATTCCCTAGAGGAGGGCATGGCAACCCGCTCCAGTATTCTTGCCTGGGAAATCCCACGGACAGAGGAGCCTGGCAGGCCACAGTCCATAGGGTTGCACAGACTCAGACACTACTGGATTCAGTTTGTATAACACATTGATATTTCAATTAGCCATTATTTCAGAACATTGTGAGACGTGCAGTAAAATTATTGATAGAATGTGTGTGTGTGTGTGTGTGTATGGATATCAAATTCACAGCAATTAAGAAAAAGTACTGAATCTCTTGAGTCATAAGCGAGAAAAACAGAGGCAGAGAGAAACAAAAGCCAATAAACAAAAGGGCCCTTAATGGTACACGTGATGGATAGCATGACAGTTTTTCTACAACAGTAGTCTCACTTTCTATAACCAAAATATAATGCATCTGGAAAGTAAGTAAGGCAATCAAACAATTCAAAATTCAAGTAAAGAAAAATTTTATCTTATCAGATAATAACTTGTTGATGCTTATGTGAATGGCAATAGATTAACATCTACCACCACTCAAGAGGGAACAATGGATGTAATGCTTTCCATTGGTGTGTTATTTGCAGCTTCAGATAATTTTTAAAATGTTTTATAGTGAGTTCAAACAATTTATTAGAAAGCTTGCTAAATCACTTTAGTAGTGTCTGGCTAATTGAAATATCAATGTGTTATACAAACTGAATCCAGGAAATATTAAGTAGGGATTTCAAATCTGTAGAAACATAAACACCTCTCGGAAAATGTCATATCTATATCCCCCAAAAGGGAGAGCAATGGGCACAATAATTAAAGCAAAATAGCAAATGGCAATGACTCCACACAGAAAGATTCACTAGTTCCCTCAAACATACATATAAGCACACTTTAGCTAAAAGTCTAATGTTTCCAGAAAGTGTCACCAGACACCTTTGCACCTTTACTATTAATATCTGTTTGAAGGATACTTGTTGAGTAAAACTGAAAAGAGAGAGTAAGGACATGAGATGACGATACCTATTTAGGATATGTGAGCTGGAATAGTCTGTTAGAACAGACATAAACAAAAAGACTGATGGGGTTCAAGTATTTTGTCCCAGAATGTACCACTTTCGACATGAAAATTATTTTGAGTTATGATTAGGGCTTCCCTCATAGCTCAGTCAGTAAAGAATCTGCCTGCAATGCAGGAGACCCAGGTTCGATTCCTGGGTTGGGAAGATCCCCAGGAGAAGGAAATGGCTACCCACTCCAGTATTCTTGCCTGTAGAATCCCATGGACAGAGAAGCTTGGCAGGCTATAGCTTATGAGGTCACAAGAGTTGGACATGACTTAACAACTAAACCATCACCACCAAAAATGATTAAGGCCTGACAGACTCAAGAAGAGCTTTCTATCTTCCCCTTAACTACCTAAATAATTTAGATAGGTGGCTTGCACACAGATAGCTTAAAAAAAAAACTTTCAGAGTAGAGTTGCTTTACAATGTTGCTTTATTTTCTGTTGTACAACAAGTGAATGAGCTATATGTATACATATATCCCCTCTTTTTTTTGGACTTCCTTCCCATTTAGGTCACCATAGAGCAATGAGTAGAACTCCCTGTGCTATACAGTAGGTTCTCATTAGTTATCTATTTTATACATTGTAGTATATATGTATCAATCCCAGTCTCCCAATTCAGACTACCCCCTTTTCTACCTTGGTGTCCAGGATTGTTCTCTATGTGGAATATTGCTGTGCTGTGCTTAGTTGCTCAGTCATGTCTGACTCTTTGCAACCCCATGGACTGTAGCCCACCAGGCTCCTCTGTCCATGGGGATTCTCCATGCAAGAATACTGGAGTGGGTTGCCATTCCCTTCTCCAGGGGATCTTCCCAATCCAGGAATTTAACTGGGGCCTCCTGCATTGCAGGCTGATTCTTCACCAGCTGAGCTACCAGGGAAGCCCATGTGGAATATTACTCAACCATAAAAAGGAATGAAATCTTGCCATCTTCAGAGATGTGGATGAACCTATATAGAGTCTTTCATACAAAGTGTAAGTCAGAAAGAAAAACAAGTATATTTTAATGCATATATATGGAATCTAGAAAAATGGTACAGATGAAACTATTTGTAAAGCAGAAATACACAGACGTAGAGAACAAACATATGGACACCACAGAAAACTTTTTTACATGAGAAAGATTACTCAACAAGGCATGACAAACATTTGCTTACCAAACATTTGCCTTTCCCATCTCCCTGTGAGTTGTCTTCCTTTCCTTTGACATCCTAGACCCCAGCCCTTTCTCCTTAGCTCAGGATGGTACATAAGCCTCAACTGTTTGACTGCCAGGGAATTTCATGGCTTTGGGATTCCCATATGTACAAAATTGTGGGGTTTTTTTTTCCCTCCTGTTAATCTGTTTTATGTCTGTTTAGTTATTGGACCAGCCAAATAACCTAAAAGGGAGAAGGGAAGAGATTTTCTCCCCTGAAAGGCTAATATGTAGACTGGTTAAGTTAATAGTCTGACAGTTTTAGTTTAATTGTGGGATGCACTTATTGCTCATTTAATTAACTACATCAATTGCCAAAATCACCTTGCTCTTGAAAAACACTGCCAGATGTTCTTAACAGCTTATATTCCAAGATTCTTTTGACAACCTATGTGAACATGCTTTATTCCTATTCTCTATTTTATGTGAACATTTGCCATAGTTATTCACAATTTTTCATATAAAATGATAAATGTTACTTTTTAAAATTCCTTGGATAAATCTACATTCTTTTGATAATTCTCTTATCACATTCTCTTTGTTAAAAAACATTAAAATATTTCTTTTCCTTGACAATATTCTAAAATAGGAAGAGAAGGAAGTCTTCCACTGGAAAAAAAAGGGGAACCCTCTTCCTTTCTCACTGAGGGTTCAGGAGGAGTTTTAAAATAATTTAAAAATAAAATGCTTCTCACAATTCTTCATATATAGTCTATTAAATTTCAATCAGATATGTAAATTTATACACAGATCATTATTTTCATTAAAGTCAGACTTAGGGATCTTCATGTTGAAATTCTGTACTGTTGTGTTTCTTTATAGTTTCATTTCCTTAACAATATTTTTTTGTTAACCATCTTTTATTTAAAAATGTAATACTGTATACAGATTAAATGATATACCTTGACCCCATTTTATCTGTGAATACATTTTTTTAAAATACTAAAAAATTACTTTTTGATATTGAAGGGGAGTGGAATATACCTTTGCCAAATATATCTCTTTGGAGTAAAGACTGTTTGGGGCTGATTATTTTTAAAAAATGGCTGATGTAGGAAAAGCTCTAAAAACTGAATAGAAATTACCCTCTTGTTAGAGATATTTACATGTTTAAGGGAAATTTCCATTTGTAAGGGTGTCTCTCTCTACTAGGAAGGGAAGGATAACCTTATATCTCTAGAATCTCTTGTGAATAGAGAAGGCAGAGACTTATATCTACTTTACAACCATAGCCTTGTTTACTGTGCTTTGCCTGTTACCTGCCATAATTGGCCTCCTTCCCTTAACATTGTTGTCTTTAACTGGAGATGATATGTGGTGGTGGCTTGGGCCGATTCAGGGAGTAACTCAGTTTCCCTGGGCATCTCCCATGTATACAGAAGGTATCCAAGTTATTAAACTTTTGCTTGTTTTTCTCTTGTTAAACTGTTCCTTACTGCAGGGGACCCTCAGACAAGAACCTACAAGTGTAGAGGGAACGTTCTTTTTCCTCCATAGTATCTAATGTATGTTTGTGAGAGTTGAACTATAAAGAAAGCTAAGCACCAAAGAATTGATGCTTCTGAACTGTGGTGTTGGAGAAAACTCTTGAGAGTCCCTTGGACTGCAAGGAGATCAAACCTGTCCATCCTAAAGGAAATCATCCCTGAATATTCATTGGAAAGACTGATGCTGAAGCTGAAGCTCCAATATTTGGGCCACCTCGTGCGAAGAACTGACTCATTTGAAAAGACCCTGATGCTGGGAAAGATTGAAGGCAGGAGGAGAAGGGGATGACAGAGTATGAGATAGTTGGATGGCATTACCGACTTGATGGACAATGAGTTTGAGCAAGCTCTGGGAGTAGGTGATGGACAGGGAGGCCTGGCGTGCTTTAGTCCATGGAGTCGCAAAGAGTTGGACACAACTGAGCGACTGAACTGAACTGAATAGGGTCTAATGATTACAGAATACCCTGCCAATGTCTAATAGGACCCTGTGTTTAAAAAGTCATCAATGAAAAAGGAGTGTCCAGGAGTTCACAAGTCATTCAAATGAAAGCACAAAGCACCTGAAATTAAATCATCACATATAACATACACTATCCCTGACTAAAATGGAAAAGGGGGAAACATTAAGTGGAAACAAAGAACAAGACTGGTTTATAAATGTAGGCTTGTAATACCCATGACAATCCTCATTCTTTGCCTTACAGTATCTATTTTCATACAACTATATTTTCATTCACAATCTCTCTCTATACTTAAAAGTGTTTAAATATACAAACAGGTACTTAAACAAAAAGCTGCTGCAAAGTTGTTAAATTTTCTTAGCATGACCAAGAATTCTCAATTTTGTAGGAAAAAAAAAAAACAAAAACAAATCAAGGAATTCTCCAAGTGACAGCGACACTTCACTTAGAAACACTTGGTGGATGGTAACTTTTATTCTCTTAATAACTGTAATAACCTAATCAGTGAATTGGTCTCTTTTTTCGGAGCTGCATAAGAAGCACAAGAGGTGGCTGTGCCATAGGAAATAATCCTGAGATATCCTTTTTACAGACAGTTGACTATTTCCTTGTCATCCTTGAGCTAATGCAGTTTGTTCATGCTGCTACCTGTCTGTTCTCCTCTAATCCGAAATTAGACTTTAAAACAGGAGAAATCTACTGAAGTTTTAAATACATGACTCATGCTCTCTTATGTTAAATAGAAGTCAAACATTGTGTGGTAGGCCATGTTGGCTATCCTGCTGAGACTCATCATGTGAGATATAAATTAACTTATTCCTGGAACATTGGGTGGACATCATTTTTAAGGGAGACTTGAAGACCTCAGGGAATGGGAAATGAAAGCAGAACATCAGAGCAAAATCTCTGAAACAAACAAACAAAAAACCTGCTTGTGTTTGATAAATGAAACCTGGTTTTCTTTTTTCTTTAGGAGACAAACAAAATAGAAGGTTTAACGCAATTCACTGACACCCTGAAGTGAGTTTTCAGCCTAGCATCTGTTTCTTGGATGACTGTGGGCTTACCACCCAGGGTGTTGAGAGGCTCACAGGAACTGACTAGCTTCTTTGTTCTGATCTCTATTTATCTTCTCAGACCCAATTCTCTCCTCCTTCTGCAGAAGACTGAAATTAAGTAATGCTTCATGCACTCTCTAATTTTAGTCATCGCATTCTTCTCAAGATGGTGGGGTGGAGAGACTATATTGTGACAAATATTTCACCCTCTTCTTCAATCTAAGGATGATAATTCCAGTGTCGTTTATAATAGATATGGGAGGTTTAAAACCGTCTCCCTCTTAGCAGCTGTAAAATTGTTATCATAAAATAACATGATTTTAGCCATTTCATTTCATTGCTTTAGAATCAGGAGGAGGAGTTATTTTGATTAGAAACAAAAAAAAAAGAAAAAGAAGAAAAAGATTCTGTGAACTTCTATTCATCTGGAAATAAAATGTAAGGTTAAGGCTATAGCTGTTAAGAGCTACTTAATTTTATATTATTTAGGCTTCTGATTTATACATTTATTACGCCAACCTGATGCCCAGAGATACTTTTTGATGAGTGAAGTTATAAAAAGAGCCAGTGATTTTTATACACTAAATCTCAATTCAAAAATCTCCATATGTTGGAATTTATATTTCCAATTCATGTGGCTGAGTAGTATTATTTTTTAAAAGCCCCTCTCTGATACAATTTTGACTTTTAGGTAGCTATAAGACCACTTACAAGGTGCTGATGGTGGCATGCTTCAGTGTGACCCAGTCACAGATTCCCTAGTATTCTTATTGACATATATTCTACACAGTAATGATAGAATATAAAAGCATTTGAGTTGACTGAATGAACTATGAAAATCTAAAGGCGCAGAAATGATAACAGAAATATGAAGGGACCTAGGGGAAGTACTAACTGTGATCACTCACTGATCTAAATAGTCTAATCCATTCCCAGATTTCAGGTCAGTCATTCCACAAACACAATATATAGAGTATTACAAGCTAAGTGCTTGGGATTCACTGGTAATAATTGTAGAACGTTCCCAAAGACCTTAGAGTTCACACAATAGCACATACAATTAAACTACAATTTCTGGGATGATGTGTGCTGTGACTAAGGTCACAGGTACTAAGGGAAATGGAGAGGAAAAATGCCTTACATGCGTTGGGGAAGTGGTCAAGATGAGACAGGTTAGGCAAGAGAGAATCAAAAAGAAGTTTAATAACCATGTATACATGGGAGAGGTTCAGGGAAACTGAGTTAATCCCCCAAATGGTTGAAGACCGCACCTTAAATACCACCTTCAGTTAAGGGCAAAAGAGGATGTAGAGAATAGTGGTCGGGGATTTCAAAGGGGAGGAAGGTAACTCACATGAAATGGTAAACAAATGTTTGCTGGGCCCTGCTGAGGCAATGGGGCACAGAGAGGAATTTTAATAGACAGACTTTGCTAGGTTCCTCCTTGTGTACACATCTAGTTCGTACTACAGTTGTCTACAGGAAAAACTCCCTTCCTGGAACAAGTCATCTATCTACATTTAGACAGTTAGGGGGAAGTCAAATTTTCTTTCTGAGTCTTTTGGGCCTTTGAATGCTTTCAGCTCAAAATAATCCACATGCCAAAGTGGTACATTTTTGAGTGGCAAATTTTCCTCCCCTATAATACATAAAGAACATGATCCATTTTCCAAGATTAAGGAGATTCTGTGGGAAGGAATTTGTTGTGATGATGCTAGGAGAAAGAGGCAGAGTGACTATCGGTTATTGTGCTTAGTCACTTCAGTCATGTCTGACTCTTTGTGACCTAATGGACCATAGCCTGCCAGGCTCCTCTGTCCACAGGATTCTCCAGGTAAGAATACTGGAGTGGGTTACCATGCCCTTCTCCAGGGGATCTTCCTGACTCAGGGATAGAACCTGCACCTCTTGTGTCTCCTGCATTGCAGGCAGCTTCTTTACCCACTGAGTCACCTGGGAAACCCATCTGTTATTAGTGGGGAACAGCTTATCCCAGTTCTGAGGGAAACTTGGCTGAGTTGCCAAAAGGCATTCTGTGGGAGTCCTTGACTCAGCTGTGGCTTTTTGCTACTTACTGGAGCATTCAACTTAATATTCTTCAGTAAAGTGCTCATACTTCTGCAAAAAGCATTCACATACACCCAATAAACCTCTCCATCAGTCTTTTACCAACCAGCCCTCCTCTCAGTTCCTGTCTCCTTGTCTAAGAACTTTCTGCTTGGCCAAGTTCATTTCTTTTATTTGCAGCTGAAAAGGAGAACTCTCTTTGTCTTTTTCTGGTGGTAGTCCAAATTAGAATGAAGTTTACCTCTGGCCACTGCCAGGAAATTGGGCAGCTCTTGTAAGTCAGCACTGATTTTTGTGTATGGATTCATTCCCAACTATAAATGTTGACTTCTCCTCTAAAATAAACTCATGTTTACTTTGGTTTACTTTGATGTTTGCTCAATTCTATGTGAAGGACTTCATATTGAGGAAGACTACACTATGTATCAAGATTGCCGGGAGAAATATCAATAATCAGATATGCAGATGACACCACCTTTATGGCAGAAAATAAAGAAGAACTAAAGAGCTTCTTGATGAAAGTGGAAGAAGAGAGTGAAAAAGTTGGCTTAAAGCTCAACATTCAGAAAACTAAGATCATGGCATCCAGTCCCATCACTTCATGGCAAATGGATGGGGAAACAGTAGCTGACTTTATTTTTCTGGGCTCCAAAATCACTGCAGATGGTGATTGCAGCCATGAAATTAAGAGACGCTTACTCCTTGGAAGGAAAGTTATGACCAACCTAGACAGCATATTAAGAAGCAGAGACATTACTTTGTCAACAAAGATCTGTCTAGTCAAGGCTATGATTTTTCCAGTAGTCATGTATGGATGTGAGAGTTGGACTATACAGAAAGCTGAGCGCCGAAGACTTGATGCTTTTGGTGGTGTTGGAAAAGACTCTTGAGAGTCCCTTGGACAGGAAGGAGATCCAACCAGTCTATCCTAAAGGATATCAGTCCTGAGTGTTCATTGGAGGGACTGATGTTGAAGCTGAAACTCCAATCCTTTGGCCACCTGATGCAGAGAGCTGACTCATTTGAAAAGACCCTGATGCTGGGAAAGATTGAGGGCAGGAGGAGAAGGGGATGACAGAGGATGAGATGGTTGGATGGCATCACCGACTCACTGGACATAAGTTTGGGTAGACTCCAGGAGTTGGTGATGGACAGGGAGGCCTGGCGTGCTGCGATTCATGGGGTCACAAAGAGTCGGACATGACCGAGCAACTGAACTGAACTGAACTGAACACTACATATATGGAAGACAATTATCAGCTTTACCAGTCTGTCTAGAAATTCAAAGAATACAATTTTTCAATTTTTCCAAGAGGAATTGTTAGATGCAAAATACAAAAATAAGGAATATTAACAGAAAAACTTTTCTCTATGTGCTAAGATGAATTTGAATGACAAAAAGAAAAAAAAAAGGAAAATTCAATGGAAATCATTTGCCTGAGATACATTGTGTATTTTTAGATGGAATTCTAGTTTTACAACTTAAAATTAGCCCATTCTCTTTCTTCTTAGAAAAATCAGGCCCCAAAAAATAATCAGTTAAAACAAATAAGGTAAATAAAAATATAATTGTCACTGAAACATAAGCAAACAAACAAAACTTTTTGATATTGCATAGCTAATAGTAACACTGCAGAAAGAGGGCCATCTGTTCATCCTGAAAACTTCATTTTGAAACTGTTACTAAGTCAAGCTAACAATAGTCTTGGCTATCCTATTATCCAAAATTGGTTCTCCTTTAAGAACAGTCATGAATTATTTTTATTGTTAAGACATTTATCTCAAGTTTTACCGAGGCCTTCTTGGTATATGATTCTTTTTCAAAATCACTCACTACAAATTTCTAACGTTTTAAAAATATTTCTCCCTCTGGCTGTTTTGGGTTACCTAGCTATTACCTTGATTATCCTTTTCACTTTTAGATATTTGTACCTTAAATTACTAAGTGGAGAGAGCAAGAGACTCTTCAATACAATGTACGGAAGAACTCAATAGAGAATAAACTTACTTCTGAATCCGCAAAGAGTTCTTGGGTCCTGGGAAAGAGAAATAAGATTAACCAGAAATGATAAATATGGTACCATGCAGTTCATCAATATATCACTTCTGTTAATCCACACAGGATATCACAGAGTAATATGTGGAGTGGAGCTTACACTAGAACGTATTTCATGAGAAGAAGAATTGTGTCTTCTGTATATGAAGTGCCTCAGAGAATATTTACATGTAGTCAATGTTCGTTTAATATTTGTTGAATGAATGAACAGAGAAAGGAGACAGGATGCAATGTTAATCAACTGTAGATGTTGTGATAAGCCCTTCACAACATAAAATCTTCATGAATCCTTATACAATTCTTATGGAGGAAATGTGAATATTGCATTCTTTTTTTAATGAAAGAGAAAGCTAGAGCTCAGAATGGTGAATTTAATTACCCAAGGCTCCACAGATGGTAACCAGCCGATCTGTCAATCAAGATCTATCTAATAGGTTTCCCAAATAACACACTATCAGGAGTATCAGATCACTCATAAAATGTACCAGAAAGAGTAACAGCTGAATATTACAGTTGTCCATAGAAACCCCCACCATAGAGAACCCACAATTGAAGAAGAAATGCAGAATAATTAATGTGGATCTATCATAGATCTAATCCACTGTCAAGATTACACTGTTGGGAGCTACCAGTAAAAGACAACATTGAGATATCTGTTGACAGGCACATGTCTAAAGAAAACTTTACATTGCCACATCAGGGAAACCATTCTTACTTGGTGGTAATTGTTTTAGTTTTCTATTGCCTCTATAACATACTACTAACAGACACAGTGCCTGAAAACACCATCAATAGTAACCTTGGAGTTCTTTGGGTCAGAAGTCTGATGTGGGTCTCACTGGTTTAAAATTGAGGTAATGGCGGGGCTGCATTACTTTCTGGATGCTCTCAGAAAATAAAAAAATCTGTTTCATTCCTCATTTAGATGTTGGCAGAATTCATTTCAATGAGGAGATCTCCACTTTCTGCTGTTATTGGCTGAGGGCTGCCCTTAGCTTCTCAAAGCCTTTCTCTAGTCCTTGCATAAAACTACATCTCAGCTTTCTTACCCATTCATCTGCTGATGGACATCTAGGTTGCTTCCATGTCCTGGCTATTGTAAATAGTGCTGAGATGAACATTGGGGTACGAATGGATAAGAAAGCTGTGGTACATATACACAATGGAATATTACTCAGCCATTAAAAATGCATTTGAATCAGTTCTAATGAGGTGGATGAAACTGGAACCTATTATACAGAGTGAAGTAAGTCAGAAAGTAAAACACCAATACAGTATACTAATGCATATATATGGAATTTAGAAAGATGGTAACAATGACCCTATATGCGAGACAGCAAAAGAGACACAGATGTATAGAACAGTCTTTTGGACTCTGTGGGAGAAGGCGAGGGTGGGATGATTTGAGAGAATAGTATTGAAACATGTATATTATCATATGTGAAACAGATCACCAGTCCAGGTTCAATGCATGAGACAGGGTGCTCAAGGCTGGTGCACTGGAATGGCCCTGAGAGATGGGATAGGGAGGGAGGTGGGAGGGAGGGTCAGGATGGGGAACACATGCACACACTCATGGTGGATTCATATCAATGTATGGCAAAAACCTATACAATATTGTAAAGTAATTAGCCTTCAATTAAAATTAATTAATTAATTAATTAAAAAACCCCTACATCTCAGAACCAGCTATGGGCTCATTGAGTCTTTCTCAGGCTACCATCTTTCTGATCTTTTCTTTCACCTTTCTCTTCCACTTTTAGAGTTCAGGCCATTACATTTGGTCTGCCTGGATATCTCTGTATCTCCATGTCCTTAATCTCAACTGAGGCTGCAGAGTCTCTTTTACCATATTAAGTAAAATAGTCACAGGTTTTGAGGACTCAGTTCAGTTCAGTTCAGTTGCTCAGTCGTGTCCGACTCTATGACCCCATGAACGCCAGGCCTCCCTGTCCATCACTAACTCCTGGAGTTTACCCAAACCCATGTCCATCGTGTTGGTGATGCCATCCAACCATCTCATCCTCTGTTGTCCCATTCTCCTCCTGCCCTCAATCTTTCCCAGCATCAGGGTCTTTTCAATTGAGTCAGCTCTTCACATCAGGTGGCCAAAGGATTAGAGTTTCAGCTTCAACATCAGTCCTTCCAATGAACACCCAGGACTGATCTCCTTTAGGATGGACTGGTTGGATCTCTTTGCAGTCCAAGGGACTCTCAAGAGTCTTCTCTAACACCACAGTTCAAAAGCATCAATTCTTCGGTGCTCAGCTTTCTTTATAGTCCAACTCCCACATCCATTCTTGACCACTGGAAAAATCATAGCCTTAACTAGATGGACCTTTGCTGGCAAAGTAATGTCTCTTTTTTTTAATATGCTGTCTAGGTTGGTCATAACTTTCCTTCCAAGGAGTAAGCATCTTTTAATTTCATGGCTGCAATCACCATCTGCAGTGATTTTGGAGCCCAGAAAAATAGTCAGCCACTGTTTCCACTGTTTCCCCATCTATTTGCCATGAAGTGATGGGACCAGATGCCATGATCTTAGCTTTCTGAATGTTGAGCTTTAAGCCAACTTTTTCACTCTCCTCTTTCACTTTCATCAAGAGGCTCTTTAGTTCTTCTTCACTTTCTGCCATAAAGGTGGTGTTATCTGTATACCTAAGGTTATTGATATTTCTCCCAGCAATCTTGATTCCAGCTTGTGCTTCCTCCAGCCCAGCGTTTCTCATGATGTACTCTGCATAGAAGTTAAATAAGCAGGGTGACAATATATAGCCTTGACATACTCCTTTTCCTATTTGGAACCAGTCTGTTGTTCCATGTCCAGTTCTAACTGTTGCTTCCTGACCTGCGTACTAGGACTAGGAGGCCATTATTCTGACTCCCAGTTATCTGACTGACATGCAGTTCTCTTACCATTTTGACAGCCACAGAGATCGCTGGTTTTTTAATATATTTTGCAATCAAGAGATAAAATTATTCCTTGCCAAGGAATCTAGACAGCTTTTCAGTGATTTCTTACATTATAACTAGTAAGTTTTTTTTATTTTATTGAAATATATTTGACATATAACATTGTGGAAATTTAAGGTGTACAACATGTTAATCTGATACATTTACATACTGTAATATAATTGCCATTGGAGAGATAACTACCAGCTCTATCACGTTTCACAGTTGTCATATTTTTTAAAATATTATTCAATATTCAGAATTTAGGTAGTAGGACTGCTTTGGAAAAAGCATCGCAATTGTTACCTATTGTCCTTTTTTACCTGTTTTGAATGTGGTTCTACCCTTCATTTATGTCTAAAACTTGTTTTCTCATTGGCTTTAAATTAGAATCAGCGTCTGTAACTGATCTTCTTTTTGGACAGACCTTAAAAGTGTTTTTTTTGTTTGTTTGTTTGTTTTTATAAGCCATCACTGAATAATGACCAGGCTTTGACATGTGGGAAATAGAGCTGGACTTGTTCCTAAAACCACATATCCCAAACTACTTAACTACTATCCATAGTTCATTGGAGTTTTGGGGGGAAATAAGAGTAGGGAATTAGAAAGGAAAATAAGAAAGAAAAAAAAATGAAAGGGACACTTCAGAATGTATTGCATTGCCTCAAAACATGGGGTTATATAATAAAAAATTTTGAGAAAAGAAATCCTGTTTGACTGCCTACCCAAATACTTGGACTGGTAAAAATGTTCTTTAGATCTCTGACTGAGATCCAAAGCTCACAGCAACTGAGGGTAAGAGCTCAAATATTCTAAAGGGATATTCAGGAAACATCAATGAAGAAGGGACAAAGCAGAAACCAAGCTGGTTTTATGACCATTACATCGGTCTACTGCGTCTAAAAGAGAGCGGAACATTCCTTAGAGATACTTTGTATAAGAAGAATTTCACAGGAGTACAGAGAGCTATGACATTTCCTTCCAGTCCTCAATTCAAGTGTTAGGATCTTCAAGAGAACAACTCTGGATCCTTACTGAATGGCAGAATTTGGTAGGCTTTCTGTATAATGCTGCTGGCACAGAGCACCAAGATCCTGGATAGAACCTGTTATTTCCTTAAATACCTGGAAGAATCCATGAAGCTTTTTGAAAAAAATGTGACAGTAAGAGGCAGAGGAGCGCTGCCTGTGATAGGAACTACCATTAAGTGAACTGATTCTCCCAATTTGGTAGAGTAGGACCATATGACTTTTCCTGGTGACCAAGTGAATGTCTGCACTATTGAGGTTAATGCTATGTTGTGCTGCGGTTTAATAGAATGATTACTGCCCATGTATGAAGAGTCTTTTATGGATCACGTAGCCAGGTAGCTTCCCTCCATCTTTCTACATCATCATCTAGGTTAAGAGTGAGATGAGGGGCTACACCATTCTCTAGCCTGGATGATATCTTTTTTGTGACCTTTTGCAGCTCCATTCATTACTGCACATAATGAAAGGATGTGACTATTGCTAAGTGGGATAAAAATGGTAATACTTGTCTAGAAGCAATCCTAACACCTAAACATTAAATGCTAGGTTGCAGCTTCAGAGATCAATAGAGAAATGGAAGATACATCTGAGTTTCTTGGTAAGAAACTTCATCCTCTTTCTACTAGATCCTCAATCCAGCCAGCAGGCTTTTTCAAGATGACTCAAGTGGGCCACTTGATCAGCAGTGCAAGTAGAAGCAGTTAGTACTCAACACATATTTCTTGAGCTTCTTAACTTTTTCTGATTTCCCTTGAAGTTAGCTTGGAGCCTCATGGCTTGTTTTGACAAATGAACAGTAAGTGGACATGATATATGCCGCTTTGGGGATGAAGTAGATGATAGTGTGTGTGTGTGTGTGTGTGTGTGTGTGTGTGTGTGTGTGTAATGTAGTTTTCAAATTCAGTGTCTTTCTATTTACATTCCCTTTGGATATAATACTTAATAAAGGAATAATCTGAATCCCAGATGTGACTAGTTGTGACTTTGGGTAAGCTAAAACTTAGTCAAACTGTCAGTTTCCTCATCTCTATCACTGGAGAGTATAATATACCTATTGGCCTCCAGTTCATGATGGAAAATTGAGAACATTTATGATCTTTTCTTTTCAGAGTACCACTGAAATTAGAGAACATGTATGAAATTCAGAGAAATTGAAAGGATGCAACCTTTAGCACCATAGACATGTTCTGAGTACAAGTGTGACATCTTCAAGGAAATACAGTAGTAAGTGGAATATCTATGCTGTTGTGCTGAGATAAACTGAATAATTAGGGGTCAAAGGGCTGAACAACAAGGTTTATCAAGAGAATATTAAAATAATTTTGGCCAAAGATCATAGTAATTTAGACCAGCAATGAAGGTCATTTGTTATCTGTACAGCTGCCAAGGAGTGGTTAGATTTGGTAATACTGTAATACTTTGAAATTACAGAAAACAGTATTTGTTGTGATACAATAAAGGGGGGATGGTGAGAGCAAAGGAATAAGAATGACACCCTGCTTTTGACTGAAAATGCTGAGAGAATAGAGCTGTTGGTATTGGGTTGGCCAAAAAGTTTGCTCAGGTTTTTCTGTAACATCTGACAGAAAAACCCAAATGAATACTTTGGCCAGTTCTATACTTAGGTGATGGAGAAGACTCCAGCGGGTTGGATGGGGTAAGACAGGAAAATCTTATTGAATGAGGATGTGATTATTGCGGGAGAGGAAGGAGAAATGGGATCTCATAGAGCTCACTGGTGTTTGGGGCTTGTCTTCCTTCTGGCCATCACATACTTAAAGTGTTATCCGGAGTGCTTTGAACACTGGGTGACTAAGCCTTATTCTTCACCCTGCTCTTCAAGCAGTAGAATATTGGAAAGTGGGTGGGGCATGATACTGGGACAATTAGGAGTTCTGGACTCTCTCTTTCGTTCAAGCAGATGGACAATTTTAGACTACTCCTTTTTTTAAAATTTTAATGTAGATCATTTTCAAGTCTTTACTGAACTTGTTACAATATTGTTTCTGCTCTATGTTTTGGTTTTCAGGCCACAAGGCCGGCGGGATCCTAGGGATTGAACCCATACCCCCTGCATTGGAAGGCAAAGTTTTCCAATGGGCTGTCAGGAAAGTCTCTAGACTATTCTTTACTGAATTAAGAAAACAAATATTAAGCACGGTCATCATTTTAGAGATTCAGCATCTTCATTTTGGAGTACTTAACATGTTTTATTACTGAATGATTATTGCATCCCAAACAGCTAAACTTTTGATTTTTATTTGATATATATATCTAATTTGGATGCAATCTGACTTAGATAAAAAATGTGTTAGTAATGCATGTATATCATTGAAGTGAATCAAGGTCAGAATATAGCCAAGAATAAACACCAGCTTAATAAGTTTTATAAGCTTTTGTCTGCTCCTTTCTGGCACACAGATGAGAACATTTTAGGAAACAATGTTCAACAAATGATGGATATCATGGTAATATAATTGTGTTAAATGCATTCAGTCTCTTTTAAATATACTATTAGATGACTGGCCAGAATGAAAATCAACAAGCAAATCAAGAAAATAATTCAAGATACATAAGACCTTTCATCTGAGGAACAAGAGATATTTTGGAAAGACTGATTTTATACAACTTGAAAGCAGGTGGCTCAGTGGTAAAGAATCCATCTGCCAGTGCAGGAGATGGAAGAGATGTGGGCTCACTCCCTGAGTCAGGAAGGTGCCCTGGAGGAGGAAATGGCAACCCATTCCAGTATTTTGGCCTGGGAAATTCCATGGACAGAGGAGCCTGGTGGGCCACAGTCCATGGGGTCATGAAAGAGTCAGACATGACTTGGTGACCAAACAACCACTTGAATGCAGCAAATGAATAGTGGTCCTTATATAAAAAAATCTCATTTAAAGAGTTTTACTTGAAATATGGCTGTTTTAAACAAAATAATCCATGATTTAATCATTTTATGTTTGACAGTCAAATGATAATTTACAAATCACAATGAACACAGCTGTGCTTAGAACTTTTTGTCATGCTGTGTTTCAAAGAAACTAAAATGTCTCACAGGTTCAGCTAGCTTTCAAGATTGTTTATCTACATATGGACAGTCATTCAGACTTGGAGTAATTAGTGTGCTACAATTGCATTTCAATTATTTTTGCTTAAAAAGTCCTCTCAGTGAATGGGATTAATTGAGATGTCCTTATTTGTGCTCCCAATTCATCTGTTGTATACTTTCAGCTCAATGATTGTCAAGTTCCATGTCAGGGGTCTGCAAACTTTATACATAAGGTGCCAGATAGTAAATATTTTCAGACTTGTGGGCCATGTAAAGTCTCTGTTGCAATTACCCAAGTCTGATTTTGTAGCATGATAGCAGCCATAGGAAATGCATAACCATATGGGTCATAAGAGATACATAATATGTTCCAACAAAACTTCATTTACAAAACCAGGTAGCCATCCAAATATGCCCCATGGACTGTAGTTTGCCATCCACTAATCTATGTTAATCTGTGCTGCATCTGACTACCTCCTCCATTAGCTTTACTTAATAGCAGGCATCATTTCAGGCTTATATTTTTATTTTTAGTACATAAGGTAATATTGGAGGGACTGATGTTGAAGCTGAAACTCCAATCCTTTGGCCACCTGATGCAGAGAGCTGACTCATTTGAAAAGACCCTGATGCTGGGAAAGATTGAGGGCAGGAGGAGAAGGGGACGACAGAGGATGAGATGGCTGGATGGCATCACTGACACAATGGACATGGGTTTGGGTGGACTCCAGGAGTTGGTGATGGACAGGGAGGCCTGGTGTGCTGCAGTTCATGGGGTTGCAAAGAGTCAGACACAACTGAGCGACTGAACTGAACTGAGGTATGTAATAAATGTTGAAGATAATATCAATTTATTCTGAGGATTAATAATTCTAAATGGTCTTCATGATTGCTATTATTCATTATATTATAATAGTGTTGAGAATCATTCTGAAGGACTCTAAACAAATGTTACAGTGAAATGAATAAATAGAGCTAATGCTTATTGACATTTTTGTAAATATTTTTCATTGGCATAGCCTTTCCCTCGATGTAATATTTTTTTTCTATTTTTAAAAGTAATATGGGTTTATCATAGAAAATTTAGAAATTCAGAGGTTTTTCAATATGTAGTCATAAGAAAGACAATTCCATATATTAATCCAATGATTGTTTCAAAAATGGGCATGTGTCCGTTGGTTTGCAATGATACACAAACTTATATAACCAAATTCTTAAACTGTTGCTTAAAATAATATCCTTTTACTCAAAAATCTTCCAATAATTTTCCACTATGTACAATATAATTCCAAATGTCATAGCTTTAAGGACATTCCTAATTTAGATACAAACTATATTGTCAGCTATGTTTCACAAGCCCTCCTGTCAAAGCAAATTCATGTCATCCTTCCACAATTAAACATTGTCTTAACTTTGATTTCACTTATGATTTTTCTCTACCTGGAAAGCTTTTCCTTTTTCTGTATACTTTCTGGTTTTAGACACATCAGGATTCTGACAACCTAGTCTGAAGTGACTCATCACTTATTTCAATTCCAGCAGAGTTTGTAAGCTGTAGTACTGATTTGGCACTTATGCTCATAAATGGATTAGCATGGACTCGTGTAACACTTGCCATATGGCACGCTCAGAGTGGGGAGAGGCTGAGCTAGTAAGAAGAAAGTCAGTGGGAATGAACTCCACTGACTCCAAGGACAGAAGTTAGAAATCACCCCCAGGTGATGGAACAGCTAGAAATGAGGTCAAGTAGAGAGAAAGGTAGAGGGTAGCACATAGCCTAGGAAAATTACCTCCAAATCCTGGCATTGCTGGTGCAGAAAAAAGCTGTGCTGTGTGACCAGGGTGGGCTCCTGCTGGCTCTGGGGGACAGAGCAAGCCTAGAGATGATTGTGGACATGCATGATGGGGATGAGACCAAACAGACCCTGACAATGATCATAACATTCCTTGACCATTAGTTCTTTTATATTTGTGTTTACAGCTAAAACTACCTTCATTTTTGTCTACAAATTGACTTCAAGTTCCTAGAAGGCAAGTTTTAGGATTTATATTTTATACTCACAGTCAATAGGATTTTGAGGATGGTGGATTCTAAGTGAGAATGATTTATTGACAGACTCGAATCTATGATTTTTAAGTAGCAAAAGTTATCTTCTTTCAAAATGCATTCTTGGCTCAGTCAGGCATGAACAAAGAAAAAGTGATGTATTTTAATTCATATGCCAAAAGAAAGTATTCAAGAAACATAACTAGATCAAAAAGTAACTTCTTATAATAATAACCCAAAATGTGAGACAATATGAACAAACTGTGGAAAATTCTGAAAGAGATGGGAATACCAGATCACCTTACCTGCCTCCTGAGAAATCTGTATGCAGGTCAAGAAGCAACAGTTAGAACTGCACATGGAACAGCAGATGGGTTGGTCCGTCCAGTTGGGAAAGGTGTATGCCAAGGTTGTATATTGTCACTATGCTTATTTAACTTATATGCAGAGTACATCTTGCAAAATGCTGGGCTGGATGAATCAAATGCTGGAATCAAGATTTCTGGGAGAAACATCAATAACCTCAGATATGCAGATGATACCACCCTATGGCAGAAAGTGAACAAGAACTAAAGAGCCTCTTGATGAAAGTGAAAGAGGAGAGTGAAAAATCTGGCTTAAAACTTAACATTCAAAAAACTGAGATCTGGATCATGGCATCCAGTCCCATCTCTTCATGGCTAATAGATGGGGAAACAATGGAAATAGTGACTGATTTTATTTTCTTAGGTTCCAAAATCACTGCAGATATTCACTGCAGCCATGAAATTAAAAGACACATGCTCCTGGGAAGAAAAGCTATGACCAACCTAGACAGCATATTACAAAGCAGAGACATTATTTGCTTAAAAAGGTCCATATTGTCAAAGCTATGGTTTTTCCAATAGTCATCTATGGATGTGAGAGTTGGACCATAAAGAAAGCTGAGCACCAAAGAATTGATGTTTTTGAACTGTGGTGTTAGAGAACACTCTTGACAGTCCATTGGACTGCAAGGAGATCCAACCAGTCCATCCTAAAGGCAATTAGTCCTGAATATTCATTGGAAGAACTGATGCTGAAGCTGAAATTCCAATACTTTGGCCACCTGATGTGAAGAAGTGACTCCTTGGAAAAGTCCTTGATGCTGAGAAAGATTGAAGGCAGGAAGAGAAGAGGACAATGGAGGATGAGATGCTTGGATGGCATTACTGACTCGATGGACATGAGTTTGACCAAGCTCCAAGAATTGGTGATAGACAGGGAAGCTTGGTGTGCTTCAGTCCGTGGGGTCACAAAGAGTCGAACATGACTGAGCAACTGAACCGAACTGATGAAAACTGTACTATTTAACTCATTTCCACAAATAAGTTAACTAACTGGATTAGTTTTCCAAAATGTTCCCATGTATTTGTCATCTTCAGCATTTTTGACACTGTTGACATCACTGTTAAGTATTCTTCAGTTTAAATGAAACCTTTTCTCCCATCCAGAAAGTATGAAAGACCAGTACAGTGTATATAGTCATTAAAATTGATGGAGTAAAAAACCAAGAGCCATCAACAAAAGCAGAGGAAGTATTGAACACCAGTTCTGCTTGGTGAGAAAACAAGAAGCAAGCAATATGAAACTGACAGCATACTCTGGCTACATTTGTACTTGTTGCAACCTACATTTTAAAGGTTGTCTTAGACTGGAACTGGAAAAATAAATAGTTGGGTTAGCTGGACTGTATGCTAGACAACAGAATCTTGTAGAGACCATAAAAAACAGAAATTGAGGGGCTAGACACCCAGCTGCCACATTACACCCATGAAGTTTAGTATGAAACTCAGCAAAAAGAAAATTTTACAGAAGAACAAACATCACAATTGTGATTCCCTAGAAAGATGCAAATATGGGACTAATAGCAATATATGTGTATGTGTGTGTTATATAACACATATATATACAATGGGGTTTTACCCAAGTGGTAAAGAACCCACCTGCCAACGCAGGAGAAATAAGAGATGTGGGTTCAATCTCTGGGTTGGGAAGATCCCCTGGAGGAGGGCATGGCAACTCACTCTAGTATTCTTGCCTGGAGAATCCCATGGACAGAGGAGCCTGGTGGGCTACAGTCCATGGGGTCACACAGAGTCAGTCACAACTGAAGCAACTCAGCACACAGCACACATATATATAATATATGTATACACACACACACATATTTTTTAACAAAACTGTCATGGTATATTTGGGAAAATCTTGGCAGTTTCTGGGCAGGCAAGTGATAATGGAAGTAATAACTACCAGAAATGGTCAGGTATAATTGCTTTCTAGCAGCTAAAGCCAAGCAAGTAGAACCAGACCAAAGACCACAATTACACATGAATAATGGAGCAGGACAGTTCAGGAATTCATTCACTGGAATAAGATTAAAACACTCAAAATTGCCACGTGGAGGAGGAAATTGCTAGAAGAGACAGGCAACGGTTTGGCAATTTTTAAATTTATTATTTGTTTTTACTTTTACTTAAAAAGAACCAGTTACAAGTTAACTTATGTTTTATGTTATTGCTATCAGTCATATTATGACCTGGAAGTATTTCTAAATATGTTTGGTGACATGAAGTGACTGGTGCAAAGTGTTATTCATTGTATTTGATTTGCAACAGGTGCATTTTGGAAAAAAGTCATGAAACAAAGTGTGAATGGACAGAAAAAAAGAAAAGGAACTGAAATTTCCAAAGCAGGAATAAATTCATCTCATAATATAATTGACTTAATCTCACAATTGTATCCCTAAAGCAGTTAATGGAGAAGGCAATGGCACCCCACTCCAGTACTCTTGCTTGGAAAATCCCATGGACGGAGGACCCTGGTAGGCTGCAGTCCATGGGGTCACTAAGAGTCGGACACGACTAAGCGACTTCACTTTCACTTTTCACTTTGATGCATTGGAGAAGGAAATGGCAACCCACTCCAGTGTTCTTGCCTGGAGAATCCCAGGGACGGGGAAGCCTGGTGGGTTGCCGTCTATGGGGTCGCACAGAGTTGGACACGACTGAAGCAACTTAGCAGTAGCAGCAGCAGTAAAGCAGTTAAAATAAATGAAGTGTTTGCTGGTCAATTTTCAAAGGAATTTCTAAAATAATTCATAGGCTTAATATCTTTAGGTGATACAATTTTTCTCTAATAGAATTTAATATCATGTAGTTAATACCCTTTTCAAAATATAAGCCTGTATTCCTCCTCCTATCATCCAAATTTATTTTATTTAAAAAAAAACACCAGACAAAATAATTACTTATCCATTTTATTAATCATTCATAGAATGTCAAGTAGTATGTTTATTTCTTGGTTAAGCTCAAGAAATATCTGCTTATCTCCTTGACAAATCTGGTTCCAATGCTGGCACTAGCCTGATTCTCTGCTCCCATGCTAATACTCTAAGTTCTAAAAAACTTATCTTTTCCCTGTTTGCTTTTAAATGTTTTGGGTTTAGGTTGATCTGTAAATGTGCCAAAAGTAATGATCCAGATTGATTCTTACTTAAAGTGCCCAAGACAGTTGTACTTAATTTGCTTAACTTAAGTAGCATTCTCAGAAGCTCAAGGTCATGATTCAGCATTCTTTTTTGTGCCAACATTTTGGAATGGGTGAGATACCAATTGTTATATGAGTCTACATACTTAAAATTTTTTAAGTGAGCTATGTGATCACAATCAACTCTAGGTGGCACTTTAAAGGATCAAGGCCAAAAAAATGTAAAATATTTTATATTATAAATATCTAGGGACAGATTTTACAGTCAAGGTGATTTTTGAACTAAAACATATATACACAGATCATTTACATATTAAAAATGGAGGTAATTCTTTTCAGTCATCTGTAGAACATGGAACAATTGACTGGTTCAAAATTGGGAAAGGAGTACGACAGGCTGTATATTGTCACCCTGTTATTTAACTTATATGCAGAGTGTATCATACAGAATGCCAGGCTGCATGAATCACAAGCTAGAATCAAGATTGCTGGGAGAAATACCCACAACTTCAGATATACAGATGATACCACTATAATGGCAGAAAGTGAAGAGGAACTAAAGAGCCTCTTGATGAGGGTAAAAGAAGTGAAAAAGCTGGCCTAAAACTCAATATTAAAAGAAAAAATAAGACAATGGGATTAGGCCAATACTTCATGGCAAACAGAAGGGGAAAAAATGGAAGCAGTAACAGAGTTTATTTTCTTGGGCTCCAAAATCACTGGGGCTTAACTGTAGTCATGAAATTAAAAGACACTTGCTCCTTGGAAGAACAGCTATGCCAAACCTAGATAGCATATTAAAAAGCAGAGACATCACTTTGCTGACAAAGGTCCATATAATCAAGGCTATGATTTTTCCTGTAGTCATGTATGGATGTAAGAGTTGGACTGTAAAGAATGCTGACTGCTGAAGAATTGATGCTTTTGAACTGTGATGCTGGAGAAGACTCTTGAGAGTATCTTGGACAGAAAGGAGATCAAACTAGTCAATCCTAAAGTAAACCAACCCTGAATATTAACTGGAAGGACTGATGCCGAAGCTCCAATACTTTGGCGAATTGATGCGAAGAGCCGACTCATCGGAAAAGACCCTGATCCTGATTCTGGGAAAGACTGAAGGCAAAAAGAGAAGGGGAGTGACAGAGGATGAGATGGTTAGATAGCATCACTGACTCCATGGACATGAATTTGAGCAAATTCCAGGAGACGGTGGTGGACATAGGAGCCTGGTGTGCTGCAGTCCATGGGGTGGCAAAGAGCTGGATATGACTTAGTGACTGTAAAACAACAACAACATAGAAATAATAGATATGAAAAGTATAGAGATGTCAAATACATCATTGATGTAAATATCTCATTTTAACCATTATTTTAAGTTCAAATCTAACTAAATTCAATATGTAGTAACATGGCAAGGTTCTCCTTTTTTTTTGTTCTAAGGGTGATTGGAAAAAGGAAAGGATGGTGATTAATACACAGACAAGATAATCATCTTTGAGATAATTAAGAATAGCCTGTCATGGCCATTGATTTGCTGAATACTGTAACAGCATTCGCTAATTCAAGTCCTGATCCAGGGCACCTGATACTTGGAGAAAGGAAGCTGTATTTGCCCACTCCTTAGCTGTAAGGAAGTCTGAAATGATTCCTATTTCTTTCTTCTAGTGAAAGGAAGACTTTGCCTCATGAAGAGACATATTTCAAACACAAGATGGAGATTCAGCTATTGGGTAGTGAACATAGAGGAACGTTCACTATAATACCCAAACCCTAAACAGCTTAATAACATGCTATAATTACACATTGATGAAGAAAAATACCTATCCAAAATAATATAGTAACAAATACTAAGACAGTCAGTTGACACATTACTATTGATAGCTGATTTATGTACTTCATGGGATTCTATGTTTTTAATCTCTATTGAAAATATTCTGCTTTGCTGTCTAAGGTATTACTCTCTCCCGACTTGCCTTCTAATTATCAGTGCAATAAAATCATTCTTTTTTCTTTTTTTAAATCAGTGATTGCTATGTACCTCATACTGTTAGGCATTGGGAATAAAGATTCAATTATAAATTGACACAGAAAGATGTACCTTTAATGGAAGTGACAGGCAAGTAAACTGATGATTATATTGATATCATTTGTATTATAAATAAAGGGCATTATGGAAAATTTGCATATGGACATTTAAATCAGTTGGGGAGGGGAGGGTTTTTTTTTTTTTTTTTTCAGTGAAGTCTTAAAGTAACTAATGACCAATAAATTGAGCTCTGAAGAATTGATGCTTTTGAACTGTGGTGTTGGAGAAGACTCTTGAGAGTCCCTTGGACTACAAGAAGATCCAACCAGTCCATCCTAAAGGAGATTAGTCCTGGGTGTTCATTGGGAGGACTGATATTGAAGCTGAAACTCAGCTTTGGTCTCAAACTGAAACTCATCCTTTGGCCACCTGATGCGGAGAACAGACTCATTTGAAAAGACCCTGATCCTGGGAAAGATTGGAGACGGGAGAAGAAGGGGATGACAGAGGATAAGATGGTTGGATGGCATCACTGACTCAATGGACATGAGTTTGGGTAAACTCCGGGAGTTGGTGATGGACAGGAGGGCCTGGCATGCTGCGGTTCATGGGGTCACAAAGAGTCGGACACGACTGAGTGACTGAACTGAACTGAAACTCTATACACTGTTTCTGTGTTAACTTTAACTATTGGTTTTATAGGATTCTAACTTTTAAACCTATTTTTCCTCTCATTATTTATACTCTATTTGATTAATACACAGATAGTAACAGCTTTATCTTCCAACATGACACCAATGATCTCTAAATCTGTAATATTTGCTATAGAATTTCTCTCTCTGTTACCATGAGGCTGAATTTTTCAATACCTATTGAACAACATCTGAAAATACCACAGATATCTCAAAAGTAACTTGCTAAAAACTTCAGCCATCCTCTTCTTGCACAAAAATTCTTCTCATGTTAAATATTTCATCTGACAACTCAAATAATTCTGGGTTTAAAAACCATATCTAATTAATCAACAACTGTAATCACTTTTTCTTTGTAATTATCTTACCAACACAGTCATGCATGTCTGTCTCCAGTTTATCTTCCTGTGCTTACACGCCCATACTTTCTTTCCTCTGATATAAGAACTGAACTCTTGCTTTCAGTGTATCACACAGCTGTCATAATGATCATGGTAGAATACAACTGTGATCAAGGCACTTGTTGACTATTATATGTGACTCCTTATTGTCTCAAGGGTAACTATTACTTAGCAGGGCATGAAAAATTCATCATCTCTCCTCTGACTGGATTTCTGGGAGCATTTTTTATTATTAGACTCGTACAGTCCTTTGAATAAGACATGCTCTCTTCAAGCTGTCTGTCTTCGCTCAAATTGTCCTCCTTGTCTAAAATTATGTGTTTGGTGAATTCTTTTCCACCCTTCAAGGTCTAACTTCCATAACACCACCTCTATGGATCATTCAAAGGACATTGCCTATCCCACCTTCATCTGGCTAACTCCACCTTATTGTTTTTGCCTCATTCACCAAAATGCTTCCTAGGTGGCACTAGTGGTAAAGAACCCATCTGGCAATGCAAGAGACATACGAGACACAGGTTCGATCCCTGGGATGGAAAGATCCTTTGGAGGAGGGCATGGTAACCCACTCCAGTATTCCTGCCTAGAGAATCCCATGGACAGAGAAGCCTGGCAGGCTACAGACCAAGGATTGCAAAGAGTCGTACCCAACAGAAGCAACTTAGCATGTATGCATGAACACCAAAATGCGAGCTTCTAGAATTGAGGAATAGTATCTTTTCCTTAGTCCCTTAGCAGTAGATAGTTAATAAAGATATGTGGAATAAATGATAATTGACTCATCTCTTAGATGTCAATAATAGGAAATTTTAAATCTGTGGTCATAAGTGGAGAACAATCTATATAAAGCATATCTTTACAGGAATTATTGTCTAAAGGCAAACCTGGTGGATCCTAATGAGTTTGTAAATTTATTTCATTTCAGAAAATCATTTTTAAATATATACTTCAATGTCCCCTTTCCAAATTCAGATTTTGTTAAATAAAGTTGGTTTGTTTTTCTGAAATTACTTCTATCAGAGTTTACTTTACCTAAATGGAGATTTAAACTATTTACTATATATAGTATGTATACAGAGCAGCCTGGCAGGTTACAGTCCATGGGGTCACAACAGAGTCAGACATGACTTAGTGACTAAACAATTTTATATATATATTGGAGAAGGCAATGGCACCCCACTCCAGTACTCTTGCCTGGAATATCCCATGGATGGAGGAGCCTGGTGGGCTGCAGTCCATGGGGTCGCTAAGAGTCGGACACGACTGAGCGACTTCACTTTCATTTTTCACTTTCATCCATTGGAGAAGGAAATGGCAACCCACTCCAGTGTTCTTGCCTGGAGAATCCCAGGGATGGGGGAGCCTGGTGGGCTGCCGTCTATGGGGTCACACAGAGTCGGACACAACTGAAGTAACTTAGTAGTATATATATAAATATATATATATATATATAGACACACACACACACATATATATACATAGACACACACACACACTCATACACAGACATGTATAGTATAGGGAAGATTTGTTCTTATGCATAAAGTTTTCCCATTTAAATATTATATTATAATAGCTGACCCAGATAATGAGATGTGTTCCTCCTGACATTTTCTTTACTACCTGTTTTAACTCAAAATCAGGTATAATTCTATCTGAGAGACTTACTGAAGCAACATGTCATGATTTTTAACTATTTTTTTAGCTTAAACTGATACAGAGAATCAGTTCAGTTCAATTGCTCAGTCTAAGGGACTCTCAAGAGTCTTCAACACTACAGTTCAAAAGCATCAATTCTTCGGTGCTCAGCTTTCTTTATAGTCCAATTCTCAGATCCATACATGACTATTGGAAAAACCATAGCCTTGACTAGACGGACCTTTGTTGACAAAGAAATGACTCTTCTCTTTAATATGGTGTCTCGGTTGGTTATAACTTTCCTTCCAAGGAGTAAGCATCTTTTAATTTCATGGCTACACTCACCATCTGCAGTGATTTTGGACCCCCAAAAATAAAGTCAACTACTGTTTCCACTGTTACCCCTCTATTTGCCATGAAGTGATGGGATTGGATGCCATGATCTTAGTTTTCTGAATGTTGAGTTTTAAGCCAATTTTTTCATTCTCCTCTTTCACTTTCATCAAGAGGCTCTTTAGTTCTTCTTCATTTTCTGCCATAAGATTGGTGTCATCTGCATATCTGAGGTTATTGATATTTATCCTTGCAATCTTGAATCCAGCTTGTGCTTCATCCAGCCCAGTGTTTCTCATGATGTACACTGCATAGAAGTTAAATAAGCAGGGTGACAATATACAGCCTTGACGTACTCCTTTTCCTATTTGGAACCAGGCTGTTGTTCCATGTCCAGTTCTAACTGTTGCTTCCTGACCTGCATACGGGTTTCTCAAGAGGCAGGTCAGGTGGTCTGGTTTTCCCATTTCTTTCAGAATTTTCCATAGTTTATTGTGATCCACACAGTCAAAGGATTTGGCATAGTCAATAAAGCAGAAATAGATGTTTTTCTGGAACTCTCTTGCTTTTTCCATGATCCAGCAGATGTTGGCAATCTGATCTCGGGTTCCTCTGCCTTTTCTAAAACCAGCTTGAACATCTGGAAGTTCACAGTTCATGTACTGTTGAAGCCTGGCTTGGAGAATTTTGAGCATTACTTTGCTAGTGTGTGAGATGCAATTGTGCGGTAGTTTGAGCATTCTTTGGCATTGCCTTTCTTTGGGATTGGCATGAAAACTGACCTTTTCCAGTCCTGTGGCCTCTGGTGAGTTTTCCAAATGTCCTGACATATTGAGTGCAGCACTTTCACAGCATCATCTTTTAGATTTGAAATAGCTCAACTGGAATTCCTTCACTCTACTAGTTTTGTTCGTAGTGATGCTTCCTAAGGCCCACTTGACTTCACATTCCAGGATGTCTGGCTCTAGGTGAGTGATCACACCATCATGATTATCTGGGTAGTGAAGTTCTTTTTTGTACAGTTCTTCTGTGTATTCTTGCCACCTCCTCTTAATATCTTATGCTTCTGTTAGGTCCATACCATTTCTGTCCTTTATTGAACCCATCTTTGCATGAAATGTTCCCTTGGTATCTCTAAGTTTCTTGACAAGATCTCTGGTCTTTCCCATTCTATTGTTTTCCTGTATTTCTTTTCATTGATTGCTATTGTTACAGATAATAATGTACTCTATTTTCTGCTCTCAAAATCCACAAGTACCAACTTCTGATAGTCATGAGAGTCACATACATTTCTTATTGAACTTTCACCACAATTCTATGAGATTTTTGGATAAGAGGCATCTTTGTCTATCCATTCATTTGTTTTTCTCTCTTAGTAAAATCCCAGGCAATACACTCACACTTTTTTTTCACCCTTTAAAAGATAGAGGTGGTTAAGAAGATGAAGCAGAACTGAATGGAACATTCAGGAAAGTAGTTTATGACCATCTGAACACTCTCTTTCTTACTGCAGACTAGATGCACCTCAGGAAGCCACTGGATAACTACGAGACAGAGATCAAGAGTGCATTACAGACTCAGCCCTGCCATCCTTGAGCAGCTGAAGCCACATCATCAATCTCCTACTTCCAGATTGGTATTTATTATATGAGGATGCCGCAGTTTATGTATTTCAGCCTGTCTAGTCAGATCGCCTTTGTAAGAGCTAAACACAATTCTTAGCCGATTTAGCAAATTCATCCTCAAAGAGGTTGTAGAAATGACCCAAGGAAGGACTCATGGATAACAGGTGTCAACCTAGGACTGTGAGCTCCAGCCTGCATAGGATCTCACACTCATTTGATTACATGATCTGACATGCCACGTGTTCTGGGTTTTGTATTTTCCCTCAGTGCTCTCCCTTAAAGTTTATTTAAGGCTCATGGGATATGCCACATAGTCAGTGGAGACTGAATTAGACAAGACGACAAGCATATGTACTGGCTGAAATTTTTTTCCTCTTCAGCTCCAGTCTCAACCCTTGTACTAGTCTCAAAAACAGGATACTTTTAATCAGTGGATCATCATGTGACCAGTCCCATGAAAAGGCTGACATCTGCCTGTGTAAGGACACCTTTATTGACGTGTATAATTAACACAGGAATATTCCAAACTGGAATGGTTTTAGTGAAAAATAAAATGAAGGAAGGAAAGAAGGACAGAAGGAAAGGAGAGGGGAGGGAGGGAGGGAAGGAAGGAAGGAAAGAAAGAAAAAGAGAGAAAAGAAAGAAAAAAAAAGGAGAATGAATTCAGTCTCCTTTATGTATGTCTTCCTTTTTTCATACTGATTCTTGAAGCAAGGAATTGTTTCTATTGAAAGTATAAAACTCCTTTCTCACCATTTTGAATATTTAAACAGTGATTTCAGCAGGAAAGTATACCAAGAAAGATTTTTTTTTTACTTTGTTTCATTTTTTTCTACTTGTGGTCTGAGCACCATATGATCTTATAAATGGTCTACAAACCAAATGCTAAGTATTAAGGCAGATGTTAATAGAGAGACCCAGCAAATTATTTTTTTTCCTCTGATACTTCTTTAACTGGAGCATCCTCTTCATTTCAAATGGAAGATCTTTCTTTCAGTAACAGTGCTCTGACCTGTGTAAACTGCCTAGCACAGAAGTCATTTTTTTTCTTTTCAATTCCACAGAAGTTAATCGAAACACCTGAAGGTTTTGTGCTCAAAAATAGTTAACAAAGTCCTTCTCAGTGCTTCTCAAATACTAAGTGACCAATGGCTACACAAACGACCTTAAACGTGAAAGCTCTATTCTTGTGCTATCTCCTCTAAAATGCCATCATCTCTTAACTTATGTATATGCTTCATAATGCAGTTGAAAATAGAAATTATTTAAAAACTGTACCCTCAATTTTTTAACTCTTCATACTACTATCACATCTGTCAGGCATGTTTCTAAGACTTTTTTCAGTTGGTTTTTGTTACTGTTACCCTATTACTTTTTAATGTAGCATCATTAGATATACCAAGGAGACAAGTTCCACATTATACATTGTGCATTTGGTATCAAATCTGCATGTGGCAATAGTCTTCACCTTGGGTCATCTGCTCCTAGAATCTCTTTCTTTTAATATATCCTGTGTACCCCAGCAAATCCAATGTTTGTAACATACAACTTCATTATCCCAAAGATATTCAGTACCCTCTCATTGCCTAGAAAACAATGTGTAAAATTCTTAGCATAGTAATTTTGAAAATTATCACTATCCATACTAGATCCCTAATCAATCACTCCAATTTGCTCCAAGTCTTCTAAATATATCTCGATGTATTCTCTCCCTCTAAATTGAGTAAAATATAAATAAAACATAAATAGTGTAAATAATATAATTAGAGTGTATATAGACTGCATTATCTATCTATCTATCTATAATTGTTAGTACCTAACAGTTCTCATTATGTAGGAGGTATTTTTGAGCCGAGAGAACAAGTCATGATGGATAATCTCATTATATTAAATTAATCTCCTCCCTCATTCTTTCTGTCCTCACTCTGACACTGTGCTTGGTAGAGATGATAACCCATAGTAGATATCTATAATGTGTTTGAATAAGGAAGGAGGGTGGGAAGAAAGAGAGGGAGACAGAGAGAGAAGGAGAGAAAGAAGTCAAAGAAAGAAATCATGAGTAGATTATTATTGAAGAAAGGTAATTATTCTATTCATATATGTCTTTAATTCAAATCTGTCTTTAATAATATTTTTTAAAATTCAATATTTAATCTGTTATGCATCAACAAAGTATGTATTTATCATAAGGATGGGGAAAATAAATGGCTATGTAAAGATACCCTTTCAAAATAAGGAAGGAGAATTAAAATCAGTGGTAATTATTAATTCTTCCTATTAACTGAAAGAGAAAGCATATCAAGGTGGATAATTCTCCTTTGGATCAAAAATGAAGGATGACAATATAGACAGCTGACTGATAATCTTGTGCACCTTGTCAAAAGTCCTCAGGCAAAGATCCAAAGAAGAATCTAAGACTGTGCTAAAAATACCAAGACTGAAGCAAAATTGCATGTCATTTCACTAATTCAAGCCACATTCTTCAAAACTAGCTCCAGTTTCTGACATTATACCACACCTCTACAAACCCCATGATTCCTGAAGTAACTGACAAATATTCTCTTGCAGGCAATCCTCAATTTGGAAACTAATATACTAAGAATAATATACTTTTAAAGTGCAATGCAAATTGCTTTAGATTAAACAGTTTGACCATAAAATTATTTACTCTGAATCTAAAACCTCAGCATCACCCTTCTATTAAATCAACTTTTCTTATGAAAGAAAATCAGTGCTCCCCAAGAATGATTCAATAGTGACTTTCCTTCTAGGTGCCAGCATCATGCCAAGGAAATAACTGAGACTCATGGCCCAGGCTGGCCAAAGATCAAATTTGACAACTATATGAACTATATGGAGCCGATTATACAGAATGAAGTAAGCCAGAAAGAAAAACACCAATACAGAATACTAACGCATATATATGGAATTTAGAAAGATGGTAACAATAACCCTGTATGCGAGACAGCAAAAGAGACACAGATATATAGAACGGTCTTCTGGACTCTGTGGGAGAGGGAGGGGGGTGATGATTTGGGAGAATGGCATTGAAACATGTATAATATCACATAAGAAATGAATCGCCAGTCCAGGTTCAATGCAGGATACAGGATGCTTGGGGCTGGTGCACTGGGATGTCCCAGAGGCATGGTATGGGGAGGGAGGTGGGAAGGGGGTTCAGGATTGGGAATACGTGTACACCCATGGTGGATTTATGTTGATGCATGGCAAAACCAATACAATATTGTAAAGTAATTAGCCTCCAATTAAAATAAAAAAAAAATTGACAACTATGTTAGGGCCATAAAGTGATATCTGGCTAACTTGTCTTTCTCTCTGCTACAATCACTTTTGTTATGCACTTAAATGTTATCCATTTCTTAGACAATGTATTTACAATTTCACCCCAGATTTTCTTTCAGTGCATTTACTGGATACAAAATACCTAAAAACTTAAGTTTTTCAATTATCTTTCCTGTATTTTAAATTTTCTTCTAAGTAATGTTAAACAAAAACATTTATCTACAATGCATGCTAAGTTGCTTCAGTCATGTCCGACTCTGCAACCCCATAGACTGTAGCCCGCCAGGCTCCTCTGTCCATGGGATTCTTCAGGCAAGAATACTGGAGTGATTGATCTTCCTGACCCAGGGATCAAGCCTGAGCCTCTTTAATCTCCTGCATTGACAAGCAGGTTCTTTACCACTAGCACCACCTGGGAAGCCCTTTATGTACAATGGTTTTGTCCTAATTCAGTTCCCAGTAATTTGCTAATTTTCATTATGATTTCTTCAACTCACAGACTTTCATTTTTTTCATTTAAAAATATATGTGGTTTATTAGTAGTCCTTTTGTTATTACTAAATTATACTTTTGCTGAGAATATAGTCTGTGTGCTACAGACTCTGAACTTTCTGAGTCGATTTATAATCTAACCTAGTTTCTTAAAATATTCTTTTTTAAAATGTTTTAAAAATATCCTTTATGTGCTTGATATTAAAATGTATACTTTCCTCTTTGGATATAAGCATAAGATAACTCTTATTAAGCTTGTTAATTTTGTTAATTGTGTCTCAACACACTCTAAATCCATACTTGAAAAAATCTGTTTCAGTTTCTTTATTGGAGAAACTTGAAAACACTCCCACTCTAATTTTGGAGTTGCCTCCCTGTCTTTGAAATGCTAATCATTTTCACTCTAAATATTTTGGGACATAACAATATACATTTGTTACGTGCATACTCGTTGAGCATTTATTATTATACTGAATGAACTGAAACTTTTATCATTCCATTTTGATACTATCCAGAAATATTTATCTTAATGCTTATTTCATAATAATTGAAAGACATTTAAGAGTTGCACTTAAAACATAGGGAAACAAATTGCTGGAAATTAAAAGAATGATTATGTATGTTATATATGACAGAGAGACCTAGATCATCTATGTATCTGTCTAGATTTATCCATGTGTATCTTTTTGTATATATTTTATATGAAGACTTCAGACTATTTGCATTTATAGTGATTAGTGATATACTAAATAATTTTAACTTATTAATTTGTTCTAATTTTACTGGGCTTTTCTCTTTTCTTGCCTTCATTTATTGCCTGAGTTTTAGGATATATTATTCTCTTTACTGCATTGTATGTTTTCTATGTATTATTTCGCTGACTGCACATTCCAATTTAACATCCACATATTTACTCTAGTTAACTTCTGTTTCCTATTACAAAGTATTGTCCATTATTTACATTCATGTTATATGTTCATTATATATTTAAACATGTATATATTTATATATTTAATTATTAATTAATTAATATTAATATATAATAAATATATATTACCAACATATTTACTACTGTCTTTGTTCGTTCGCCCTTCTGACTTATCTGGTTTTTTCTATCTCATTTGATTTTTATCTTCAAGTATATATTTGGAAGTTCTTTCTGTGAAAGTTTCTCCTTCTCCTTCTCTTTTTGTCTGTCTTAAAATGGCTCTTACTGTACTTACTACTAATGATGGCAAAAGCAGTATTGAACTGGCTCCTCCCAGATGTAACATGGCATTTGCAATAAGGAATCACTTTTTGTGTTAATTTCTCAAATTGGAGAGCTTGAATAAATGGTAAATTTGAACCAGACACCTGTGTAAGGCAGGTCTGTGTTGTTGATTTTTCATATTTTTAAAAATACTTCCATCTAAAGGATAATCACCTGTTAAGAGGCAGGTGAGCATCCTGGTTTCCTTTTGCTGACATGTGGATTTTTACTAGTCTACTTTCTCCAAATATGTAATATTTTAGGATCCAGAACTGGTGCCCAGATATCAGTTTCAACTGCTTTATTTCCCTCTTGATATGACTATTTGAATTATTTGATAACTAAGATGGGTGATTCTCCATCATGTCTTCACAAGGAAATTCATTTTATTAAAGACATGTCTAATTGTTCTAAAGTTTTCTTACACTGTACAAAAATGATTCTATTAATGGAACCACTGTAACCCCTGTTCCTCCCAGCTGTTTTTCCAAATCAACCATTAGGAAAACTCCCTGAGTGTGTTTCATGCTCTTCTCATAATAATTGAAAATCTTAATGTCCCACACACCTGTTTGTCATTTAAACACATGCATGCACCAAACTCCACTGTACATATACACACAAACACAGGAAGAGGCTTTTTCTTAGGTTAAACATCTCTATGTCTTCAAATTTTCTGCAGATGAGGTAGTTTCATAATTCTCTTTTCATTCTGGTCAATCTACCAGATTCATCATGGGCTGTCAAATTCTCTCTGAAAATTTAGATTTCTTAAATAAACATAGACCTCATAACTGATTTATTTTTTTTTCTTGATATATCCTGAACAAATTTTTCAGTGTACACAGAGCATTATCAATTATAAGTAAAATCTTTTTTAAAAAGTTAATTATTTTTAATTGAAGGATAATTGCTTTACTATATTGTATTGGTTTCTGCCATACATCAACATGAATTGGCCATAGGTATACATATATCCTCTCCCTCTTGAACCTCCCTATAAGCACAATCTTAGAAGATCTCTAGGAAGTTTTCATCATGATGTTTTTGGGTAAAGAGTTTCAGTCATGCAAGACTGCCTCACTTGTTTTGACATCAGAGGTTATGAAATAAGCCTATTGTACCAACTTTTAAGTGTGCTATGCTGTGCTCAATTGTTCAGTCATGTTTAACTCTTTGTGACCCCATGGACTACCGCCTGCCAGGCTCCTCTGTCCATAAGATTTTCTAGTTGTGAATACTGGAATGATTTGCCATTTTCTACTCCAGTGGATGTTAAACCATGAAATCATAGACTTGTACAATACAATTGAAAAGGACATTTAAAACTATTCAGTTTAATAACTCATTGAAGTGTATTTTAACATGAATTCCTGCTAAACCAGATAATTGAAAGAGTGAATGGGTATATATGATATTGTAGAATTTATTGACAGATTTCACATTAATCTCTATTGAAGTTCACTTTTGTTTCATCAATATATCACCATCTATGGATTATAGCAAATAACCTACAATTCTAAATCTTTTGATTTGAAAGACTATTATATGTCTGATTTTCATTTCTGTTGTATTTTAGTGCTCTTAGAATATTTCATTTAATTAAGCCAATATGTTGTGATTTTTAAAGTTCTGATCCTAGACTATTAGTTTGGTGTACTACTAGTAACCTTGGTTACATAAGCCAATGTATACATGACAATATCAGTTACCAGTCATACCAACCTAGACAAAAAGTTTTATATCTGAATTGCCTGATTTCTCTTCCATTCTCCATACTTCTGCAGCTATAGCACAAAATCTAAATGCAAACAGATGAAGCTTAATTGTCTCAACAATTATTTGACAGAGAGCACAACTACTTCAGTTTAATAAGCATACTGACATATAACATTACTGTTATCCTACAGAAACTTCTAAAATACTCCAGAAGATTGTGTGAGAAAAAAACAGTGAGCTAGGGAGAAGGGCTGTCATGAAAAAATCTCTAATTGGGAACTATAGAAAGTGGATTCACTTCACATCTTTTTTTCCCCTTTCACTTCCAGCCACAATTACAATGTCCTTCTAAGAGAAAGAAGCAACAGAAAATTTTGTACTACAGAGCACCTTTATAAAGAGGATAAATGCAAGTTTTTCTTTTGGTAAAGAAAAATAGATTCAGGAGTATAATTCTGTAGGAAAGGAAATCATTTTTGTAAATGTTGATAGTAACCCATGAAATATTGGAATGGATTTTCTATGCCAAATAATAAAGTTAATTTGTATAATTTAAAAACTTAATTCTTTCTACTGTATATATAGTTTAAATTTGAAATTTAAAACTTTAAAAATTAAACCCACTTAGAGGTTGATTCAGTTGAATTGATAATATAATTAACATAAGAAAATTAAAATGTCTCACAAGATCTAACCATGATAGATAGATAGATTGATTAGATAGACTTTTTAAATCATCAAATGCTAGAAAATTATACTGTCTCTAATAAGGAAAGCTGTTCACCTTTGCAAAAGATCTCATATTCAATGTTACATGAAAGAAAGTAGATTTTGTTTCTACTGGTCAGTATTTTTTTTCTTATTAATCAAACCACTCACAACTATGTTTTGTTAAATAAGATAATAATCATAACACCATACAATATGATTATATTATAAATATTGCTATATACATTTCCTTGCATAGAAAAAATTTTCTTAGAATAAATTCTAACCAGTGTTCCTAGTTTTCCCTCTTAGCAAGACTGACTCATCTTTCACTAGGATTTTTAGTAGAAAAATCCTTTTAATATTTGTAAATGTAAGGAACCCTAATAAATCTTTTCTTCAGAAATATGTCATTTGCTTTCCCCCCTTTTTGACATATTATTTGACATAGCATTGAGCCAAGTTTTTGCAACAGGCTCTAGTTTGTCTATTATTTATGTGAAATTATGGTGTTGAGATCTGAACCCAAAGCTCTAGGTCTCAGCAAATAAGGCAAAACAAAATTCTCATCTTTGGCATTGTAGACACTGTATTTATAAGGAATTCAGACTTACATATTAATTACTTTTGGCCACATTTTACCATTCATATATTGAGTTTAATAAATCTAAAATTATAATCCACTCTAAAACTACAATCTCTAAACCGCAAGCTCCTTTAACCCTTTCTGTATATATTTCCAGGGTGGTAGAGTAAGTCTACCAACTCTGGCCTGCTCCAAATAAGTGAACCTCTCCGAACCTCTACTAGTGCATAATTAAGGAAAATACACCCACCTAATAGTGTAGTTAAATAAAGAAAATTGGATAATGAAATTCTTGGTGTTATGCCTAGCACATATCAAACACACAAATTAATTATGCACGATAATGTGGTACTTTAAGCTAGGTAGCTATGTGCATTAAGGAGCACATAGGAAAAGCTTTTAAATGTTTCCTAATAAAATTTTTCCTTGTTAGATCTGGATCATCATTCCAGTCTATTGACATCTTTTTGAATACAGATTCTGTTATCCAGCAAATGCATTCTTTCCACTTTGGTGTCATCTGTAATTTCGATAATCATGTTTTTCTAAACTTGGCTGCAGTGATTGACAATACTAGGCAAGACAGAGCCTCTTCTCTGTGTAGTCAACCACATATAATCCTGCCTAATTGAACTCCTAGCCAGGATCTGTGTCTAAAGCTTTTCATGAAAATATCGTAGGAGAAAATGTCACCTGCTTGCTCATGTCCAGATATACACAGTCTCCTGCTCTACTGTCCTAACGAGCTGTCATGAAATGAAGGTGCCTTAGCTTGACATGTCTTGTTTTTGCAAACTCTGGCCACTCTTGATAAAGGCTTCTTCTGGAACTGGGATTTTCTTGAATGTGACTTCACTGGCGTGACCTACAGCTGGAGATTTTCACCATCTATCAAAGTCCTGCATAGCCAGGGGGATGTCACGGGAACAAGTTTTGTCATAAAACACAGGGCCCTCCATCCTCATGTCCATGTTCACCTCAGTTCTATCTCTTTTTAATGTATGAAACTATCCCCACTACACCAGTACAGCATTTTCAAAGTTGTCAAGGTCAACAACCACTTCCATAAACTTCTCACTATGTTCAGAGACCCGGACACTTGAATTCATATTTAGGCATATGGTAAATTTGGAGGCTTATATTCCCTTTTGTCAATATTTGGAAAATATATATATATATATATAAACAGAATATACTACCATGTGTAAAATAGCTAGCTACTGGGAAGCTACTATTTAAACACAGGAAGCTCAGCTTGGTGCTCTGTGATGACCTAGAGGGGTGGGATGGCAGAGGAGTGGGTGGAAGGGAGTCTTAAGAAGGAGAGGATATATGCATACTTATAATTGATTCACATTGTTTTACACCAGAAACTAACACAACATTATAAAGCAACTATCCTTCAATTAAAAAAAAATGTATAGCACTCAAAATAAAAACCAGAATATGAAATGAAAATAATGATTCCCTCTGTGCTTTCCTGTCACCTATTACTCTATGCTATCCACAGAATTTCCTTCCTCCTGTTAATTCTTGCTCTAAAGCAGTGCAAGTGAAGGACAGTAGTTATCTTGATGGAGAAGCTTATCTCTGGTATCTCCTTAATAGGTGATATTAAGGACTATCTTTGAACATTTTAATCTAGACCAAAGAAAGGTCCCTGCAGTAAGCAGAAAAAGCAAGTTGATAACAGAAGCTCCCAACCCCTGTGGTATGCACACCTTCTCCCAGAGAGCCATTCAAACACTAATCTAAGTAGTGTTGAGAATGGATTTTGCTGATATAATTCAGAGCCCAAATCAATTGACCTAAGATATACTGATTATCTGGGTGGGCTTGATCCCTTTTAAAGCAGACAGTTGTCTCCAGTTCATCAAAGAAAAGGAAGTCAGAGAGACATGCTTCAGTTGGCCTAGAAGGTAAATATACACACTGTGAATTGCTATGGGGGCCTCATGGCCAGGAACCACAGAGGGGCTCTAGATGTTAAGAGCAGTCAACACCAGCAGGAAAAGGAGGCAAGGCAATTGATTCTAGCAACAACCAATGATCTTGAAAGAGAATCCTGAGCCCCAGATGAGAATGATAGCTCAGACAAACACCTTGATGTCAGCCTGCTGAGTCTGTGAGCAAAGAATCTATTCATGCCATGCCTAGAGTTCTCCCTACAGAAACTGTGTGAGACAATAAATCTGTGTTGTTTTAAGCCACTCTGTGATAATGTTAGGCAGCAGTAGAAAACAAATATAACATAAGCATCATAAATGCATGACTCAATGAATTTTCACTAAGTATAACTAGTATCCAGAGAAGGCAATGGCACCCCACTCCAGTACTCTTGCCAGGAAAATCCCATGGGCGGAGGAGCCTGGAAGGCTGCAGTCCATAGGGTCGCTAAGAGTTGGACACGACTGAGCGACTTCACTTTCACTTTTCACTTTTCACTTTCATGCATTGGAGGAGGAAATGGCAACCCACTCCAGTGTTCTTGCCTAGAGAAGCCCAGGGACAGGGGAGCCTGATAGGCTTCCATCTCTGGGGTCGCACAGAATCGGACACAACTGAAGTGACTTAGCAGCAGTAGCAGCAGCATAACCAGTATCCAGAACAAGAAATAGTACAATACAACATCTCAGAATTTGCCTCCATACCCCACCCTCCTCTCCCCATTCCTCCACCTCTGTCTCCAGGAGTAACAACTGCCCTGACTTTTAATTGGGCTTCCTAGGTGGCACTAGTGGTAAAGAATTCACCTGCCAATGCAGGAGACACAACAGATGTGGGTTCGATCCCAGGGATGAGCATGTCCCCTGGAGGAGGGCATGGCAAGCCACTGCAGTATTCCTGCCTGGAGAATCCCATGGACAGAGGAGCCTGGCAGGCTATGGACCATAGAGTTGCAAAGAGTTGAACGTGAATGAAGCAATTTAGCATGCATGTGTGACTTTTAACAGTATAGAGTCTTTTAGTCTTAAGTACTTTGTGTAAATGAGATGATCATTACATGCTCATTTGACTTCTTTAATTCAACAATATTGTTGGGTAAGGTTTACCTGAACTGTTACACACAGAGGAGTAGATGCTTCAATGTCATTGCTAGATAATATTCTATTATATGCATAAACCACAATTTACTTACTCATTTGTTGGTTATATGAGTAGTGTCCAGGGCAGGTCTATTGCAAAGTATTCTAGTATTTGTCTTTTGGTATGCATGTTAATTCGGTTTCAAATGAAGAGAAGTGAAATTATCAGTCACTCCAGAAAACTGGATAAAGAGATACAGTTGTGAGAAAAGACATATTTTTTATGTTGTAGACAACTACTATATTCTAGATGTGATCTTGATCAAGTTATTTAATCTTCGTTACTTAGGTTCTACATTTCTAAAATGCAGGGTACTCAAAACATAATCTCTGACTTCCCTTGAGGATTATATCCTATGCTGTCCAGTACAGTAGCCACTAGCCACATGTGGCCACTTAATGTAAATTATTGAAATTTAATAAAAAACCAAGTTTCTTGGTCACATAAGCCATATTTCAATTACTAAATAAATACACATTATTGGACAGCACTGTATGTATATGGGATATTTAAGCCACGCTGGCATTTTCAAATAGCTACTCGATAAACGATAGTGTGCCATGTGTGTTTTCCATGCAATCCCATCAAAATTTTGAGGCGTTCATTCTTCCACCCAAAAAATTTCCCAAATTACTCTGGCATCCACAGAAGTGATCTCAGTGATGCTCCTGTAAGTTTTGTTCAACACTTTGAGGTTATCTTTTATTTTTCCTGGTCTTTCTCCTTTTGGTAACAGAGTGAGATCCATGGCGTGGGGACAGGCAACTGCTATGGCTTCTTTTGCCTCCCCTCTCTGCAGAGGTCACTGGAAGTCTCATCATGCCAGACCACAGTGAATTGAGACTGACCTTCAGACTCTCAAAAAAAAAAATCCCATTTCTGCTCATCACTAAATACTCCTCTGTCCCAACGTTGTCAGAGGTGTCCTGTAAATATCTCACAGAAGCATATGAACAGCACTCTTCAGTTTCTCCCTTGCAAATTCCACATCTCCATTAAATTCAGGGACAGGATCTTTGGGAATGACTTCAGGATAATTTTGAGAATCACCAAGCTGTCCTCAAAACGCTCTTTCTTTTTGCAAAGGATATTTCTTTCCTTTAAATTATCTTTCTTCTCCAGCTGTGGTGTGTGTGTATATATATATATAAACATACACACATACACACACAGAGTATTACTCAACAATAAAAAAGAATGAAATAATGCCACTTTGTCCCAAGTGGCACAGTGGTAAAGAATCCCCCTGCCAAGCAGTAGACAATGGGTTCAATCCCTGCGTTGTGAAGATCCCCTGGAGAAGAAAATGGTAACTCACTCCAGTATTCTCGCCTGGGAAATCTCATGGACAGAGGAGCTTTGGGGACTATAGTCCATGGGGTCATGTCAGACACGACGGAGTGACTAAACAACAACAACAATGCCAGTTGCAGTAACATGGATGTACCCAGAGAATATCACAGTAAGTGAAATAAATCAGATAGAGAAAGACAAATATCAAATGATATCACTTAAATGTGGAATCTTAAAAAAAATGATACAAAGGAACTTATTTACAAAACAGAAATAGACTCACAGACATAGAAAGCAAACTTATGTTTACCAAAGGGGAAAGTAGGGGTGGATAAATTAGGAGTTTGGGATTAACATATACATACTATTATATAGAAAATAAACAAGGACCTACTGTATAGTACAGGGAACTGTATTCATTATCTTGTAATAATTTATAATAGAAAAGAATCTAAAAAGAATAGGTGTACACAATTATGTGTAACTGAATCACCTTGCTGTATACCTGAAACATTGTAAATCAACTATACTTCAGTTTAAAGAAAATCTTATAATAAAAGAAATAGTGACGCTGAAAAAGAATTATCTCTTCTCCTATGTATTTGTATTTCATTTTGTGATTTTCTCTTTAATAGCTATGTAGCTATTATTATTATTATAGCATTTGTTTTATTAGTGATGTTTACTATGTGAAAAATACCGTGATAGGTGCTATGGGAGTTGAAAATGTCAGGGCCTTTGTCATTGAAAATTTATGGGAAGGTAGAGAAAATCTAATCTCAAATAATTATAATCTAAGGTAGATAATTATATTGCTGGCAGTTAAACATGTTTATCTCCATCATTAATAGGAAAGTAACAGAAATCAGCAAAATCACCATCTGGTCTTATTTTGCCTTTTTCTTTTTTCTTTTTTTGTCTTGAGAACTATTCATCTGTACAGAAAAGGAAGCAACTGTACACATGATGCAATGCTAAGGGAAGCTAAATATCATATTTGATTTTCTTTTTCTGTCCATGCTACCTGAAATTCTCAATTTCATTTTGAGGCTGTTTACATCCATAAGACTCTTACTGAAACATAAAAATGTCATTTGGGAGTTGACAGATGAGAAGGTTTTTGATGATCCATTGGTTTTTCCTGAACTCCAGTAAACAGACAGGATTCACAGAAAGTGAAAAAAGAGAGTGATGGACATGGAAGGAACAGGTGTGTAGCACTGGATGCTCATACCAGGTGGGCTAGGACTTCCCAAGGGCCCAGAGTCGAAGAAGAGTTGAAGAGAGAGAATGAAGGAAGAGAAGCATCTCTGGATGTGGTGATGGCTTAATGCCATTGTGAAAATCCATTTCATTTGCCTACATGCTTGTTATAGTCTCTTCCTGTCATGTCTCATATACTTCCCTTTAGACATCCTCATGAAATGACTCCTATTTAAAATATAATGATCCTTTGCTCAATGCTCTGTAGTGACCTAAATGGGAAGGAAAATCAAAAAAGAGGGGATATATGTATATGCATAGCTGATTCACTTTGCTGTACAGCAGAAACTAACACAACATTGTAAAGCAACTATAATACATAAAAATTAATTTAAAATAATAATAAAATAAAATCAAAAGGCCACATAGGAAAGATTTTCTCAAAGAGCATGAGGTATTGTGAACCCCCCAAAAGACTTACAGAAATAATTTGGTAGAAATGTGCTATTTGGAAGTTGGAAAACAATGTAAAATCACATGACTGACATGCATCACATCCAGAATTCACATTCTTGTGTAAAGATTTTAAGATTGTACCCATATGCAGACAGATTATGAAGGAAGGAAAAAACATGTTAAGAGAGGGAGAGATTATTCAAGAAAGAGTTTACTGAGCTGTTCTTATTGAAATAAAAGAAATGGAGAGTTCTTTAGGTTAAAGCGGATCATATACTAGTTCATAGTAGCTATGAAGCTAGAGCCAAGACAATCCTAAACTGTATCTCTTGAGATATAAAAATGCTGCAGCAACATCTCTGAAGTAATCAGTCACGTACACGGTCAAGATGAAATATATACACAAACCTTACATCATGTATCATAAGCACTTTGATTTTCTTTACTTCTATGAGAAAGTTTTCCTTTAATGCTTAGTGTAGCACATACACACCCACTCCAGTGTTCTTGCCTGGGGAGTCCCAGGGACGGGGGAGCCTGGTGGGCGGCCGTCTATGGGGTCGCACAGAGTCGGACACGACTAAAGCGGCACAGACAACGTGTGGAGCTTTTAGCATAATGTACAGCCTCAAATATGTTGGTCATATTACTATTTACTACTGCTGACATATATCAGAAAGCCTCAAAGTTTCATTCAGGGACTGACAGCATCAGAATCACCTGAGAACTTGTCAGAGATGTAGTCTCAGTAATACCATTCCCAATCCCCATCCTGAAGTCTGCTTATCTGAAATTCTGGAGGAGAAATCCAGAGACTTGTGTTTAATAAGATCTTTGTTACCTTGATGCATGATAATAACAAAGACAATGATACATACCACTCAGTAGTATTTCATCAGTGTGAAAAGAGAAGTGTGATTAGAAAAACAAAATAAATTCTCAACAGTCCTTTTACCATGAAGCAAAGGTTTATAGGCAGTTCCTTATCTCCTTCATGCCTCCTATAAAGAATTTTCCACCACACTTTTATGCACAAAACCATTTAGACCCAGTCACTATAATTTTATAATTTTTAAATAACAATTTAAAAATTGGCTTCTTCTGGAATAATGAAAAATTAAATTACTATATGATCTAATAATTCTACTTCTGGATATTTACCCCAAATAATTCAATTAAAAGCAGGGATTGAAAGAGGTATTTGTGTACCCATGTTCACAGCACTATTATTTATAATAAAAAATAAATTTAAAAAATTGGTTTCTATCACCAGCCTCGGCTCTGCATTCCATTTTTAGAAAGTAACCTGCTTACCTGTATTATGCAAATTCTTGTTTTCCCTGTTGAGATTGTCCTCATATGGGGAGCTATGAAGTATGAAAGAAGCAGTTGACTTGTGAATTTGAAGACATTACATGCTGGTTTGACTGAAAATAGTCTGTAACTTTGGAAACATAACTGTGAACATTGTAGCCTGGATTCTGTCATCCATACAGTAAGGGAGTTGAATAAATTATTTCTAAGGTTCCTGCTAGCACTAAACTTATGACTCTGTATCTCATATTAAAACCTAGATCTTCTTTTTTCCTAAGGTAACTAATAAAAGTATCTGCCTTAAAAATCAAATATATGAAAATATTCAATACCTTTTAGCAGTTGCCTTTTAGAGGTTAGAACAATCACTCCATGTGCTAAAGGCTCACTCTGATGAAGATCACATGGCTAGTAAATAGTACTGTGTGTGTGCTCAGTGGTGTCCAAATCTTTGCAGCCCCATGGACTGTAGCTCACCAGACTCCTCTGTCCATGGACTTCTCCAGGCAAGAATACTGGAGTGGGTACCCATTCCCTTCTCCAGGGGATCTTCCCAACCTAGGGATCAAATCTGCGTCTCCTGTGTTGTAGGCAGATTTCTTTATCATCTGAGCCACCAGGGAAGCCCCATAGACAACAAATGGATGCTAACTGAACCAAGGACTCACACACGACAACCCGGAGAAATGTCACCATTGGTACCATTGGACCTGTGGTGGATTCATTTTGATATTTGGCAAAACTAATACAGTTATGTAAAGTTTAAAAATAAAATAAAATTAAAAAAAAAATTCCAAGAAAAATTTCATGGGAAAATCATGCCAAGACAAGCTTGGTAAAATGAGAACTTTCAATTCTTAGAAAGACTGTGTCACCTACCATGCTTCTGCAAAACAGTAACCAAATGTATTTCTCTCAAAATACTGCATAATTGATGCACCTTTGACAGGATGGGCATCATTGGCAAACGTGGTCTCCAATCAGATTATTCCATTTCACCTACCATTGTAGAAAAGTTTATTTTTAAATGGAAATAGCAAATTGTAGTAGCAGTTATCAAGCATTTACTATATGACAAGCGCTGTTTGTAATGCTTTAAATGTATCTACTCAATTTATCCTTGTAATAACACTTTGGTGTTGGTAAAAAAAAAAATCATCCTAATTGTCTAGGTAAGAAAACTGAATCATTAATCTAAAAATTAAATAAAACTTCAAATTAATTAATTAATTAAAAATAAACATACATAAGTCAGGAGCTGAGAACATACTCAAGAATTAGAGCTGAGTTTTGAACCCAAGGATCCTTCACTTTGGCTCCTGGTTTCCAATTCTCAACCACTACCCTCTATTATTTATTGAGGTAATATAATTACTTAAAAAAGACTGACTGGGACTTCTCTGGCAGTCTAGTGGTTAAGGCTCCATGCTTCCAATGCAGGCAGCATGGGTTTGATGCCTGATTGGGGAACTAAGATCCCACATGTTGTGTGGCATCTAAATATGCTAAAGAAAATACTCTCAAACAAATTCTGTGAAGCTATTATGACTCTGAGGTTCGAAAGTATAATACCTTCCCACTTTGGGGGTAAGACACAGTTGTCGCTAAAGAAGATGCTCTGTCCGACCTTTCTCTAATCAAATCCACCATTTAATATTCCTTATAGGGTTAAGAGGGCTTCCCTGATAGTTCAGTTGGTAAAGAATCCACCTGCAATGCAGGAGACCCTGGTTCGATTCCTGGGTCAGGAAGATCTTCTGGAGAGGGGATAGGCTACCCACTCCAGTATTCTTGGGCTTCCCTTGTGGCTCAGCTGGTAAAGAATCCACCTGCAGTGTGGGAGACCTGGGTTCGATCCCTGGGTTGGGAAGATCCCCTAGAGAAGGGAAAGGCTACCCACTCCAGTATTCTGGCCTGGAGAATTCCATGGACTCTATAGTCTATGGGGTCACAAAGAGTCAGACACAACTGAGTGACTTTCACTCACTCATTTATAGGGTTAAGAAGAGTAAGATTCCTCTGTGAATGTTTCTCTGTTATATTTAATATTTTCACATCTTAGTCTTATACATTATTTTGTAATGTGTTTTAAGCAACACTTGCATTTTGAAATATTACTCTATGTTTCTTGAAGACATAGAGCATTCCCAACTCTGGAAGATAAGAAAAAATCCTGTATTTTTTTTTCCATCTCAAACCACTGGTTTATTCATTTTGACTATTACCAGTGAAATCTTCCTAGCTCCTCCTCCTTATCCAGATCTCCTAAAGACAAAAATAGGTTTACATTGTATAAACTTGTTCCTTCCCACCTTCCAGTCACAAAATAAACACACACATACACACACACTGTCTCTTTCTTTATCCAACATGCACACAGATGCACACACATACCCATACCCAAGGAAGATGAACTAAAAAGGAATGCAGAAAGCTGGTTTCATGCAGCTTATTTGGTTGCTCTCCACTAAAGAGGTGTACTCTGATGGTACACATACAGCATAGGCCAATCTGACAAAGGCCTGAATTAAACATGCACTTTGGATGAGACTGCCCATAGAGACATGCCCTCAATTTCAGCAACAGTGAAAGCATCCACTTCTGGGAAAAGCACAATTTTCAGTAAGTACAAAAAACATGTGCATTTGGCATTGGGAGCTGAAGATAAAAAGAAAATAAATAAAATAAAAACAGAAATTTCAGTAAATAAGCATAGCTCAGTGGTGGGTAATTAAAGGCAAAGTGATATTCAGGGACCATGTGCAGGTAGGTGTTCAGCATAATGGAAAGCCAGCAGCCACAATAGAGTCCCCCTAAATAGTTTGGTTGTTGGCGTAGATAAAGAAATTGCCAGAATCAAAGAAGCCCCTATCTGGCAAGGACCAGAATATTCTGTAGCTTATCAAGGAGGATGGCAATGAATTAATGAGCTACTACTTATTGAGTGCTTATTATATTTGAGCCCTGAACTTAATAGTTTACATTCATTTAATACTTATGAGATAAGATTATTTAATCCTTTACAGAAAGTAGGAAAATAAAGTCCAAGTACATTAAACTTATGGTCACAGAGTAAGGAGATAATTAGATTTATACTTCTCTTTCCTAGCAAAGGGTTGATTATTGATCGATGACTGCCTGGCCAGAGGCTACATTTCCCAGCATCCTTTGCATCTAGCTGAGTCCACAAGACTAGTTCTCATTAGAGGCAAGTGAATTAAAGTGATCTGTGCCTTTCTAGGTCAAAGAGTGTAAGTAGTCAATGTACATTCTCCACCTTTTCTTTTTATTTTCTGGCTGTGGCAAATATCTCTGAGTCTCTAGCCATGGTAGAACAATCAGATGAAAGAAATCTGGCCTTATCCATCACCTGGTTGAAAGTCATCTTCAAATATTCATATTTAATTATTGTATTAGAAAAAAATTATATATATTGAATTTTTGTTCTTAACGTATACTAATACAGTCTTCTTAACCACTGAGACAGACTCTATTAATAAAAAAACTAAAACATACTGAGTGAGTACCTGTTTTGAGGCATTGTTATGAGAACAAATTTTAACATGTTTGTAGAAATCTCTTTGTACTGAGTATACACATAGGTAGCATCATATGTATTTAGAGTTACTGTGATGATCATTTTGTAGCTTTACTTTAAATGTATTTTTAAATTTTAGACTGAAAGATAAGTTTGTAATTAAATTCAGTAAAGATGAAAATGGAATATCGGAAGAATTGGATAACTTGTTTGTTGATGGCATTGGGAACAAACACAAGTCCTTAGTCAAGGACTGCTCTTTTCCCGCAACGCCATGACCCTCCCTGAAGAGGAACAGAGAAAACCAACACTTCTTGCATTTGTCAACCAGAATGGAGTTTAAAAGTATGGCTGAAGCCGTGAGGAATAATTTAGAACCTCATTCACTCTAGCTGGGATTCAGGATCAAGAATGAGTCAAAAAGGAAGGCTGGTGAGATGAAGAATTACTTAAATTCCTCCAACATGAAATTAGGATTGGGGTTGAATTGCCAGAACAAGAGTATAAGTCAAAGACTACAGTTTCATAAATATTAGGATTCCAGAGGCTCGACCTTCTAATTAGTTTTGCATAGATACTTCTTTCATCTATGAACTTGGGAATAACACAGAGACAGGAAATCACTTTGTCAGGAATTTAAAATCACCAATAAACATCCTTATAACAGATCATCTTTACTTAAGTAAGGGCTTCCCTGGTGGCTCAGAGGTTAAAACATCTGCCTGGAATGCGGGAGACCCGGGTTCAATCCCTGGGTTGGGAAGATCCCCTGGAGAAGGAAATGGCAACCCACTCCAGTACTCTTGCCTGGAGAATCCCATGGAGGGAAGAGCCTGGTAGGCTACAGTCTATGGGGTCACAAAGAGTCGGACATGACTGAGTGATTTTCCTTTCCTTTCCTTTACTTAAGTAAAAATTGCCCAAGTAGGAATGTCATCATTCTAGACCATTAGCATTCAACAGAACTTTCTGCAAGGATGGAAATATATCTATACTATTAAACATGTTAGCAAACAGCCATATGTGGCTACTGAGCATGTACAATGTGACTAGTGAACATGAGGGAATACTTTTTAATTTTTTTCAACTTTAAATTTAAATAGCTACATGGAGATAGTAGCTACAATACTGGATAGTACAATTCCAGAATTACAAGTATTATTCTAACAAAGAAACTGGATATTTAATACAAATGTACATGTGAATTAGAAAAACACTTGAAATATGCAGGGGAAACAGGCAACATTAAAGAAATACAACATTTGAAGAACTGAAGCTATGTCTACATAAATGTAAACCAATTCAGTCTAAAAGGTCAAATCCATGTCCTTGGAGTGAGTATTAGAAGTGCAAACAAGGCAAGTTGAAAGGACATAATGCCTGGCTATGTAAACAGATTTGATGTTTCAAATCTTGAATCAAATGTTCAGTAATTTTTGAGCTTCCCAAAACTCCATCTATGCCTTCATTCAGCACTAGATCCCAGTTAGTAAATGAATTTACCTTCAACGTCCATGGGAAGATAGAGGTCATAAGATGCAAACTCCTTCAGTTTTTCGTCCTACTCTCTTAAAGTTGTTTTAAAATGCTCTCTCTCTCTTTTTTTTTTCCCAGAGAAAAGGGCACTACCACGTGATAGTAAGAGACATTGTTTCAATCCCTGGGTAGGGAAGATCCCCTGGAGGAGGGCATGACAACCCATTCCAGTATTCTTGCCTGGGAAATCCCATGGACAGAGGAGCCTGGAGGCTACAGTCCATGGGGTCGCAAAGAGTCTGACACAACTGAAGTGACATAGCAGGTAGCACGCATGCCAATTGTATTATCTCCTTCATTTACTTTTGACTTCACTAACATTTGCTTTCTCAGGGGCCATCAGATTAAGCTGGCTTGCTTTTGTAACTGGAATCTTTATCTCTGTTAATTTCTCTCTAGTTAAGTTTATAAATATACTCAAAGATTATAATTTTTAAAATCAACCAACCAACAATATCTTCTTTGAATTACTGCCAGTTGTCAAGTGTGTAACATGTTCATTCTCTTACCTCCTTCATCCTTTTAAGTCATATCTTCAGAGTCTTCCCTGCAAATCTAATGACTTTCCTCTTTCAAAGTTCAAACTGTCCATAACAACTTAGATTGTAAAGCACACGATTTTCTTTAATAATACCTATAATTGATATGTGTTGATGATGACAAGTTTAAAAACATGGAGCATAAATGTGCATGGTTCAGTTGACAGATGCACTAGAGATGCCAACTTTTATCAGAGAAACTCTTAATTTTATCTTTCTCTGAATGACTGAAATACTTTTGCTATCGATCGTAGTTAATCTAAAGGACTGTATACCTTTTTCATGGCATTTAACTTTATTAAAAATGTTCTGAAATAAAGTGAAATTGCCATGTTACAAAGAAAACAGTATTATGCAGCATATTAACAAAAAGGTACTAAACTTATTTCATGGAAAGAGTTTGAGATTTAGTGACAGAATAAAACATTCTTACTGTGGCAGCATAAAAGGACCTGCAAAAGGAAACTCAATCTTCTGTTTCAAGTTGTATGTTTATCCGATGGCTAAAATGTCTTAATTTTTATGGGAGACTTTGGTACATAGATTAAAACAGTTGTGGAAATGCTAAAACCACTCATATTAAAATTTGGAGCATGAAAATATTCATGGAATACTTTAGGTCAGGTCTATGATGCAGAATAGAGGTCATTTCAACAATTAAAGACTACTCTTTATATCTTTGAGATCTCAAGTAATTGATTTCTATTGGAAAGTGTCATAAATACTACATTAGTAGTTGTTGGTAAGAAAAAACATTTTTTAAATCATGTTTTAATATTTTATGTTCTTCTACAAACAGAGATTGCAAATTAATAGAAAAATTATTGAGAAACCAGAAAGATGAGTTGAAATCATTTAAAAGTAAAAGCCTCAAACTTGAGTACTATTAGAAGAATATAAACAAAACCACAGTGAGCTTGAATCCATAGTTGAATTTTACATCCTAGGAAAAGGAGGGTAAAGGGATTAAAAGGATTTATTCAAAGCAATAAGCAACTTAGCAGTTGAATGAGGAACACAGCAGTTAAAGAACCAGCCAGACAGGGGCATACCTTTATTGCCTATTTATACATGGTGCAGGATGTGACTTTATTTGGAAATAATATTGGTGGAGATATAATCAAGTTAAAATGATATTATACTGGATTAGGGTGCGTGTGTATGCGTGTTCAGTTGTGTCCGACTCCTTGTGACTCCACGGACTGTAGCCCCCCAGGCTCCTCTGTCCATGGGATTTTTCAGATAAGAATACTAAAGCAGGTTATCATGCTCTCCTCCAGGGGATCTTCATGACCCAGGGATCAAACTGAGTCTCCTGTGTCTCCTACACTGGCAGGTGGGTTCTTTACCCACTGAGCCATCAGGGAAGGCCCACAGAGTGTTGGATTGCTCAGGTTTACAGGTGGATCACCTTTTATCACGTTATAAGTAAAGAATAGCTTCTAATAGGAATTAAAAGTGTTCCTTGTTGGGTGACTTAGCTATATCACATACTTTTGCCATTCAAATAAAAAAACTGCAGCATGCAATTAAAGTCAATGCCATCAACAATGAGAGCCATGCAGTTCACAATTCCCTGAAGTCCACAGTCTTGGATAAAATTTTGTCATCAATAAATTACTGCAATGCTATTTTACATTATTATTATTTTTAAATTAATTTTTATTGGAGTATGTGGTTTTATGTTAAATTTAAAATCTCATCCATTTAGTATCACTTCAAATCACTTACCCGAAGTATAAAATAAAGCTAGAATAAGGGAAAATGACCAAGAAATAGGGGTTTTTTGAAAATTTCTTCCCCCTGCCTAGAAATTCTACTACAGTCCAAGTTATTGAACTAGTAAATGAAACTGCTCCTGTAAAAAAGTTGCTTGTCAAATGTGTGACTTATCTCATGAATTAAGAATATATATATAGTGTTCATCTCTTCTTGCTTTCTTTATAAAACGTGTATAGAATAAAAACTAGTATTTAATCTAAAAAAATAGAATCTTAATTTTGGATATGACCAGACTTAGACATTGAAAACTTCATATCAGAGACTAAGATTCTACTTTTTAGATTTAAATCTACTTTTTAGATTTAGTTTTCCCCCATGCATTTTGTTATAAGATAAAAAAGAGAGACGAGATGGACACTAGAGTCAATCTGTGTCTCTATCAGCCTTAGATATGGACACTGATAGTGAATCCCAGGGGCGGGGGAGCCTGGTGGGCTGCCATCTATGGGGTCGCACAGAGTCAGACACGACTGAAGCGACTTAGCAGCAGCAGCAGTGAACACTGTCATAACTGTGCCAGACAGGGTAAGAAATACTTTTTTGCATCTGTAGAAAGTTTTCATGGACATAGATCCAAAGCTGTGTCCAAAAGGTTAGCAAAGATGGGCAGCTACCCACTGTACTGTAAAGGTACTTTGAAACAATGTAAATGAAAAATCAGTGAATAAGTTAGGAACATTAATTTGTAGAATGTCAAAATGCTCACAGAGGCACAAGTATTTTCTCTCTAGCACAAAATTTCCATATGCATTTCTTACTTGATATAAAGAACATACAAAAAAAATGCAATCACTATTGCTATTATTATTTAATAGTAGTAGTAGTAATGGAAGCAGCAAAGAATTATGTTGTACTAGTAGGTTGGTTTGGTTCAAATGTTTTTTATATATCAATTCATTTAATCTTTCCATTTTATACTGGAAGAAACTGAGGCAAAGAAAGTTTCAATGATTTGCCCAAAGGCATAGAGCTATTGAGAAAGGAAAATGGGATTTCAGTCCAGGTGATCTGGGCTCCGGAGTCTATGCTCTTAACTGCTATTTCATATAGCAGTCTATTAAAAAAAAAAAGTACATTTTAACTTTGTTGTGGATATCTGACACATAAAGCAGCAGCACCTGAGACCCAAGCAGGTTCATATTTCAAAAAAATATTCTGGGACTTTAAAGCTGGGCCTAGATCTTCCATGTGTGTTTTGATCTGTACTGAATTTTTGGACTTCATGAATACATTTCAGTTTCCATGTAATTTACCACCTTGGTCCCAGAAATATGGGCAATATCAAGACAGGATAGAAAACTAACTTAACAACAAGATATAACGTGTGTCAGAGAGACACACAATCTCTCACAAAAATAAACACACACATATTATTTACTTTTCTTCCCCCAAGGACACGCTATTCACACACTTAGAATATTCTTTGAATTCTTTCTTAAAGGAGAAACAGTAGGTGCTATGCTAGTGCCTTTATGCAAATTAGAAAAGTGAACCAGTCTCAAGACATTTTATTGCATTTACTGGACATTTGTTGCAATAAACTGGTTGTTTTAGAATAAGACACATGGCTTCTGTCAGGGCATTCTTGCAAAAAATATTCGTATTGATGATATATGATGTGAATGTCCATCCTCACACTGTACCATAGGGTACTGCACAACCCATGAGGTAGAACTCAGTGGTACTGACTCCCCAGCCACCAAGTGATCATTCTCAGAAGATAAAGAGGCAGCAATCTTACAGCTGAGTTACAAGGATTCCATTCTGGGAATTTGTTCCCTGGAACTTTAGCTCCTGTACTCAAAATAATTACACTATTAGCTGAAAGTAATCTGTGAGCATCAGTAGTGGTGAGTTGGATGTCAGGCAAGTTCTTGATCACCTCATCTCCTTGGTGACTTCTCCCCAAGAGTGCGTACCTGTCTCCATTGGATTTCACATGTTTGCTAGGAATTCCTTGTGTACACTGACTAGTTTAAAGTGTCAATAGCTCAGTCGTGTCTGACTCTTTGCAACCCTATGGACTGTAGCCTACCAGGCTTCTCTGTCCATAGGATTCTCTAGGCAAGAATACTGGAGTGGGTTTCCATTTCCTTCTCCAGAGGATCTTCCCAACCCAGGGATCCGACCCCAGTCTTCCACATTGCAGGCAGATTCTTTACCATCTGAGCCACAGGGAAGGGCATAAGTGTTACATCCTGGGGATGGAGGCTAACTGACCTCTCTAGTGTGTCATTCTCTCTCTCTTCTCCTTCTTACTCATCATTCAACTAATGTTCTTTAGTCCTTGATGTTTCAGAGTAGTAATTTTCAGATACCAAATGGAAAGCTGTTTCCCTTTTTTAATCTTGAGGCATATCAGTTTGGCTAAGTATTTTTTGGATGGTTTGGTAGTGTTTTTGTGTGTTTCATCTGCTCTTTTAATACCGGACAGCTAATTATCCCAGAACCCAGGTTGCAGCCATCAAGGGCACAGTCAGTGGTCAGCCACAGTCCCAAGTTTTCTGCCATGTCTCTGAAGCCGCATGACCAACATTTTCAAAGTCTCACATGGTTCTTCCCTCCCCGCTCTCTCTCTGAATGCATTTAGGCTGTTATCACTGAAAGAGAGCCTCAAGATCCTTGTTGCTGAGCATGTTTTATTATAAACATTGACATCAAGTCAACAAAATTCATTTAGTTTACTATGTGTAGGCATGTAGGTAAGTATTCTATTATTTATGCACACCTGAAAAAAGACCCACACACATATGTCTTGTCCTGTTTGTCACAAGGCAGGAAGTATGATGTGTAAATAAAATATGGAGTGTCACTATCAGATAGCTATATTTTGACCAGTCATATATATTTTTTCCTCTCTTTGTCTCAATCCAGTATGGCCTCTAAGGCCTCAAATTCAAAATTAGCAAGTAAAAAGAGTTTAACAAGACAAGGAAGGGCTAAATCAAAAGCAGAAACTGAGGACTGTCTCAGGAGCCTATCTGACTCGCACATACTTCTCACAAGCGAGTTCTAGAGACTGAAGTATCAGAGGCCTGACTCCCTTGAGATTGGACACCTCCAAATTCTTACCGGCATCACAGCCTTGAGATAATTTACTTAGTAACTCAGGGTTTTGCAACACTGAAGTCATTTTTTTTTTCTTTTATGAACTTGAGAGCATAGCCACTTGACCCTATGAAGTTTTAATTCTCTAAAAGTTTGAATGCTATCTGGTGAAGTGGGTGTTTGACATGCCCCTTATTATAACAGTATATGACTTACCTATTTGTTCATCAGAACTGGCTCTTGTAAAAGGACAATTGTTATTCTATTTCTCGATCTCTTAAGGATTCTCTGATAATACTCCTAAGAGCTTACAAAATGCAAGTACATTACCTAGATAAACAGCAACAAATGATATTTGACCCCTCCATCTTCATTACCCAGAGGGATTTGAGAGTAAATTTTCTCAGATTCAAAACTAATTGGCATGGATGCTAATCCAAGCAGCTCAAATAAGAACTGTACACACCACCACAGTGGAACAAGCATGGCATGTTCTTGAAAAAGCCCCTCAGACGTCCCAAGAAACTGCCTAAAACTTCCCAAGAAACTCCAAAGATCTTAACACTTTCTTCTACATGGTTCAACATGAGACTATGCTCCATTATTAGAAAAATGCAAATCAAAACTACAATGAGATATTATCTCACACCAGTTGGAACGGCCATCATCAAAAAGTCTACAAACAACTAATGCTGGAGAGGGTGTGGAGAAAAAGGAAACTCTCTCCCCAGACTGTTGGTAGGAATGTAAATTGGTACAGCCACTATGGAGAATATGTTCCTTAAGAAACTAAAAATAGAGCTACCATATGATCTATGACCAACCTAGATAGCATATTCAAAAGCAGAGACATTACTTTGCCAACAAAGGTTCGTCTAGTCAAGGCTATGGTTTTTCCTGTGGTCATGTATAGATGTGAGAGTTGGACGGTGAAGAAGGCTGAGTGCCGAAGAATTGATGCTTTTGAACTGTGGTGTTGGAGAAGATTCTTGAGAGGCCCTTGGACTGCAAGGAGATCCAACCAGTCCATTCTGAAGGAGATCAGCCCTGGGATTTCTTTGGAAGGAATAATGCTAAAGCTGAAACTCCAGTACTTTGGCCACCTCATGTGAAGGGTTGACTCATTGGAAAAGACTCTGATGCTGGGAGGGATTGGGGGCAGGAGGAGAAGGGGACGACAGAGGATAAGATGGCTGGATGGCATCACTGACTCGATGGACGTGAGTCTCAGTGAACTCCAGGAGTTGGTGATGGACAGGGAGGCCTGGCGTGCTGCGATTCATGGGGTCACAAAAGTTGGACACGACTGAGTGACTGTTCTGATCTTATCTGATCTGATGATCCAGCAATTCCACCCCTGGGTATATACCTGGAGAAAAGCATAATTCAAAAAGATACATGCACCCCAATATTCACTGCAGTGCTGCTTATAACAGCCAGGACATGGAAGCTACCTAAATGTTCACTGACAGAGGTATAGATAAAGATGTGATGTGTGTGTGTGTGTGCATGTGTATATATACACACCACAATGGAATATTATATACCATATATATATAACACAATGGAATATATGTGGCATACACACATACACACACACACACCCCACAATGGAATATTTCTCAGCTATTATGAAGGATGAAATAATGCCATTTGCACCAACATGGATGGACCTGGAGATTATCATACTAAGTGAAGTAAGACAGAAAAAGATGAATATCATATAATATTGCAAATATGTGCAATCTTAAAATACATGATACAAATGAACTTACTTATAACAGAGAAACAGACTCAGACTTACAGAAGGAACTTATGGTTACCAGTGGGAAAGGGTGGAAGGGAAGGATAGATTGGGAGTTTGGGACTGACCATGTACATTGCTTTATTTAAAATAGATGACCAACAAGGACCTATTGTATAGCACAAGGAACTCTGCTCAATATTCTGTAACAATCTAAGTGGGAAAATAATTTGAAAAAGAATAGATACACATATGTGTATAGCTGAATCACTTTTCTGTACACCTGAAACTAACACATCAATGTTAGTTTCCAATATAAAATATAAATAAAAAGTAAAAAATTTTAGATTCCCCAAGTTCTTCCGTTTCCCAAATATTGAAAGTATTCTAAAATAAATCCTTTTTATAGTTTTTAAGAAGAAGAATTATAGGATGGAGGCATTTGATTCATTTCTACCTCTAACTTTTGAAGAGCTACAAATTTGAATTTTCAGTAATGGTAATAAACACACTCAACTGTTCTCTGCAGAGGCAATATTTTAACGAGTTTGGTCAAAAGAGCAATCTCTATTTAAGCCTCCTGTCTCTAGCACAAAACATTAGACACATTTTCCTCTTTTGATCATATTCTTCCTTCAGTAAAGTTTTGATGGTTTAAAATTGGCTTATACCTGAGAAAGTAGGTAAAAACCACTAGACCATTCAGGTATGAGCTAAATCAAATCCCTATGATTATACAGTGGAAGTAATGAATAGATTCAAGGGATTATATCTGGTAGACAGAGTGCCTGAAGAACTATGGATGGAGTTTCACAACATTGTATGTGAGGCAGTGACCAAAACCATCCCAAGGAGGAAAAAACACAAGAGGGCAAAATGGTTGTCTGAGGAGGCCTTATAAATAGCTGAGAAAAGAATAAAAGCAAAAGTCAAAGGAGAAAGGGAAAGATATAACCAACTGAATGCAGAGTTCCAGAGAATAGCAAGGAGAGATAAGGAAACCTTCTTAAGTGAACAACGCAAAGAAATAGAGGAAAACAACAGAATGAGAAAGACTAGAGATCTCTTCAAAAAAATTGGAGAAACCAAGGGAACATTTCATGCACAGATGGGTAGAATAAAGGACAGAAATGGTTTGGAGCTAACAGAAGCAGAAGAGATTAAGAAGAGGTGGCAAGAATACACAGAACTACTACACAAAAATGTCTTAGAGATTGGGATAATCACAATGGTGTGGTCACTCATCTAGAGCCCAACATCCCAGAGTGTGAAGTCAAGTGGGCCTTAGGAAGAATCACTACGAAAGCTAGTAGCAGTGATGGGATTCCACCTGAGCTCTTTCAAATCCTAAAAGATGATGCTGTGAAAGTGCTGCACTTAATATGCCAGCAAATTTGGAAAACTCAGCAGTGGCCACAGGACTGGAAAAGGTCAGTTTTCCTTCCAATCCCAAAGAATGTTCAAGCTACCACACAATTGCACTCATCGTACACACTAGCAAAGTAATGCTCAAAATTCTCCAAGCCAGGCTACAACAGTACATGAACCAAGAACTTCCAGATGTTCAAACTGGATTTAGAAAAGGCAGAGGAACAAGAGATCAATATCTGTGGGACACAGCTGAAGTAGTTCTGAGAGTGAAGCTTACAGCACTATATGTTTGCATTACAAAAGAGGAAAAGTCTTAGATCAGTAATGCATGCACCTATTCAAGCAACTAGAAAACAACAAAATATATCCAAAAGAAGCAGAAAGTGATAATAAAGATAAGAGGAGAAATAAATTAAGTTGAAAACACACACAAAACAGTAGAGGAAAATAACAAAACCAATAGCTGGTTCATTGACAAGATCCATAAAATTTATAACAACTGTAAAATGGAAAGGAAAAAACTTAACTTATATCAGGACTGAAACAGTAGCTGTCATTACATATGCATAAGGGGATATTGTGTACAACTAGCAAAATCTGTGCAGAATCTGTATGCAGGAAAGTACAAAATCCTAATGATATAAATACCTCACACAACATAATGTTAAATGCACAGTCAGTTGTGCTTCATATTCTAGCATCACCAGCCGCAGATGTTTTCTACCTATGCTTCACCTCTAATTTGGACATCACCTGGGCATTGGATAAAGTAAAGTTTAATTATTGCAATTTCCCTTGATATCTTTTATTTATTTAAGTCTTATAAGCACAACAACGTTGTTTTCTTCTGTTAAATTTTTTATTTCCTGCACTTTTATTATAAAAGTAACATACTTTCAAATATAAAAACAGTAACATTCATCTCTATATGCTAGACTCTAGACTGATAATAATATATATAGTATTGTCATTAATTCCTCATAATTCAAGAGGTAGATTAAATTAACATACCCATTACACACATAATTAAACTGAGACACAAAGATTATGTAAAGGATGCTTTTCACAGAGAAAGCAGCACATTTCTGTCCTTAGGAGCATGCAATGGATTCAGATTCTATGTGTTAAAACTCTAGCATCACAACTTATCAGTTAGGCAATATAAGCACATCTTCTTCCATCATTCTTTTCGTAGTTGTAAAACACAGATTCCATCTGAATAAGTTAACATTTTACATTATAAGATCCCTAGTATAAATACATAAACTTATATCCAGACATATAGCATTATTTTTTTCAGTTCATATATACATATGAAGCAACAATGATAATTAAATGCAGATAAAATAAAGTACCATTCAAAATGTTTTCTATCAAATGCTTTATTTAAAAATATTTGTTTTGGCTGCTGTCATGTAATTGGTGCAATATACTGTCAGCATTTCTTAGTACCCAGGATCCAGAAGGCAATGGAATAGAGTAGTTGCCTAGTTCAAACATAGAAAGAGCTCATATGTTCCATGAGTCTATAAAAACAGTCAGCATTATTATTCTATATTGTTCAATCAATCTCACTTCGCAACATGAGTTTCCTATTTTGGCATATTAGCTAAAGTTTTTTAAAACTATTTATTGGATAAAAATGTATGTGAGAAATTTATGCAAAGTATTTCTGGAAAATGCAAAGACAGATAAGATATGGATCATGCTCATTAGTAGTTTATAATCCATTTGTATATATTTAGAGTGAGGTGGCAGAGATGGGTTTCATACAAGCAAAGATTGATAATCAAATGATAACTTTCATAAAAGTAGGCATAAATTACTATAAGTGGGAAGAGAGAGAAAAATTATTCCTAGATATGATAGTCAGAAAAGGATTACATCATCTAACAAATAATATGCACATATCTGTCTACTTAAATTGAACATTTTTATAGAAATTATTTTGAAAAATATTTTTCTAATACCTGTGTAAGAACTTGAAATACATTATTAAATATTATAATCAATATGATTCTGAGGTAGTTCAATATGGGATTTTTATTTTGTAAAACCATTCAGATCATCGTTTATCACAGTTAACATTGCATAATGATGTGTCTATCAGTACAAACAAAGCAAGCCCCATATTACTCCACTTTTACTTTTCTTCAAGAATATCAGCATACTTGGACTCACATACCACTCCTGGACATCTTATTGGAAGCAAAGATAAGGACCATGAGTCATTCATATTTTTTATCCACAAACATTTTTACTATGTGTCAGGCATTCTTCTAGGTAATAAAGATAACATCATGGAAAAAAGAAAAATGTTTCTGACCTTACAGAGTTTTAATGGGATAAGCTGACAACATATAAACAAACACACACACATTAATAAATATACCTAAAATGTATTGGGAGAGGCTAAAGGCCATGAAGGAAATACGAAAAGAGGATACAGAATATGACGTGCAGTAGTCCAAAATGCAGTGTTAATCACTCAGTCGTATCCAACTTGTTCCGACCCCATGTACGGTAGCCTGCCAGGCTCCTCTTTCCATGCAATTCTCCAGGCAAGAATACTGGAGTGAGTTGCCACTTCCTGCTCCATGGGATCTTCCTGACCCAGGAATCAAACCTGGGTCTCCTGCACTTCAGGCAGATTCTTTACCATCTGAGCCACCAGGGCATATGACACAGAGCACTCGTTTATAGAGAGTATAGTTGGGGAAGATGCCTATGAGGAGATGACAGAAATTCCTGGCAGATAAAGCAGCATGAGCAGACACTGTGAGGTAAAGATATTAGACTCTGATAAATAGCAATGAAGCCTGTAATCCTGGAGCAAATCATTCAAGTTAAAAAGAGGTATCAAAAGGTAGGAGATTCAGGACACTTTAGGACTTTGTGTATCCCTTGGAATGAGATGTGAAGCCATTAGAGGATCTTAACAGGAGGAGGCATATGATGTGACTTAAAATTTTAAATGACCATTTTCTTGGTGTTGATCACAGCATGTGCATGAATAAAGATGGAGCAAAGAATGTAACACTATGTACAAAAAATAATTCACACTGTATCAGAGACTTAAATGTAAGAGCTAAATAAATGAAAACTCTAGGTGAAAACACAGGAGATCTTCGGGACCTAGAACTAAGCAAAGACTTCTTAGCTGTAACACTAAAGTTTGGGCCCTGAAAGAAAAAATTTGATAAGCTGAAGCTCATCAAAATTCAAAAATTTTTCACTTCAATATGCAACATTAAGAAATGAAAAGATAAAGGAAAAAATGGCAGATAATATTGACAAACACATATGCAATATGAGATATGTGTCCAGAATTTATGTATTAAAAAAAAACCCTTGACACCTCAATAAGAAGAGAAACAACTCAACTTAAAAAAGGGCAAAAAATAGGAATAAACATTTTATCAAAGAAGAAAGATGAATGGCTAACAAGCACATGAAAAAATGCTAAAGATCATTGGTCACTGTTGTTTAGTTACTAAGTAATGTCCGATTCTTTGTAACCCCATGGAGTGTAGCCCACCAAGCTCCTCTGTCCATGGGATTTCCCAGCAAGAATACTGGAGTGGGTTGCCATTTCCTTCTCCAGGGACTCTTCCCCACACAGGGATCAAATTTGCGTCTCCTGTGTCTCCTGAATTGACAGGCAAATTTTTTTACTACTGTGCCACCTGGGAAGCCCCTCATTAATCACTAAGGATATACAAATTAAAACCACCATAAGATACCATTCTGCATGCACTAAAATGATCAGTATGGACAAGAAAGGATATAGGGAGACAGTGACCCTCATACAGTGCTGGTGGAAATGTGAAACGGTGCAGCCACTTTGGAAAACAAGTTTGCCATCGAAATTTAAACATGCAACTACCATATGATCCAGAAATTCTACTACTGGATACTTATTTAGGGGAAATAAAACATGTACACAAAAATACCTACACATCAAAGTTCATAAAGAATTATTCACAATAGCCCCAAACTAGAAACAACATAAGCATTCATCAGCTTATATAAAGCATAGACAGAAATGTAGGATATCCATACAATGAAATACTCTACAGCAATAGAAAGGAACAAACTACTGAAATATGTTATGTCAGGGATGAACCTCAAAAATATTATGCTAAGTAGATGTCAATTACAGGAGAAAAACTATTAAAAATTCCAACATATGGAGGCTGAACAACACCCTGCTGAATAACCAACAAATCACAGAAGAAATCAAATAAGAAATCACTGATGTATAGAACAGTCTTATGGACTCTGTGGGAGAGGGAGAGGGTGGGAAGATTTGGGAGAATGGCATTGAAACATGTAAAATATCATGTATGAAACGAGTTGCCAGTCCAGGTTCGATGCACGATACTGGATGCTTGGGGCTGGTGCACTGGGACGACCCAGAGGGATGGAATGGGGAGGGAGGAGGGAGGAGGGCTCAGGATGGGGAACACATGTATACCTGTGGCGGATTCATTTTGATATTTGGCAAATCTAATACAGTTATGTAAAGTTTAAAAATAAAATAAAATTAAAAAAAAAATGTAAAAAAATAAATAAATAAATAAATAAATAAATAAATTAAGGGTCTTTAAGTACCAAAAAAAAATAAATAAATAAAAAAAAAAAGAAATCAAAATATGCATAGAAATAAATGAAAATGAAAACAAAACAATCCAAAACCTATGGGACACTGTAAAAGCAGTGCTAAGGGGAAGGTTCATAGCAATACAGGCTTACTTCAAGAAACAAGAAAAAAGTCAAATAAATAACCTAACTCTACACTTAAAGCAACTAGAAAAGGAAGAAATTAAGAACCCCAGGGTTAGTAGAAGGAAAGAAATCTTAAAAATTAGGGCAGAAATAAATGCAAAAGAAACAAAAGAGACCATAGCAAAAATCAACAAAACCAAAAGCTGGTTCTTTGAGAAGATAAATAAAATTGACAAACCATTAGCCAGACTCATCAAGAAACAAAGGGAGAAGAATCAAATCAACAAAATTAGAAATGAAAATGGAAAAATCACAACAGACAACATAGAAATGCAAAGGATCATAAGAGAATACTATCAGCAACTATATACCAATAAAATGGACAACTTGGAAGAAATGGACAAACTCTTAGAAAAGTATAACTTTCCAAAACTGAACCAGGAAGAAATAGAAAATCTTAACAGACCCATCACAAGTATGGAAATTGAAACTGTAATCAGAAATCTTCCAGCAAACAAAAGTCCAGGACCAGACAGCTTCACAGATGAATTCTACCAAAAATTTAGTGAAGAGCTAACACCTATCCTACTCAAACTCTTCCAGAAAATTGCAGAGGAAGGTAAATATCCAAACTCATTCTATGAAGCCACCATCCCCCTAATACCAAAACCAGACAAAGATGCCACAAAAAAAGAAAACTACAGGCCAATATCACTGAAGAACATAGATGCAAAAATCGTTAACAAAATTCTAGCAAACAGAATCCAACAACATATTAAAAAGATCACACATCATGACCAAGTGAGCTTTATCCCAGGGATGCAAGGATTCTTCAATATCGGCAAATCAATCAATGTAATACACCACATTAACAAATTGAAAAATAAAAACCATATGATTATCTCAGTAGATGAAGAGAAAGCCTTTGACAAAAAGCAACATCCATTTATAATAAAAGCTCTCCAGAAAGCAGGAATAGAAGGAACATACCTCAACATAATAAAAGCTATATATGACAAACCCACAGCAAACATTATTCTCAATGGTGAAAAATTGAAAGCATTTCCCCTAAATCCGTGTTCATGGATTGGAAGACTCAATATAGTGAAAATGAGTATACTATCCAAAGAAATCTATAGATTCAATGCAATCCCTGTCAAGCTACCAACAGTATTTTTCACAGAACTAGAACAAATAATATCACAATTTGTATGGAAATACAAAAAACCTCGAATAGCCAAAGCAATCTTGAGAAAGAAGAATGGAACTGGAGGAATCAACCTGCCTGACTTAAGTCTCTACTACAAAGCTACAGTCATCAAGACAGTATGGTACTGGCACAAAGACAGAAATATAGATCAATGGAACAAAATAGAAAGCCCAGAGATAAATCCACACACCTATGGACACCTTATCTTCGACAAAGGAGGCAAGACTATACAATAAAGAAAAGGCAATCTCTTTAACAAGTGGCGCTGGGAAAACTGGTCAGCCACTTGTAAAATAATGAAACTAGAACACTTTCTAACACCATACACAAAAATAAACTCAAAATGGATTAAAGATCTAAACATAAGACCAGAAACTATAAAACTCCAAGACGAAAACATAGGCAAAACACTCTCCTACATAAATCACAGCAGGATCCTCTATGACCCACCTCCCAGAGTAATGGAAAAAAAAGCAAAAATAAACAAATGGGACTTAATTAAACTTAAAAGCTTTTGCACAACAAAGGAAATTATAAGCAAGGTGAAAAGACAGCCTTCAGAATGGGAGAAACTAATAGCAAATGAAGCAACTGACAAAGAATTAATCTCAAAAATATACAAGCAACTCCTACAGCTCAATTCCAGAAAAATAAATGACCCAATCAAAAAATGGGCCAAAGAACTAAATAGACATTTCTCCAAAGAAGACATAGAGATGGCTAACAAACACATGAAAAGATGCACAACATCACTATCAGAGAAATGCAAATCAAAACCACAATGAGGTACCATTTCATACCAGTCAGAATGGCTGCTATCCAAAAGTCTACAAGCAATAAATGCTGGAGAGGGTGTGGAGAAAAGGGAACCCTCTTACACTGTTGGTGGGAATGCAAAATAGTACAGCTACTATGGAGAATAGTGTGGAGATGCCTTAAAAAACTGGAAATAGAACTGCCATACGACCCAGCAATCCCACTGCTGGGCATACACACCGAGGAAACCAGAACTGAAAGAGACACATGTACCCCAGTGTTCATCGCAGCACTGTTTATAATAGCCAGGACATGGAAGCAACCTAGATCTCCATCAGCAGATGAATGGATAAGAAAGCTGTGGTACATATGCACAATGGAGTAATACTCAGCCATTAAAAAGAATACATTTGAATCAGTTCTAATGAGGTGGATTAAACTGGAGCCTATTATACAGAGTGAAGTAAGCCAGAAAGAAAAACACCAATATAGTATAATAATGCATATATATGGAATTTAGAAAGATGGTAATGATAACCCTGCATGCGAGACAGCAAAAGAGACACAGATGTATAGAACAGTCTTTTGGACTCTGTGGGAGAGGGCGAGGGTGGGATGATTTGGGAGAATAGCACTGAAACATGTATATTATCATATGTGAAATGAATCACCAGTCCAGGTTTGATGCATGAGACAGGGTGCTCGGGGCTGGTGCACTGGGATGACCCAGAGGGATGGGATGGGGAGGGAGGTGGGAGGGGGGTATAGGATGGGAAACATATGTACACCCATGGCGGATTCATGTCAATGTATGGCAAAGCCACTACAATATTGTAAAGTAATTAGCCTCCAATTAAAATAAATAAATTTATATTAAAATATTATGCTAAGTGAAACTAGACATAAGACAGTATATATTCTATCATTCTATTTATTTGAAATGCCACAGATATAAAAAGACAAGTGGTTGCTAGAGCTAGGGTTGGGAATGGGGAATAAGCATGATGGATCTTATCTTAAAATTAAGAGGATGATAATATTTTAAAACCATTATAGTGTGGTTGTTTTACTACTCAAAAATTATTAGAATCATTGAATTGCACACATGAAAAATTATTAATTTTATGATATGTAAAATACATTTCAATAAAGCTGTTTTAAAAAGTAGTCAAATCAGGAGGCTCTAATTGAAGTCAAAGGAAAAGATGATCATGGCTTTGTTCAGTGAAGAGAATAATAAGTGGTCAAAACTTGGATATATTTTAAAGTTAGTGTCAACAGGATTTACTCCTGGATTTGCTGTGAAATATGAAGGATAAAGGAGTAAGACAAAATCATTTCAAGCTTTTCCCCCTTAAAACTACTGGTAGAATGGAGATGTCAGATAGCAAATAACATGGATTAAGTTCAGCCAATCATAAATCAAAAGTTTGATGTTAGACATGTTGAGATTGAAATGCCTATTATATAGGCAGGTGATGTCAATGACAGTGCTGGAGTTCAGGGAAGAAGCCAGGGTGGTAGGAAAAACAGTATGTAGTCACTGGTACAGAACTTTTACTTAAAGCTAGATGAGTTCGCTAACAAAAGGGGTGTATAAAAGAAAAGACAAGAAGTCAAGGGATTAAGCTCCAGGACACTTTAAAGATAGGGATAATAAAGAGGAACTTTCAAAGAGACTGAGACGGAGAAGCCTATTAGACAGGAAAAAAAAATCCAAGAATTTAGAATACTTGAGGTAAATTTGAGTGTTTCAATAAACTGTGACTGATTTGAAGAATGAGAACTGAGAATTAATCACTAGGATGGTAACATGGAGGTCAGCAGCAACTTTCAAGAAGTGGTTTTGGTGGAGTGCTGGGAATAAAAGTCTAATTGAGTAATATCATGATTAATTTTATGTGTCAGCTTGACTAGGCCACAGAGTGCCAAGATAAACATTATTCTAGGTGTGTTTGTGAGAGTGTATCCAAATGAAATTAGCATTTGAATTGGTAGACTAAGAAGACTGACCTCCTCAATGTGGACAGACCTCATTCAATTTGTGGGAGGACTGAATAGAGCAAAAGGGCAAATAAAGGAGAATATATTCCTCTTGGCTGACTGTTGATGAGCTGGGACACTGACATTCTCCTGAACACATACTAGAACCTGTACCACTGGTTCTTCTGAGTCTCCAGTTTGCCAACTGCAGATCTTGGGACTTCTAAACCTCTATAACTGCATGAGAAAATGCAGATACACACACACACACATATATGCACTTATTAAATATAAATATCATTGCTTCAGTTCAGTCGCTCAATCGTGTCCGACTCTTTGCGACCCCATGAATCGCAGCACACCAGGCCTCCCTGTCCATCACCAACTCCAAGAGTTTACTCAAACTCATGTCTATCAAGTCGGTGATGCCATCCAGCTATCTCATCCTCTGTCGTCCCCTTCTCCTCCTGCCCCCAATCCTTCCCAACATCAGAGTTTTCTCCAATGAGTCAACTCTTCGTATGAGGTGGCCAAAGTACTGGAGTTTCAACTTTAGCATCAGTCCTTCCAATGAACACCCAGGACTGATCTCCTTTAGAGTGGACTGGTTGGATCTCCTTGCAGTCCAAGGGACTCTCAAGAGTCTTCTCCAACACCACAGTTCAAAAGCATCAATTCTTCAGCGCTCAGCTTTCTTCACAGTCCAACTCTCACATCCATACATGACCACTGGAAAAACCATAGCCTTGACTAGACAGACCTTTGTTGGAAAAGTAATGTCTTTGCTTTTTAATATGCTGTCTAGGTTGGTCATAAATTTCCTTCCAAGGAGTAAGTGTCTTTTAATTTCATGGCTGTGATCACCATCTGCAGTGATTCTGGAGCCCCCCAAAATAAAGTCTGACACTGTTTTCACTGTTTCCCCATCTATTTCCCATGAAGTGATGGGACCAGATGCCATGATCTTAGTTTTCTGAATGTTGAACTTTAAGCCAGCTTTTTCACTCTCCTCTTTCACTTTCATCAAGAGGCTTTTTAGTTCCTCTTCACTTTCTGCCATAAGGGTGGTGTCATCTGCATATCTGAGGTTACTGATATTTCTCCTGGCAATCTTGATTCCAGCTTGTACTTCTTCCAGTCCAGCGTTTCTCCTGAGATCCTCTGCATATAAGTTAAATAAGCAGGGTGACAATATACAGGCTTGACATACTTCTTTTCCTATTTGGAACCAGTCTGTTGTTCCATGTCCAGTTCTAACTGTTGCTTCCTGACCTGCATAAAGATTTCTCAAGAGGCAGGTCAGGTGGTCTGGTATTGCCATCTCTTTCAGAATTTTCCACAGTTTATTGTGATCCACACAGTCAAAGGCTTTGGCATAGTCAATAAAGCAGAAATAGATGTTTTCCTGGAACTCTCTTGCTTTTTTGATGATCCAACAGATGTTGGCAATTTGGTCTCTGGTTCCTCTGACTTTTCTAAAACCAGCTTGAACATCTGGAAGTTCATGGTTCACGTATTGCTGAAGCCTAGCTTGGAGAATTTTGAGCATTACTTTACTAGCGTGTGAGATGAGTGCAATTGTGCGGTAGTTTGAGCATTCTTTGGCATTGTCTTTATTTGAGATTGGCATGAAAACTGATGTTTTCCAGTCTGTGGCCACTGCTGAGTTTTCCAAATTTGCTGGCATATTGAGTGCAGCACTTTCACAGCATCATCTTCCAGGATTTGAAATAGCTCAACTGGAATTCCATCATCTCCAGTAGCTTTGTTCATAGTGATGCTTTCTAAGGCTCACTTGACTTTGCATTCCAGGATGTCTGGCTCTAGGTGAGTGATCACACCATCATGATTATCTTGGTTATGAAGATCTTTTTTGTATGGTTCTTCTATGTATTCTTGCCACCTCTTCTTAATATCTTCTGCTTCTGTTAGGCCCATACCGTTTCTGTCCTTTATCGAGCCCATCTTTGCCTGAAATGTTCCCTTGGTATCTCTAATTTTCTTAAAGAGATCCCTAGTCTTTCCCATTCTGTTGTTTTCCTCTATTTCTTCGCATTGATGGCTGAGGAATGCTTTCTTATCTCTCCTTGCTATTCTTTGGAACTCTGCATTCAGATGCTTATGTCTTTCCTTTTATCCTTTGCTTTTCACTTCTCTTATTTTCACAGCTATTTGTAAGGCCTCCCCAGACAGCCATTTTGCTTTTTTGCATTTCTTTTCCAGGGGGATGGTGTTGATCCCTGTCTCCTGTACAATGTCATGAACCTCTGTCCATAGTTCATGAGGCACTCTGTCTATCAGATCTGGTCCCTTAAAACTATTTCTCACTTCCACTGTATAATCATAAGGGATTTGATTTAGAATATGCCTGAATGGTCTAGTGGTTTTCCCTACTTTCGTCAATTTAAGTCTGAATTTGCCAATAAGGGGTTCATGATCTGAGCCACAGTCAGTTCCCGGTCTTGTTTTTGCTGACTGTATAGAGCTTCTCCATCTTTGGCTGCAAAGAATATAATCAATCTGATTTCAGTGTTGACCATCTGGTGATGTCCATGTGTAGAGTCTTCTCTTGTGTTGTTGGAAAAGGATGTTTGCTATGACCAGTGTGTTCTCTTGGGAAAACTCTATTAGCCTTTGCCCTGCTTCATTCCATATTCCAAGGCCAAATTTGCCTATTACTCCAGGTGTTTCTTGACTTCCTACTTTTGCATTCCAGTCCCCTATAATGAAAAGGACATCTTTTTTGGGTGTTAGTTCTAAAAGGTCTTGTAGGTCTTCATAGAACCATTCAACTTCAGCTTCTTCAGCGTTACTGGTTGGGGCATAGACTTGGATTACTGTGATATTGAATGGTTTGCCTTGGAAACGAACATAGATCTTTCTGTCGTTTTTGAGATTGCATCCAAGTACTGCATTTCGGACTCTTTTGTTGACCACGATGGCTACTCCATTTCTTCTAAAGGATTCCTGCCCGCAGTAGTAGATATAATGGTCATCTGAGTTAAATGCACCCATTCCAGTCCATTTTAGTTCACTGATTCCTAGAATGTCGACATTCACTCTTGCCATCTCTTGTTTGACCACTTCCAAATTGCCCTGATTCATGGACCTGACATTCCAGGTTCCTGTGTAATATTGCTCTTTACAGCATCAGACCTTGCTTCTATCACCAGTCACACCCACAACTGGGTATTGTTTTTGCTTTGGCTCCATCCCTTCATTCTTTCTGTAGTTATTTCTCCACTGATCTCCAGTAGCATATTGGGTACCCACCAACCTGGGGAGTTCCTCTTTCAGTATCCTATCATTTTGCCTTTTCATACTGTTCATGGGGCTCTCAAGGCAAGAATATTGAAGTGGTTTGCCATTCCCTTCTCCAGTGGGCCACATACTGTCTGACCTCTCCACCATGATCCTCCCATCTTGGGTGGCCCCACACGGCATGGCTTAGTTTCATTGAGCTAGACAAGGCTGTGGTCCGTGTGATCAGATTGACTAGTTTTCTGTGATTATGGTTTCAGTGTGTCTGCCCACTGATGCACTCTCGCAACACCTACCATCTTACTGGGGTTTCTCTTACCTTGGATGTGGGGTATCTCTTCATGGCTGCTCCAGCAAAGCGCAGCCGCTGCTCCTTACTTTGGATGAGTGGTATCTCCTCACGGCCGCCCCTCCTAACCTTGAACGTGGAGTAGCTCCTCTCGGCCCTCCTGTGCCCACATAGCTGCTGCTCCTTGGACATGGGGTTGCTCCTCTCGGCCGCCACCCCTGACCTTGGGCATGGGGTAGCTCATCTCAGCTGCTGCCCCTTACCTCAGATTCTTACATACATAAATTAAAGTTATATTCATAATTTAAAATAATTCATATATATTTCCTATTGGTTTTGTTTCTCTGGGTAACTTAGACTAATACAAGTGGGTTAAAACAAGAATGAGAGGAAAATAGTGAATTAATATGAGAAGACATTTCAAGGAATTTTTCTCCAGAAGTGAAATGTACAATTACAATAGCAAGATTTACACTTAGTATCCTGAGCCACAAGGATTTATTGTATAGCACAGGGAACCATATTCAGTATCTTATAATAATGTATAATGGAAAATCAGAAACACACACACACACACACACACCCTGATGGCAGAAAGTGAAGAGGAATCAAAGAGCAAATTGATGAAGGTGCAAGAGGACAGTGAAAAAGCTGGCTTGAAACTCAACATTCAAAAAACTAAGATCATGGCAGCTGGTCCCAACACTTCATGGCAAATAGATGTGGAGGAAAATGGAAACAGTGACAGACTTTATTTTCAGACTTCTTTCCAAAATCACTGCAGATGATGATTGCAGGCATGAAATTAAAAGATGCTTGCTCCTTGGAAGAAAAGCTATGGCAAACCTAGACAGCATATTAACAGGCAGAGACATCACTTTGCTGACAAACGTCTGTATACTCAAAGCTGTGGTTTTTCCAGGAGCCATGACAGATGTGAGAGTTGGACTATAAAGAAGGCTGAGCACTAAAGAAGTGATGCTTTCAAAATGTGGTGCAGGAGAAGAATCTTGAGAGTCCCTTGGACTGCAAGGAGATCAAACCAGTACATCCTAAAGGAAATCAACCCTGACTGCACAGCATTGAAAAGACTGATGCTGAAGCTCCAATACTTTGGGTGCCTGATGGGAAGAGCTGACTCATTGGAAAAGACCCTGATTCTGGGAAAGATTGAAGACAGGAGAAGAAGGGGATGACAGAGGAAGAAACCATTGGATGGCATCACTGACTCAATGGACATGAGTTTGAGCAACCACTGGGAGATAGCAAAGGACAGGGAAGCCAGGTGTGCTGGAATTCATGGGGTCACAAAGAGTCAGACATGACTGAGCGACTGCAACAAATACATATATATGTGTGTACACACACACACACGCATATAACTGAATTGCTTTGCTATATACCTTAAGTAACACAGTATTATAAATCAATTATAAAAATGCACTTGGGATCCCACTGTCACAGGATCTTAAAAGAAAGATGAAGATGAGCTGGCTAATGTGATTATCCAGGAGAAAGAGGGACAAAGTATCAAAGTCCTTGAAAAGGCATGAAGACATAGGATCCATTGCATCCACTGAAAGTCATCCTTAGAAAGGATTTTGGACAGGACATCAACAGAAAGGGGTGGGTAGGAAACAGATTTGTTGTTAGATTTGGAGGTAGGAGTTGGGAGACTTCTCTTTGCATTGCTTCTGTTTTCTCAGTGAAATAAGAAAACAGATCATCAACAGATAGTAAAAGGGCTGTGTAGCAGGGAAGAAGTATTGAGGCTTGAGAGAAGAGATGAGATTATGAAATAATTATAAGAAACAGGAAGTCTTATTTACCTAGAAAAAAAGATTTGTGGTAACATGAATATAACACTATATGACATATTCAAGCTATAAACTGTAAGAACTGGATAGTAAGAGAATTTGATTTAAACAGGTTTTACAGATGACTATGGTAACCAGGCAAAAAGTGAAGTAAGTGAAAGAGAGTGAAAACAGGATAGGTAAATAAATTATGAGTGTTGATGGGTGCAAACAATTGTTGCAGAGAAGGTACTAGAGGGTATGTACTGGAAAGGGAGAAGGTGAGACTTAGTGGAATTTGCGAAACTGATATTATGGATGAAAAGTATATATTGGGAATGATAATGTCTGGCATGAACAGAATATTGGTGGCTTATGTGAAGTGGAGGTCAAGATGATTGTACGCGAGGAGATCAAGAAACTGGAGCCCATGTATTGGAAGGACTCTCTATCTTTACACCACCATGCATTGTATCAGGAGTAGTGCACAAGGTAGAAAGAATTAACGAGGTCCAAATATGTTCAAGGGATGAGGGAAGTGAGACAGGTCTATAGAGGTTTGCAACAAGGAATAATGGGATAATGGAGAAACCAAAAAGCAAAAGCTTCAGTGTAGATATGTTTTCTTAGGGAGGAGAGCGAGAATGATTTAGAAATAATGAGAAACAAAGAGGGAACTCTTCCAACCTTCAGACCTTCAAAATTCTATGACAAACACAGGACAGAGAACGTGACCATTTGAGAAGCCACTACATAAGAAGTAGCGGCTTAGAGAGACAGCTGTGTTTTACTTAGATGAAAATGGTAAGGAAACACAAGGAGTGATATTTCTAAAACTTACATGTGCATGCAAATTAACCAGAGACCTTGTTTAAATGCAGATGTTTAGCTCTAGCCTAAGATTCTATTCTGCTTTACTAACAAGTTCCCAGGTGACACCAACAATTTGAGGAGCAAGGCTATAGGGAATTCCAGAATCAAGAATGAAATGGTTTGGTGAATCAAGGAGTGAAAAAACTGAAAGTGTTAGTTGTTCAGTCGTATCAGACTCTTTGCAATCCTATGGACCGTAGTCTGCCAGGTTCCTCTGTCTATGGAATTCTCCAGGTAAGACTAATGGAGTGGTAGCCATTTCCTTCTCCTTGGTGAATCAAGGATTGGTAGAGATTTAAGCCAAATATAAGGATGAAGATGAGAATCTAGGTGATGTGCAATGAAGTAGGAACCCAGGCCTCTTTGTTGACCAAGACAAAGGGATTTTGTATAACTGAATTGAAACTAATCATCTGTGCATAATTCATAATCATCAGGCTATCCAAGTAGGGGAAGCACATGAAGAAGAATTTCTCACCAGGGAAGCCAGAGCTTCATTATTAGTTCGGAGTTCAGACTGTAATTGACAATGTCAGGGTCAAAGTAACATATGGTACTAGAAGTGCCTGGGAATTTGTGGATGTCCCCTGTCTGCTTTTGATGATGTTGTGACTTATTCCTCTGTCATTTTCCAGTACGACTTTGAGTAAAAAAAAATTCAAAATTAACATGGAAAAAAGAATAGGAAGGTTTACTCTGCTCTACATCTATTTTTATCCCCCCCCCTTTTTTTTACAACCTTCCATCCCTGAGACTTTGCGTATATAGCACTACTGACGCATTATTTCTATTCTTGTGAATGATATTAAATTCTTAGTGCATTAACATTTACCTCACTTTAAAATCACCTAGAATTGGGCATTATTAAAATGAGCCTGAAAATAAGGAATCTTGCCATTTTATCTATCCATAAAAAAGAAAGGTCTGCATTTCAAATTCCACATATAGTCAGGATATATAAACTGATGATAAAATCATATACATTTTTGGAGATGATAAAAAGTCCATTTCAAAGTATAATGCAAAGAGGAACTAAAGTAATCATGTAAATATATTTTAGATACATGCAAGAACAAATTTATGAAACATCAGCATCTAACCACTGCTAGTCTTTTTCACTGGTATATAGAATCAATCATTCTGAAATATTGAAATGATCTCAAGTCAGTGTAATTCAAAATCAAGGTACTAAAAGCCAAGTGTGAATATAGATGCATATTCCAAACCCCTCATCATACACATTTTAACCATTAATATGTTTAAAATAGTAATAAAACATAAATGGACTTATTCACAGGGCTAGGTAAGGAATTTTAGCTTAGCTCATAAGCACAACTGCTAGAAATCTCCACTGAACCAAATATGCAACATAAAATATAGTGTCAGGATACTATGTTTGGTTACTTTTTTTTGCACATAGAAGATGCTCAGTTGCCCTTATTAAGAATAAGAGAAAGGAGAGAAGGAAGAAAGAAAGAAAGGGAAGACATGCCTCAAATAGGTAATAGGTAAAAGGTTGCCTTTCTAAAAGAGAACCAAACCAAACCAAAACTAACAGGATGAAGATCTCTGAGTTCCAAAGCAAGTTATGCTTAGAATGGCAAATACTTTCATGAATGAATATTTGGATAGCCACTGAAATGAATGACAAGCATAGTGGAATTTTCAAATGAACAACAAAGTAAAGTTTTTCTGAACATAGCATTTACTGCACTTTCACAAAATAAATTAGGCACAGTTTTCCTTCTCAAAGGCTTCACTTTGGGGTTTGCCCTTTCCTGAGTCTACAGAGGTGTCTTTTTGTTGTTGTTGTTTTTTTGTTTTTTTTTTTTGGCTGTGCAGCTTTGTACGTGGGATCTTAATTCCTCCACCAGGGATTGAACCCATACCCCTTGCTTTGGAAGCACAGAATCTGAACCACTGGACCACCAGGGAAGTCTCTACAGAGATGTCTTCCGATGCCATATAAAAATTAGGAAAGCTACTATGGATCACGAATGGTTCAGTGAACAGCTCTGTAAGAGGTATCCGTGACTCATGTTTATTTTTGAATGTTGCGATGGCCTAAGTATCAGTAAGGTAGGAGGCTGCCACTACTAAATCCATACATGCTGCCGAGCAACTCTGTTGAGAGAGTCTGTGTAGAGAAGTGATGAGAGCTGGCTTCACCAGCAGCTGCCTTGTGGTTAGAGAACATAAGCTGAGTGGGCAGAAGAACCCGCTTAGAGACTTACTGAAGCACAACACTCAGATGAGGTAGCATAGCTGTGGGCTCCTGGGAGCAAGTGTGGCAGAGCTAATAGCTCTTTTGTATTTGAGCTGTCAGGCAGACTGTGAGCAGAAGCAGCAGGGTGACAGACTGCCACTTCAGCTATCAGCAGAAGGCCACATATCATTAAGAACATGGAGATATAAAAATGACTGTACCGGAACTCACAGTGCTTAAGTCAGGAGAGTCCCTTCCACGAGACCCAGATGAAGGCATCTGGTGATCTTTGTATTCAAATGATAAATACTTTCTATCAGAAAACAAAAGTCAAGTATTTAACCTAGAGAACCAGTGTATCACACAATCAGAAATAAATTTTAGCAGCTCTAGAAATGTGAAAAATCTTTAAATGAATCATCCCCTCCCCAATATTCTATATGTTGCAAAAGACATTTTTACCAAAAGGAAAGGGATAACTTACATTAGAAAATGTCTGCCCTTTTCTTGGCAGTGCTATTTACCACCCTTTGGATGGTTTCTTACTGAGCCTCAGTATTCTGCTCTTTAAAATGGGGATAAACAGCTAATTTTCAGTTTTAGTATTTTGAGTATTAACAATATTTTAAGAATGCCTGACATTTGGTAAGCATTAGATACCTGGAAGTTGTAATACTTCGTGCTCATTAGAAAAAAATATCATTTCTATTTGGAAAGCATTTTCTCTGTTCAGTTCAGTTCAGTTCAGTCACTCAGTCATGTCCAACTCTTTGCGACCCCATGAATCACAGCACGCCAGGCCTCCCTGTCCATCACCAACTCCCAGAGTTCACTCAGACTCACGTCCATCGAGTCAGTGATACCATCCAGCCATCTCATCCTCTGTCGTCCCCTTCTCCTCCTGCCCCCAATCCCTCCTAGCATCAGAGTCTTTTCCAATGAGTTAACTACAAAATGCTTTTTACCCATACTCTTGGGAACTAACCAGAGCAACCATTCTTATTAACATTTTGTGGATAAAGGATCTAGGGTTCAATGATGGTGACTCACACAAGTCTATAAGTGGTAGAGATTGCACTAAAAATCAAGTCTCTTAACTTTAATTTCAGTTTTCTTTGACTTGCAATCATTTATGAAACATGGATCTAATATAGTTTGATTCAAATGAAATGAGCTTTGATCAATGCTAAAAAACACAGGAGAGTATGGAATAGTATGAGAAATAAGAGATGAAGTACCCACCACACAGATTTTGTTTCAAAACCTCCCCCCTTCTCTCCCCACCTTCTTCCTCCCTCCCTCTCTCTACCTCTCCCATCCCCTTCCTTCCTCCTTGCCTCTTTTTCTCCCTCTCTCTGTCATTTTCTTCCTGTCCCTTTTCCCCTCTTCAAGTCCTCTCAATTTTGGGGTGTACTTTACAAAAGACATCAACCATTACCCTTAGAGAGAGGAGTGGTTTCACTGACTCCTAATCAATTCTCAATTGCATTTCCCTCCACACAGAGAAGAAGTAACTACAATACACTTAGTGGGTTTTGTTCCATTCTGTGTTTTATATATTTGCCTATTTTGAGAATTGGAATGCTCAAAATAATAATGAATGGAATTATATTGTACAGATATTCTACGGCTTGCTTGCATCTCTCAACATTATATTTTTGAGATCTGTTTATGATGTGTGCATGGATGCATGCTAAGTCACTTCAGTCATGTCCAACTCTTTGCAACCCCATGGACTGTAGCCCCCCAGGCTCCTCTGTCCATGGGGATTCTCCAGGCAAGAATACTGGACTGGGTTGCCATGCCTTCCTGCAGGAGCTCTTCCTGACCCAGGGATTGAACCCATGTCTCCTGTGTCTCCTGCATTGCAAATGGATTATTTACCCACTGAGCCACCTGGGAAGCCCCTGTTTATGATGATTTAGGCTAACTGGTGGTGCTAGTGGTAAAGAATCCACCTGCCAATGCAGGAGATATAAGAGACTCGGGTTTGATCCCTGATTGGGAAGATCCCCTGGAGGAGAGCATGGCAACCCACTCCAGTATTCTTGCCTGGAGAATCCCATGGACAGAGGAGCCTGGCAGGCTACAGTCCCGTGGGTCACAAAGAGTCAAACATGACTGAAGTGACTTAGCAAAAGCAGGCTGAGTCCAATAATTGGACTGTTGAGTAGCAGTCTGTGCTATGGGTAGAACTTACATGTTCATGTTTTATTTATTCCTTAACCTTCTTTTCAACTGATGCAAATGCCTCAATCCTTATTTGGAATTTGCTAAAAGTGTTCTTATCTGAATCCACATGTATTTATTTATGCGGTATGCATCATGAGACTAGAATATTTATCCTAGACAATAGAGTTGTCTTCTAATGGCTTCATAGATAGGGAAGTTAATAGTATTGTACAAATAATCTATATTCATAATTTTTTGTGCTCAGTGTTCTTAAAACCTTTAAATTTTATTTTTAATGCTATTTTATGTTATTTTTCAAAGACAGGCACTTAAGTCTGTACAAGTTTATGACTCATATATATTTCTCATAAATTTTGACTTTTAGGGAACCCTCCTTCATTGTTAGTGGGAATGCAATTGGATGCCACCACTGTGGAAAATAGTATGGTGGTTCATCAGAAAACTGAAAATAAAACTACCATATGATCCAGCAATTCTGCTCCTGGGCATAAATCCAGGGAAAAATATAATTCAAAAAGATATATGCACCCCTGTGTTCATAGCAGCACTATTCACAAAAGTCAAGACATGGAAACAATTAGAATGTCCACTGACAGGTGAATGGATAAAGAAGATGTGGTAAATACATACAATGGAATATTAGCCATAAAAAAAGAACAAAATAATGACATTTACAGCAACATGAATGCAACTGTAGATTACCATATTAAGTGAAGTCAGAAAGAGAGAGACATATGATATCACTTATATGCGTAATCCAAAATATGGCATAAACGAACCTATCTATGAAACAGAAACAGAATCACAGACAGAGAACAGACTAGTGGTTGCCAAGGGGGAGGAAGTTGGGGAGGGCTGGAGTGGTATGTTGGGCTTAGCGGATGTAAGCTTTTACATATAGAATGGATAAACAACAAGGTCCTACTGTAGAGCATAAGGAACTATATTCAATATCCTGTGATAAACCATAATGGAAAAAATGAATATATATATATATGTATATATATATAACTGAATCACCTTGCTGTACAGCATAAATGCATTGCAAATCCACTATACTTCAATAAAATATGAAAACTAAAAAAGAGTTTATTTTTTTTTTAGTTCCAATGGACATGCAAAATTCTATTTTATCTAATATGTTCCTTCATTATCTTCTATTTGTTTTGTTTGTCAGGTATATATATTGCCTTTCATCTTTGACCATTGAAATTTTATATATCATTTTGCTTTAGATGCTTCTCTCATCATGTACAAATAATTTGCAAGAATCTAGTCTCTAACTTGTTTCTGATGAATACGTTTTGTTGTTGCTAAGTTGCTAAGTTGTGTCCAACTCATTGCAACCCCGTAGACTGCAGCACACCAGACTTCCCTGTCCTTCACTATCTCCCAGAGTCTGCTCAAATTCATATCCATTGAATCGGTGATACTATCTAACCATCTCATCCTCTGCCGCTCCCTTCTCCTTTTGTCTTCAATCTTTCCCAGCATCAATAATTTTAAGTCTTTACATTTTTTTATTAACATATGTGTTCAATCTAGAATACTTTAAATTATGTTTTCTTTTGCATATTTTCTGCTTGCTATTCTATTACTCTATTTTAGTAGATTAATATTCATGGTTAATTTTATATTTAACTCACAAATTTAGAGTTGGCCTATATTTTATTCCTCATTCTTTACAAGACAAAGACTTTATCTGAATATCTTCTACCTATCATCCATCTATTGTTTAATACTATTTTTTTATTAAACTTTGCTTTTTAACTATACAAAACTTTTATTATAATCTTTTTAAAACTCACGCAACATCTTCAGGATTTACCATTTTCCATTTTACTCAGTTCTTTTCTCCTTGATTTATTTATTTATTCTTTTTCTTGTTGAGAGGTATGCCCATTAGTGGCTATTTTGAGGACAACCTGTGAAAAGTTAGCCTTCTTTATCTTTAATTGATTATAAATGTATTCATTTGTCCTCTATATTTTTGCTCAAGTTTCCTAGGTTTCAAATAAATATTAGTTTTGGATATAGCTATTGCTTATCAGAGAAGGCAATGGCACCCCACTCCAGTACTTTGCCTGGAAAATCCCATGGATGGAAAAGCCTGGTAGGTTACAGTCCATGGGGTCGCTAAGAGTTGGACATGACTTCACTTTCACTTTCATGCATTGGAGAAGGAAATGGCAACCCACCCCAGTGTTCTTGCCTGGAGAATCCCAGGGACGGGGAAGCCTGGTGGCTGCCGTCTATGGGGTCACACAGAGTCGGACACGACTGAAGCGACTTAGCAGCAGCAGCAGCAGCAGTTAGCAGCATTGCTTATCGCAAAACAAATGAATCATTACTGAATTATTTGGGACATAAAATACAAGTTTTTTTAATAAAAAGCTTTTTATAATAGCAAAAAAGTCATAATTACTTCCAAGAGACTTTTAATATAACCCCAGTGATAATAATAGTCTGAAATGTTATTTATTTTTCTCTTTAAATAGTTAGTGAAATCACTTAAAAGCTTTTTACAAAAGTTAATAAAATTGCTTTTTACTTTTTTCTATGGAGCTGAGTTTCAAATTTATCATAAAACCATGAACCAGCATCAGAACTTTACATTAACTGTAAAGTTCTTGTCAGAAGTTTACAAGTTTGAAGGTTCCATCCAATGTGTGTTAACAAAACTTATTTAATGTGGTTAGACTAGTTTTATTGGAATTATTGATCTACATTTTAATTCCAGGTTAGTATTTTCTTTTCATGTGAAAACTATTAAATAACTAAATTTATTATTTGCATTCATAGTCATATCATTATATATTAATCCCTACATGTAGTTGCTGTATAGATATGTCCCCAATGCTCTTAGAAGAAACACCAAGGGTAATGTTTACTTCTAAAGATATAGATGATTCAGTTACTTTAAAATGTATAGTCATGTCTTGAGTTGGATACCAGACTTAAGGACTATATGGCCAAATACCCTCAAAAAGTGTAAGTCTAGCTACTTTATGCTGTAGGCAATGCACTGCAGCACACATTCTGCAGTATTTCAATAATAGATGAGATGCTGCTCTGTCTCTGTGAACCAAGCACCAAAGAGAGTCTTACTGGCTAGTTGTGTTTCTCTTTTGTAATACTAGATCTGAATGTTATATGGAATGCTTCTGTCTGAACTTCAGAGGATATGTGGGCCACTCTGATTGCAACTGTCATTTTCGGATATGTACAGGGCAAGTTCCACATTACAAGAGAGAAAAAGTCAACAAATGACCATTAAAAAAGGTCACAATGCATGGCAGCTTAAATAGAATGAAAGGAGTTGGGGTTATATCAGGGTTACATTGTCTGTTCTTTCCCCCCACCGCTGTGTTTCTATTCCTATTATCAGGTACTAGGGGATGTCATGAAGAAAAATCACTAGAGGTCCTTGGGCTGCAATCTTTAAAATATTGAGATTGATATCAGAGTCCATCTATCTCGACCATTTTAGGAACACCCCTCCTTCTCAATTCGCTATATATTTCTTACTTTGGTACCAAAATTTTAACCAATTGTTCTTCCCAAATTAAGCGCACTTAGATTTGATGACAGATTTCTATTCTCACCAAAGGAAACAGACTGTGTCTTGAAACCTGACCTCTGGTGCTTTCTCTAAAATGATGAATTCTGTCAGGACAGCATAACGCGTCTTACATCCAAGAACCCCACCAAACAAATAAACAGGAGAGTATTTGTTTACTTAGGGATTTAAAGTGTACAAAGTTAAGGAATAGCTTAATTCTGCAATTGACTTCCTTTAGGAAAGACTGTACTGCATATGTTCAGAAAAGAGTTTACTCAAGTAAAGGAGGCATGGAGGCAGATTTTCTCTCATGTATTCTAACATGACATGCTGATTAAAAGGAAAAAATATGATGGCTTCAAATATATGCAAAATTCACTCAAATCTCTTGTAGCATTACTTTGTGCTGTCCAGTTTGCTACAAGAAGCACTCAATTTCATTTTGTAAACAAACACATGTACATATATGCATATATATATTATACAAAGGACATATTTGGCTCCACTAATTAAGGGGTCAGTAAACTATAACCCACAGCCTGCCACTCGTTTCTGTAAACAAGCCCTTATTTTGTAACACAGACATCTCTGTTCTTTTATGTACTGCCTGTGACTGCTTTTCCACTGCTAGAGCACAGTTAAATAGTTGCATCAGGCCATGTAGCCAGCAAAGCCTAAAATTGTAACTCACTGGCCCTTTAAGAGTTCACCAACCCTTGAACTAATTGGTTTGTTTTAAATAAATGCAGGAAACACATCTGCATAATCAGTAAGCTGTCATGTACTTTGCTTCTATAACTAATGCCCATTACTAAATCTTCTTAAAGAATATAATGCACTGGGGTCAATACTTTTTTTTTCTATAAGCATTCTTTGTGCGGTGATCACATGGTTTAGTTAATGAGAATCTGAGGGAGTTAACATAATTGCCAAGGGGAAGTCTGACTTGACCTTTTCATTCAATAAAGATCCAGTTAGATTCTATACGGAGGGACAGTTTGAATATGTAAAAGTACACATCAGCAGTTCATTGAGTCTAATGAAGGCTTAGTTATTGATTAAATAGGGTGCATCTGACATTCAAGAAACATTGATGAGCTCAGAAATGGATAGTTCAAATACCCTGATTAATTTAGGGGTAAAGCGTTCAGATGACACTGCCATTAATTTTTTTTAAGTAACTGTTTACATCATAGCATCCATATTTGTAGAGTCCAAATAAAAAGAGGATATATAAACAATTTAAATACATAATGATCTCTTGAAAAGTTTTATGATGTTTCATTATTTAGTGGTATCAAATTCTTTTGTTTTCTATACATTTGAAAATCATTTACTTGAGTGAGACATCATTGCAACTAAAGACCATGGTTATTCCTACAAGAAGGAATCAGGCAAATGATCAAATATTTAACATAAAGGGATATGAGAGATATTAAATATAATCAACTCTATGGTTAAAGGTAATTAACATTGACAAAATTAGACAGGTTTTAGGTTTCTTTAGTCACAAGTTTATGCAACATAATAGTCTAATTTATTCTAGTCAAGAGTCTTAATCCATTGCATCTAAATAAAATTAAAAGCTATGGTTATGAGAGGGTAACAGGCAGGAAGGTAGGCTGCAAGCGTCAGATATTTTTTATCTCTCTCTTAAGTGGCAGGAGGAAACAAGCTAGTGATATATATATATATTTTTTTCTTCCCTTCTCTATACAAATTTAAAGGGAGGTTTCTCTTAAAATACTGTGTTGCCATAATGACACCTGGTTCCACCTAAAGTTAACTATTCTCAAATCTTGAGTTAACCAATGCATTTTTCTTACGGAAATGTTTGTCTTAAGCTATGTTAATATACCATACATTTACCCCAGACTCTGTCTTCAAGTCCGCCTAATGGCTCAGAACCTACTTGACAAATTGTTATACTCAGACATTGTTCCCCTAATCTATGTAAATGAAACTATTTGTATGGTAATCTGCCTTTCTACAAGATTCAAGTCAAATGTTTTATGACCCAGGATGACTCCTCTGGTGCCAAGATTATCCCAAAATACATCTTATGGATGAGGGGCTTGGTGCCATTCTCTGACTTTTAAGCATTAACAGACTGCTAGTGACTATATAACATCCAGCTAAAAACTAGCATGGGGGTATTCTTTCTGCCCCTTCTGATGCCTATGTCAGAAGCTTTCTCTATCTCCCTTATACTTTAATAAAGCTTTATTACACAAAAGCTCTGAGCGATCAAGCCTCATCTCTGGCCTCAGATTGAATTCTCCTCCTCCAGAGGCCAAAAATCTCGGCGTCTTTTCATGGTTCAGCAACAACCTTTCAGTTAGAAGTAGCCAGGGACATTAATTTGTCACAAAGGGGAAGGATGAGTATACCGTATAAGCAGGCTATCGGACTGGAAGATATTTCAGCATTCTACTTGACTGATGTCACTGAGTGATGGTGATTTCTTTGGTTCAGATCAGTGATTCATAATTCTGGTTGCACTTTAGAAGCACGTGAAGTTCTTTCAAGATAACACCAATTATTGGGGGTCCACTCAAGACCAATATTTATCAGAATCAGTAGTGGTGACTCAAGAATGGCTAGTTCTTCAAAGTCCCCCAGTTTATTCCAATAACCATCCAGTGCTGGGAACCACTGAATAGACTAAAAAGATAAGGCAGATTTTTCCCCCAGATAAGATAAAAACTGAATGGAGATACATTATTTTTTAAGGACTTTTGGGGGCTAAGGCTATTAATAATCTATGAAACAAGGTGATAATTCTTAGCTGCCAGTTGTTTGAATGAATTTATTTAAACTGAGTATTCAGCCAACTTCTTTTTAGAAGGTAAGAATATATAATGGCTAGATCATGATATACTTGTACTGGGCTCCCCAAAACATTAAAATCTGAGATTGTTAATTGATTTTTGTGGCCCAGCATATCTGGATCTTCTCCTTTGAAGAGTAATACATTGGTATATGGCAACCTCCACTCTAAGAACTTTATTGACAATAAACCTAAAGTCAGACAATGTCTCCTTTGCTTTTTTGATCAAACAAGGCTAACTGTGGAACATGAAACTGGAAAGTAAAGCTAGTAAAGCCTTGATTTTTAATGAGATTGATATTTTCATTGATGTATGCTCTTTAAAAGGGTTCCACATATATTATACTGTAATAGCTTACTTAAATTTTCATAGTATATCTTAAGTCAGCATAATACAAAAATTCAGGAAATCTGTTGAGGTTATTTATTTAGTTATGGAAATTAAAAATGTTTGAAGACAGGAAATTGGGACTCTCCCAAAGTCTAATTTAGTACCCATTTTATTCTTAGATCTCAGAATGGACTGAGTGAAGTTTTGAAAATTTTACACATTTTCAATTCTCATAATTTTCATATAAGGATAATTCTAGACAGCAGTCAGTATTCATGTATTCAAATTCAAGAAAATGGTTGTTGGTATTCTACAAAAATAACTGTATTCCTAAATAAATGTACTCCTAAAAAATTTCATGGCCATGAAAGACAAGAAAAAGCCAAGAAAGTATTCCATATTAAAGGATACTAAAGACATGACAACTAAATTCAACAGTCAATCAGGGTCTGGATTTTACATCAGAAAAAAAATGCTCAAAAAATAATTTGGGACAATTACACAATTTGAATGTGGACATTAAATTAGCTAATGCATGCATGTTAGTCACTCAGGGGTGTCCAACTCTTTGCAATCCCATAGACTGTAGCTCTCCAGGCTCCTCTGTCCATGGAATTCTCCAGGCAAAAATACTGGATTGCATTGCCATTTTCTTCTCCAGGGGATCTTCCCAACCCAGGGATTGAACCTGGGTCTCCCACATTGTAGGCAAATTCTTTACTGTCTGAGCCACCAAGGAAGCCCAGAATTAGCTAATAAAACTATTAAAATAAAATTTCTGACTTTGCTACCTACAATGAAGTTCTGTTATGAGAATGTTTCTAGGAAATTTATGTAGATAGGTAGGTAGTCAGACAGATACGTTTAGAAAAAAGTGATAAAACAAATGTGACAGAATGTTACCAATTCATGAATCTGGTTGAAGGCTATATGGACATCCTTTATTCTTTCCTTACAACTTTCCTATAATTTTGCAATAGTTTTTAACTGAAAGTATAAAAAATGGTTATTAAACAGTGCATGTGGCAGGCACTGTTCTAGAGTACAAGAAAATAATGTAGTTAAAAATCATGGTGCTTGCATTTTAGTGGATTAAAACAGGTAAAAACAGAAAACCAGTAAATAAACTAGTTAACTTTCGAATAGTGAGACAGTGAAAGAAATATACTGGGGTAGTACAAAAATGTGGTAGAAAGAATTGGCGTGGAGGGTGTTATTAATATATGTTGATATCAGAAGACTTCCCAGAGGAAATGATATTTAACTGAGCTAATCATTGGGAGATCTTAGGAAAGGGCACACAGACAGATGTCCTTCAAATTGGACAATGCTTTGGAAGACCAAGAAACAAAGGAAGGGCCATGTAGACAGAGCTTAGTCAACTGCAAGGGAGTTCAGAGAAGATTGAGGTTAAAGTTTTAGATCATTCTGCTTATCTAAACTATTTCTGAGTGGGTCATTCTGAGCTTAAGAATCTCAGGCTAAGACAAATCTGGATCTTGAAGGCTATAGGTTTAAGTGCTATCCCGAAGGACAGTTCCCAGGTGACCTTAACAGCCAGAGCTAGAATAGGCTATCTATTACATGAGTGCTGGTTAAACTTAAGGTTCATGTGGCTTGGCCTCCCTCTTCTGGAGAGCAGGCTACAAGCTGAATTGTTTCCTTTGACCTAGAGATTCCTATTCCCCATATAAATTAAATAAAATAGTATGTTGAGCTTGAATTTTAAAAGCCCTAATTAAGTTTTGTAATACATTTCCTTATAACATATAATTTTGCCCGGAGATTATTTATGGACCAAAAAAAGGGGGAGAGGGCAAAGAAGAGGTTCCTTTACATTTTTTTTCTTTTTTCTTCGTATTATTTCCCTACCCTCAGTATTTACCTAAAGAAAGGAGAGCAAGCATAGAACAGACAAAGTGATGTGGCAGTGTTAGACATCACTTTTTAGCTCTACCTCTTGGATCAAAGGATTAATGATGTTAGAGCCACTTATCATTCCTCAGCGGTTGAGGACTGGAAATGACAGGGGCTCCTCAAGAAATTAGGAAATGATATAAATGAACTTACAAAAGAGAAAGAGACTCACAGACTTAGAGCACGAACTCATAGTTGCCATGGGGAAAGGACTGGGGGAAGGAATAGTTAGGGACTTTGGGAAGGTCATGCACACAGTGCTGTATTTAAAATGGGTAACCCACAATGACCTACTGTCTAGCACAGGGAACTCTGCTCAATATTATTTGGCAGCCTGGAGGGAAGGGGGGGTTTGGGGAAGAAGGGATACATGTATACATGTGTGGTTGAGTTCCTTCGCTGTTCACCTGAAACTATCACAACATTGTTAATTGGCTATACTCCAATACAAAATAAAAAAGATTAAATAACAAAAAGTATGAGATGCATGTGACTTTGAAATCTTCTCTGTTCTGAAGCAGCTGGATCACTGTGTCTGCCCTTCACTGAGTATGATCTCCTGTCTAAAGTGACCATCATCAGTCAGACCCTCAGAAAAACACACCTGAGGGGTTTCTTGCCCTGTGGTTGAGCTTCCCCAATACCTTCCTTGTATTTTAAGGCCATGATTATGAAATACATTCTTTTTCAGGTTGGCATTTGTTCTCACAAAGATTTGTTGTCCCCTGCATGAACCCTCAGATTATGACTAACACCCTTCTGTAACTTTACCCTAAGTTATTTACTGCTCTAAAGGTGAACTCTAGAAATATCCCAAACGTAAAACCTCTTGACAAATACAATTGTGTTTGTTCCTAATTATTTCACAAACACAATAAATCACACCTACACATGCAGGAAGAGGGAGGGTGACTGGAAGGATCTTTACAGCAAAAGCTAAAGAGGAGAGGACATAACCGGCAAAGCAAGGCCAAAGCCTGAGTGGAAGAGTGGCATGGACTCTGGAGATGTTGAAGAAAATTATGGTTTTAGCTTAGGGGATACAAAAAGGCTTAACAAGATCTGGTCCTTGCCTATCATTCTGTCCTCACCTCCCAGCCTTTCTGCCTCACTCACTGCACTTCAGCCATCTGGTCCCTTGCTGCTCCTTCTACACAGCAAAGACTTCCTCCTGACAGAAACTTCCATCGGCTTTCGTGGGAATGCTTTCCCTCCAGGTTACACAGCTACATCCTGCACTTCATTTCAGTCTCAAGCTGTCTCCTCTCAGCAGCCTTTTCTGAGCATCAGATCAAAATCAGTGATGTCATCCTCTAGAACCCTAGTCTGCTCTATTTTAATACAGATTGCTTATCGCCACTAGGAATTTTATTCTGCTATTAATTTGGTTGTATTGTGGGCCCTTATCTGACTCCTGCCTTTGTGAGTTCTGGAAAGGCAGCGTCTTTGTTGGTTCCATTCACTCCTGTATTTCTCATTCAGAGACTGCTGTCTGGGGCATAAAAGGCACTCGGTGTATGCAGAATGAACAATGAATGAATTCTCGTGTCATCAATAATAAAAGGAAATGATAAATTATTTAATAAAAGGAAACAATAGGATTGTCCATGACTTCAGCCAAGTTAGATCTCAAGGAAACTGATATGGCAAATGGGTTCCAAGACAGATGAAACAGAATGCACCCAGCAGAAAAAAAGATCTGCTTCTCTTAGAAATCAGGGTTCAGTCACATCTTCAAGCCCTGGGATAGAAGGTATATATTTTAGCATGTAGCACTAGTAGTGGCAAACTCCCTCACATTGCAATACATGCTCATTGAGAAATGTGAGTGTACATTCTGTTCAAGACAGCAGTGGGTAGCGTTGGAAGTAAAATACAACAAATGAAATAGAGAAACTAGGAATATGTCCTTGATTCATCTTTGAAGGAGTACTGCTCTTCTTCCCAGGTGGTGCTAGTGGTAAAGAGACACGGGTTCGATCCCTGGGTGGGGAAGATTGCCTGGAGGAAGGCATGGCAACCCACTCAAGTATTCTTGCCTGGAGAACCCCATGGACAGAGGAGCCTGGTGGGCTCCAGTCCATAGGGTCGCAAAGAGTCAGATATGACTGAAGCAACTTAGTACACACGCGTGCACTACTCTGCCTTTTTAGCCCAGATTATAAAAGTGAAAGTTAGTTTGGACAAAACTAAAACAAACAGACAAACAATATTGACAAAATGAGCCTTCTCATTGAGATTCTGCATTTGGTGGAATGCACTGTTTCATTCCTTAATCTTTATCAGTTGTAATTTAAAAGAGTCCCTGCTTTATATACAAGGCTGGGATTATTTTGGAAATGTCTAATCCCCCAAACCAACTCTTTTACTATTTTGCTGTTTTATTTTGTTTCTAGTTTCTAGTTTCCTGTTTCTGCAGAGTTAGCTTCACATGTTATTGTCTACCATTGCACTGCTTACTTCCTGAGAGTATGGGACACAACTTCCTGTTCTTTGCAGCCTCCACAGTCTGCTTCACACTGATTTTCAGACGATAGAGGAACAATAATAGCTATTGAGCTATTACAACATTAATGCATTTAAAACTTTTCCTTTTATTTTAATATAATTCCAAAAATTCATAATCTTTCCTTACTAGCTACAACCTCAGTTCTTCTCAAACATCAACAACTTGGTGGTAGTTCAACAGGAAAGAGAAAATGTATGTAAAGCAAATCAAAACAACAATGAGATATCACCTCACATCAGTCAGAATGACCATCATTAAAAAAATCTACAAACAAGTGCTGGAGAGGGTGTGGGAGAAAAGGGAAACTTTCGATGTTGTTGGTAGGAATGTAAGTTGGCACAGCCACTATGGAGAACAGTATGAAGGTTCCTTAAAAAACTAAAACTAGAGCTACCATATGATCCACAGCTCCACTCCTGGGCATATATCTGGAGAAAAACATGGTTCAGAAGGATGCATGTATCCCCATGTTCATTTCAGTGATATTTACAACAGCGAGGACATGGAGACATCCTAAATGTCCATCAACAGATGAGTGGATAAAAAAGATGTGGTATACAGACAGACAGACAGACAGACAGACACACACACACACACACACACACACACACACACACAATGGAATATTACTCAGCTGTTAAAAAGAATGAAATAATGCCATTTGCTGCAACATGGATGGACTATAGATTTTCATCCTTAGTGAAGTAAGACAGAGAAAGACAAATGTCATATGATATCACTTATATGTGGAATCTAAAAAATAAGGATACCAATGAACTTATTTACAAAACAGAAACAGACTCAGAGAAGGAACTTATGGTTACCAGAGGAAAGGATGGAGATGGGGAGGGATAGATTGGGAGTTTGGGATGGACATGTACTCACCACTGTATTTAAAATAGATAACCAATAAGGACCTACTATATTGCACAGGGAACTCTACTCACTACTCTATAATAACCTAAGTAGGGAAAGAATTTGAAGAAGAATAGATACATGTATATGCACAACTGAATCACTTTGCTGTACACCTGTAAACTAACACAACATTGTTAATCAACTATACTCTAGGACTTCCCTGGTGGCTCAGTGGTAAAGAATCCACCTGCCAGTGCAAGAGATACAGGTTCAACCCCTGATCTGGGAAGATCCCACATGCCACGGAGCAACTAAGCCCGTGCACTGCAACTACTGAGCCAGTGCTCTAGAGCCCAGGAGTCGCAACTACTGAAGCCTGTGGGCCTACAGCCCATGCTCCACAGCAAGAGAAGCCCCTGCAATGAGAAGCCTGCACGCTGCAACTCGAGAGAAGCCCTTGCTCTCCACAACTAGAGAAAAGTCTGTGTTGCAACAGAGATCAAGCACAGTCAATTAAATAAATAAAATTATTAAAAAACTATACTTCAATACAAAATAGAAATAAAAAAGAAAATATATGTAAAATATTACTCATTCTCTGTCATTTAGGAGAAATCTATGATGGGTCATAGGAAGGAAAGCTTTCCAGATGGGGTTGAGTTTTGGTAGAGATATAAAGTGTTTGCATGGTCAAGGCAGGCTATATCTTCCAGGCGTTCCTATTTTTTCTGTTGGAGTCATGATGACTCCTGTTCAAATCGGTGCAATCTCAACGCCCAGTTCTTCATGATTTTTCATAATGATTATCACTTCCTGAGAATCCAAAAGCAAGTTCTTATTTCTTCTTGACAAATACAGCTTTCTCAGAAAATATGGTACCCTGACTGAGAATGCAGTTTTTGAATTGACACTGGCATTCTCAACCCAAATTCCCTTCCAACAGTGATTTGCCCAGCTATGAGGGCTCAAGAGTTTCCCCTTGACTCGATTAATATCACATCAAAGGTAATTGCAAATGCTCAACACCTCAGAAACTCTGAATATGTTGAAATTCTCCCTTGTTTAGGAAACCAAATGCAAATGCATTCAATTTTATTATTATAATTACCCTCTTATAAGTAACAAAATACTCACATTTGACAAGTTCTTAGTTCACTCATTCTTCTTTCTCTTGGGGGTGCTGGCTGTCCTAATTCATTTCTGATGAAATGACTTGGCTTTCTCAGTCTAAATACCACCCACCTACTCTTTTCCTTTACCATCCAACTCTACTGGAACTCTTTAATGCATTCTATCATTCTTTAAAGGATTTCTATAACCTTTTTATCTGGCTTCAGTTGGGATTCTAAAACTCAAAAGTCACTGAGACTTTCAAAGAGAAGGAAATAATTAGGAGAAGATTTTGTATTAATTATTTTGATAATATTTTTATTGCATGCATATTAGCAGTAATGCAATGTGCTGAGTCCTAATTGCTATTACAGAGCAATTACTAAGGCTATAAAGAAGCTAACACAGCAGTGTTTGGGGCTAATAAACAAACCACATTTAACTATATATAATGTAGTTTATTTCCATCTCTGTCTTCTATGTAGAGTCACACATGTACATCTTGAGTGGCTACCAACCTAACTTCCAACATAACTTCATTGCTCCCCTTTTGTGTTGCACATACAACAAAATAATACTTTGCATTCTTATTTGAGGTCTTCCTTGGTGGTTCAGATGGTAAAGAATCTGCCTGTAGTGCAGGAGTTCCCCCAGGTTGGATCCCTGGGTCGGGAAGATCTCCTGGAGAAGGGAATGGCAACCTACTCCAGTATTCTTGCCTGGTGAATTCCATGGACAGAGGAGCCTGGAGGGTTACAGTCTATGGGGTCACAAAGAGTCAGACACAACTGAGTGACTAACACTTGCACTTCTCATTCTTATTTGAATTCAGGTTTTTAAAACTGGAGACAAATTACATAGTTCTACAGGGAGGAAAGTTTACATCTCTGGTTAATAGCACTGCCTTACCTACAGCACCTGTGGTCCATCAAACTGCAAACAGGAGGAGTTCTGATTGTCTTTTTCTTTCAGACCAAATGGGGTGGATGGATATTGTGCACTTATTTTATGAAGTTGTATTTGACAGAAAGCAAGAATACATTAGAGGAGACAATATATGAACCATGTCTTGGGATATAACTTAGAATTCAGTCTCTGATTGAACACCAGTAAGTATTGTGGACATGTTGCTCTACTAATAAGAGAAACTTGCTGCCCCTTTCCTGACATGCAAACAAGGCTCCAAGAATCAGAAGGAGCCAGATGGAGATAGAAACAAAATACGCAGCTGGCCCATCTGCCAAACACACAGACTCCAGTCCGAGGAGATCTCAATGACTTTCCTTGGATAATCAACCTCATTCCACAAAGTAGTTTGTTCACTTGGCTTGCTACACAATGAGCTCATAAAAATAAGTCTTTACTAGGCATGTTGTATATCGTAAAAGGCTGTGCCATCACTTTTATTGGGAAGAAATGGTACTGTTATACAGTTGTTGAATAATATTTTTCCTGCTTGCTCTTTTACAAATTAAATCTCATTTGTTATTTTCTGCCCATGAACATATTTACAACCAGATATATCATTCTCTCTCCAAATCGGTATCTCACCTTCCAAACTGATAAAATCTGCCAATCTAATTCAGGGCTCTTTTTGCCCTATTTATGGTCAGAAATCCATTTAGTAGCGCCAAGAATCATTTTCAGGAACTTCAAAGGTCCCACTCTCATCTATCATTCTCCACATTTACGAGCTCTTAGTTTGTTTTTAATCCATTTTATTGTGTTCTTATCAAAACTTATTTGACAATTTTTATATACTTACTTGAACCACTATATCAACCACTATATTGAAGTTTTGACATTTATTATTCTTAGTCCTCCCTTCCTGCCCTAGCTTTATAATCTGTCAAGAAATAAAACCTCTTAACTTTACCCAGCATGATTTACTGTTAATGATCCCACTGTGTTTATTTTGCATGGTTTCAGTGTTCTCTAGATGTTTGTGAAATTTCTTTAGCTCAGTTTGTTTAGTGACTAAGCCATGTTTTGTGCCTCAGGAAAAGCTAGGTGGGTCTTTTGAGGAATGTGTTATTAACTCTTTCAGGTAAATGACAGTAATTTGGTGAGAGTAACAATCACAGATGAACACACACAAACAAACACACAAACAGCAACATAATCCAATTCTGCACCTCCCCATAATCCCATGATATTAATGAAACCACAGTGAGAACAATGACACAAATTTTTATATTTCTTGTCCCCACCTACATGTGTTCAAGTAAAATGTGATTAAATTGTTTGGGAGAGTCATTAAATATTTTATTAAATGCATTTACAAAATCACAATAGCACCTGGCAATCTCGCTTATTCTCAAACATGTTAAGTATTAATACTTCTATGTCCACTAGCTACTATTCATCATGATAGTTGACATTTCATTACTACCTCACCACTGTTCCATTTAGCATCATCTCTACTGCACTAGGAGAAGACAATGGCACCCCACTCCAGTACTCCTGCCTGGAAAATCCCACGGATGGAGGAGCCTGGTGGGCTGCAGTCCGTGGGGTCGCTGGAAGTCGGATAAGACTGAGCAACTTCACTTTCACTTTTCACTTTCATGCATTGGAGAAGGAAATGGCAACCCTCTCCAGTATTCTTGCCTGGAGAATCCCAGGGACGGGGGAGCCTGGTGGGCTGCCATCTATGGGGTCGCACAGAGTCAGACATGACTGGAGCGACTTAGCAGCAGCAGCAGCAGCTACCGCACTAGAATACCCAGGGTGCTATAGTAGTGGAACTATGTACCATACAGATTGGAAAAAATACCTAGCTTTCTGCATTCTGAGTCATTTGTCATAATCCTGAGTCCCTTATTACATAGTATCTTTTATGCAAGTGTCTTCTTTAGCTTTTGTCTGAAACTTCTCTCTCCAACGGGCTCATCAACCTCATCTGAATGCAAAACACACGCTATTTTCCTCCAGCATTGTTCTATTTTTTCTTTCTCTAGATTTATGGAAGAAACCATCCTCTCATAATTACACCAATAAAAATAATAAACCAACAAATAAGTCAGTGCATGTAAATCATCTCATTTAGATGAGATGGGTTTTCCAGAGACTTCAAGATAAATCTCAATTTCAATTTGGGTTTATGGTAGATCTTCTCCATAGGCACTAAGGCATACATATGAGTTTACTATCTGGGTAAGATTAGGGAGTGCTTGGTAGTCTATTTACCAAGATATGGGGTTGTAGTAGCTAGGTTTCAAATCCTATACTAGGCATTACAAAATTATCTCCTTGGCCATATTGAACCATGGTGCAAAAACGAATGTTCTGATATCATTTCTAAAGGCCTTTGTTACTATATTACTCCTATAATATCTAACTGGTTAAATTCTGTGGTTCTATTCTAATGAACCAACTACTTCTTATGAAACAATTATGTCCCAGACAAAGTGCTAGGTATTGAAATAAAAGAAGATAGCAATCAAAATGGAAGCTCACAGGTAAGATCTGTATAAAGTAACCACTTCATACACAGAGAAGGTAGCACAGAGAAACGAAGGACTGAGTCTCCTTTGGGAGTATGATTTAAACTAGAAATAAAAGACAAACACAAGTTTACACTAGACTTCATTTTTTTTTTCAATTGAAAAACAAGTTTAACTACACTAATTCTAAATATATGATGGGTAGGATTCCTTAAAGTATGTCAAGATATGAAGAAATAACTTGCTCTTGGTAAAATCTGTTGTATTGACATAAAGTGAGGGGTTGAATATACTCACTACTTCTGTTTTCCCCTTTCTCCCTGTAACTCATTTAGTCATCTGTTAATCTGCAGTTCTTTTCAGAAACTTCTCTGGTAAGCCCAACAGGGACTTATGCTTTGCTAAATCTACTGGCCATTTTTGAGGCCAATTTTCTTTGTCCTCTCAGTAGCATCTGACATTTCTAAAAGCACTTCCCCATTTTCTTCCATGACCCCATTTTCTCATGGTTATCTTCCTACCTTAAGAAGGAGGGATATGCTTTGAAGAGTAAGAGGGCTACATTCATGAAGCAATTGATATCATATATTTATAACATCCCATGGTATCATTAAATTCACTCAAAAGATTATCTTGCTACAAGTACTATACTGAGAGCTATCCTCACTAAAATTTCCCCTCACTGTCAGATAAACTGGTGGGAGAATTACGGTTACCCACACAGAAATTTCAATTATTTTTAGTATTAGAAGTTTAAAATGAACAAAGAGCTGAGGCACAACAGATATGTGGTGAATGCCTTCAATAAAATTAAATGAAAATAACAAAGGAAATAAAACAAAATATTTAAATAATTTCTCTTTCTAAAACACACAAAAGTAAAAAAAGAAATGGAGAAACTATGAGGAACTGGCAGAAGAAAGTACCAAAGTAGAACAGCAATTAATGTAGTCAGAGGGATAAGAAAGTTACTGTCTCTATTAAACAAGAACAGGATGCTATAAAAGAATAGAGAAAAATAAAGCTTTCTTACAGATTAAAATTGGATACCTAAAGTAAGTAATACAGTAGAAGTGATGAAAGATATACTATGGGAAGTCTCTTGGAAAACAAAGTGAAAAAAATGAATACTGGAGAAATAAACAGAAAACTAGATATTAATTCAGAAGTCAAATATCCAAGTAAATGTTATCAAATCCAAAAATCAGTATCATGAAACAGAGTATAGAAAATTATGAAAGAAAATATATAAGAAAATGAAGGAAATAATTGTTTAGGTTGAAAAATGCTTAAATGCTTAACAAACCATAAGAATGGTGACATTTCAGAACATAAGTACCAAGCAGGTGATCATTAAAACTTTTAAAAAGAAAAAACAAATCACATAATGAATAGAGAAGGTGGCTATTAAAATGACAAGAAATATTTCTAAAGCTAAAAGGTAAAGGAGAGGGGAAAAAAAAAAAAAACCTTTACATTGTGGAGGGAGTTTATTAACCTAGACTTCAAAATCCAAGTCAAATGATTAATTTAGAATAGAAGAATAAGTATATAACCAGATGTAAATACACCATTTTGTTTTACTTCCCAAAGACATTCTGTTAGGAAGTTCATGAAATATGTCTCCAGACAAAAAGGATTGAATAAAACAAGAGAAGGACTTAGGATCTAGAAAATAGGGGTTGCAAAGTGGAGTGACAACAACATAAAGTCTTGGGTTGACAGGGAAATTCAGCTCCAGGATAATTGGTTATAGATTTGGTCTGGGGAAGGATTAGTCCACCTTGAGAGAGAACAGTTTAGCTCAGTTGCTCAGTCATGTCCAACTCTTTGCAACTAATGGACTGTAGCACACATGGCCTCCCTGTCCATCACCAACTCCTGGAGAGAGAACAAAGGCCTCAAAATAACGACTTCAAAGAGAATGAAATTCAATGCATACGTGAAATATTACTGCAAGCCCTATGAGAAAGAGATGCTGAAACATCTGGTGGAAAAGGATGTAGGTTAAGGAAAAATGATAAGCAAATGTACATAAACAAACAGACATGGCAAAGATTTAGTCTAATAAGAAAAGGAAAGCACCACCTAAAAGAGATATATTCATACTGCACTACTTGGCAACTCAGTGAGTAAATACTTGATTCAGTAAAATCTTTTATGTATATACACAGAGATTAAACAGATTCACCTTTCCAATGGAAAAGTTGTGCTTCAGTTATTTAAGTGCTAAGTTATCCTGTTTCTTCATCAACATGTATTAATTTGCTACTATCATCAGTTTTCTAAATTTAGATTAAATTTGTGTCATTGTTATTATTTTCATAATAATAACATGGAAGGAATATTTATTTCCTTCCAGAACAGGAGACTTGAAGGTGTAAAAATCTTTCAACCCTAATATTTTCAAAATATTTGCACATTCCTTTAATGTATTCTGAAAGATACCCACCAGTACATGTCAGGTATTTCCTTAAGGAAACCATTCTCTAGATGTCCTTGGAGGAAGGTATAATTTCAATTGTCTGTGACTACATAAAATATCCCTTACCCTGATCAATTAATGATGGTGATTTAAGACATATCAACCTGAGAGATATTTACTTCAAAAGGTGACGTACAGTACAAAGAAAAAAAAAAAAAGGTGATTTTGACATTCTGTCTGTTAAATTAGGAAATAGTAATTCTTTAAAAAGCGAAAGCTTTCATTGCCTGAAAACAAAATTACATTCCAGCTTACCAAGTCTTTGGTAATGAAGCAGAAACAAGTAATTGGCTTTGAGCAGTTTTAAAAAAGTATTACACAAAGAGATAGGAATACCAGACCACCTGACCTACCTCTTGAGAAACCTATATGCAGGCCAGGAAGCAACAGTTAGAACCGGACATGGAACAACAGACTGGTTCCAAATAGGAAAAGGAGTACGTCAAGGCTGTATATTGTCACCCTGCTTATTTAACTTCTATGCAGAGTACATCATGAGAAACGCTGGGCTGGAAGAAGCACAAGCTGGAGTCAAGACTGCCAGGAGAAATATCAATAACCTCAGATATGCAGATGACACCACCCTTATGACAGAAAGTGAAGAGGAACTAAAAAGCCTCTTGATGAAAGTGAAAGTGGAGAGTGAAAAAGTTGGCTTAAAGCTCAACATTCAGAAAACGAAGATCATGGCATCTGGTCCCATCACTTCAGGGGAAATAGATGGGGAAACAGTGGAAACAGTGTCAGACTTTATTTTTTTGGGTTCCAAAATCATGGCAGCTGGTGATTGCAGCCATGAAATTAAAAGATGCTTACTCCTTGGAAGGAAAGTTATGATCAACCTAGATAGCATATTAAAAAGCAGAGACATTACTTTGCCAACAAAGTTTCGTCTAGTCAAGGCTATGGTTTTTCCAGTGGTCATGTATGGATGTGAGAGTTGGACTGTGAAGAAAGCTGAGCGCTGAAGAATTGATGCTTTTGAACTGTGGTGTTGGAGAAGACTCTTGAGAGTCCCTTGGACTGCAAGGAGATCCAACCAGTCCATTTTAAAGGAGATCAGTCCTGGGTGTTCTTTGGAAGGAATGATGCTAAAGCTAAAACTCCAGTACTTTGGCCACCTCATGCGAAGAGGTGACTCATTGGAGAACACTCTGATGCTGGGAGGGATTGGGGGCAGGAAGAGAAGGGGACGACAGAGGATGAGATGACTGGATGGCGTCACCGACTCAATGGACGTGGGTTTGGGTGAACTCTGGGAGTTGATGATGGACAGGGAGGCCTGCTGTGCTATGATTCATGGGGTTGCCAAGAGTCGGACACGACTGAGTGACTGAACTGAACTGAACTGAATAATGTATTATTAACAAAATGTTCCTTTTTAACATTTATTTTAATAAATTGTTATGTTGATCAGATGGAGATAGAATTGGTACTCTATTATCTGGGTGACATAGTACCAAAACCTGGGGAAAAGAATTAAGAAATGTGATTCATTGAGCATAACTTAAAGAAAAGGTTTTTTAGCCATGGCAATAACTACCACAGAGACTTTGTATTTTCAATGAATGTCATATACAAGTTTTTAGTCATTTGTAAAAATAATCATTCCATCTCATTCATAAACATATCTAGAGGAATACATATAAATGTTTATTTAATATATAATGTGCATTCATCAACAAAATTAGAATTGTTAAAAGTAAAAGATAATTTTAGTGCTTTTATTAGATTTATGAATCCTTAAAGAGAATGTTATATCAAATATGTTTGGCATAAGATTTTATGTTAATAGATTATATGTATTATTAACAGTTATGTACAATTATAGTATATAATTATATATTTTAAATATGTGTAAGGTTATTTTGAGCAAATGCTTTTTAAAGATCTTGGTGAATAACAAACTCTCAACACTACTGAAATCTGAATCTGAAGTTTTCCAATTGAGACGTTTCTTGTAATACCTTGTGTTACAATACTTAACACAATATTAAATACTTAATATTTATGTAATACTTTTATATGGTTAAAAATACATTCAGAAGATAATGAACTAGGAAATCAAGTAAATGCATAATAGATGTAGGTCTACATTTACTTGGGTGACTTAACCTATCTATATATACTCCAAGTCCTGTTAGACTGTCTCATAGATTTAAAACAACTAGATTATTTGATCACATTCTGCAATCCATCTTGACCTTCTAAATAATTTTTCTAATTTGCATAAATTAAGGTTCACTCTTTGTGCTATTAAGCTCTATTAATTCTGACAAATGCATGCTGTCATGTACCTACAACTACAGTATCACACAAAATAGCCTCATTGTCCTAAAAATTCCCCTCTGCAAAAGAATCAATATTGTTCAAAATGACTATACTAAAAACCAAGGCAATCTATGGATTCAATGCAATTCCTATCAAATTACCAATGGCATTTTTCACAGAACTAGAATAAAAACCCTTAAAATTTGTTTGGAGACACAAAAGACTCCAAATAGCTAAAGCAATCTTGAGAAAGAAAAGTGGAGCTGGAGAAATCAGGCTTCCTAACTTCAGACTATACTACAAAGCTAAAGTTATCAAAATAGTATGGCACTGGCACAAAAAATAGAAATATAGATCAATGGAACAGAATAAGGAGCCTAGAAATAAACCCATGCACCTATGGTCAATCTATGACAAAGGAAGCAAGACTATACAATGGAGGAAAGTCTCTTCAATAAATGGTGATGAGATCAACCAAAAGACATGGACTAGCTGGGTGGATAGAAAAACAAGACCCATATATATGCTGTATATATGCAGTCTCAGACCTAGGGACACTTACAGAATGAAAGTAAGAGGGTGGGAGAAGGTATTCCATGTCAATGGAAATCAAAAGAAAGCTGGAGTAGCAATACTCATATCAGACAAAGTAGACTTTAAAACAAAGACAATGCTATTAGAGACAAAGAAGGACACTACATAATGATCAATGGTTCAATCCAAAACATAACAATTATAAATATATATGCATGCTATATAGGAGCATCTCAATATGTAAGGCAAATACTAACAACAATAAAATGAGAAATCAACAGTAACACAATAAATAGTGCTGGAAAAACTGGACAGCCACATGTTAAAAAAATAAAATTAGAACAACCTTTAACACTATACACAAAAATAAACTAAAAATGGATTAAAGACTTAGATGTGAAACTGGACACTATCAAACTCTTAGAGGAAAACATAGACAGAACACTTTTGCAGCAATATCTTTTATGAGCCATCCCTTAGAACAATTGAAATAAAAACAAAAATAAAAAATTGGACCTAATTAAACTCAAAACTTTTCCACAGCAAAGGAATCATAAATTAAAAAAAAGACAACCCATAGAATGGGAGGAGATATTTTCAGATAATGAGACCTACAAGGGATTAGTCTCCAAAATTTACAAACAGCTCATGCAGCTTAATATTATCAAAACAAACAACTCAATCAAAAAATAAGCAGAAGATCTAAGTACACATTTCTCCAAAGAAGACACACAGGTGGCTAGTAATGAAACGTTGCTTAATATCACTAATTATTAGATAAATGCAAATCAAAACTACAATGAGATATCACCTCATACCAGTCAGAATGGCTATCATCAAAAGATCCTCAAACAATAAATTCTGGAGACAGTGTGGAGAGAAGGGAACCCTCCCCCATTGTTCATGGGAATGTAAATTGGTACAGTCATATAGAGAATAGTAAAAAGGCTCCTTAAAAAACTAAGTATAGAACTACCATATGACCCAGTAAACCCACTCTTGGGCATATACTCTGAAAACAACATAATTCAAAAAGACACATGCACTCTAATGTTCATTGCAGCACTGTTTACAATAACCAAGACGTGGAAACAAATGTCCATCAGCAGAGGAATGGACAAAGAAGATGTGGGACATATATATAATGGAATATTAGCCATAAAACAGAATGAAAAAAATGCCATTTGCAGCAACATGGATAGACCTAGAGATTGTCATATGGAGTGAAGTCAGAGAAGTACAAATATTGTATGATATTGCTTATATGTGTTATCTTTTTTAAAAAGTACATATGAAGTTATTTACAAAACAGAAATAGACATACAGATGCAGGAAACAATCTTATGTTTACCAGAGGTGGTGGGGTGAAGGGAGGAGGGATATATTGGGATTGACATATACATACTACCATATGTTAAATAGATAACTAATAAGAACCTACTGTATAGGACAGGGAACTCTATTCAATACTCTGTAATGAACTACATGGGGAAAGACTCTAAAGAGGAGTGGATATAGATACATGTAAAACTGATTCACTTCGTTGGACAGCAAAAACTAATACAACACTGTAGATCAACTATACCCTGATAAGAATTTTTTTTAAAAGAGTGGCAAAAAAATCAACACACACATACACATAAACAAACACATACCCAATATGTATTTATGAATGGAAGGACAATGCATTGTGCAGTTACTGAAAATACATGAAACATTCACAAAATAATTCATTTTTATTCACACTTTTTAGAAAAAACAGTCAATTTATAAATACTCAAAGTCCCTTGAGACTTCCTGAATATGCCTAAATGCCAAGAGTATGGCTTTTTAGCACAAGAAACTTAAAGAAATGAACAAGAAATTGAAGAGCCTCAGTAAAATTAGACATTTTAAATCTTTTTTTGCCCTTGTTTGCAGATGCTTATAAAAGCCGAAATAAAGTCTTTCTATATTCTATACGATTCATATGTAGCTATGACAACACAATTTAATAGGGCCTGACAAAATACAACTCAGCAGACCTATAAAGGGAAATCTTTCAGACACTGGGGAGAAAACATTCCCCACTTATTTTAGAGGACTAAGTTGCTAGGAGTCTTCACATTTTATTGTGTACTCTCTTTTCATTCCATTTTGCATGATATACTGGACAAAAGTGGGATTGAATACAACCATTTATGAAAATGGCTACTTTAGAAACAGGATAAACGAAGATAGCCTTCAGTGACAAGCTCTGAAATCCTTTAAATTCTTCTGTTGGACAATTTCAGAGGTAGTGTTCAAGTTAATTGATGCTCAACAGAAAAATATTTCTGCCTGCTAAGGTAAGATCTTTGAGGTTTTTCAACATTTTGATATACTTTTAGCAGAACAAAGTTGGGTTTTGCTTTAGCCCAACTGACTTCAGTCAAAATGAGTAATGCTGATATTTCAGAAGCTAGGACCATACACCACACTGGTCCAAACACAGACAAAGGAATTTGGATGGGTAAATAGCATCTCTTTGACAAAGGCATCGTACTAGAAAACTGATTTAGGAATCAGATGCTAATCTGTAGCAATATTGAAAGCTGGGGCCATGAAAGTTTTAAGGTCTTGGAGGAATAAGGTAGATAATTATACAGTCTAGGGGTGTAGGACTTGACTCACTGACAGGAAAACTCAGGATATACAGATCTAGAGCTGATGATATAGTTAGACAGAACTTGGATCTATAAGGGATAGAAAATATCATGGGAGATTCTGGTAGCAAAACAACAGCATGACACCAGATGGAAACTAGAAGAGGAGGTGGCTGGTTGGTCCTGTGTTTGAAGGTATTTTCCAAACCATCAGTTCAGTTCAATCGCTCAGTCATGTTCAACTCTTTGAGACCCCATGGACTGCACCACACCAGGCTTTCCTGTCCATCACCAACTTGTAGAGCTTTCTCAAACTTACGTCCATTGAGTCAGTGATGCCATCCAACCATATCAGAGCTCAAGGATAGCTATAGACTCATTGGATGGAGAAGACAAAGCAAAAAGAATGGGTCCATAAAAACAGCTGAAACTTAAAAGATAGAAAACTGAGAGGAGAGGACTATAGGAAAAGAGTTCTAAAAACCCATGAATAAATTCTTGCTTGGGTCCTTGGCCAGTTCCTGAATTGAATATATGAAGGGTGAGACTCTGGAAGACCAAGCAGAGAACATAATCAAGAGGCTAGAGAGAGGGCAGAGATTTTAGAGATCATGAATGGTGGGGAGACATTGGAGTTTGGGCTATCCCAAATGGAGAAGGCTTTCATGAACACAGAAGACTTTCAACTGACACTCCAGAAAAGCTATAACCTAGAAGTAAACATGACTTTCTAAGAATACAGGAGAAATAGACTGACTTTAACAAAACTTAAAAATTTCCTTTAATTTTGTTGCATTTTGTTGTGGTTCACTTAAGTTCAGTGCAGTCACTCAGTCGTGTCTGACTCTTTGCGACCCCATGGACTGCAGCACGCCAGGCCTCCCTGTCCATCACCAACTCCCAGAGTTTACTCAAACTCATGTCCATGAGTCAGTGATGCCATCCAACCATCTCATCCGCTGTCGTCCCCTTTTCCTCTCGCCTTCAATCTTTCCCAGCACCAGGGTCTTATCAAATGAGTCAGCACTTTGCATCAGGTAGCCAAAGTATTGGAGCTTTAGCTTCAGCATCAGTCCTTCCAATGAATATTCAGGACTGATCTCCTTTAGGATGAACTGGTTAATTCTCCTTGCAGTCCAAGGGACTCTCAAGAGTCTTCTCCAATACCACAGTTCAAAAGTATCAATTCTTCAGTGATTCACTTTTTTTTATAGTCCAACTCTCACATCCATACATGACCACTGGAAAAACCATAGCCTTGACTAAACGGATCTTTGTTGGCAAAGTACTGTCTCTGCTTTTTAATATGCTGTCTAGGCTGGTCATAACTTTCCTTCCAAGGAGTAAGCGTCTTTTAATTTCATGGCTGCAGTCGCCACCTGCAGTGACATTGGAGCCCAAAAAAATAAAGTCTGCCAATGTTTCCACTGTTTCCCCATCTATATGCCATGAAGTGATGGGACCGAATGCCATGATCTTAGTTTTCTGAAAGTTGCGCTTTAAGCCAACTTTTCCACTCTCCTCTTTCACTTTCATCAAGAGGCTCATTGTTACTTCTTTGCTTTCAGCCATAAGGGTTGTGTCATCTGCATATCTGAAGTTATTGATATTTCTCCCAGCAATCTTGATTCCAGCTTGTGCTTCAACAGCCTAGCATTTCTCATGATGTGCTCTATATATAAGTTATTAAGCACTATGACAATATTCAGCCTTGATGTACTCTTTTCCGATTTCGAACCAGTCTGTTGTTCCATGTCCAGTTCTAACTGTTGATTTCTGACTTGCATACAGATTTCTCAAGAGGCAGGTCAGGTGGTCTGGTATTCCCATCTCTTTCAGAATTTTCCACAGTTTATGATGATCCACACAGTCAAAGGCTTTGGCATAGTCAATAAAGCAGAAATAGATGTTTTTCTGGAACTCTCTTGCTTTTTCCATGATCCAGCAGATGTTGGCAATTTGATCTCTGGTTCCTATGCCTTTTCTAAAAGCAGCTTGAACATCTGGAAGTTCATGGTTCACGTATTGTTGAGGCCTGGCTTGGAGAATTTTGAGCATTACTTTACTAGCGTGTGAGATGAGTGCAATTATGCGGTAGTTTGAGCATTCTTTGGCATTACTTTTCTTTGGAATTGGAACAAAAACTGACCTTTTCCAGTCCTGTGGCCACTGCTGAGTTTTCCAAATTTGCTTCCATATTGAGTGCAGCACTTTCACAGCACCATCTTTGAGGATTTGAAACAGCTCAACTGGAATTCCATCACCTCAATTAGCTTTGTTCATAGTGATGCTTCCTAAGGCCCACTTGACTTCATAGTCCAGGATGTCTGGCTCTAGGTGAGGGATCACACCATCGTGATTATCTGGGTGGTGAAGATCTTTTTTGTACAGTTCTTCTGTGTATTCTTGCCACCACTTCTTAACATCTTTTGCTTCTGTTAGGTCCATTTCATTTCTGTCCTTTACTGAGCCCATCTTTGCATGAAATGTTCCCTTGGTATTTCTAATTATCTTGAAGAGATCTCTAGTCTTTCCCATTCTATTGTTTTCCTCTATTTCTTTGCACTGATCACTAAGGAAGGCTTTCTTATCTATCCTTGCTATTCTTTGGAACTCTGGATTCAAATGGGTATGTCTTTACTTTTCTCCTTTGTTTTTCACTTTTATTCTTTTCACAGCTATTTGTAAGCCCTCCTCAGACAGCCATTTTGCTTTTTTGCATTTCTTTTTCTTGGGGATGGTCTTGATCCCTGTCTCCTGTACAATGTCATGAACCTCCATCCATAGTTCATCAGGCACTCTCTCTATCAGATTAGTCCCTTAAATCTATTTCTCACTTCCACTGTTTAATCATAAGAGATTTGATGTGGGTCATACTTGGATGGTCTAGTGGTTTTCCCTACTTTCTTCAATTCAAGTCTGAATTTGGCAATAAGGTGTTCATGATCTGAACCATAGTCAGCTCCTGGGTTTGTTTTTGCTGACTGTATAGAGCTTCTCCATCTTTGGCTGTAAACAATATAATCAATCTGATTTTGGTGTTGACCATCTGGTGATGTCCCTGTGTAAAATTTTCTCTTGTGTTGTTGGAAGAGGGTGTTTGCTATGACCAGTGCATTCTCTTGGAAAAATTCTATTATCCTTTGCCCTGCTTCATTATGTACTCCAAGGCCAAATTTGCCTGCTACTCCAGGTGTTTCTTGACTTCCTACTTTTGAATTCCAGTCCCCTATAATGAAAAGGACATCTTTTTTGGGTGTTAGTTCTAGAAGGTCTTGTAGGTCTTCATAGAACTGTTCAACTTCAGCTTCTTCAGCATTACTGTTTGGGGTAATGACTTGGATTACCATGATATTGAATGGTTTTCCTTGGAAACAAACAGAGATCATTCTGTCATTTTTGAGATTGCATCCACGTACTGCATTTCGGACTCTTTTGTTGACTATGATGGCTACTTCATTTCCTCTGAGGGATTCTTGCACACAGTAGTAGATATAATGGTCATCTGAATTAAATTCACCCATTCCAGTCCATTTTAGTTCTCTGATTCCTAGAATGTTGATGTTCCCTCTTGCTATCACCTGTTTGACCATTTCCAATTTGCCTTGATTCATGGACCTAACAGTCCAGGTTCCTATGCAATATTGCTCTTTACAGCATCGGACCTTGCTTCCATCACCGGTCACATTTGTTGTGGTAGGAATACTTAATATGAGGTCTACTTTCTTAATTTTAAGTGTTCAAATACATTAACATTGGGGCTTCCTTGGTGGCTCAGTGATAAAGAATTCACCTGCTATGCAGGAAAGGTTTGTTTGATCCCTGGGCTGGGAATATCCCCTGGAGAAGGAAAGGGCAAGCCACTCTAGTATCCTTGCCTGGGCAATCCCATAGACAGAGGAGTCTAGCAGGCTACAGTCCACAGGGTCACAAAAGAATCAGACACAATTTAGCAACTGAACACACACACACACACACACACACACACACACACACAATGACTTTCCTGGTGGCTCAGACAGTAAATAATCCGCCTCCAATGCGAGAGACCCAGGTTCAGTCCCTAGGTTGGGAAGATTCTCTGGAGAAGGGAAAGGCTACCCACTGCAGTATTCTTGCCTGGGAAATCCCATGGACAGAGGAGCCTGGTTCTACAGTTCATGGAGTCACAAAGAGTCAGACATGACTGAGCAACTAATACTTTCACTGCTTTCGTAAGTACAGTGTTGTTAAAACTATGGTGATCAACCAATAAGACATAACATTCTTAAGAGGAAGGTAATAAAATAAAGAACCTCTAAAATCCTCCCCAGTACATGGCATTCTATAAAACAAACAAACAAACAAAAAACTAGACACACAAAGAAGCAGGAAATTGCTAAAAACATCAATCTCAGAAATGATATTGGAACTGGCAAACAACAATTTCAAAATATCCCCAGCAAGAAGCTAAATATTTATTAATTAAGGTTGTGGTGAGGATCAAGTAAAATCACGTACACACAAGTGTTTAAAACCAAAATGTTTCTGTCCACTTAGATATTGCTAGAAAAACACTATACATTCTTAGTAACTACTGATTTCTTGATGTTGTGAACACCATTCTCAAAAATAATTATTTCAAAGAGTTGGACACCACTGAGAAACTGAATTACTTCAAACTAATATATTAGAATGAGACTATGAGAACTATAGTTTTATTTCACATGAATTACATTCCAAATATGTCTTCCTAAGAATATACCTTGGTTTCTGCAACTGAACTTTTGTCTTAATCAGTGGTATAGTAAGCTATTTAGAGTATGGTCTGCAAAAGTTACCTAATTTTAATCATAATAGATGACTTCTATTCATTTAGCCTTGCAAATATGGCTTTTCATGCACATTTGCTAAATTCTGTATAGAGTTTGCTGTTATTCACCATTTATTGACATTAATATAAGGATTTGAGGGATTCATGGGGTTGCAAAGAGTCGGACACGACTGAGCGACTGAACTGAACTGAACTGAAGGCTAAAAGATGAAAAATTCTTAGGAACTATAAAACCTGTTAATAGTTCAAACTGGGAAAATGAAATATTACAGGTAGCAAAATGCAGCAAGTATTAAAGAGAACATAGGTGCTAAAACATTACAAGGAAAATGCTATGTCTAAGAAATTTCAGTAAATTATTGTTATCATGAAAAGGCACTTATGTGCCCTCCTGCACCTGCAACTCTTTAGAAAGTGAACAAAACAAATTAGATGATAATCTGCTTTAAGTATAAAAATATGATGTGTTGATAGGTTTTATGAATAAGGAGTTTAGTATATACATTTAGTGTATTGGAAAAAAATGTATGTTCATAATACTCAGGTTTTTAGGGTAGTATGTAATCATTATGCGACATTATTCACCTTTGAAACTTCAGCAATGACACTGTAGGATAATGAAAGCTTGAGGGAAATAAATAAATAAAATTAAATGAAATAAAATAAGTAAGTAAATAAGTAAGTGTTCTATTACTTGGAATGGAAAGCTACTGAAATCATCATTCTCAAGGCCCTTTCCTGGGCTATATTTCAACAATGTCACTTAAGAAGTAGAAGAAAAACATCACTCCCTAACATTTCTCCCTGCCTAATGCAGTTCCATAAAAATATTTCATAGTTAATCAATAGTTATTAATTTCTATACAATATGCTTTTTAGTTCATTCACTCACTCATTCATCTATAAATTCCCATGTTCCAATTATTCACTGAACGTCTCTCTGCCTCTCTGGCAGGATTCTAGTTACTGAGGATAAAGCAAAGAGTAAGACATTCAAAGTTTCTGCAAAAATGGCTTCTGCACTCTAATCAGGAGAGCCAGAAACTATGAAATAAATAGATCAGATAATTTCAGATGTCAGAATTACACTGGAAAAAAAAATGCAGGATTTTAAATCAAGTGAATGAGAACTGCTTTTAGATCTCAGGAATGGCAGAGAACTGAATGTCGATAAAAAGCAGGCTAGGTCAAGATGTTGGAAAACGGTGTTCCAGGCAGAGGGAACTGCAAGTGAAAAGGTTTAAAATTGAAGGAATAAAAAGCAGACCAGTGTGGCCAGAGTTGAGTGAGTAGGGATTTGAAATTTGACTAGAAGTGTAGTGAGAAGCCAGTGGAGAACCACCATACGATCTCATTATCTAAATTTAAAGATTTTAAGTATTCAGTTCAGTTCAGTCGCTCAGTCGTGTCTGACTCTTTGCGACCCCATGAATCGCAGCACTGCCAGGCCTCCCTGTCCATCACCAACTCCCGGAGTTTACCCAAACCCATGTCCATCGAGTTGGTGATGCCATCCAGCCATCTCATCCTCTGTCGTCCCCTTCTCCTCCTGCCCCCAATTCTTCCCAGCATCAGGGTCTTTTCCAATGAGTCAACTCTTCGCATGAGGTGGCCAAAGTATTGGAGTTTCAGCTTCAACATCAGTCCTTCCAATGAACACCCAGGCTGATCTCCTTTAGGATGGACTGGTTGGATCTTCTTGCAGTTCAAGGGACTCTCAAGCATCTTCTTCAACACCACAGTTCAAAAGCATCAGTTCTTCGGTGCTCAGCTTTCTTCAATGTAAGTATTAGATAAACAAAAAGTACTAAATCATAGTTCCACAACCTGATGAATTAAAAAAAAAAAAAACACACACACATCTTAGTAATAAATAGTCACATAAAAATAGAACATTAGGAAATTCCCTAATATTCCAGTGGTTAGTACTCAGAGCTTCCTCCACAAGGCACAGGTTCAATCCCTGGTCGGGGGGGTTGGTGCAGGTGAACTAAGATACCTCATGCCCCTCAATGCAGTAAAAAAAAAAAAAAAAAAAAGCACAATAGCATTCCAGAAGTCCAACATACCACTATCCCACCAAAAGTAACCATGACTCTCTGCCGTCTAGCTTAGTTTTGCCTCTCTTTGAACTTTTATAAGTGGAATTGTATCATATGTGTTTAGCTCCTTTTGGTCAACATTGGGTCTGTGAGGTTCATTCATGTTGTTGCCTGTACTATGTATCTCAATTAATTTTTCTGCTCTTCTATTGACTGAACAGCTGCTTTTATCTTGGATAAATGAGCTTTCTTAGTATTATCAAAAAGTTTTCCAAAACACAAGAACAATCTGCTCTCATCTGCCATGTGTGTGTGTTATAGTCACTCTACACGCTCTCTAGCACTTCATGTTGTTAAACAGTTTTTTTAAATTTAATTGTTGCCATTCTACTGTCAATGTTGTAATGTCTCATTATGATTTTTAAAAGTATCCATTTTATAGTTTCATTTTATTTTTCATATATTTTATGTATTTAACAGAGAAGAAAATGTTTCATTTTTAAGGTTATAGAACAACGAATTTTCACAAATGTAAATACTCACATAGTCACCACTACAATCAAAATATTTTACCTTCATCATCCAAAAACATCTCTCCCATCCACATGCAATTAACCCTACCAGCACATGGCCCTGGGTAACTACCAAAGAGTTTTGGTCACAGTAGACAGTTTTGCCTATTCTATAATTTCATATATGAAGGATCATACTGAAGACAATATTTTGTTCTTCATATTCATTCACATTGCTGTGTGTATCATCAGTTTTTTCATTTTTATTGCAAAATAGTATCACAGTGTATGGATATACCACAGAATGTTATCCAGTTTCTATCTAGTCATCTGTTGATGGATATTGAGTGATTAACGTTTCATCTAGGATTTGTACCTTTTCTGTTCATGAGAGAGTGACATTGCCTCTGCTTTTTATTTTCTTGTAAAGTTATCCTCAGATACTTTGATATCAAAGTAATTCTGGCCCCAAGTGGTATTGGGAAAGTCAAACAACTACATGCAAATCAATAAAATTAGAACACTCCATCACACCATATACAAAAATAAGCTCAAAATGGTTTAAAGGCCTAAATATAAGTTTTGACATCATAAAACTCCTAGAACATAGGCAAAACATTCTCTGACGTAAAATCCTACCCATATTTTATTAGATAAATCTCTGAAAGCAAAAATAAATAAATAGGACTTAATCAAACTTATAGGTTTGTATGGCAAAGGAAATCATCCACAAAATGAAAAGACAACCTACGGAATGGGAGAAAATATTGGTAAATGATGCAACCAACAAAGGATTGATATCCAAAATATAAAACAGCTCATACAATTCAATATAAAAAAATTAAAAATGGGCAGAAGACCTAAATAGACATCTCTACAAAGAAGAAGGGCTTCCCTGGTGTCTCAAATGATAAAGAATCTGCCTGTGCTGCAGGAGACCTGGGTTCGATTCATGGGTTGGGAAGATCCCCTGGAGAAGGGAATGGCAACCCACTCTGGTATTCTGGCCTGGAGAATACCCATGGCCAGAAGAGCCTGGTGGGCTACAGACGTGGGATCACAAAGAGTTGGACACAGCTGAGCAACTAACCTTCATTCATTCCAAAGAAGAAATACAGATGACCAACAGGCACAAAAAGATGCTCAACATCACTAATTATTAAAAGAAATGTAAATTAAAACCAAAATAAACTGTTACTTCATACTAGTCAGAATGGATATCATAAAAAGTCTACAAACAATAAATGCTGGAGAGGGCATGGAAAGAAGGGAACCCCTCTACACTGTTGGTAGGAATGTAAATTGGTACAGCCACTATGGAGAACAGTATAAAGGTTCCTTTAAAAACTAAAAGTAGAGTTACTTTATGATCCTGCAATTCTACTCCTGGGTATCTATCTGGAGAAAACCATAATTTGAAAGGATACATACACCCTAATGTTCATTGCATTAATATTTTCAATAGCCAAGACATGGAAGCAACCTAAATGTCCATCAACAGGTGAATGGAAGAAGATATGGTACATTTGTGTAATGGAATAATACTCAGCCATAAAAATAAATGAAATCATTTGCAGCAACATGGATGGACCTAGAGATTATCATACTAAGTCAGAGAAAGACAAATATTTTTTGATACCACTTACATGTGGAATCTAAAAAATACTACATTAATCTATATATAATACAGAAATAGGCTCTCAGACATAGAAAACAAAGTTATGGTTACCAAAGGGAAAAGGAAAAGGAGGGGAGGAATAAATTAAGAGTATGGGGTTAATAGATACAAACTACTATATATAAAATAGATAAACAATAAGGATTTACTATAGCACAGGGAACTATATTCAATATCTTGTAATAGCCTATAATGAAAAAAATCTGAAAAAAATATTTTTAGAAAGTGATTCTGAACTGAATCACTTTGCTGTACACCTGAAACTAACACAATATAGTAAATCAATGATACTTCAATACAAATAAAAAATTACAACAGAAAATCATGCTGACCTCACAAAACAGATTAGGAAGTGGTCTCTCTTTTTCTTTTCTCTGGAAATGTTTGCATAAGAGTGATGTTAGTTCTCAACTGTGAAAATATATGTGACTAGAGTTTTCTTACATGGAAATTTTTGAATTACAAATTCCATTTCTATACAAAGCACTTCTATAAATAAGTAAGAGGGAGAAAATTCAGTGTTTATAAAATAGGCAACAGTCCTGAGTGGGAACTTTATAATAGTTATTCAAAGGGCCAAAATCTTTTTATAGTGCCCAACTTCATCATTCGTCTGGGAGGCGTAAATTAACTCCACAATGAAACATATTAACTACCACTCAAATTGTCAAAACAATTGATGGAAAATGTCAGATGATGGGGAAGGATACAAAGCAACTAGACACCCATACAGTGCACTTTACAAAAGTGGATATACTAATTGCCAATACACACACACAAAAGTGTACAACCATTTTAGTTTTCTGGGAAATGTCAATTAAAACCACAATGAGATTCCTCTACTTATAACACACACACACACACAGGCAAAGATTTTAAAAGACAGATAATTTAAAGTATTGTTCAAGAAGTGTAACAATGGGTACACAGATACACTTTGTGAGCATAACTACTTTGAAAAACTAGGTATTAGCAATTATGATTAAATATATTCATAGGATATGATGATGACAATCTAGTCCAGGATATATACTGAGTATCCCCCATGTGATCAAAGATACATTTATAAGGATGTCCATGATAGCATTGTTTAGAACAACTCAAATGTTCATGAACAGTAGAACAGATAAATTAATTGCAGAATGAAAGAGTGGGAAATATACAAAAGTCACTGGTACATAGAAAGATGATGACATGTGAGACGAGTACCATGAAGAATCCTTGTTATAGAAAAGTCTTTGTTTGGCTTTTGATTCTGATCTCTGTAAGAAATTTATCATTAGCCTCCACTGGTACAGGGCTTCCCTGGTGGCTCAGATGGTAAGGAGTCTGCCCACAACACAGGAGATCCAGGTTCGATCCCTGAGTCAGGAAGATCCCCTGGAGAAGGGAATGGCAACTTACTCCAGTATTCTTGCCTGGAGAATTCCATGGACAGAGGAGCCTGGTGGGCTACAAACCATGGGGTCGTAAAGAGTCGGACGTGACTGAGCAACTAACACACACTTTCCATTGGTATATCTGAATGAGCATTGGGGAGTTTGCCCTCCTTGGATTCTGTAGAGCTTTTATAAGTTGCCTCAATATATGACTAGTTTAAACACAAAGGTATCTTTCTTTGTTAATTACATTGTCCCCTAAACTTAGTGCATTTTTTATATATTTACTCCATAGACAAGAAAACACAGGTTTTTAATCTCTGTTCCCTGTTTTTAATCTCATGTTCCTTCTATTTCTGCTTGAAGACTGATTCCTGAATGGGCTAATGTCTTATTTTTGAATACTGTGTTAAAAGCAGCAAACAATAAAAATCACACTATTAATGTTCTGGCCATTGCCAACAATACACTGGCCAGACTCAGGAGACAAGTGTTCTAGCTTCATTTATACGAGTTGTAGATTGTATACCTGTATGTACTTTGAATGAGGATTATCTAAAGCATATGTATGGGGCTTGAGTGAGTAAATGATCTGAAACTTCTAACCATTCTAAATCTGAGGCTATAGGAAAGAAACTATGCACTGTCCCTTAAGAATGAACACAGAATCTCTAAAATTGAGGTGGATAAAGGCTTTTGCTTTATTCTTGAGTAGATTTGTGAATGAAAAAGATTCCAATATTAAATGCAGGAAGCCAAAAGCATTATCTCAGGGCCACATATGCCTCTTTTTGTCTTTTGGCAAAAGAAAAAGTGTCTGACCCACTATTTTTTTCATTCAGGAGCTGAAAATCTTCAATAAAGCACAAAGTCTCAATTCTAGAAAAAACAGAGTTCAAATGAATAATATAATATGGAACAGAAACAGGTGCATGTGAAAATAAAATGCAATTTCATAGCTGGATGAAAATCATATACTTCAGCATCAAGATGACAACCCTATTTTGGAGCCATAATTGTTATTCTTGTAGCAGCAGAGGCAGTTTTTATTCAGCATGCTTCTGTGTGTGTGTGTGAAAGAGAGAAAATTATCAGAAGCTTATTATATTTTTATACATATTACCTACACCTATGCATGTATTGAATATATTTCTAAAATATTCCATATATATACATATATATTACTCTGTATATATATATGCAAATGTTATTACTTTGTAATAAAATATTTATTGCCAAAACTATAAAAATGATTATTTAAAATTGATAACATTTTGTGTTCTTTAGTTAAAAGTCTTAGTTCACATTTCAGGCCTATGAAAAATACTTATCTAATAACACATTTATCCCAAAATACATAGAAGTTCCAAGCAGGCTTCTATAGAAGAATAATTACATACTTAAAGTCACTAATAGTTCAAAAATTTTTATATCTTACATCAATAAACAAAATGTGATTAAACAAAATCTTTAGCCTAAAGTGCATTATTTTCACTTGTCAAAATAAAAGGCTTAAAATCTATGAATTTTTAGGTACATATACTGAATTTTTACAACTAGTCATTTGTTTATTCTCTTATAGTACACACATTATGTGTGTGTGTATGTGTGTATACACCTATAAAAACATCCAAGGTAAATTTTACTTTTTTAAAAAAATGGTTTAATTCATCTTTAAATTAATCTATTTTGCGTGGTTACTGGATTGCAGTTCTTGAGGACCATGACTCTCTTTTTTCTCCATAAGCTTTTATGTGTTTTAATTGAAACATATTGAGTTTGAAAAAAAAAATCATGTTTTCATTAGTTTAGAATTAAAATACAAAGAAGTATATCTTGGAGATGTTATATTTCTATAACAGAGAAATAGCTAGTGGAAGTCTTTTGGTTTTCTTTTTGTATTTGTTAAATTGGTTTCACTCCTTTGCACTTTGAAAAGACACAAGGTTAACTTTATTCTAATTGATGCTTCTAAATAAATCTGCTTGGATTTAACAGTGATTTTTTCTGACAGATATCTTTGTTCAACCAACTTCTTTCCTCAAGTTGAATCAACCTAGTGCAACAACAACAAAAAATCTCATGGTGTTTGACACTTTTTAAATCAAGTTTGAAAAAATATTTGCTATTTAACCACTGTTACAGATAATTTTATCCATTCATTAAACATTTAAGCAGTAACCTAAAAGATACTCAAGGAAATTCACAGGAAAAAATTAAGATCAGAAGCAATTAGTGCTACCACTCATGAAAAGCATTGTTTTTATTTTTCTTTCCCGTTTATAACTTGAATTACAAAAAGATATTTATCTTGTGATACTACAAACAACTCTCCTGTTTTTCTTGTTCAGCTTGCTTCCCTCAACTGAAACAAGAATGTGCTTGTCAAATACTTTGCAGAACAGAGGCCTCTGGACATTTCATCATATTTTTCAAAATGTATAAATCACTTGCAACCAGTTTCAGAGGAAGCATCTTCAAATCTTGGTAATATATAAGCAAGCTAACTAAACTACTAAGAATAGAAATACTTACATGTAACCACTTTTTCATAAAAAAAATGTTAAAGATACCTTGCCATATAGAATTTTGACATATAATATTTCTCAATTGAGTTGTTAATTATAATTTGACAAATATTTAGAGACACAAATGGTAGCTTGCATAGTTGGTATATGTGAAGCATTTCTTTACTTTATAATTTAAGTGAATAATTTTTCACTTGAGTATTTAAAATAAAATACAGTATTTTTTAAACCATGAGAGTAACTTTAAAAAATCTGTCAAGTTATTTTCTATGCAGATCAAATTAATTACAGGTTGGAATGGTTGAATTCATTTATTAAGGAAACTTCCAAAACATATTTTTTAAATATTTAAGTAATTTTTCTTTTTACAAATGAATTTAAAAATTGAAAGAATCTTAAAGTGCCCACTTCCTGCTCTTTGTTTTAGAAACAAAAACTGATCTGTGGGTGATAAGTTACCTACTGCACCAATGAGGATTTACCTTATAAGTAATGTAGGCAAGCTAAGAATCAGAAACAGAAAAATAACTATTGGAAGAATATCAGGAAACTCATAGAGTTGAGAAGAAGGCCAAAGAATCAGAATAGTAAAATAACAGACATGTAGGAAATGGCACTCCACTCCAGTACTCTTGCCTGGAAAATCCCATGGATGGAGGAGCCTGGTAGGCTGCAGTCCATGGGGTCGCTAAGAGTCGGACACGACTGAGTGACTTCACTTTCACTTTCATGCATTAGAGAAGGAAATGGCAACCCACTCCAGTGTTCTTGCCTGGAGAATCCCAGGGATGGGGGAGCCTGATGGGCTGCCGTCTACGGGGTCGCACAGAGTTGGACACGACTGAAGTGATTTAGCAGCTTAGCAGGAAGATAGGCTACTTAGTCAAATTCAGGAAGACCTCAGCTAGCACCGCTGTTCCCGAATAAATGGCCCTGAAACAAGTAGACTCAGGATACTTAACTGTTGCATCCACACCATGTGGTTTTTCTGCTTCCCTTGGTCTTTTTGTAATGCCTTCAAGTTAAAAACTCTCAGGCTCCACTCTTATGCAGAGTAAAGTAAGCCAGAAAGAGAAAACAAATATTAAAATATATTAACACATATATATGGAATCTAGAAAAATGGACACAGCAGGAGAGAGGGTGGGATGAATTGAGAGAGTAGCATTGAAACTTACACATTACCATATGTAAAACAGATAGCTAGTGGGAAGCTGCTGCATACATAACACAGGAAGCTCAACAGCGAGCTTTGTGATGACCTAGAGGGGAGGGAAAATCAGAGATACCAAAGGAACATTTCATGCAAAGATGGGCTCGATAAAGGACAGAAATAGTATGGACCTATCAGAAGCAGAAGATATTAAGAAGAGATGGCAAGAATACACAGAAGAACTGTACGAAAAAGATCTTCACCACCCAGATAATCAAGATGGTGTGATCACTGACCTAGAGCCAGACATCCTGGAATGTGAAGTCAAGTGGGCCTTAGAAAGCATCACTACGAACAAAGCTAGTGGAGGTGATGGAATTCCAGTTGAGCTATTTCAAATCCTGAAAGATGATGCTGTGAAAGTGCTGCACTCAATATGCCAGCAAATTTGGAAAACTCAGCAGTGGCCACAGGACTGGAAAAGGTCCATTTTCATTCCAATCCCAAAGAAAGGCAATGCCAAAGAATGCTCAAACTACTGCACAATTGCACTCATCTCACACGCTAGTAAAGTAATGCTCAAAATTCTCCAAGCCAGGCTTCAGCAGTATGTGAACCGTGAACTTCCAGATGTTCAAGCTGGTTTTAGAAAAGGCAGAGGAACCAGAGATCAAATTGCCAACATCCGCTGGATCATGGAAAAAGCAAGAGAGTTCCAGAAAAACATCTATTTCTGCTTTATTGACGATGCCAAAGCCTTTGACTGTGTGGATCACAATAAACTGTGGAAAATTCTGAAAGAGATGGGAATACCAGACCACCTGATCTGCCTCTTGAGAAATTTGTATGCAGGTCAGGAAGCAACAGTTAAAACTGGACATGGAACAACAGACTGGTTCCAAATAGGAAAAGGAGTTCGTCAAAGCTGTATATTGTCACCCTGCTTATTTAACTTATATGCAGAGTACATCATGAGAAACGCTGGGCTGGAAGAAGCACAAACTGCAATCAAGATTGCCGGGAGAAGTATCAATAACCTCAGATATGCAGATGACACCACCCTTACGGCAGAAAGTGAAGAGGAACTAAAAAGCCTCTTGATGAAAGTGAAAGTGGAGAGTGAAAAAGTTGGCTTAAAGCTCAACATTCAGAAAACGAAGATCATGGCATCTGGTCCCATCACTTCATGGGAAATAGATGGGGAAACAGTGGAAACAGTGTCAGACTTTATTTTTCTAGGCTCCAAAATCACTACAGATGGTGACTGCAGCCATGAAATTAAAAGACGCTTACTCCGGGGAAGGAAAGTAATGACCAACCTAGATAGTATATTCAAAAGCAGAGACATTACTTTGCCAACAAAGGTTCGTCTAGTCAAGGCTATGGTTTTTCCAGTGGTCATGTATGGATGTGAGATTTGGACTGTGAAGAAGGCTGAGCGCTGAAGAATTGATGCTTTTGACCTGTGGTGTTGGAGAAGACTCTTGAGAGTCCCTTGGACTGCAAGGAGATCCAACCAGTCCATTCTGAAGGAGATCAGCCCTGGGATTTCTTTGGAAGGAATGATGCTAAAGCTGAAACTCCAGTACTTTGGCCACCTGAAGCGAAGAGTTGACTCATTAGAAAAGACTGTGATGCTGGGAGGGATTGGGGGCAAGAGGAGAAGGGGACAACAGAGGATGAGATGGCTGGTTGGCATCACTGACTCGATGGACCTAAGTCTGAGTGAACTCCAGGAGTTGGTGATGGACTGGGAGGCCTGGCATGCTTTGATTCATGGGGTCGCAAAGAGTCAGACATGACTGAGCGACTAATCTGATCTGATCTGATCTGAGAGGGGTGGGATGGAGAAGGAAATGGCAACCCACTCCAGTGTTCTTGCCTGGAGAATCCCAGGGACGGGAGAGCCTAGTGGGCTGCCATTTATGGGGTCGCACAGAGTCTGACATGACTGAAATGACTTAGCAGAAGGGTGGGATGGGGTGGGAAGTTCAAGAGGGAGGGGACATAGGTATACTTATGGCTGATTCATGCTGATGTATGGCAGAAACAACAACACAACACTAAAACAATTATCCTCCAATTAAAAATGAATTAAAAAAGAATCTTAGGCTCAGGACACCCTAATTGCCAAGCTTATGTCATGCACCTATGTCATGGCTAGAGGTAAAGGGAGAAAATATGATCCATGGTGAATTTTGTAGTAAAATGCAGGGCCCTTCCTCTGCCTACCAGGATTAACTCAAGTGGAGAATTGCCCCTCCTACTCCCCCCAAAAAGTGTTATTTAGATGCTGAGTTCCAAAAATAATAAGTGCACACCACAGACTTTCCAATATCCAAATCCATCCTTTCTTATTTAAATGTCCAAAACCAATGAGCCATGTTCACTTACTATAAACACTAACAATCTCTTTGTTGTTTAGTCACTCAGTCGTGTCTGACTCTCTGCGACCCCTTGGACTGCAGCACGCCAGGATTCCCTGTCCTTCACCATCTTCAACAATCTCTAGGCGATGTTAGATTGTTATAAGTCACCATCTCTAGGTGATGCCTCAGTATTTGGTAAAGATTTTGTATCAGTGTTTTAAATCGCCCCATCACTGTGTATCCCACTTACATTAGAAAGAAAGAAAAGAAGAAAGACCAATTATTTAAAGTATCTTCCTGTTTGTGACACAACAAACAGGGTAGGAAACATGGGGGAGAGGGTCATTCTCTATTTTTGCAATTGTTCACCAGATTGCAGGTATTTACAAGGTTTCCCATTACCCATTCTGTTTCCATTTCTTCAGCAGTTTCCTGAGCTGATTAAAAAGTTATTAGGCACATTATTTACTGCTAAGTGGTGTAGGGGGTCAGAATAAGCCTCCCCCAAAACGTGGCACTTTTTCTTGAGGTTTATTTTGAGCTAAAGGTAATTGAGACCCCGAGGGCTCAAGATGAACTATGGACCCTCCCTTAACTACCTAGGAGAATTTAAACTGAGGAACTTTCCCAGAAGAGAGTTATTACTGGAGATAAACTTTATCTAGGTGGCCCCTTCTGTATGGTGGGGCAAACATCTAAATTCCAAACTGTTCCCCTACTGACCTATGGATGACCCTCCTGTCCTTGGAAGCCCCAGGCCCTACCCCATGCCTTAGCTCAGACTGTGTGTATGTCTCATTTCACTTTTCTGTCTCTGACCCTCTCGTGTGTGGGGTTCCTATACATATGAAATTCAATTTGATTTTCTCCTGTTAATCTGTGTCATGTTAATTTAATTCTTACACCAGCCAGAACCCAGAGAGGGAGAGTAAAGTTTTCTTCTGCTTTGACCATGGTTTGATCGCTCAGAGACTTTCTTTCATAAAGCTGCAGTGGTTTTCCATCATCAGTTGCTTCCAGACAATGCAGTGTAAGGAGTCGCTCATGGGTCATCTGAATTTCATAAACACCGCTCTTTACCTCTGTTGTATATCAGCAACCTTATTTCCCCTTAATAATTAAGATCAATCACTCCAATCAGTGCCATAACCTCTCCCTACTCACCCCCCTCCCCCCCCTTTTTTTTTGCCTGTTTACGCAATGGCATTAAAAGGCTGAAACCTCTAGGTGTCATTTAGAATTTAAGAGAAATATATTGCACAGTGGAAGCATGCATTTTAGGATACTAAAATGAGAACCTAGAGGTATGACGATCTGAAGTATGAAGTAACACTGAGTGATTCAGATTTAATCGTGAGAGCAAGCATCTCCACTCCATCCAGTTTATTACATGAATGCTGACTAGGGACCAGCAGCATTATATATTATGCACAGATTTAGGTTTTATATGGCATCCTTGAAGACAGTACAGTCTTATCCCTTTCAAGTCTCTGATGATCCAGTTAAATCATAAGCCATTTGTGTCAGCTGATGAATTGCTATTTAGAGTTAGCTCTGGCCATCCTATCTTTTTAAGTAAGGTGAACTATTAACTGGGCCATTTAAAATTTTGACCACGAGGAAGAATGTCCCTTCTGGGCTATTTCTATCAAACATAACACGATCCTCAACGTCTGGCACGGGCCATCCTATCATTCAGAACTATCTATAATCCGGGCTCAGACATTATCCTCAGTTCATATGTTTTGAATCAACCATGAAGCTGACTTAGAAAAAACAGCTCAAGTTATAACCGTCCCCTTTTAAGCCTACACCCTGCCTGAGAAGAGTGAGCTGGTGTTCTCGGTCCATATTACTGGGGGTAATGTTTGTTGTCAGAGTCAGTTCAAAAAAGGCCCTTAAGAAATGGCACACTGCGTACACGGGGTGAGCGGTGAGAAAAAAGAGGATTTTACTCCAGGGCAGGGGGATGAGAAGGGTGTGGGCAGGATTGTATACTGAAATGCTTACCCGGGGCAGTTGATAATATAAATTAGTGCCTCTATCATAGCTGCTAGATGGCAAAGAATAGTGAACACCCTGTTTACTTAAGAGCTCATTCAACTATTAGTCCTCCTTAAAGGAACCACAGTTTTGTTCGGATATCCAGCTTCTGCCACAGTCACGTGACTCATGGGAAACTGGGTCTGATTGGTTCAGGAATATTTGGAGACTTAATATTGTGATTAAGTCTGCTTGTGAGCTCATGGAAATATTTCTTCACTCCCAGGAGAGCAGAAAAATCATCTCAGCTTCCTCTGGGCACTGTTACATAGATATGCTGCCGAGTTTTCTGAAGTTATCCATCTCAAAAGGTAGCCAGCTTTGTGGAATGAAGATGGAGAGCTGGAAAGAAACTATATCCCCGACAACATCACTGAGCTATTTAAATGCCTCACCCTGAAGCCCTCCTGCAGTCTCTCTGAGCTTTGTGATATATAGTATAATGTATTTACTTATTTTTTAATACACTTTGAGGTGGAGATTCTGCCACTTGTGGGTGAAAGCATATTAACTGACAGGATGGGAGATGAAATATCTTGTCTTATTGGCTTTCATGAGTGGAGGCAGATCTTTTCCTCTCAAGACTTACATTACTAGTCATGGGATACAAGTATGAACAATTCAGAACTTAAGCCTCTATTACAAAGATGTCCTGTTCTTGCTCTGCACATTGAATCTCTCAGAGCAACACAAGAGAGCCTTTACATGGGCAGTCCTTCTTGATTCTGTCCTCCAAACGATATGAGTTAAGAGCCTCTTTGTGGCTCTTGGCTCAGTATTAATCGCAGGCAGGGGGATAATTATAAGGTTGGATTTACAGGAAAAAAATGTATTTAAAAGTAACGTGATAAATTTCTTCTCAGTTAAATTAGGGATTTTAATTAATTGCTAATCAGCAAACAGTACTGTCAAGGCTATGCTATCTTTTGTCATCCAGAAAGCCACACGGGTGTTTCTGTTTGAAGAAAGCATGTGACTAAGACACTGTAAAACTATTTCTTTAATAGGTGCATTTCATATCAAGTGGAATATGCATTTGTTGGGTGTGGAAAGATAAGAGGGAAAAAATATGTGTAAAACAATAACTGCATAGAATTTCTTGGGAAAATTAAGACATACTGTTGACTATAGGAAGCTTATAAATTGGTAACTACTGTCAAAATACATTATCAATTGGCAGAATATATCTAGCTTTATGAATCTAGAATATATAGGATTTTGAAGAAACAATTTCTCAATAAATTTTGAAAAAGTTTTTTTACTAGGACTAAAAACTTACCCTAGAAGAAAACTCAAGATGTAACAATAAGCAGTCTCTAATTTAGAGGAATTGCCCATGAACTACTCATTTCGTATCATCCATGATGAAGAAGAATAAATGGTACCAATGAAAGAGAATTTAGTTCTTGTACCAGATATGTAACTCAGATGAATGCAAAATAATACCTCAGAGAAAATAATCTGCTTTATGTCTATTGGTAGGAGAAAGAAACTGGGGTTGGGTGAGCACTGAAAGAGACCCTTGTGTGAAACCAGGAAGAAAATTAAATGGGAAATTAAAGAAGACATTGGTCAGGACCACTTGGAAATTTATTCTAAAAGACTATTCTAATAGGGTTATTTCTTTCTAAACTAGAAATAAAGCATTGAATTTAGCACACCCCAATTTCAAAGGAATTTTAGTACACTCACTTATATTTGGGGATAAGGACTATTTAGTAAATTGAACCTGAGAAAACTAAAAGCAATAAAACAAAATGATACAAACAAAAAGTGATATAAGGGCATACCTACAATAGTGCATACAAATACTAAAACAAAAATATTGCTTAAATAGTTCAAAATATAGGATTAACCATTGCCATAATAGTTATATTGGTAGTGCCAATTTTGAAAATTATTGATAATTTACAAATATGTGTGCATGCTCAGTCAATTCAGTCATGTCCAACTCTTTGCGACCCTATGGACTGTAACCCACAAGGTTCCTCTGTTCATGAGATTCTCCAGGCAAGAATACTGGAGTGGGTGGCCATGTCCTCCTCCTGGGGATCTTCCCAACCCAGGGATTGAACCCGTATCTCCTGCACTGCAGGTGGGTTCTTTACCCACTGAGTCACCTGGGAAGCTCAAGAGTTTACATATTTTAGCAGAAACCTATATTTATATTGTGGATACAAGATAAAACAAAAAAATTTTTAATTCTTTTTAGTTTCATTTCTGCAGTTATTACATTGTGATATTTCCCTTTTTCTTTATCTGAGTCCATAAAATGCTATCCCAGCAAAAAGAAGCTATCAGACCCAATATACTTTATTTAGATGTATCCATGTGTCGAAAATAGGAATACACTGGCCACTAGGAATAGACAAGCTCAGCCCATAAGCCAGGACTGAGTTGGAACCATCTTTCCATCCATTCATTCCACTATTAGAGACCTCTTCAAATTTCTCTGCAGTTAGAGTTAACAAACATAACATCTTATCATTCTTGTCTAATAATCAGATTTCTATATCTTTGCCCCCTATCACCTTCTTCCAGAAGGTATTCTTTATTTCTTTAGCCATAATATTAGCATTAAAACTCAGAAACATATTTAGATATGCCAAAACAGCATTACTGTGTTTATGCTTTTAGCTTCTGGCCTGAACTCTCCTCAACGTGATTTTATAAGCTAATTGGGTCCACTACACTTGAAGTGTCAGGCTGATTGCTGTGGTCAGTATTGGCCTCAACAAGAGGCTTTATAGTTTCCCATTACTGGGTACAATTTCTCACAAGCCCTTATTTCAGTCTCCTAAGGGAAGTGGGTCCTAGGGAATCACTAATCATTGCAGATCTCTATCCCCATGGCTAATTCAGAAATCTGAAGTTTGCAGACAACTTACCCTCTGGTCTACCAATTTTATTCTCTATTTCTCCACATTATTTTATAAGGTAGAGATCACACTCCTCTAAGTTGGAAAAAAGTAAATGGCACTCAGAATGTTTCCCCAGCATGTGGAAAGCTTGAAACATTTGCAGGCCTTAATCTCTCAAAGAAAATCATGTTATCATAAAAAAATATTTGACACAGAAAAGTCCTGTCTAAGGCAGATCAATTTAGCAAATTTATAAGCTCCACGAGGGCAGGGATCATTGTGTGTTTTATGACTGCAGTTACATCTCGATGTTTAAAGAGTGCCTGGCACAGAGGTGCCAATAAATATTTGTTTAACAAATGGGTGGATAAATAAATCTCCATGTTTATCTACCATTAACTCAGCACTTGATTTCTGCCTCAATCTGATCTCCATTAGACTCAGTATGAACCAATTTCCACTTCCAAATTGTTAACTATGATCAACAGAAGCTGTCTCTTCTAGTATATCTCTATACTTAAGAACCCTTAGATTAATTTGACCTTTGTCTTTTCCTCAAGTGATTTTCATAATGCTGTACACATTCAGTTCAGTTCAGTCAGTTCAGTCGCTCAGTCACGTCCGACTCTTTGCAACCCCATGAATTGCAGCATGCCAGGCCTCCCTGTCCATCACCAACTCCCGGAGTTCACTCAGACTCACGTCCATCGAGTCAGTGATGCCATCCAGCCATCTCATCCTCTGTCGTCCCCTTCTCCTCCTGCCCTCAATCCCTCCCAGCATCAGAGTCTTTTCCAATGAGTCAACTCTTCGCTTCAGGTGGCCAAAGTACTGGACTTTCAGCTTTAGCATCATTCCTTCCAAAGAAATCCCAGGGCTGATCTCCTTCAGAATGGACTGGTTGGATCTCCTTGCAGTCCAAGGGACTCTCAAGAGTCTTCTCCAACACCACAGCTCAAAAGCATCAATTCTTCAGCGCTCAGCCTTCTTCACAGTCCAACTCTCACATCCATACATGACCACTGGAAAAACCATAGCCTTGACTAGACGGACCTTAGTTGGCAAAGTAATGTCTCTGCTTTTGAATATGCTATCTCAGTTGGACATAACTTTCCTTCCAAGGAGTAAGCGTCTTTTAATTTCATGTTAGGAGATACAAAAAAAACTGTCAATAAATCCGAATGAATGTAAGATATTTCTGACTGGCTGAGAGCTGTCAGGTTTGTGGAACAAATTCTTTAGACTCTGAGTCCCATTTGTTTGTCTTGTACAATTTTTTTTTCTCTTCATTTCCCCAGTCCATAGGGAATGATCCATAAATTCTATATTGGCTGTTTAAGAACAAACTATGAATAAATTAGGAGTTTGGGATTAATACATACATACTACTATATATTAAATAAATAACAAGGACCTACTGTAAGCACAGGGAGCTATACTCAATATCTTGCAAACACCTGTAATGGAAAAGAATCTAAAAAAAGAATATATATATATATATATATATATATATATATATAATTGAATTTTTAAAAAAGCAATCCAAAGTTATTTAACATATTCTATTTTTAGAAAACTTTGCTCTTCTTACCTTACCTAACACAGTTATGTAGTTTGCTTTCTAACAGCATTTCTGGGTTTTATAAAGATTTCCTGATTCTACAACCATTAAGGCAATTATCACAGTTTTAATTTTTCTTCCTTTCTAGTAAATTTATAACTGTTTTCCCCCACCCCAGAAACTCAACATGACATATTTCACTTTGAAAATGAATATGAACCAACATGATATGTATGTTTCATATCTTTCACCTTGACGGTTTTAACCTAACTTACCATCTCTCTAGGCAATGTAGTTTGAAATAAATTATATGCCAAAGATAAACAACACTATATTAAATGAATAGATGAAAAGAATTATATAAGCTCAGATACAATATGCATGAAACCAATAAGCAGTATATGGGACAACTATCACATCAAAGAGAATAGAAAAAAGATAAATCCTCAAACTCATAGTATAATCTCAAATCTATCAAATAAAGACAGACAAAAATGTCACATATAAACACATAGACAAGACAATGACCTTTTAAACTAAGGTAGCATATATTATATACTGAATACAATGGAATACATTTTTATGGGAGGTCAACAGAATCTCAATACTTTGTTCTAAAATATGAAATTGCAATCCAATAGAAAAAAAATTTTTTTTGGTAAGTTAATTCCATTAAAGGTAAGAAACACTTCAAACATTTCATAATTTTTGAAGTTCAGGTTCAGATCATAAAAAACTAATTTTGCTACAGGATAGTATTTTTAAATTGATTTCTTGTAATCCATTATAACATTGCTATGGTGGGCTTCCCTGGTGGCTCAGATGGTAAAGCATCTGCCTGCAATGCAAGAGACCTGGGTTCGATTCCTGGGTCAGCCAGATCCCCTGGAGAAGGAAATGGCAATCCACTCCAGCACTCTTGCCTGGAAAATCCCATGGATGGAGGAGCCTGATAGGCTACAGTCCATGGGGTCGCAAAGAGGCGGACACGACTGAGCGACTTCATTTTCACTTTCACTTTCATGGTGTATTCTCTGTGTGTGTATGTTCAGTTCGGTACAGTCTCCCAGTTGTGTCTGACTCTTTGCGACCCCATGGATTGCAGCACACCAGGCTTCCCTGACCATTACCAACTCCTGGGGCCTGCTCAAACTCAGGTCCACCGAGTCAATCTCAATCTCCTGTGTATGTGGGTGGATACAATTTGTTTGGGGATAGGTCTATTTCTTAATAATTTTATTTTTAAACTCATCCTTTTCCCATTTGGGAAGTTTTTGTGTAATAAAATTTATGGCATATCAGATTTGATAAAATTTTCAAGCTAAAACACTATAAATTTTCACAAAAACATGTAGTTTCATCCCTTTTCATTGTCTACTTAATATTTTTATCTACTAAACCCTCACTTCATGGGAAATAGATGGGGAAACAGTGGAAACAGTGTCAGACTTTATTTTTGGGGGCTCCAAAATCACTGCAGATGGTGATTGCAGCCATGAGATTAAAGATACTCACTCCTTGGAAGAAAAGTTATGACCAACCTAGACAGCATATTAAAAAGCAGAGACATTACTTTGCCAACTAAGGTCCGTCTAGTCAAGGCTATGGTTTTTCCAGTAATCATGTATGGATGTGAGAGTTCAACTATAAAGAAAGCTGAGCACAGAAGAACTGATGCTTTTGAACTGTGGTGTTGAAGAAGACTCTTGAGAGTCCCTTGGTCTGCAAGGAGATCCAACCAGTCCATTCTGAAGGAGATCAGCCCTGGGTGTTCTTTGGAAGGAAGATACTAAAGCTGAAAGTCCAGTACTTTGGCCACCTGAAGCGAAGAGTTGACTCATTGGAAAAGACTCTGATGCTGGGAGGGATTGAGGGCAGGAGGAGAAGGGGACGACAGAGGATGAGATGGCTGGATGGCATCACTGACTCGATGGACGTGAGTCTGAGTGAACTCCGGGAGTTGGTGATGGACAGGGAGGCCTGGCATGCTGCGATTCATGGGGTCACAAAGAGTCGGAAACGACTGAGCGACTGAACTGAACTGACTGAAACCAGTATCACTATCCATGTTTGGGAGAATTATACCTTTTTTTTTTTTTTTTAAGAAGCAGAGATAATTTGCATAAAATACTTAAATAGCTACACCTTTAGATCATTTTCATGTGTCAAGCACCATACTAAATATTTTATACACATTTTTCAATGATCAAAAAAGTTGGTGATGTGATTCCATTGCCTAAGATAAGTAAACTGAGAGCACACAACTTGTACTTGAGAAGTTAGATACAGATTTGTGTTGTTCTGACTCCTCTGTAAGAACTGCTCTTCAATTCAAATTGTGATCCTCTGACCAGAGAGGGTTGTTGTCAGCCCTCGCCTATTCTATTCTGCTTGGCTGTCTGAGTCAAATACAAGTAGACATGCTTCCTAAAATCTTCCTCCTTAGTCAAAATGACATATGTCTAAATATAGATATATAAATTCAATCATTTATATCTGTTATTCAACCATATAGAGAGAGAGACTGAGATTCAGAGAGACAGAGGGAAAGAGAACATTACAAATAACTAAAATATTCAGGGTGACAACACTAGGCAGTGAGTTAAATTTTTATTCCTGAGTCCTAACTGGGAAGAGTCATATGTTTCTCTGGTTCTTTCCATTAAAAATACCACTTTCAGGGACTTCCTTGATGGTACAGAGGTTAAGATTTTGCCTTCCAATGCAGGCGGAGTGGGTTTGATCCCTGGTTGGGGAGCTATTCTTCAAGCCTTGAGGCCCAAAAAAACCAAAATATTAAAAAAAAAAAAAAGAAAGGAACAATATTGTAACAAATTGAATAAAGACTTTAAAAAACAAACAACAACAACAAAAAAGAATACCTCTTTTAGATTGGCAGTCCTCTGAACTGAGCACTGCTACAGTGTGTGATTATAATCTCAATGCTTCTTTTAATTTCCTGTTTTTAAATTCCTTCCCCACCTTCCCCTAGAAGGCAGGCACTTGGGAGTTCAACTTGGTAACTGTTTCCTGCATCCTTTTTGTTGCACAGTTCTCCCAGAAGGTAACAGAAAAAAATGTGTAAGTTACAAGGTCAATACCCTCCTCTCCACAAATCACCAACTGATTCAGTGTCCACTGCAGCATGTGTTTTCTATTCCACAGAATCAAAAAGAGAAAGGTCTCTGAGAGCAGTGAGAATACTTACACTAACACCCAGAGGGGGATGGAGAACCCAGAAAAATAAAGGTAGATGGTGTTAATAAAATTTCTCCCACATCAACTTGGCTAATGTATTGCTAATTATAATGTAGGGGAAGAGTTCATCGGTTTGTGATCAAAGTTTTATTTTTTACAGGGGAGAAGTGACGTGTAATAAAAAAAGTCACTATTTAGGAAACATGTAGTTTATTGCTGCATAACCTAGATGTCATCACCATCAACATTTTTATATATATTAAGCAGCGGGTCAAGTTACTGCTCTATATTTTTGGACACCTGGAAAATGGGAAAAAAATCACTGCCTACTCATAGAATCATTAATGAATATAAGAGAGGGAAATCCATTTCAGGTGTATTTATTTTACCCACCTTTCAATTTGTTTACACACTCCTTTCAATTTGTTCTTCGCTACACTCTGCAGAGTTCATTTCCCCCCATTGCTACCTCTAAGACTTGAAAGTGGGAAGCCAAATGAATCAATTAATACAGAGTAGCATCTGCCCACAAGGCCGCAGCTACTCTGGATTAGCTCTTCTAATTGCAAGTAAGCCTTGCCTGCATGCATCTCTAGGATGAATAAACACAGTGGAACTCACAGAAAGTTTTCCAGAGAGGAATCAGAATTCACTAAAGCCTGAGATCATTTAACCCCAGGCCACGTTTAAAGTTAATCATTCATCACTTTCAACGGAATGTAAAGAAGACTGGGGTTTCCCTGGTAGCTCAGCTAGTAAAGAATCCACCTGCAATGCAGGAGACCCTGGTTCAATTCCTGGGTTGGGAATATCCCCTGGAGAAGCGATAGGCTACCCACTCCAGTATTCTTGGGCTTCCCTGGTGCCTCAGACAGTAAATACTATCTGTTTCATCGACTTCACTAGAGCCTTGACTGTGTGGATCGTGACAAACTGTGGAAAGCTCTTAAAGAGATGGGAATACCAGACCATCTTACCTATATTCTGAGAAACCTGTATGCAGGTCAAGAATTAACAGTTAGAACCCTGCATGGAAGAACTGATCGGTTCAAGATCAAGAAAGGAGTACAACAAGGCTGTCTGCTGTCACCCTATTTGTTTAATCTATATGCAGAGCACATTATGAGAAATGCTGGGCTGGATGACAAGCTGGAATCAAGACAGGTGGGAGAAACATCAACAACCTCAGATATGCAGATAATACTGCTCTAATGGCAGAAAGTGAAGAGGAAATAAAGAGCCTCTTGATGAGGGCGAAGGAGGAGAGTGAAAGAACTAGCTTAAGACTAAATATTAAAAAAAAAAAAAAAAAACAAAAAACTAAGATCATGGCATCCAGCCCCATTAGTGCATGACAAATAGAAGGGGAAAAAGTGGAAGTAGTGAGATTTCTTCTTCTTGGGCTCTAAAATCAATGTGGATGGTGACTGCAGCCATGAAATCAGATGATTGCTTCTTGGCAGGAAAGCGATTATAAACCTAGACAGTATGTTGAAAAGTAGAGACATTACTCTGCCAACAAAGGTCCATATAGTCAAAGCTATGGTCTTCCCAGTGGTCATGTACAGTTGTGAGAGCTGGACTTTAAAGAAGACAGAGCACTGAAGAACTGATGCCTTCAAAATGTAGTGCTAGAGAAGACTCCTGAGAGTCCTTTGGACTGCAAGGAGATCAACCCTGAATATTCACTGGAAGGACTCATGCTGAAGCTGAAGCTCCAGTATTTTGGTCATCTGATGAGAACAGCTGAGTCATTGGAAAAGTCCCTGATGCTGGGAAAGATTGAGGGCAGAAGAAGAGGGTGGATGCCAATGCAATGAACATGAACTTGGGCAAACTCCAGGAGATGGTGTGGGACAGGGAGGCCTGGCATGCTACACTCCACGGGGTTGCAAAGAGTAGGATATGACTGTGCAGCTGAACAACAAAGAAGACTGTCTGGCTTCCTTTATTTCCCACGGAGGGGAAATCACTGCAGAAATCCACAGAGTGTTTGCCTCTGCTCATAAACAGCAAGTCAATGGGAGTCTCGTAGACTATAAGGGTTACTCTGTCACAACTTTCTCAGTAAATAGGTTTCTCAAGGGGTGTTATCAGAGACTGTGAAAGAAAATATGTTATCAGAAATGAGGTGGCTTTATGAAAGGATTCGAGACAGCCAAGTTTTCGTCTCATGGGGGTGTGATGCATTGATAAGCATTAGACCAGGCAAACATAGACCATGGAGCTGTCTTTGAAAGTAATGCATATGTATAAGGGGATGGAAATTTGTTACCTAAAATTTTTAAAAACCGTAAGTAGATAGAACTGAAGAGTGGAAGAAACAATGTATCATAATCCTAGTGAGGGCTGTAGTATAATTCACATGCAAAATGAACTGCTAGTGACAACATTCTGGTAAGTCCAGGAACTCTTTAAGGATGATGCAGTGGCTAGAGAGGGGTATAAAGGGAAAATGACAAAGGGACTTCCCTGGTGGTTCAGTAGTTAAGACGCAGCACTGCCACTGCATGGGGTATGGGTTCAATCCCTGGTCAGGGAACTAAGATCCCGCATGCCGTGTGGTCTTTCTGGCAAAGAATAGAAGGGGAAAAAAAAAGGAGGCTGATGGAGGAAAGATAACCTCTCACTTATATTTGGAAAGCCTCGAAATTTCTTACTATTTGCAAATGAGAAAATATATCAATATCAGAAATAAACTGGGCAAACATCATGTCTGCTCTATATGCCTGATGATTTTATTTGTCTGAGTTGCAGCAAAAAAAAGTACTCCATTCCTTGTTGCTATTCACCAAGGGTACATTTTCTTAATCTGCTGTAGACGGAATCAAATTTGTTGCTCCCTCACAAACCTAAATCTTGTCTTTCTGATGTGGTCCCAAGTGTGTGATATTTCTGGTTCTCAAACATATTCATGCCTTGTGCACTTTCCACAAAACCATGGGATCAAACCCTTAATCTCCCCAAACAAAAATGCCCTTTAATACTTTTTTCAGTCTGCCACTTTTCATATATCAGGAAAAACAAACATGCAAGCAAAACAAAAGGTGATAAATGGCCACATGTTGCCAGTGTTTTATGAGATCTGCCTGCATTAAACATTTGACATTTCATCTCACCTCTACTATTTATTAGACCCACGAATCAATATTTATGTTATGTTAGATGATGTTTAACAAATCCTTCACGGAATCACTTTTTGCAGAAATGTTTCTTGAAATGGTGGGATACTGGCCTGCATATAATGATTTGCTCTCTGGTTTTTAGATGTTCATAAAACAAGTTTAACAGTCAAGATTCCAACATGTCCTTAATCACAGTTCTCTTTCTCATATGGATTAAATGGAGGCATTTAATAAAATTTATCTTGTCCTTTCACATTGATGAATTTTAATTATATGCATTTAATTATATTTACATACATTTAATTATAACAACTATGGTGTAGTACTTTTTGTTTCCTATAATGAATTTTCTACTGTCGTTACTGCTCCTATGTCGACACAGTCTTTTTATTGAAAATATCTCAACTTTTACATCCAACAATATTTTTTCAAAGTATATCACTGCCTAATTATATTTAACACAATAGTCCTGGTGGTCTTTTCTGCTGCTATATGTAAATAATGCTACTTGGAAAGCCAATGTAAATGTATATATCTATGTATTAAATTGTTTTTAATCTATAAATTTAGATATATAAACACAGATATAACATAAATATCATTAATGAAATCACCTCATAGATAGGGAATTATCTATGTCTCAAACAAATAGGGATCTTATTTTCTCAGGTAACTTAAAGCAGGGAGAGCTGGAATTCGAGGACGATGTAGTTCTTTAAGAAAGATATCAAGTCTACAACAGTTTTCTAGCTTCCTTCCTTATTATGCTTATAATATGACCTTTTAAGTCATGGTTGTAATACAGCAACTCCACTGTATCAAGTATCAGGCCTTTGCTCAAGGCAGGAAGATGAAAAAGGGCAGAGGAAAAACAAATTGAAGGGATGTTGAATCTGCCCCCTTTCATTAGGAAAATTAGAGATTTCTTCAAAGCCCAACACACTTGATTTCTCTTTATCTCTCACTGACCAGAACCTTATCTGCAAAGGAGCTATGAAGAGGAGAGTATTTTTAACCAGAGGCAATAATACCTCACGCATTTCGACCTCAAAGAGCATTAGCATTAATAAAAGAGAAGTGAATGTGGGGTAGGCAATTTAAAAGGTCTGCAAGATGGATACAGAGCTCAGATGCCCAGGGATATATCTAGGCTTCTCCTGACATACCTCTATTTTGAGTAAATATATTTCGATTTCTGTCCATTTTTTCATTTCAACAGTAAGCCATATGATTTGCAATTTACTCTGCTGGCACTACATACATTGTGTAAGACTTTTTTTTTCCCTGCCACGAAGGATCTTATGCACTAGTAATAAAGATGGCTAATAATGATTTCATATTATACAAAATTTAATGTATTTGCATACACCTGTGTGTCTGTGTATATATGTAAAAACACAGAGACAGAAATAGAGAAACTGAGAGAGAGAGATCAATGGGTCTTAGATTCCTTAGAAGGAATAGGTGGGTTCCACTTCACTCTCTGTCCCAGCTTATACATTTTACTAAGGTTTCAAGCTGTGGTCTTTGATACGGACTCCCTCATATGTATAAAGGAGAAGTCTGGAGGAATCTCAGAGTTTTGGAAATTCTCTTCAAATTTTTCCTTTTTTGTTTTATTTTTCTTTCTTTTTTTATTTATTTGGAGGCTAATTACTTTACAATATTGTACTGGTTTGCCATACATTGACATGAATCCTCCATGGGTGTACATGTGTTCCCCATCCTGAACCCCCCTCCCACCTCCCTCCCTATCCCATCCCTCTGGGTCATCCCAGTGCACCAGCCCCAAGCACCCTGTCTCATGCATTGAACCTGGACTGGCAATCTGTTTCACATATGATAATATACATGTTTCAATGTCATTCTCCCAAATCATCCCACCCTCGCCCTCTCCCACAGAGTCCAAAAGACTGTTCCATACATCTGTGCCTCTTTTGCTGTCTTGCATACAGGGTTATCATTACCATCTTTCTAAATACCATATATATGCATTAGTATACTGTAGTGGTATTTTTCTTTCTGGCTTACTTCACTCTGTATAATAGGCTCCAGTTTCATCCACCTCATTAGAACTGATTCAAATGTATTCTTTTTAATGGCCAAGTAATATTCCATTGTGTATACATACCACAGCTTTCTTATCCATTCATCTGCTGATGGACATCTAGGTTGCTTCCATGTTCTGGCTTTTATAAACAGGGCTGAAATGAACATTGGGGTACATGTGTCTCTTTCATTTCTGGTTTCCTTGGTATTTATGCCCAGCAGTGGGATTGCTGGGTTGTATGGCAGTTCTATTTCCAGTTTTTTAAGGAATCTCCACACTGTTCTCCATAGGGGCTGTACTAGTTTGCATTCCCACCAACAGTGTAAGAGGGTTCCTTTTTCTCCACACCCTCTCCAGCATTTATTGCTTGAAGACTTTTGGATAGCAGCCATTCTGACTGGTGTGAAATGGTACCTCTTTGTGGTTTTGATTCGCATTTCTCTGATAATGAGTGATGTTGAGCATCTTTTCATGTGTTTGTTAGCCATCTGTATGTCTTCTTTGGAGAAATGTCTGTTTAGTTCTTTGGCCCATTTTTTGATTGGGTCGTTTATTTTTCTAGAATTGAGCTGCAGGAGTTGCTTGTGTATTTTTGAGATTAATTCTTTGTCAGTTGCTTTATTGCCTATTATTTTCTCCCATTCTGAAGGCTGTCTTTTCACCTTGCTTATAGTTTCCTCTGTTGTGCAGAAGCTTTTAAGTTTAATTAGGTCCCATTTGTTTATTTTTAGTTTTATTTCCAATACTCTGGGAGGTGAGTCATAGAGGATCCTGCTGTGATTTATGTCGGAGGGTGTTTTGCCTATGTTTTCCTCTAGGAGTTTTATAGTTTCTGGCCTTACGTTTAGATCTTTAATCTATTTTGAGTTTATTTCTGTGTATGGTGTTAGAAAGTGTTCTAGCTTTCATTTTTTTACAAGTCGTTGACCAGTTTTCCCAGCACCACTTGTTAATTTCTCCATTGTATATTTTTGCCTCCTTTGTCAAAGATAAGGTGTCCATCGGTGTGTAGATTTATATCTGGGCTTTCTATTTTGTTCCACTGATCTATATTTCTGTCTTTGTGCCAGTATCATACTGTCTTGATGACTGTGGCTTTGTAGTAGAGCCTGAAGTCAGGCAGGTTGATTCCTCCAGTTTCAAGATTGCTTTGGCTATTCAAGGTTTTTTGTATTTCCATAAAAATTGTGAAATTATTTGTTCTAGTTCTGTGAAAAATACCGTTGGTAGCTTGATAGGGATTGCATTGAATCTATAGATTGCTTTGGGTAGCATACTCATTTTCAATATATTGATTCTTCTGATCCATGAACATGGTATATTTCTCCATCTATTTATGTCCTCTTTGATTTCTTTCACCAGTGTTTTATAGTTTTCTATATATAGGTCTTTTGTTAAGACCTTGCCTTCCAATGCAGGGTGTGTGGATTCGATCTCTGGTTGGGGAGTAAGGATTCCACATGCCTCATGGCCAAAAAAATAAAATACTAAACAGAAGCAGTATTTTAAAAAAAGTCTATAAGACTTTAAAAATGGTCCACATCAAAAAAAATCTTTTTTCAAAAAAAGTGACTTAGTAAAGTGCTCAATAGGAAAACAATCAATTGATAAGGCCAATTTATTTTGGTCTTATCAGCAACTTTACCTCAAATTCCATGGCTTTATCTCACTCACTTTGCCCTCTCGGATAGAGTGGGCCCTGACGATCATACTATCTTAAAATGCCATCCTTCATTAACTTCCATAACCATTATATGTCCCAGAATTTCTAAGTACCTCTTCATCTGTATATTTTTTATCAATGTCTCTCTCCTTAGATTCAGGTAAATGATGATACAAGACTGTTCTCAGTCTCTTTTTAAGTTTTGTCAGTAGATTCTTCACTGGAAATTTCATTCACTTCATGGCAGTTCAGAAATGAAGTGCCTGCCGGGCCCCTGCTTTCAGTTGGGCCTGTGCACACTTTTGCAGTCCCAGGCACTTACGTGCAACCAGCATTCTATGAAAACTCTAGAGTTAACAGGGGTCCTGGGGCATTTAAAATCCCAAATCTCATGGTCTCTGAAGCAATCCCTGTGTAAAGGGCATTGAATTAAGCAGCTGAAAACTCCCATTTGTTTAAAGTGCTCTCTAGGGAGTCAGTTACATTATGGCTTGGAAATGTGATCTGGCAGGTAGTTGCCGAGCAACAAGGTCTGGAATCAGCTATGGATGAGACAAACTTCCATTAAACTTTGCTAACAACTCCTAGGAGTATAGAGCATATATATTGTGAGATTGGATTCTAGTTAAAAATGTTAATAACTGTTTAGATTGGGTTATCTGTACTAATGCTATTTTATATTGAAAAATAGTATTTGTTAAGATATTTATTTATTCATTCAGCAATTGTCCTGACCCCAGATATTTGGATATTGTGAATTGCAATTCAGGGTGGGAAAATATAGGCTGATAAGGACCAATTTAAATTGGATCATTTGAACACTATACTATTACAGCCCAATTAAAGCTCTAAAATAGATTGATTTCTCACAAAAGTCTTTCCTACTTACAGGCTCAGAAAATAGAGTTTCTTGTTTACTTATTTACCTCACAATGTCTTTTGGATTAATAATTAAGGGTGAAAATGGTTTTAGGTTGTGTGTGGTCAATTTTATACACAATAGTATGTCAGAATTTTATTGAGTTTTCCCACAATTCCACTACTCATGCTTTATTTTTTTCTGCTGAAATTAGTGCATACATCTCCATTTCAGTGTGGAAAATATTTTTAATGGTCATTGAATTTTATTTCCCAAAAGTCCACAGGCTCTTTCATTTCTTCAACAATCCTTGGATAGGGTCAAAATACCCTGGTTAGCCATTTGTTGTCATTGTGAATGTCGCTCAGTCATGTCCAACTCTTGGCAACCCCATGGACTGTAGCCTACCAGGCTCCTCTGTCCATGGGATTCTCCAGGCAAGAATACTGGAGTGGGTTGCCATGCCCTCCTCCAGGGGATCTTCCTGACCCAGGGATCGAACCCAGGTCTCCTGCATTGCAGGCAGATTCTTTACTGTTTGAGCCACCAGGGAAGCCATATGCTCATAAATTTGTTAAAGCTCAAGTTCACCAAAGATTTACATCATCAATTGCCAATTAAAGAAAAAAGTACCTCAGAAAGAAGGAAGCAAAACAAGTGAACATTCTTGATTGCCCACAACAGAAACCTACCTTGGCTATCTTAAGCATAAGAAGAATTTATTGGAAGAAAATCAGACAGTTCACAGGCCTCCCTGAAAATTTTCAGGAGCAGTTGGGAACAGGAGCTGAGGGACACAAGATATGGCCAATGCCATGTCCCAGAAATCCCACTGATGCTCACCACCAATGTTGCTGCACCATCCTCTCTGCACATGTCCACTGAGATGCTGAACTTTCCAGCCTCCAAAACCTCACACCTCATTGCTCCAATGCATTCTTAAATTCACTGCAACTTCCACACACCTAATTTCTCATTTACAATGTGCCTTGTGCACCAATCTCAAGACACAAATCAGAGTCAGGGAGCATAAAGGACAGCAACTAAGTGATGCCACTAAATACTAGTGACTAGAAATAACAAAAAAAGATATAATATAATATTCCTGTTGGAGTCCATTTATGTTGGAGGGGTAAATAGATTCTGGGAAATCCAAATGTTAAATGTTTTAAAATTTTTTCTGTCCATAAAACATGATGCATTTTCTCACAAAATTGATTTAATATACCTAAACAATTATTCTATTTGTAACTAATGGGTTAATGAAGTAACTCTGATGCTGTTTTCAAAGCTACTTTGACTTCCACCTTGTTTATGAGGAAATATTTAATCTTTGTTGATGTTAACAGAAGTGAAATTTAGCCTTTAGTATGTAATCAAAACTAATTCCTGAAATCACTCTTCTTTTTGCAATCATGGAAACCATGATAGCTCTTTCAAATAACAGGTTTGATGTTCAACTGCGATGCCATTAGTTACTGCATAACACATAATCAGGTAACTACTATGGATGTTTATTATGTTGTCATAAATTCTATTTTTTCTCTCTGTGCCTGGATACCATTCTTTCAATGTATTTTATCTCACATCTCTTTCTAACTCTTATATGTAGGAAATTTTATGCTTTAGAAGAGTGAAAGTGATTTTGTGGTCATTACAGCACTGTGTGGCTCTTTCAATGGGTAGACATTTAAAAGTTTGTTCTATTAACTGTAGGGGAATTTTTGAACCAATCGTAATTTCAATTTGAAATACAATTTATAATATCTAACAACTGATACTCTGCATTGCTTGTGATATAAGGAATGCATTCATAGTTATATTATTGACTATTTTATGAATACCAAATGTGTATACCAATAATAAAATGGGGAAGATAAAATATATATTATAGGTTAAACTCAAAGTGGATATGTATCTGTATTTTAAGCATAAATAATATTTTACAATTTTAGGGAAATTTGGGGAGAGGGATTTTTTTTCCTATATAATGTTAAATAAATATGTTTATATGTATATGTTCATGGGTGTGTATAAAATATATAGTTTGTATACAAGAGGGCTTCCCTGATAGCTCAGTTGGTAAAGAATCTGCCTGCAATGCAGGAGACCCAGGTTCGATTCCTGGGTCAGGAAGATCCCCTGGAGAAGGGAACAGCTACCCACTCCAGTATTCTAGCCTGGAGTATTATACAGTCCATGGGGTCACAAAGAGTCAGACATGACTGAACAACTTTCATATGCAAGAAATTGTTTTAAGGATTAGATTTTACATATGTATGTAAATAGAGACAAATTTTCTTTACCGTCATAATTTTTATCCTTATTTCTGTTTCTTGCTTGCTAAAATTACTAAACACTTACTATTGTATATAATCATGAAGTAAGTTTGTATTTTTCATCCTGAAATAAATGAAATTGTCATTTGTTTTCAAAATAATTTTAACATTTGTCCAAATAGTTTACATAAAGGACAGTGGAATTATCAAAGTATAGCTTGTAATTTATAGCTAAAATTAGCTCCACATATGTACAAAGAAATAAATTGTAAAACATTATTAACATGACATAAATTGCAAAGAATAATTAACATGAAAAAAATTGCTAATAGAATATGGTCTATCAACCATGGCCAGGAATTACAAAAACCTCTCACTTTTTCCAGTTTGATGAAAAAGTGAAGAAAACATCAGGAGAATATTCTCATAGGAAATACTAGGTTGGCCAAAAACTTTGAATTTTTCCATAAGGTTAGACTCAACTGAACTTTTTGGCCAACCCAATAAATACATACACGTTACCTGATATAACTTTACTTATCATGGTACATATCTGAACTTCCCAGGTTAATAAAGCAAGTCTATAACTAACATTGAAAGCATTTATTTAGTATCAAAAAGCACTGTATGAAAAACTATCCATTGTTTGAGAATACAAACAATCAGTTTGATCAAATGGTCTCTACTCATAATCTGTCTTTTAGGGAAGGCATAAAAATACACAAAAAAACAACAACCACAACTATAGCAAAGACGTCTGCTCCTTGATTTGGCCAGTTGGTAAAAATCATCCCTTGATGATTTAATTATGGCAATTTAAGGCTAAAGATTCACAAAGTGAAAAGGAAAATGATACTATAATTGAGGAGTAATTGATAAGCTATTCAACATAAATTAAATTCCTAAGAACCTATTCCTTAACTTCAATGTTCAGTTCAGTTCAGTCACTCAGTCATGTCCTACTCTTTGCGACCCCATGGACTATAGCACGTCAGGCCTCCCTGTCCATCACCAACTCCTGGAGCTTGCTAAAACTCATGTCCATTGAGTCCATGATGCCATCCAACCACCTCATCCTCTGTCATCCCCTTCTCCTCCTGCCTTCAATCTTTCCTAGCATCAGAACTTTTCAAATGAGTCAGTTCTCCACATCAGGTGGCCAAAGTATTGGAGTTTCAGCTTCAACATCATCCTTTCAATGAATATTCAGGACTGATTTCCTTCAATGAATATTCAGGACTGATTTCCTTTAGGATGGACTGGTTGGATCTCCTTGCAGTCCAAAGGACTCTCAAGAGTCTTCTGTAACACCACACTTCAAAAGCATCAATTCTTTGGCACTCAGCTTTCTTTATAGTCCAACTCTCACATCCATACATGACTACTGGAAAAACCATAGCCTTGACTAGATGGACCTTGGTTGGCAAAGTAATATCTCTGCTTTTTAATAGGCTGTCTAGGTTGGTCATAACTTTCCTTCCAAGGAGTAAGCATCTTTTAATTTCATGGCTGCAGTCACCATCTGCAGTGATTTTGGAGCCCCCCCAAAAAAGTCTGCCACTCTTTCCACTGTTCCCACATCTATTTTCCATGAAGTGATGGGACTGGATGCCATGATCTTAGTTTTCTGAATGATGAGCTTTCACTCTCCTCTTTGACTCTCATCAAGAGGCTCATTGGTACTTCTTCGCTTTCTGCCATAAGGGTGGTGTCATCTGCATATCTGAGGTTATTGATATTTCTCCCGGCAATCTTGATTCCAGCTTGTGTTTCATCCAGCCCAGCGTTTCTCCTGAGGTACTCTGCATATAAGCTAAGTAAGCAGGGTGACAATATACAGCTTTGACATACTCCTTTCCTGATTTGGAACCAGTCTGCTGTTCCATGTAACTTTGCATAAAATGCCATAGTTCTATGTTCCGTTAACAGTGAGACATAGAAACAAAAACATCAGTTAAAGTGTATTCCACCTCAGAATTAGAAAAAAAATGCCTTTTTAATTTTGTATTCATAGGATTCTGTGTGTCTTTAACTTAAATATTTTCTTTGTGTGCACAAGTTCTCATTAAGGCTTCCCAGGTCACGCTAGTGGTAAAGAGCCCACCTGCCAATGCAGGAGACATAAGAGACATGGATTTGATCCCTGTGTTGGGAAGATCCCCTGGAGGAGGAAGTGGCAACCCACTCCAGTATTTTTGCCTAGAGAATCCCATGGACAGAGGAGCCTGGCAAGCTGTATAGTCCCTAGGGTCACAAAGAGATGGACATGACTGAAGTGACTTAACATAAGATTGTTCTTGTGACACTGGTATACCACCCAATATGGAAGATTAACTTTAGGCCAAATGCTTGGAGTAGATAACAATCAGAATAATTTAATATCTAAAAGTTTTCATCAATTCTTCAGTATAGAATAGTTCTTGACTTCACTGTGTTTTAATGATTTGGATTCAGCTACTACATGAAGCAGGATCAAATGGATAATTGCATCAACTGGTTGAGTACATCAACAGCTTAAAAACTGATTGCATTATTTCTGGTATTGTGATAAAAGGTCATTTTAATTTAAAATTTTTTCAGGTTCAGATAGTTTTTTTTTTTTAATCTAACTTTTCATTACTGGGCCAAAAACTGAAGTGCTCTGTATTTTTTACTCTATATATCATTGCAACCCCAGTGCCTAGTACAGTGTCTGGCAAATTATCTACAAAAAATGTATGTTCATTGAAGTGAGTTGGGTAAATGATAAAATTACAAAGTGATGGTAGCTCAGAAAGTAAAGAATCTACCTGCAAAGTGGGAGACCCAGGTTCGACCCCTGGGTCGAGATGATCTCCTGGAGGAGGGCATGGCAACCCAATTCAGTATTCTTGCTTGGAGAATCCCAGGGACAGAGGAGCCCCAAGCCAGGCTCAGCCACTGCAAAGTTAAACATGCTCTGAAGACTGGGTCTGACAAATTCAAGGACAACAAACAAGGCATCATTTTCACCATTGCTGACACTTCTCGCAAAAACAGCACAGACTAGCCTGGCTACTTCTGCAGGGCTTGGTAATGATTCAAGACCGGTTGAAGAAGAAGGACCATCATCTTGTAATCTGTCTCTAAGGTCTCCAGGAGAAGGTTTGAAACCTACACTCTGGGAATAAGCAAGCAATTCAGGGCCAGGATAGCTCTCATCTTAAATTATTTTCTATGTTACTCAGCAATAGAAAGTGAGGGGGAAAAAAGGTTGATTCTAACTTGGACCCAAACTGTATCAGAACCCACCACCACTGGCCACGGGTAAATTCTGGATAGAACAATATATTCCAAATCTCTATCTTACAACTGAATAAACTGAAGTTTATATGAGTTGTTGTACTTGCCAAGGTCACATAGCCAGTAGGTTAGCAGAACTTGGATTTGAACTCAGATCTGCCTATTGTTTACCCTCTGGCTATGGTAATATTTAATACCTTTGTAGTAAATATGCTATAGTTACAATTGTATAGAGATGAGGGATGAAATTACTGAAATTAGTATGCTATAACAAAATCAGTGTGGTTGATGTGCTTTAAAATTTTACAAATTGTCCATAAAGTTTAAATATTCATCCATAGTATGTAACACATCTTTCCATCAATTTATCTAGCTATGGATCTATATTCATATATGCATTTGCCTAGTTTTTATTACTTATCCTCACTCCTCTTCCCACACCCTGTCTCCAGATGGTATTTAAAAGACAGTCTGTGACAATAAAACATAATTTTAAAAGGAAGCAGATCTAGATCTGAATCCTGACTCTACCATCTATTAGTGTATCTTTGTCTTGAATCAGGAATAAAGGTTGTTAAATGAGATGACACTTCAAATATTTAGCATAGTATGTATGTAATAATGAAGTTTTTTTAATGAAGTCAAATTCAGTCATGTGTCATTATAACAACACAGAAACTAAGCCAAATGATATGATAAACTACTTTGATGTCATGCGAAATGGTGGGTTGGATGAAGCACAAGCTAGAATCAAGATTGCCGGGAGAAATATCAATAACTTCAGATATGCAGATGACATCATCCTTGTGGCAGAAAGCAAAGAGGAACTAAACAGCCTTTTGAAGAAAGTGAAAGAGGAGAGTGAAAAAGTTGGCTTAAAATTCAGCATCCAGAAAACTAAGATCCAGTCCCCACACTTCATGGCAAATAGATGGGGAAACAATGACTCTATTTTGGGGGCTCCAAAATCACTGCAGATGGTGACTGCAGCCATGAAATTAAAAGATGCTTGCTCCTTGGAAGAAAAAGCTATGATCAACCTTGACAGCATATTAAAAAGCAGAGACATTACTTTGCCAACAAAGGTCTGTCTAGTCAAAGCTATGGATTTTCCAGTAGTCATGTATGGATGTGAGAGTTGGACTATAAAGAAAGCTGAGCGCTGAAGAATTGATGCTATTGAACTGTGGTGTTGGAGAAGACTCTTGAGAGTCCCTTGGACTGCAAGGAGATCCAACTAAAGAGTCCATCCTAAAGGAAATCAGTCCTGAATAGTCTTTGGAATGGCTGATGCTGAAGCTGAAGCTCCAATACTTTGGCCACCTAATATGAAGAGCCAACTCATTGGAAAAGACCCTGATGCTGGGAAAGACTGAAGGCAGGAGGAGAAGGGGACAACAGGGGATGAGATGGTTGGATGGCATCACCGACTCAATGAATATGAGTTTGAGCAAGCTCCTGGAGTTGGTGATGGACAGGGAAGCCTGGCATGCTGCAGTCCATGGGGTCACAGAATCAGACAGAACTGAGAGACTGAATGGACTTACTTTGGTGTCAAATGAAGTGAAGTGAAGTCATTCAGTCGTGTCTGACTCTTTGCAACCCCATGGACTGTAGCCTACCAGGCTCCTCTGTCCATGGGATTTTCTAGGCAATAGTACTGGAGTGGATTGCCATTTCCTTCTTTGATTTTAATCCATTTTTTAGTAAGAAAAAAAATCTAACTTTTAGCTTCTAATTATTTTTATTGGATTTACTGTGGCTGCATCTATAGGGACCAATGCCTATAGAAAGGTGGCATAGTGACAGGAAATTCCATTAAAAGAACAAGATTTAGTAGCTCTTGCTTTCTTAAAATGATTTACCAGTCATAGTAATGCAGATTATTTCTCTTTGAATTAGTTATTTTCTCCTTAAACCTTTATTTACAGAACCTGAAGAAATGATGGGCTAACTAATATCATGCATTTGACATTTCAGTATTGGGCCAATATGGATCTCAGTGAGACTGCTCATTGTCTTTTTGGGGGGATGACATTAAAGCAGAATATTGTTTTGTACTTTGTTCATATGCAAGAACTGAAACTATTTTGAAGTTCAATCAAATTTCAGAATATATCATTTAACAGCTTATTTGCTTATATAATTGTAATGAATTACTAGTTAAAATATTCTGATGAGTCATTTTTAAAAATCATAGTTTGACTTTGAGTCTAAGAATTTAGTTGCTTGCTGCTCCAGTTTCTATTTCAACTTACTTTACATACCCCATTTGGACTGTACTTTAAAAATCCTTATGTCACATAAATGCCTTTTATTTCTTTTCCTGTCTGACTGTTTTGGAAGACAATATGGTCTTCTAATACTATGTTAAGTAGAAACGGTGCGAGTGGACATTCTTGTCTTGTTCCTGATTTTAGAGGAAAAGCTTTCAGCTTTGCACCACTGAGTATGATGTTAGTTGCTTGTTCATTATAAATGGTCATTATTATGTTGAGGTATGTTCCCTCTACACTAACTCAGTTGAGAGTTTTTGTCATGAATGGGTGATGAACTTTATCAAACACTTTCTCTGCATCTGTTGAGATGATTATGTGCTTTCATTTTGTTAATGTGGTCTGTCACATTGATTTTCAGATATTGAAACAAGCTTGCATCCCTAGAATAAATTCTACTTAATCACGGTGTATGATCTTTTAATTGCTCATTATAATTTGATAATATTTTGTTGCAAATTTTTGCATGTATATGCATCAGAGATATTGACCTGCAATTTTCTTTCTTTCTTTTTGTAGTGTCCTTGTCTGGTTTTGGTATCAGGACAATGGCGGCCTTGGAGAATGAATTTGGGAGGCTTCTCTCTTCAGTTGTTTGGAAAAGTTTGAGAAGGATAGCTATCAACTTTTTATATGTTTGGAAAAGTTTCCCTGAGAAGCCACCTGGTCCTCGACTTTGGTTTGTTAGGAGTGTTGTGATTACTGATTTAATTTCAGTACTAGTAATCACTGTGTTCAGATTGTCTGTTCCTTCTTGATCCAATCTTGGAGGAGTGTATGTTTCTAGGAGTTTATACATTTCTTCTAGGTTGTCCAATTTGTTGGCACATGACTGCAATATTCTGATTATTTGTATTTCTGTGATATTGGTTATAATATCTCCTTTTTCATTTCCTATTTTGTCTATTTGGGTCCTCTTTTTTCTTAATGAGTCTGGCTAAAGGCTTGTCAATTTTATCTTAAAAAAATAACAGCTCTTGGTTTCATTGATCTTTTCTTTCTTTTTTGTCTCTATTTTATTTGTTTTCTCTGATCTTTACTATTTCCTTCCTTCTGCTGTCTTTGGGCTTTATTTGTTCTTCTTTTTCTAACTCTTTAAGATGGCAGGGTAGGTTGTTTGTGATTATTCTTGTTTCTTGAAGTAGGCTTGTATCTATAAACTTCACTCACCAAACTGCTTTTGCTGAGTCCCATAGTTTGAAAAATTGTGTTTTTATTTTCATTCGTCTCAAGGTATTCTCTGATTTCCTCCTTGATTTCTCTACTCATTCATTGTTTTTTATTAGTGTATTCTTCAGTCTCCATGTATTTGTGTTTTTTTCCTCTTCCTTCCCGTGATTTCCAGTTTCATGCCATTGTGGTCAGAAATGGTGCCTGATTAAATTTTAAATTTGTTGAGATTTATTTTTGTGACCTAGAATGTGATATATCCTGAAGGAAGTTCCTTGTGCACTTGAAAAGAATGTGCATTAAGCTGGTTTTGGATGGAATGTCCCAAAGATAGATATCTGTTAAGTGCAACAGGTCTGATGGGTCATTTAAAACCACTGTTTCCTTACTAACTCTCTATCTGGATGACCTGTCCACTGATATAAGTGGGTGGTTAAAGTCCCCTACTTTTATTTATTGTTGTCAACTTCTCCATTTATGTCCATAATATTTGCTTCATATAAGTGTTCCTATATTAGGTATGTTTATGCTAATGAATGTTACATCATCTTTTCGTATTGATCCTTTTATCATTATATAAAGCCTTTCTTTGTATTTTATTACAGACTTTGTTTTAAAGTCTACTTGGTCTAATATGGGGTTTCCCTAGTGGCTCAGACAGTAAAGAACTGCCTGAAATGCAGGAGATCCAGGTTCAATTCCTGGGTCGGGAAGATCCCCTGGAAAAGGGAAAGACAACCCACTCCAGTATTCTTGCCTGGAAAATTCCATGGACAGAGGAGCCTGGCAGGCTACAGTCCATGGGACTGCAAAGAGTTTTACACGACTCAGAGACTTCACTTTGTCTAATATGTGTCTTGCTCTTTCAGCTTTCTGTTTACTCTTATATGGAATATCTTTTTTCATCCCCTCACTTTAATTTTGTGCATATCTTTAGCTCTGAAGTGATTCTCTGCTATGAAGCATACAGATGGGTCTTATTTTTTATCCAATCATCCACCCCAGGCCATTGAAATTCTTAACTGAGAACTACTTAGGATTTTAATATGCATGGGCATTGCCCAATTCTAGTTAGTATGCTATGCCGAACTTAGTTTCTTGATATCCTTTAAAATTATACAAATTTTAAATAAAATGTAATTATTCATACTCAGAAAATGTGTTCATCTATATTTAGTATATATTCACCTATCATTATTTATCCATACCCCTAATCCCTGGGCTTGGTGGGATTTAAAACTACAGACATTAGTTACCCTGAACTTGAATATTCAAAGTTAAGTTTACTAGAAACTTCCTTTTTTTCCCTCTTTGTTTTCTCAGTCTGTTCTACTCAGGTTCTCATTTCCATTTATGTTACTCCTCTTGACTGTCAACTACTTCTCTACTATTTGTATAGAAATTTATCAAGTACTGTCAGCTTTTTAATCTCTTTCCACAATTTCTTATCACTATCTTCTATTTGTTCCATGGTATTTAGGGCCTATTAGCACTTTCATATTCCCTTTCTTGTATTCTATATCCTAATTTTCTCTATTGCTATTAAGCTCAGCTTTCTTAACACGTAATATTAGAAAACTGCCATTGTTCCACATAGCTACTAGCTAAACTATGGAGAATCATACTTTTACAGCACAGCAGGCTAGTAATGAAAACCATTTGCAATGACTCTTTAAATGTTTCCCAAAATTATGCTCTTTTATTTGGATAAATCATTTTGGTTACATAAGTGGCTCAGAAATATGACATTATTTAGTTGCAAAGGGATTTATTTTTTAACAGTGCAGCAATTACATCCTAAAATAACTATTATTCAATCTATTCCACCAGTCTTGGGAGACTAAGCAGATGTCAGATATTCTAAAATATCTGACTTTAGGTGAGTTTTGGATGTTACTGTGAAAGAGGAATTTTGAGATCTGTTATATCAGAGGATGCCAGTAAGCTATGTGCTTACATAATGATGGCAACAGCTCTCAGAGGGGCATCTGAAGCATAATTGTCAGGTCAAAGAATAATACTATTTTAGAACTAGATGAGGAAATTTAGAAGTCATATCTCTATTCACTTTTTAATAGGTGAGGAAATGAAGTGATCCAAATAATTAGAGGACTGCCTGAGATCATGCATCTAAAGCACACCATAGGAAGATCTCCAGACTTTAAATGATCATTCCACTAAATTGGCTTTACTACACATCTTCCCACTCATGTTCCACATGTACTGCTTTTAGAGAGACAGAGAAACTTGATAGCACATTTCAGTAGAAAATGCGTGGATTTTTGGGTTAGGACAATCTGAACTTGAAATTTTCATAAGCCAAAAAATCTTCACCTGTTTACATGGTATCCTTCAGAGTGACTGGAATCATTCTCTACCTGTTTTTCTTGCATCATCATTCTCCCCCTCCTGCCTTCCATTACACTGGATCATTCTTATCAGCATTCAAACATGCTGTCATTTCTGCCATCCAGAAAGAAATCATTTTTTACTCCACATCTCTCTCCAGATACATTCCAATTTCTTATTCACCATTTATGAGAAAACTATAAAAACTGCACAGAAGTTTTGAGATACTGCCTATACCCAATTATTTTCTTCCCATTTTCCTTTGAACTTGCTTCACATAGGCTCTCTGTCCATCATTCCATTGACACAGCTCTTGTCAAGGTCACCACATCAGTCAACTATATAACAAGCACAGACTCTCCACCAACTGCCTATCAAAATCAACTGTCTAGGAGGCAGTTGATGGGCACATGTGGTAGGCTGGACAGCTCTAAGCCACAGACTGGGTATGGGTCTCCAAGGGTATCTCATCCTCCTCGGACCAGCAGGCTAACTAGACCATGGTCTCCTCATGGTGAGACAGAAGGGCAAGACAAATGGAAATATACGTATCTCAGAAGGCATTAAAAGTGAAAGTCGCTCTGTCGTGTCCGACTCTTTGCAACCCCATAGACTATACATTCCATGAAATTCTCCAGGCCAGAATACTGGAGTGGGCAGCCTTTCTCTTCTCCAGGGGATCTTCCCAACCCAGGGATCAAACCCAGATCTCATGCATTGCAGGAGGATGCTTTACCAGCTGAGCCACAAGAGAAGCCCAAGAATACTGGAGTGGGTAGCCTATCCCTTCTCTAGCAGATTTTCCTGACCAGGAATTGAACTGGGTGTCCTGCATTGCAGGCAGATTCTTTATCAACTGAGCTATCAGGGAAGCTCTGATCTCTTTTCTGTGATCCTTCAGCCAAAACAAGTAACATGGCTCGAAGTTCAAGATCAGGGACAGAGACATACTTTGCCACTAGTGGGAAGAACTGAAAAGTCACAAGGAAAAGGACATGGGTAAAGACAGAGCTGAAAAACTAGAGATGAACAATGTTACTATACCACTGTCACTAATAAGCCCCACAGTACTAAATCAAATAGTCAAATCTAAATGCTCATCTATTTTAAATATTCAGCAGCATGTGACATAGTTGATCACTACTTCCATGCTGAAACTATTTTTCCCCTTGACTTGTAACTCACCCCATATTCCTAGTTTTCCCACTTCCTTCTCACTGGTTTTTCCTTCTATGCTTTGTTGGTTCTTCTTTGTCTTTTTTTACATTGGGTACCCCAGGAATCAATCTTGAGGCATTTTATCTTTGCTCTGGTTTATCTTTCTCATGGTCATGGCTTAAAAACCATCTACAATATTTAACATCACTTAATTTTACACTTTAAAATGGTTAAGATGGTACATTAAATGTTATGTATTTTTTTTACCACAATTAAAAATAAAAACAAAACAAAAGCCCATTGATAGACTGATAAATCATATATGTGTATCCTCAGCTTGTATGTCTCCCCTTAAAGTCCAATGTCATATATCCAAATATATCCAATTGTCCAATAAAAATCTGAAACCTGATATATTCAAAGCCCAACTACCGATCTCCCACCAACACAAACATGCTGTTCTAGGTACTTCTCCCGCCTCTGTGAGTGGCAGCTACATATTTCGAGTTGCTCAGGCTCAAAACCTCTTTGGTTATCCTTAACTCTACTTTTTCTCCCATATCCCACATCCAATGTATCAGCAATTCTTGGTTTCTTGGTTCTACTTTCAATATATCCAAGACCTGAGTACAACTCTCCACCTCCGACATGCTGTCCCTTTTTTCCCAAGTCACCTTCATTTCTGGTCTGATTCATTATAACAGCCTTCTATTTGATGTCCATTAACACCATCTTCCTCCACATCTACTCTATTCTCAACATAGCGGCCAGAGTAATCCTTATAGAGCAAAAGCTGCATTAGACCACTCATGTTGTTACAACTCCAGTGGTTTCCAACCTCAATCCAAAGAAATTCCAAGTTCTTACAAAGACCTTCAAAGCCCATCCACACTCTGGTCTCATTACCTCTTTGTCCTCATCTCCCATGACTATTAACCTCACTCCTTACATGACAGAGGGAAAAAAACCTCAGCAAAAATCGATGCTCTAACAGGCTTTGTATGTATTATATACCATGAGAACAGGGCTACCTTATACATTTGTGCAGGCGGCACATTACACAAAGATGGGGAGTAAAAAAATGCTGTAATCTACATGAATGTTTCTAATGAAGCTGTGCAGTTCCTAACCTGCATGTTCTTAGATACTTGTCAATGGGAAGATAGAAATAAGTAGGATAAATCAGGGAAATATAAACCACATAACATAGTGATGAGTGTTAAGGAAAAGAAGAGACCTGTGCTGGGCAACACAAATCTAAATAGGATGAACTTGTAAGGTCTTCACAAAGAGAATGATCTTTAAATAAATAACTGGAGGAGAAAAGAAAGGAAGTCCTGTGCAAAACTGGGAATTGTACTCAGGCAAAGAAATAGCATATGCGAGGAACAATATGAGATGAAACCCATATCTGGTATGTTCTAAGAAAAGGAGAGAAGCCAATGTGGCTGGAACAGAGAGAACTAAATGGATAGTTTCAGAAAATGAGGTCACAGACATAAAGGGAGTCATGATTGTACAAGGTCCTGTAAGGTCTTTGACTTTCACTCTGAGTGAGAACAAAGCTATTGGAGGTTATGAACAAACCTAACTTCAGCTTTAAGTGGTAGCTCTGACTGAAGGGAAAAAAAAAAAGATAGCTCAGTTGTTTTGTTGAAAAAGACTGAAGACTGCAAGGAATCAAGGGTGAAGACAAAGAGATAAGTTAAAACATAAGGGATTGGAGGTTAGGAGACTAGAGTGACAGCACTAGAGATGGGGAGAAATTTTACTGGGTTACTATTGTAAATTGTATCTGTTTATGCTTTTCTCTTGGAGAAGGAAATGGCAACCCACTCCAGTTTTTGCCTGAAGAATCCCATGGACAGAAGAGCCTGGCGGGCTACAGTCCATGGTGTCGCAAGAGTCAAACATGACTTAGCGAGTAAACCACCACCACATGCTTTTCTCACCACTTACTAGTTATGTACATAATGTGATAGATGTCTGTGTACGTATGTGTGTGTGTGTGCATGTGCATTTGGTATGAAGATGACTGAATTCTTTGCTTCTAAATGGCTGTTTGACTTCAAAATTAGGCCATGTAGATATGTCACTACCGCAAACCAAATTACTCTTGTTTTGAACATTTATATTTTTTTGCTCACTTTAAATGTTTTCTAATCCAGAAAAATTTTGAGTGATTGTACCCATGTTTCAGTTCAGTCACTCAGTCATATCTGACTCTTCGCGACCCCATGAACTGCAGCAAACCAGGCCTCCCTGTCCATCACCGACTCCTGGGATTTACCCAAACTCATGTCCATTGAGTTGGTGATGCTATCCAATTATCTCATCCTCTGTCATTCCCTTCTCCTCCTGCCTTCAATCTTTCCCAGCATCAGGGTCTTTTCAAATGAGTCAATTCTATGCATCAGGTGGCCAAAATGTTGGAGCTTCAGCTTCAGCATCAGTCCTACCAATGAACATTCAGGACTGATTTCCTATAGGATGGACTGGTTGTTTCTCCCTGCAGTCCAAGGGACTCTCAAGAGTCTTCTCCAACACCACAGTTCAGAAGCATTAATTCTTCAGCACTCAGCTTTCTTTATAGTCCAACTCTCACATTCATATATGACTAATGGAAAATCCATAGCTTTGACTAGACAGACCTTTGTCAGCAAAGTAATGTCTCTGCTTTTTAATATGTTGTCTAGGTTGGTGAAAAAGTTGGCTTAAAGCTCAATATTCAGAAAACTAAGATCATGGCATCCAGTCCCATCATTTCATGGCAGAGAGATGGGGGAACAGTGGCAACAGTGGCTGACTTTATTTTTCTGGGCTCCAAAATCACTGCAGATGGTGATTGAAGCAACGAAATTAAAAGACACTTACTCCTTGGAAGGAAAGTTATGACCAACCTAGACAGCATATTAAAAAGCAGAGACATTACTTTGCCAACAAAGGTCTGTGGCTATGGTTTTTCCAGTGGTCATGTATGGATGTGGGAGTTGGACTATAAAGAAAGCTGAGCACAGAAGAACTGATGCTTTTGAACCGTGGTGTTGGAGAAGACTCTTGAGAGTCCCTTGGACTGCAAAGAGATCCAAGCAGTCCATCCTAAAGGAGATCAGTCCTGGGTGTTCATTGGAAGGACTGATGTTGAAGCTGAAACTCCAATACTTTGGACATGTCATGCGAAGAGTTGACTCATTGGAAAAGACCCTGATGCTGGGAAAGATTGAGGGCAGGAGGAGAAGGGGATGACAGAGAATGAGATGGTTGGATGGCATCATCGTCTCAAGGGACATGGGTTTGGGTGGACTCGGGGAGTTGGTGATGGACAGGGAGGCCTAGTGTGCTGCAGTTCATGGGGTCACAAAGAGTTAGACATGACTGAACGATTGAACTGAACTGAACTAGGTTAGTTATAGCTTTTCTTCCAAGGAGCAAGTGTCTTTTATTTTATTTTTTTTTATTATTTTCTTTTTACTAATTTTTTTTCTATTTTTTAACTTTGCAATATTGTATTGGTTTTGCCATATATCAAAATGAATCCGCCACAGGTATACATGTGTTCCCCATCCTGAACCCTCCTCCCTCCTCCCTCCCCATACCATCCCTCTGGGTCGTCCCAGTGCACCAGCCCCAAGCATCCAGTATCGTGCATTGAACCTGGACTGGCGACTCGTTTCATATATGATATTATACATGTTTCAATGCCATTCTCCCAAATCATCCCACCCTCTCCCTCTCCCACAGAGTCCAAAAGACTGTTCCATACATCAGTGTCTCTTTTGCTGTCTCGTATACAGGGTTATTGTTACCATCTTTCTAAATTCCATATATATGTGTTAGTATACTGTATTGGTGTTTTTCTTTCTGGCTTACTTCACTCTGTATAATAGGCTCCAGTTGCATCCACCTCATTAGAATTGATTCAAATGTATTCTTTTCAATGGCTGAGTAATACTCCATTGTGTATATGTACCATAGCTTTCTTATCCATTCATCTGCTGATGGACCTCTAGGTTGCTTCCGTGTCCTGAGTATCATAAAAAGCGCTGTGATGAACATTGGGGTACACGTGTCTCTTTCAATTATGGTTTCCTCAGTGTGCATGCCCAGCAGTGGGATTGCTGGATCATAAGGCAGTTCTATTTCCAGTTTTTTAAGGAATCTCCACACTGTTCTCCATAGTGGCTGTACTAGTTTGCATTCCCACCCACAGTGTAAGAGGGTTCCCTTTTCTCCACACCCTCTCTAGCATTTATTGCTTGTAGACTTTTGGATCGCAGCCATTCTGACTGGCGTGAAATGGTACCTCATTGTGGTTTTGATTTGCATTTCTCTGATAATGAGTGATGTTGAGCATCTTTTCATGTGTTTGTTAGCCATCTGTATGTCTTCTTTGGAGAAATGTCTATTTAGTTCTTTGGCCCATTTTTTGATTGGGTCATTTATTTTTCTGGAATTGAGCTATAGGAGTTGCTTGTATATTTTTGAGATTAGTTGTTTGTCAGTTGCTTCATTTGCTATTATTTTCTCCCATTCTGAAGGCTGTCTTTTCACCTTGCTTATAGTTTCCTTTGTTGTGCAGAAGCTTTTAAGTTTAATTAGGTCCCATTTGTTTATTTTTGCTTTTATTTCCAATATTCTGGGAGGTGGGTCATAGAGGATCCTGCTGTGATATATGTCGGAGAGTGTTTTGCCTATGTTCTCCTCTAGGAGTTTTATAGTTTCTGGTCTTACGTTTAGATCTTTAATCCATTTTGAGTTCATTTTTGTGTATGGTGTTAGAAAGTGTTCTAGTTTCATTCTTTTACAAGTGGTTGACCAGTTTTCCCAGCACCACTTGTTAAAGAATGTCTTTTAATTTCATGGGTGCAGTCACCATCTGCAGTGATTTTGGAACCCAAGAAAATAAAGGCTGCTACTGTTTCCATTGTTTCCCCATCTATTTGCCATGAAGTAAGGGGACCAGATGCCATGATCTTAGTTTTCTGAATGTTGAGTTTTAAGCCAGCTTTTTCACTCTCTTCCTTCACTTTTATCAAGAGGCTCTTCAGTTCCTCTTCACTTTCTGCCATCAGGGTGGTGTCATCTGCATATCTGAGATTATTGATATTTCTCCTGGCAATCTTGATTCCAGCTTGTGCTTCATCCAGCCTGGCATTTCACATGATATACTCTGCATATAAGTTAAATAAACAGAGTGACAATATGCAGCCTTGACGTACTCCTTTCCCAATTTGGAACCAGTCTGTTTGTTGTTCCATGCCCAGTTCTACCTGCTGCTTCCTGACCTGCATACAGATTTCTCAGGGGCCAGGTAAGGTGGTCTGGTATTCCCATCTCTTTCAGAATTTTCCACAGTTTGTTGTGATCCACACAGTCAAAGGCTTTGCATAGTCAATAAAGCAGAAGTAGATGTTTTTCTGGAACTCTCTTGCTTTTTCAATGATCCAATGGATATTGGCAATTTGATCTCTGGTTCCTCTGCCTTTTCTAAATCCAGCTTGAACATCTGGAAGTTCTCAGTTCATGAACTGTTGAAGCCTGGCTTGGAGAATTTTGAGCGTTACTTTGTTAGCATGTGAGATGAGTGCAATTGTGTGGTAGTTTGGACATTGTTTGGCATTGCCTTTCTTTGGCATTGGAATAAAAACACCTTTTCCAGTCCTGTGACCACTGCTGAGTTTTCCAAATTTGCTGGCATATTGAGTGAAGCTTGAAGTAGCTTAACTGAAATTCCATCACCTCCACTAACATGGTTTGCAGTGATGCTTCCTAAGGCCTGTTTGACTTCAGACTCCAGGATGTTTGGCTCTAGGTGAGTGATCACACCATTGTGGTTATCTGGGTCATTAAGATCTTTTTTGTATAGTTCTTCTGTGTATTCTTGCCACCTCTTCTTAATATCTTCTGACTTCCCTTGTGGCTCAGCTGGTAAAGAATCTGCCTGCAATGTGGAAGACCTGGGTTCGATCCCTGGGTTGGAAAGATTCCCCTGGAGAAGGGAAAGGCTATTCACTCCAGTATTCTGTCCTAGAGAATTCCATGGACTGTATAGTCCATGGGGTTGCAAAGAGTCGGACACAACTGAGTGACTTTCACTTACCCATGTTTAGCCATGCATATTACTGAGTATATTAAGAGTACTACTTCATTAATTCACATTTAGGTACCATATTTGCCCCCTATTTCTAGAAAAATACACTTGATGAGATTGAAATAAATCTATATTTAGCTAAAATTTTTAATAGACTTTGCTGTTAATGTTGTTAGTCTTTTCCAGCAGCTTTTGAAATACTTGTATGGTTTATTTTTCCTTTCAATGTGTCTCTCAAAAGAATTACATTACCATATTTTAAATTGTGAAATTTCCTTGAATTCTTTGGATAACATCTACTAGGTCATGAAAAATTTTTCTTTTAAGAATCTACAACATTTAGTTTGTCAATATTGCATTTCAGATACATGTATATTTCAGGAATACACACACACACACGTTCTTAAGTGAAAAATCATTTTTTTCTATTATGAGTGTTTTCTTTAACCAGTTTTGCTTTCAGGGCTAATGTGACAACCAATACTAATTGACAAGGTCTCCATATATCTCCTTGTTGTTTAACCACATGATTTGCAAAGTTTCTTCTAAGGTAATTAATTCTTTCATATTTTATACTTCTTTCTGGGACCTTCTGCTAAATAAGAGGTCAATGTGTCCCTGGTGGCTCAGATGGTCAAGAATCTGCCTGCAGTGCAGGAGACCCGGGTTCGATCCCTGGGTTGGGAAGAAACCCTGGAGAAGGGAAAGGCTACCCACTCCAGTATTCTGGCCTGGAAAATTCCATGGACTGTATAGTCCATGGGGTTGCAAAGAGTCGGACACAACTGGGTGATTTTCACTGAAACTGAAACTGTGACAGAAATGTGGGTACCCCATTTGCCATCTTGAACCTGAACTTTCTCAGGTTTGTACAAATAAGGCTTTAAGAAATTATGTATTACACTATTCCCATTACATTTTCTACTTTATATATATAATCCTAACTATAACCTGTCTTTGAAGTCAAATGCAAAATAAGGTTTTCAATTTATTTTTTAAATTTTTAAAATATTTATGGGCAATCCTTTAAAAAAAATTATTTCTTTATCTTTGTTGCCGTGTGTGGGCTTCTCATTGTGGTGGCTTCACATGTTGCAGAGCAACAGGCTCTAGACGCCCCAGGTCCATAGTTGGATCATGAGGGCTCAGAAGGTTGGGCGTGAGAGCCTCAGAAGTTGTGGTGCATGGGCTTAGTTGCTCCAAGACAGGTGGACTACTCCCAGGCCAGGGATGGAACCCGTGTTCCCTGAAATGGCAGGCAGATTCCCATTTACTGCCCAACAGGGAAGTTCTCAATTTATTTTCAATTCTTGTTTCATTGTACAGAATTCAGAGAGTGTAGCCGATATGATACTCTTTTTGTATTATAACTTTCTATGTGGCTCTAATATAGTCAGTTTTGGGGAAAGTTCCAGAATGACTTAACAAAGAATTGTTCCTTGTGCACAATTTTCTCTATTCATCTTTTTGACTAAGCTTATTAATTCTACTTAAATTTTCTATTTTTTGTCTACTTTATTTGTCAATTTCTGAGAAAATACATGAAGGATTCCCTTTATGTGGATTCATCTATTTACAGTATTTTTGGAAAACATTTCATTTTACATTTTGACTTTACCTTATTCAATAAGTAATTATACTGAGCTGTTATATATACTCTTGATGGGCCATATCATTTGATGACACAAAAATCCAAGCTTGTTTCACTGAATGATTTTAAACTTAAATTCTACTCTGACTGATTGTATCACTAATAATCATATTATGCTGTTATTTTAAAAATCTGGATTGTCTTTATCTTGATCCTTATTTTTACCCTTATAGTACATATTTTTAATCTTGTTAAGCATAATTAGCAAATTTCTATTACTGATTTAGTCTAATTTCTGTCATACTATTTTGTTTTTCTTAATGTGATTTGAATTTTACACCTTTCTTTCTCCTTTATTTTCCTTTTCTCCTAGCTTGATTTATCAAAATTGGTTACTACTGCTTTTCTGGTTTTTGAAATTTTTCTACTTTTCTAGAAATTACAGACTCAAATCTACCTTCAGAAATTCATACAAGATGTTAACACAGTTTTGTACATTTTGTAGATATCTCTGTGTCAAAAATTAGACAGCATTTGTATAAGAGACTACTAGTTGTCACCAAAGTTGAGAGCATACTTCCCAGACCTCCATATTTGTGGTCAGTAGAAAAAGATCTAGAGAAACTTATGTTGGTGTGTTATGTGAGAAAGTATTGGGTACACTTCCTACTGAGAGAAAAATACTTGCCCTAGAGATCCACAGGGAAGCTGATTTTGAAAATATACATTCTACACAGAGGCAATTGCTATATACAAATAAATCTCCTAGGCTGTGTGTAAATTATGGTTTGTGAGCTAAAATGATAAAAACTTAGTATAAAAATAATAGTAATTAAGTTAGACTATATGAAATTGTCAAGAGTTGGCAGTTTTGACCTTGGAAAATGGGCAATTTCATATGGTTCCATTTAACAAGAAATTAAAATTATGACATGGGGTGTGAGAAAGTATAAATATAATAATTTCAACATTTTCCATTGAGGGAAGTAAAATATAAAATACTAAGTTGACAAGTCAAAAATAGATTATTATTACTCTAAAAGTATATATTATAGAGCTTACATTATATGTAATGTAAAAATAATTATTAGACAGCAGAGATGGAAAGACAGAGTCTACTAATATACTCATTTTTTATGGTGGAGGGTTCAGTAAAGGTCTTAGGAATTATATATCATAGTTCACAAGTGTCATTGATTTTAAGGTGTACCATTATGATATACACGATTTTACTTTTAATTCAGAGTCATCAGTGTTGCTTCTTCTTCTTTATTTTGTCTGTGCCTCCAAGATCATTTGTCACGTTGTATTTCTTTAAAAAATTAAATAAACAGAAATGCTACAAGTCATCAATGATAGGTTCTCAAGATACCACTGTAATTATTTAAAACTAGCCTACTTTGGATTTTCACTCCAGCAATATTGCAAATACATCTGATTCACCATAAGCACTCCTGCCAATACGTTCCAGTGATTTAATTACACATCTTTTAATTTATATAATAAGTCAACAGAAGGATAAAAATTAACTGCCAAGCTTCTGAACATAAATAAAAACAGAATTATTTTAAAATATGCTTATGAAAAAGAAAGGGGGAAATATTAGACATAGATAATACACAGTAAGAGAAAAGGAGTAAAATCAAATCTTCTGACTACATCAATAAACTGTAAATAAGAAAAATTAACCTAATAAAAGAAAAGAATTCTTGTGGCATATGAAAAAGATTAATCTAAAACAGTTACACTGAGGGGACTCAGCCATACACACACATGTATCCATTCTCCCTCAAAGCCCCCCTTCTATCCAGGCTGCCACATAATATTAAGCTGAGTTCCATGTGCTATACAGTAGGTCCCTGTTCTTTATCCATTTTAAATACAGCAGTGTGTTTATATTCACCTGAAACTATCACAACATAGTTTGTTCATCGGCTATACCCCAATACAGGATAAAAAGTTTAAAAAAATAGCTAATATTTTAAAATAAAAAGTGAAAGAGTTACACTAATAAAAAGATGCAAAAACTCCAGAAGATGGATGAAAGAACATTTAAATAGTTTGTAAACAAGAACTAAGTTTGTTTAACTCACATATTGTTAACAGCCAGCATGCCATGTGCAAACAGGGGCAACTCGTATACACAATATATGTGATACTTTGTTGTTCAGTTGCTAAGTCATGTTTGACTCTTTGTGACCCCACGCACTGCAGCATGCCAGGCTTCCGTGTCCTTCACCATCTCCCGGAGTTTGCTCAAACTCATGTTCACTGAGTTGATGATGCCACCCAACCATCTAATCCTCTGTAACCCCCTTCTCCTTTTACCCTCAATCTTTCCCAGCATCAGGATTTTTCCAATGAGTTGGCTCTTTGCATAAGGTGGCCAAAGTACTGGAGCTTAAGCTTCAGCATCAGTCCTTCCAGGAATATTCAGGATTAATTTCCTTTAAGATAGACTGGTTTGATCTCCTTGCTGTCCAAAGGACTCTCAAGTGTCTTCTCCAGCACCACATTTTGAAAGTATCAATTCTCTGGCACTCAGTCTTCTTTATGATCCAACTCTAACAGCCATATAAGACTACAGGAAAAACCATAGCTTTGACTATATGGGCAAAGTGATGTCTCTGCGCTTTAATATGCCATCAAGGTTTGGCACAGCTTTTCTTCCAAGGAGCAAGCATCTTTTAATTTCATGCAATCACCATCCAAGGTAATTTTTGAGCCCAAGAAAATAAAATCTGTCACCTTTTCCACATTTTTCACATCTATTTGCCATGATGTGATGGGAGCAGATGTCATGATCTTAGCTTTTTTAAAGTTGAGTTTTAAGTCAGCTTTTCACTCTCCTCTTTCACCTCCATCAAGAGGCTCTTTAGTTCCTCTTTGCTTTCTGCCATTAGAATGATATTATTAGCATATCTAAGGTTGTTGATATTTCTTAAAGTAACCTTGATTTCAGCTTGTGAGTCATCCAGCCCAGAATTTTGCATGATGTACTCTGCATATAAGTTAAATAAGCAGGGTGACAATATATAAGCTTGACATACTCCTTTCCCAATTTTGAACTAATTCATTTTTCCATGTCTGGTTCTCATCGTTGCTTCTTCTCCTGCATTTAGATTTCTCAGGAGACAGGTATGGTGTCTGGTATGCCTATCTGTTGAAGAATTTTCCAAAGTTTGTTATGGTCCAAATAATCAGAGGCTTTCAGTTCAGTTCAGTCATTCAGTCGTGTCTGACTCTTTGTGACCCCATGAATCGCAGCACGCCAGGCCTCCCTGTCCATCACCAACCCCTGGAGTTCACTCAAAGTCACGTCCATCGAGTCGGTGATGCCATCCAGCCATCTCATCCTCTGTCGTCCCCTTCTCCTCCTGCCCCCAATCCCTCCCAGCATCAGAGTCTTTTCCAATGAGTCAACTCTTAGCATGAGGTGGCCAAAGTATTGGAGTTTCAGCTTTACCATCATTCCTTCCAAAGAATACCCAGGACTGATCTCCTTTAGAATGGAATGGCTGGATCTCCTCGCAGTCCAAGGGACTCTCAAGAGTCTTCTCCAACACCACAGTTCAAAAGCATCAATTCTTCAGCGCTCAGCTTTCTTCACAGTCCAACTTTCACATCCATACATGACCACTGGAAAAACCATAGCCTTGACTAGACGGACCTTTGTTGGCAAAGTCATGTCTCTGCTTTTCAATATGCTATCTAGGTTGGTCATAACTTTCCTTCCAAGGAGTAAGCATCTTTTAATTTCATGGCTGCAGTCACCATCTGCAGTGATTTTGGAGCCCCAAAAAATAAAGTCATTCACTGTTTCCACTGTTTCCCCATTTATTTCCCATGAAGTGATGGGGCCAGATGCCATGATCTTTTTCTGAACGTTGAGTTTTAAGCCAACTTTTTCACTCTCCTCTTTCACCTTCATCAAGAGGCTTTTTAGTTCCTCTTCACTTTCTGCCATAAGGGTGGTGTCATCTGCATATCTGAGGTTATTGATACTTCTCCCGGCAATCTTGATTCCAGCTTGTACTTCTTCCAGCCCAGCGTTTCTCATGATGTACTCTGTATATAAGTTAAATGAGCAGGGTGACAATATACAGCCTTGACGTACTCCTTTTCCTATTTGGAACCAGTCTGTTTGTCCATGTCCAGTTCTAACTGTTACTTCCTGACCTGCATATAGGTTTCTCAAGAGGCAGGTCAGGTGGTCTGGTATTCCCATCTCTTGAAGAATTTTCCACAGTTTATTGTAATCCACACAGTCAAAGGCTTTGGCATAGTCAATAAAGCAGAAATAGATGTTTTTCAGGAACTCCTGCTTTTTCGATGATCCAGCGGATGTGGGCAATTTGATCTCTGGTTCCTCTGCCTTTTCTCAAACCAGCTTGAACATCTGGAAGTTCACGGTTCACGTATTGCTGAAGCCTGGCTTGGAGAATTTTGAGCATTACTTTGACAATATACAGCCTTGACGTACTCCTTTTCCTATTTGGAACCAGTCTGTTTGTCCATGTCCAGTTCTAACTGTTACTTCCTGACCTGCATATAGGTTTCTCAAGAGGCAGGTCAGGTGGTCTGGTATTCCCATCTCTTGAAGAATTTTCCACAGTTTATTGTAATCCACACAGTCAAAGGCTTTGGCATAGTCAATAAAGCAGAAATAGATGTTTTTCAGGAACTCCTGCTTTTTCGATGATCCAGCGGATGTGGGCAATTTGATCTCTGGTTCCTCTGCCTTTTCTCAAACCAGCTTGAACATCTGGAAGTTCACGGTTCACGTATTGCTGAAGCCTGGCTTGGAGAATTTTGAGCATTACTTTACTAGCGTGTGAGATGAGTGCAATTATGCGGTAGTTTGAGCATTCTTTGGCATCGCCTTTCTTTGGGATTGGAATCGCTTCTTGGCCTTTTGGCTAAGATCAAGTGTAGTATCAGAGGCTTTAGCTTACTCAATAAAGCAGATGTGCTTTGCAATTCTCATGCTTTTTCTATGATCCAATGAACATTAGCAATTTGATCTCTGGTTCCTCTGGTTTTTCTAAACCCAGCTTGTACATCTGGAAGTTCTTGGTTCATGTAATGTCAAAGGTAGCTCAAAGGATTTGGGGCATTACCTTGAAGAACATGAAATGAGTGCAATTATACAGTAGTTTCAGCATTCTTTGGCATTGCCTTTCTTTGGGGTTGGAATAAAACCTGACCTTTTCCAGTCCTGTGGCCATAGGTGAGTTTTCCAAATTTGTGGTCACATTGAAAGTAGCACTTTAACAGCATCATCTTTTAGAATGTGAAACAGTTCAGCTGGAATTCCATCACCTCCACTAGCTTTCTTCATAATAATGATTCTTAGGGCCCATTTGACTTCTCAATCCAGGATGTCTGGCTCTAGGTGAGTGACTATACCATCGTGGTTATCTCAGTCATGAAGACCTTTTTGCATAGTTCTTCTGTGTACTCTTGCCATCTCTTTTTCTCTTTGCTTCTGTTAAGACCTTGTCATTTCTTTCTTTATTGTGCCCCCCTTTGTATGGAATGTTCCATTTGTATCTCCACTTTCCTGGCAGAGATCTATAGCCTTTTCCATTCTATGGTTTTCTTCTTCTTTTTTGGGGGGGAGGGGGCATTGTTCACTTAAGAAGGCCTTCTTATGTCTCCTGATGCTTAGGATTTAAGGAATACCAGCTAGAAGTCAGCAAATCAAGCAAAGATTAGGATCGAGCCAATTCAGAGTAAGGTACAGGCTAGGAGACAGACAATCAGAGTAAAGTACCAGCTAGTACTAAGCCAAATAGAGCAAGGTAGAGACTAGGAGTCAGCCAATCAAAGTACAAGTTAGGTCTCTGACAATCAGGGAAAATCACAGGCTGGGAGTCAGCCAATCAGATCAAAGTGAGGACTAGAACTGAGAGACATAGATGGATCCAGAACAGGGAAAAGATTTCCACTCTGCCAATGTGGGGAAAATATGTTGATTATTGACACATTCTGTGAAAGGAGTTATAATTAAAAGGGGAAAATGCTGGAAGAAATTCTCACCTACTGAGGTATGGGGAAATAATTCTGGCCTGCATGTGATTTATCTTGAACTTTAGGCTAACCAATACAGCCTGTTTATGGCCTATTAAGCATACATTGTACATATGCTTTAACCATTAAGAAAAAATACATTCAGAAAATAATACAAAGATGCATTTTGATTGTTATCCTCATTGTCATGTCTAGTAATTTTTAAGTGTTTGTCCAGGTACTATGACTAAGTAATATTCCCTTTCTTCTTCTGTACCTGTCCCTATACAAGACTGATGAGTATCCAAGAAAAGGGAGGGTTGAAACAGAACAGAACCCTATAATCCTTCTTCTGCACCCTCCAACATGTCCTCAGCCAGTCTTTTGTGTGTAGAAAACTTTAGTCAAAGAATAAGTTTAATTAGAAAAATGAGAACATGTGGAAAACAAGGAAAACAGTCAAAAAAGATCAAATAAGAATAATATACCGATCAAGCATAGACAGTGACCTTTAAATCTTTCTCAAAGCCTTGAGATAATACTCTGAGACATTTGAGATAATACTCTGAGCTGTCATATAGATACCAAACACTAGGGTGAAGAAGTTAACTTCATGATGACCATACTATACCCATGACATAAGGTGCCACAATTCTGAGAACTGGCCTCAAAGAAATGGGAATAAATGGACCCTGGAACTGAAGATTAAGGATACCTAAAACAACCAAGATGACTCAAACCACTGATGACCATTCTAAGATGATTATCAGAGCTGACTATGCTATTTCTGAATATAGCCCCCTCCTTCTGTCTATAAAAGCTCTTTCTTACCCCAAAGGTTGCCAGTGGTGGGGAGTTGGCCTTGGGCCTGACATTCCTTATGCCACCCCAGTTGCCAGCATCTAAATTAAGCAATATTTCCTTTCCACCAATCTGGCCTGTTTGTTGGCTTTTGAGAAGCAAGCAGTTGGAACCTACATCAGTTCAATTCAGTTCAGTTCAGTCGTGTTCGGCTCTTTGCAACCCCATGAATCGCAGCACGCCAGGTCTCCCTGTCCATCACCAACTCCCAGAGTTTATTCAAACTCATGTCCATCGAGTCAGTGATGCCATCCAGCCATCTCATCCTCTGTCGTCCCCTTCTCCTCCTGCCCCCAATCCCTCCCAGCATCAGGATCTTTTCCAATGAGTCAACTCTTCGCATGAGGTGGCCAAAGTATTGGAGTTTCAGCTTTAGCATCAGTCCTTCCAATGAACACCCAGGACTGATCTCCTTTAGAATGGACTGGTTGGATTTCCTTGAAGTCCAAGGGACTCTCAAGAGTATTCTCCAACACCACAGTTCAAAAGCATTCAGTTCAACAGCACAGTTCAAAATTCTTCAGCGCTCAGCTTTCTTCACAGTCCAACTCTCACATCCATACATGACCACTGGAAAAACCATAGCCTTGACTAGACGGACCTTTGTTGGCAAGTAATGTCTCTGCTCTTTAATATGCTATCTAGGTTAGTCATAACTTTCCTTCCAAGGAGTAAGTGTCTTTTAATTTCATTGCTGCAATCACCATCTGCAGTGATTTTGGAGCCCCCAAAAATAAAGTCATTCACTGTTTCCACTGTTTCCCCATCTATCTGCCATGAAGTGATGGGACCAGATGCCATGATCTTAGTTTTCTGAATGCTGAGATTTTCACATTTCAGTAACTATAGCACAGTCTAGGAGTCAGCCAACCAGAGCAAGGTACAGACTAAGAAGCAGCCAATCACAGCAAAGGAGATGCTAGGAATCAGTAGTGAGAGTGGAGAACAATCTAGCAGTCAGCCAATCAGGGGAAAGTAGGGGCTAGGAGTCAGCCAATCAGGGCATAGTATAGGCTTGAATCAGCCAATTACGGTAAGGTACAGTCTGCTGTCACTGCTGCTGCTAAGTCGCTTCAGTCATGTCTGACTCTCTGTGACCCCAGAGACGGCAGCCCACCAGGCTCCCCTGTCCCTGGGATTCTCCAGGCAGGAACACTGGAGTGGGTTGCCATTTCCTTCTCCAATGCATGAAAGTGAAAAGTGAAAGGGAAGTCGCTCAGTCATGTACAACTCTTCACGATCCCATGGACTGCAGCCTATCAGGCTCCTCTGTCCATGGGATTTTCCAGGCAAGAGTACTGGAGTGGGGTGCCACTGCCTAAGGTACAGTTTGCTGCTGCTGCTGCTGCTAAGTCGCTTCAGTCATATCCGACTCTGTGCGACCCCACAGAGAGCAGCCCACCAGGCTTCCCTGTCCCTGGGATTCTCCAGGCAAGAACACTGGAGTGGGTTGCCATTTCCTTCTCCAGTGCATGAAGGTGAAAAGAGAAAATGAAGTCACTCCATCGTGTCTGACTCTTAGCGAGCCCATGGACTGCAGCCTACCAGGCTCCTCCATCCATGGGATTTTCCAGGCAAAAGTACTGGAGTGGGGTGCCATTGCCTTCTCTGAAGGTACAGTCTAGGAGTCAGCAAATCAGACCAATGCACAAGCTAGAGTCAATCAGAGCAGAGTGCAAGCTTCAAGTCAGCCAATCAGTGCAAAGTGCAGGCAAGGAGTTAGCCAATCAGAGCAATGTATAGGCTAGGAGTTAGCCAATCACAACAAAGTATAGGCCTGGAGTCAGCCAATTACAGCAACGTATCGGCCAAGAGCCAGCCAGTAGAGCAAAGTAGGGGCTAGGAATCAGTCAATCAGGGAAAAATACAGGCCATGAGCCAGCCAATCAGAGCAAAGTACTGGAAAGGAGTTAGACCATCAGAGCAAGGTACAGGCTAGGAGTCAGCCAATAAGAGCACACAACTGGGTAGGGAACAGCAAATCCTACCAATATAAAGGCCAGACTTAATCAGTTCAGCCCCCCCAACAAGCTTTGAGTCAGCCAATCAGAGAAAACTGGGCTAGGAGTCAGCCAATCAAGACAAAGTAAAGGCTAGCATGAGCCAATCAGAGTAAGGTACAGTCTAGGAGCAAGCCAATAAGAACAACATACAGGCTGCTGCTGCTAAGTTGCTTCAGTCGTGTCCGAATCTGTGCGACGGCACAGACGGCAGCCCACCAGGCTCCCCAGTCCCTGGGATTCTCCAGGCAAGAACACTGGAGTGGGTTGCCATTTCCTTCTCCAACGCATGAAAGTGAAAGTGAAGACACTCAGTCGTGTCCAACTCTTAGTGACCCCATGGACTGCAGCCCACCAGGCTCCTCCATCCATGGGATTTGCCAGGAAAGGGTACTGGAGTGGGGTGTCATTGCCTTCTCCGAGGTATAGTCTAGGAGTCAGCAAATAGACCAAAGCAAAGGATGGAGTTAGACAATCAGAGTAGAATACCAGTTTCAAGTCAGCCAATCAGTGCAAAGTACAGACTTGGAGTATGCCAATCAGAGCAACGTACATGCTAGGAGTTAGCCAATCAGAGCAAATACAATTCAGGAGTCAGCCAAATCAGAGAAAATGAACAGATAGGAGTTAGCCAATCAGAGCAAAGTACATGCTAGAAATCAGCCAATCAGAGAAAGGCACAGGCTAAAATCAGCCAATCAGGACAAAATAAAGGTAAGGAGTCAGCCAATCATGGAATAAAAAGGCCAGGAGTCAGCCAATCAGAGCAAAGGACAGGCCCAGAGTCAGCCAATCAGAACAAACAACCAGGTAGGAGTCAGCCAGTCAAAGAAAAGTACTGATTATAAGCCAGCAAACCAGACCAATATAAAGCCTGACTTAACCAATCAGGACAGCATGCAAGCTTTGAGTCAGCCAATCACTGCAAAGTGCAGGCTAGGAGCCAGCCAACCAGAGCAATGTACAGGCAAGGAGTTAGCCAATCGAGCAAAGTAGGGACTATGAGTCAGCCAATCCAGGCGAAGTACAGGCTCGAGCCAGCCAATCAGAGCAAGGTTTAGACTAGGAGTCAGTAACTCAGACCAATGTAAAGGCTCAAGTCAGACAATCAGAGCAGAGCACAATTTCAAGTCAGCTAATCAGTGCAAGGCAAGGCCAGGACTCAGCCAATCAGAGAAAACTACCAGATAGGACATAGCCACTCAGTGCAAAGTACAGGATAGGAGTCAGAAAATCAGAGCAATGCACAGGCTAAGGATCAGCCAATCAGAGCAATATACAAGTCAGGAGTCAGGTAAGAAGGGCAAACTAGAGCCTACAGTCAGCCAATCAGAACAAGGTACTGGCTAGGAGCCAGCCAATCAGAGCAATGCACACGCCAGTAGCCAGCCAATCGGGGGAAAAGACAGGCTAGAGTTCAGCCAATCAGAGAACTAGTCAGGTTAGGACTCAGCCAATCATGGCAAAGTACAGGCACCGGCTAGGCCAATCAGAGCCAAGGACAGGTTAGGAGTCAGCCAATCAAGTGTTGATTAGACTTCAGCCAATCAGAAAAATGTAGTGGCTGGTAGTCAGCCAATCAAAGCAAAGTACAGGCTAGAGTTCAGCCAGTTAGATGAATGTTCAGGTTAGGACTCAGCCAGTCATGGCAAAGTACAGGCTCCGGCTAGGCCAATCAGAGCCAAGGACAGGTTAGGATCCGGCCAATCAAAGCAAAGTGTTGGCTAGACTTCAGGCAATCAGAACAATGTAGTGGCTAAAAGTCAGCCAATCAGAGCAAATACAGGCTAGAGTTTAGCCAATCAGAGAAAAGTATGGGCTAGCCAATCAGTACAAAGTACAGACTTGGAGTATGCCAATCAGAGCAACGTACATGCTAGGAGTTAGCCAATCAGAGCAAAGTACATGCTAGAAATCAGTCAATCAGAGAAATGCACAGGCTAAAATCAGCCAATCAGGACAAAATAAAGGCAAGGAGTCAGCCAATCAGAACAAACAACTGGGTAGGAGTCAGCCAGTCAAAGAAAAGTACTGATTATAAGCCAGCAAACCAGACCAATATAAAGCCTGACTTAACCAATCAGGACAGCATGCAAGCTTTGAGTCAGCCAATCACTGCAAAGTGCAGGCTAGGAGCCAGCCAACCAGAGCAATGTACAGGCAAGGAGTTAGCCAATCGAGCAAAGTAGGGACTATGAGTCAGCCAATCCAGGCAAAGTACAGGCTCGAGCCAGCCAATCAGAGCAAGGTTTAGACTAGGAGTCAGTAACTCAGACCAATGTAAAGGCTCAAGTCAGACAATCAGAGCAGAGAGCAATTTTAAGTCAGCCAATCAGTGCAAGGCAAGGCCAGGACTCAACCAATCAGAGAAAACTACCAGGTAGGACTTAGCCACTCAGCACAAAGTACAGGATAGGAGTCAGAAAATCAGAGCAATGCACAGGGTAAGGATCAGGCAATCAGAGCAATATACAAGTTAGGAGTCAGGCCACCTCATGAGAAGAGTTGACTCATTGGAAAAGACTCTGATGCTGGGAGGGATTGGGGGCAGGAGGAGAAGGGGAGACAGAGGATGAGATGGCTGGATGGCATCACTGACTCGATGGACATGAGTCTGAGTGAACTCCGGGAGTTGGTGATGGACAGGGAGCCCAGGCGTGCTGCGATTCATGGGGTCACAAAGAGTCAGACACATCTGAGCGACTGAACTGAACTTAACTGAATAAGGGCAAACTAGAGCCTACAGTCAGCCAATCAGAACAAGGTACTGGCTAGTAGCCAGCCAATCAGAGCAATGTACACACCAGAAGCCAGCCAATCAGGGAAAAAGACAGGCTAGAGTTCAGCCAATCAGAGAAATAGTCAGGTTAGGACTCAGCCAATAATGGCAAAGTACAGACTCCGGCTAGACCAATCAGAGTCAAGGACAGGTTAGGAGCCAGCCAATCAAAGTAAAGTACATGCTAGAGTTTAGCCAATCAGAGAAATGTACAGGCTAGGACTCAGCCAATCATCGCAAAGTACAGGCTCGGAATCAGCCAATAAGAGTAAAGTACAGGTGAGGAGTCAGCCAGTCAGGGCCAAAGACTGGCTAGAGTTCCCCCAGTTAGATAAATGTTCAGGTCAGGACTCAGCCAGTCATGGCAAAGTACAGGCGCCAGCTAGGCCAATCAGAACCAAGGACAGCTTAGGAGTCAGCCGATCAGAGCAATGTATAGGCTAGCACTCAGCCAATCGGTATAAGGAACTGGCTAGGAGACAGCCAGTCAGAGCAAACTACGTGATGGAAGTTAGCCAATCAGAGAAATGTACAGGCTAGGACTCAGCCAATCAGGGCAAAATACAGGCTCGAACTCAGCCAATAATAGTAAGAACAGGATAGGAGTCAGCCAATCAGGCCAAAGGACTGGCTACAGTTCAGCTAGTTAGAGAAATGTTCAGGTTAGGACTCAGCCACTCATGGCAAAGTACAGATTTGAACTCAGCCAGTCAGAGCTAAGGACAAGTTAGGAGTCAGCCAATCAGAGAAATGTATAGGCTAGCGTTCAGCCAATCAGTATAAGGAACTGGCTAGGAGACAGCCAATCAGAGCAAACTACCTCATGGGAGTTAGCCAATCAGAGAAAAATACAGGATAGTACTCAGCCACTAAGAGCAAAGTAAAGGCTTGAATTCAGCCAATCAGAGCAAGGAACAGGCTAGGAGTCAGCCAATCACAGCAAAGTACAGGTTAGACTTTAGCCAATCAGAGAAACAAATGTACAGGTTATTACTCAGCCAATTAGGGCAAAGTACAGGCTTGGACTCAGCCAATAAGAGAAAAGCACAGGTTAGGAGTCAGCCAATCAGAGCAAAGTATAGCCTAGCGTTTAGCCCATCAGAACAAGGTATTGGCTAGAAGTCAGCCAATCAGAGCAATGTACATGCCAGTAGTCAGACAATCAAACTACCTGATGGGAATTAGCCAATCAGAGAAAAATACAAGATAGGAGTCAGCCAATCAGGGCAAAACGTATGCTAGAGTTCAGCCAATCAGAGAAATGTACAGGCTAGGACTCAGCTTATCAGCGCCAAGTAAAGACTCAGATTCAGCCAATCAGAGCAAAGAATAGGATAGAGTTCAGCCAATCAGTCATCTGCTGCTGCTGCTGCTAAATCGCTTCAGTCGTGTCGGACTCTGTGAGACCCCATAGATGGCAGCCCACCAGGCTCCCCCGTCCCTGGGATTCTCCAGGCAAGAACAGTGGAGTAGGTTGCCATTTCCTTCTCCAATGATGAAAGTGAAAAGTGAAAGGGAAGTCACTCAGTCGTGTCCGACTCTTAGCGACCCCATGGACTGCAGCCTACCAGGCTCCTCCGCCCATGGGATTTTCCAGGCAAGAGTACTGGAGTGGGGTGCCATTACCTTCTCCAAGTAGTCATCTAGTCAGACCATAATACAATAAGATAGCAAATAAAATCAATGTAAAGACTAGGCTTAACCAATACCATCAGCATGCAAGCTTTGAGTCAGCCAATCAGTGCAAAGTACAGGCCAGACGTTATCCAATCAGAGCAAACTACTGGATAGGAGTTAGCCAATCAGGCAAAATACAGGCTAGGTGTCTGCCAATTAGGACAAATTACAGGCTTGAGGTCAGCCAAACAGTTAAATGTACATGCTCAGATTCGGCCAATCAGGGTAAAGATCAGGTTCAGAGTCAGCCAATCAGGGCCAAGACCTAGCTAGGAGTCAGTCAATCAGAACAAAGTACTGGACAGAAGTCAGCCAATCAGGGTAGGCTAGTTTTCACCAATCAGAACAAGGTGTAGGCTAAAAGTCAGCCAATCAGAGCAAAGAACACTTGGCGTTACCCAATTTGAGCCACGTACAGGCCAGGAGTCAGGCAATCTCAGCACACTGTGGGCTCGGATTCAGCCAATTATAGCAGTGAACAGACTCCGTAGTACCCAATCAGACCATAGGACTAGGACTCTGATAATCAGAACAATACAGGGCAGGAGTCAGCCAATCAGAGAAAGTACAGGAAAGGAGGCAGCCAATCAGGGCAGTGTACAGGCTCGAGTCAGCCAATCTCAGTAAGGCACAGTCTAGGAATAAGCAAATCAGAACAATGCACCATCCAGAGTCAGACAATCAGAGCAGCGTGCAATTTCAAGTCAGCCAATCAGTGCAGGGAAATGCTAAGAGTCTTTAATAGAGCAATATACATGATAGGAGTTAGCCACTCTGAGCAATGCACCCGTTAGGAGCCAGCCAATCAGAGCAATATACAAATTGGGAGTCAGATGATAAGGGCAAATTACAGGCTACTGTCAGCCAATCAGAGTAAAGTACTGGCTAGTAGTTAGCCAGTCAGCTCAAAATACAGGTTAGAAGCCCACCAATCAGAGTAATTTATAGTCTTTGAGTCAGGCAATCAGGGAAAAGTACAAGCTACAATCAGCCAATCATAGTCTAGGTGTCAGCCAGTCAACCAGAGAAGCAGCCTAAGAGTCAGCCAATCAGAACAAGGATTCAGGCAATCACAGCAAAGTATGAGCTAGTATTCAGCCAATCATAGATATGGACGGTCTAAGAAGTAGTCCGTCAGAACAAAGTACAGGCCAGGACTCAGCCAATCAGAGCAAAGTATGGGCTAGGATTCCACCAATCAGGACAAAGTACAGGCCTGAGGTCAGGCAATCAGAGCAAGGTTCAGGCTAGGAGTCAGCCAATCAGAGCAATGTGTCAGAGCAATGCACAGGCTTGAGGTAAGCCAAATGGGTCAGGTTAGAAGTCAGCCAATCAGAGCAATGTACAGACCAAGAGTCTGCCAATCAGAGCAAAGTGAGGTAGAAGTCAGCCAGTCAGAGCAAAGTACCTGCTATATGACAACAAATCAGATCAATGTAAAGGCTAGACTTAGCCAATAACATCAGCATGTAAGCTTTCCATGCCCTCCTCCAGGGGGTCTTCCCAGCCCAGGTCTCCTGAATTGCAGGCAAATTCTTTACCATCTGGGCCACCAGGGAAGCCCAAGAATACTGGAGTGAATAGCCTATCCCTTCTCCAGGGGGTCTTCCTGACCCAAGAATCGAACTAGGGTCTCCTGCATTGCAGGCGGATTCTTTACCAGCTGAGCTATCAGGAAAGGCTAGGTACACCCCTGCAAATTACTTGTCCTGTGTTAAAATTACACTTTCCTCTTTCTGTCTTGGAAGGAAAAATTCTAGTCCTTAAACAGGCATTTAAGGATCTCCGTTTCATCATTTTAGCCTTATCTCCTTAACATCTCCAGCCCTATCTCCACTGTCTCCAAGTGTCTCCAGCCACTGTCTCCAAAACACATCACGGTCTTTCCCACTCCTGCCCTAATACTCATGCTGTTCTTCCACTTCATGTGCATCCCTCTTTGTTCATTGCAGTCTAGCCCTTTATCAACATTCAGTTGAATGACTGTCTGTTTCCTAACTCAGGATTTTTCTCATCACCAAATCATATGCTAATCTGACTTGTTCAAAGTCCAGTAATTAATATTTGTTCTTAACAACTACGAATTATACTACTTTTACTGTTTACTTCTTACTTTGATATCTAGATTATAAATTCTTTTTAAGAGCAAAGATTTGAAATACGCCACAATCCATATAGAAATAAGCATTTTATATTAATTTACACTGCTTCCCTTGTGGCTCAGACTGTAAAGAATCCATCTGCAATGGGGGAGACCTGTGTTTGATCCCTGGGGTGGAAAGATTCCCTGCAGATGGGCATGGCAACCCATTCCACTATCCCTGCCTGGAGAATCTGACGGACAGAGGAGCCTGGGGGGCTGAAGTCCATGGGGTCGCAAAGAGTTGGACAGGACCGAGTGACTAAGCACAGCACAGCACTGACTTACTCACTAAAGAGGTTTACATTACATCTTTCATTGACTAATTAGTTTAGCTCTTGACACTCCGTATCTTCAGAAATACTTTTCCATACAATAAAGCATATGTAATAAAATATACTATGTTTTTCTTTAGTACTTATGATCAAACTTGGAACATAATTTAAAAGGCTGAACCAGAAGAGTTTATTCATATTGCAAATTCATACTGCTATTCATATTGCAAATAGAAGGCTTTATACTAAAATTAAACAAAAATATTTAAGGCATTTTGATGGCTTAAAAACTCATAAGATTCTATATATCATAAGCATTTTACATCCCTGTTTGTGTTTAATCTTCCTAACACATGCTTATTTATATCCCTTTTGAAAACGATGAGACAATCTTAGGCACTAGCTAAGTGATATAGGAGGGAATTAAATGAAGGCTGTCTTATTCACACACAACCACATGCAAACCTTCAGGGTAAACACTCACTAAAGTGATGTCACTAAAGTATGTGACATCTAAGTCTCTGCTTTTACAGATGTAGAAACTGACTCACAGGTTAAACGTCTTGCCATAGTCATACAAATACTAAGTGCACAACAAAGATGAGACTAGGAAGCTCCTGGCTCTCTGCATGCTTCATTTCAGTAGGCAGATGTGAGTCTTGGAGTTAATGCCTGGAGGCTAGTTTTATTTGCAATCAGTTCCACTCAGTTCAGTTGCTCAGTCATGTCCGACTCTTTGCAACCCCATGGACTGCAACACGCCAGGCTTCCCTATCCATCACCAACTCCTCGAGATTGCTCAAACTCATGTCCATCGAGTTGGTGATGCCATCCAGCCATCTCATCCTCTGTCGTCCCCTTCTCTTCTCACCTTCAATCTTCCCCAGCATCAGGGTCTTTTCAAATGAGTCAGCTCTTCCCATCAGGTGGCCGAAGTATTGGAGTTTCAGCTTCAACATCAGTCCTTCCAATGAACATTCAGGACTGATTTCCTTTAGGATGGACTGGTTGGATCTCCTGAAGTCCAAGGGACACTCAAGAGTCTTCTTCAACACCAGAGTTCAAAAGCATCAATTCTTCGGCGCTCAGCTTTCTGTATAGTCCAACTCTCACATCCATACATGACTACTGGAAAAACCATAGACTTGTCTAGAAGGACCTTTGTTGGCAATGTCTCTGCTTTTTAATATGCTGTCTAGGTTGGTCATAACTTTTCTTCCAAGCAGTAAGCATCTTTTAATTTCATGGCTGCAGTCACCATCTGCAGTGATTTTGGAGCCCCAAAAAATAAAGTCTGCAACTGTTGCCACTGTTTCTCCATCTGTTTGCCACAAAGTGATGGGACTAGATGCCATGACCTTAGTTTTCTGAATGTTGAGTTTTAACCCAACTTTTTCACTCTCCTCTTTCATCAAAAGACTCTTTAGCTCTTCCTTGCTTTCTGCCATAAGAGTGGTGTCATCTGCATATCTGAGGTTATTGATATTTCTCCTGGAAATCTTGATTCCAGCTTGTGCTTCACCCAGCCCAGCGTTTTTCATGATGTGCTCTGCATATAAGTTAAATAACCAGGGTGACAATACACAGCCTTGACATACTCCTTTCCCTATTTGGAACCAGTCTGTTGTTCCATGCCCAGTTCTAACTATTGCTTCCAGACCTGCATATAGGTTTCTCAAGAGGCAGGTCAGGTGGTCTGGTATTCCCATCTCTTTCAGAATTTTCCACAGATTATTGTGATCCACACAGTCAAAGGCTTTGGCATAGTCAATAAAGCAGAAATAGATGTTTTTCTGGAACTCTCTTGCTTTCTCCATGATCCAGCAGATGTTGGCAATTTGATCTCTGGTTCCTCTGCCTTTTCTAAATCCAGCTTGAACATCTGGAAGTTCATGGTTCATGTATTGTTGAGGCCTGGCTTGGAGAATTTTAAGCATTACTTTACTAGCATGTGAGATGAGTGCAATTGTGTGGTAGTTTACTAGCGTGTGAGATGAGTGCAATTGTGCTGTACTTTGAACATTATTTGGCATTGCCTTTATTAGGGAGAAGGAAATGGCAACCCACTCCAGTATTCTTGCCTGGAAAATCCCATGGATGGTGCAGCCTGGTAGACTACAGTCCATGGGGTCGCAAAGAGTCGGACACGACTGAGCGACTTCACTTTCACTTCACTTTCACTTATTAGGGATTGGAATGAAAACTGACCTTTTCCAGTTCCATGGCCACTGCTGAGTTTTCCAAATTTGCTTCTGTATTGAGTGCAGCACTTTCACAGCATCATCTTTTAGGATTTGAAATAGCTCAACTGGAATTCCATCACCTCCACTAGCTTTGTTCGTAGTGATGTTTCCTAAGGCCCACTTGACTTCACATTCCAGGATGTCTGGCTCCAGGTGAGTGATCATACCATCATGATTATCTGGGTCATGAATATCTTTTTTGTACAGTTCTTCTGTGTATTCTTGCCACCTCTTCTTAATATCTTCTGCTTCTGTTAGGTCCATACCATTTCTGTCCTTTATTGTGCCCATCTTTGCATGAAATGTTCCCTTGGTATCTCTAATTTTCTTGAAGAGATCTCTAGTCTTTCCCATTCTATGTTTTCCTCTATTTGCACTGATCACTGAGGAAGCCTTTATTATCTCTCCTTGCTATTCTTTGGAACTCTGCATTCAAATGGGTATATCTTTCCTTGTCTCCTTTGCTTTTGGCTTCTCTTCTTTTCACAGCTATTTGTAAGGCCTCTTCAGACAGCCATTTTGCTTTTTGCATTTCTTTTTCTTGGGGATGGTCTTGATCCCTGTCTCCTGTACAACATCACGAACCTCTGTCCATAGTTCGTCAGGCACTCTATCAGATCTAGTACCTTAAATCTATTTCTCACTTACACTGTATAATTGTTAGGGATTGATTTAGATCATACCTGAATGGTCTAGTGGTTTTCCCTACTTTCTTCAATTTAAGTCTGAATTTTCCAATAAGGAGTTCATGATCTGAGCCACAGTCAGCTCCTGGTCTTATTTTTGCTGAGTGTATAGAGCTTCTCCATCTTTGGCTGCAAAGAATATAATCAATCTGATTTTGGTGTTGACCATCTGGTGATGTCCATGTGTAGAGTCTTCTCTTGTGTTGTTTGAAGAGGGTGTGGGCTATGACCAGTGAATTCTCTTGGCAGAACTCTATTATCCTCTGCTCTGCTTCATTCTGTACTCCAAGGCCAAATTTGCCCATTACTCCAGGTGTTTCCTGACTTCCTACTTTTGCATTCCAGTCACCTATAATGAAAAAGACAAATTTTGGGGGTGTTAGTTCTAGAAGGTCTTGTAGGTCTTCATAGAACTGTTCAACTTCAGCTTCTTCAGCATTACTGGTCAAGGCATAGACGTGGATTACTGTGATATTGAATGCTTTGCCTTGGAAAGGAACACAGATCATTCTGTTGTTTTTGAGATTGCATCCAAATACTGCATTTCAGACTCTTTTGTTGACTATGATGGCTACTCCATTTTGTCTAAGGGATTCTTGCCCACAGTAGTAGATATAATGGTCATCTGAGTTAAATTCACCCATTCCAGTCCATTTTAGTTCACTGACCCCTAAAATGTTGATGTTCACTCTTGCCATCTCCTGTTTGATCACTTCCAATTTGCCTTGATTCATGGAGCTAACATTCCAGGTTCCTGTGCAATATTGCTCTTTACAGCATCGGACCTTGCTTCCATCACTAGTCACATCCACAACTGGGTGTTGTTTTTGCTCTGGCCCCGTCTCTTCATTCTTTCTGGAGTTATTTCTCCACTGATCTCCAGTAACATATTGGGCACCTACTGACCTAGGGAGTTCATCTTTCAGTGTCCTACCTTTTTGCCTTTTCATATTCATGGGGTTCTCAAGGCAGGAATGCTGAAGTGCTTTGCCATTCCCTTCTCTGTATTTCTTATAGGTAGCTTAAATAATACATGTGCTTTTGTCAAACTCTTCAGTGTTCAGTAGTAAACCTAAACCAACTCCATGGATGTAAATAAATATACTAGTAAATACACTAGTATCTAGTATACTAGATACCTTTTTAGGTGAACAAAGAATCAAGGTGAGTCACAGTTACACACACACACACACACACACACACACACACACAGTGAGTCAGCTCTGCTTCCTGTGTTTCTGAAGAAGAGACTGCACCATCCAAAGTACTTTCTATCACAGATCTACCAGAAAGTGTGTCTTCCCTTTTTTCACTAACTCAGATGTTCTCTTTTCCCTTAATGCCGCCATAGAAACTCTTTTGACATTTGCAGGTATTCATAAGGGAATTCTAGTTACTTCCTACACATACTGGTTCTGATATAGCCAAAAACCATTTGGTGACATTATCAACTCATTAAAGTGAGAGATGTGACAGAAAGAGCACATGCCACGTGGAATAAATATAAAAGTGTGTCAACCACTGAAATGGAAAAAAAATCCATCTGGCTGATTTCTCTTTGAAAAATGTGTTGTGTATTAAACTCTTTCCTTAATGTGTAACAGGCAATTAATCTCAAAATGGGGAATAGTATATAGTATTCAGTTTCATTAAAACCAATACTGATTAAGAGTGCTAGATTTGAGAAAAATTATTTAGAAGAATCAAAGATAGTCATTTCCCTTAAGCATGCTTGTCTTCTAAAAGGAAGGGAATAGTTAAGGGGGAATTAGATAGAAACACCTGCCAAAGATATTCAAGCTAAAATGAATAACTTCCACATTACAGAATGAGAATCAATCATTAGATTATTGAGAAGGAATTGAAAAAGATACGAAGATGTTTTAGGTGACCCTTAAAGGAACAGACTCAAATATTTAGTATATTGTCTACTATTATCATTTGCCTAGAACATATTTCGATTCACATGCTATGAAGAAATGAATGTATTACATCTAAGGTAAAATACTGAGTCACTAATATTACCTATCACACTGTTCTTGATTACCTGCTTATAAAACACAAACCATTTTATATTTTTTGGGCAAGAATACTATTTATGCACATAGCAGCCTACTTGAAAGATAACTGTCAAAGGCTTACAATGGACATTTAAGAAACTTAGCTTCCCCCAAATATTTCAAGCATTTAGATATCAATTTGACCAGTACTATACCTCTGATATAACTTCACTGGCAAGACATATCTTCATTCTCTTTACCCAAGAAATCTGAAAGAACTGAAGGAGTCATTCCCTACCAGATCGAACAGATTATCTGGCTGAAAGGTAGATCACCCACTGTATTATTGCCCTAGCATACTGGCCAAATATACAAAATTAATGACTCTAGTAAGTGGATGTTCATGGAACAACAGACTGGTTCCAAATAGGAAAAGGAGTATGTCAAGGCTGTATAATGTCACCCTGCTTATTTAACTTATATGCAGAGAACATCATGAGAAACACTGGGCTGGAAGAAACACAAGCTGGAATCAAGATTGCCAGGAGAAATATCAATAACCTCAGATATGCAGATGACACCGCCCTTATTGCAGAAAGCGAAGAACTAAAGAGCCTCTTGATGAAAGTGAAAGAAGAGAGTGAAAAAGTTGGCTTAAAGCTCAACATTCAGAAAACGAAGATCATGGCATCTGGTCCCATCACTTCATGGCAAATAGATGGGGAAGCAGTTGAAACAGTGGCTGACTTTATTTTTCTGGGCTCCAAAATCATTGAGGAATTATCATTGCAGCCATGAAATTAAAAGATGCTTACTGCTTGTAAGGAAAGTTATGAGCAACCTAGACAGCATATTAAAAAGCAGAGACATTACTTTGCCAACAAAGGTCCGTCTAATCAAGGCTACGGTTTTTCCAGTGGACATGTATGGATGTGAGAGTCAGACTATATAAAGAAAGCTGAGCACTGAAGAATTGATGCTTTTGAATTGTGGTGGTGGAAAAGACTCTTGAGAGTCCCTTGGACTGAAAGGAAATCCAACCAGTCCATCCTAAAGGAGATTAGTCCTGGGTGTTCATTGGAGGGACTGATGTTGAAGCTGAAACTCCAATACTTTGGCCACCTGATGCGGAGAGCTGAATCATTGGAAAAGACTCTGATGCTGGGAAAGATTGAAGGCAGGAGGAGAAGGGGACGACAGAGGATGAGATGGTTGGATGGCATCACTGACACAATGGACATGGGTTCAGGTGGACTCTGGGAGTTGGTGATGGACAGGGAGGCCTGGCGTGCTGTGATTCATGGGGTCACAAAGAGTCAGACATGATTGAGCAACTGAACTGAATTGAACTGAACTGAAGTGGATGTTCAAACATAAACTAATTTTCTCATGAATGTGTCATGAATGACACATACGCCATATGAATGGCATATCAAGATGATATGCCACAAATGATTATTCTTTTAAAGCAGATGGTGCATTTCAGCAACAATTAATGAAGGATAACTCTATTTCAACAAATTCTATCACCTACCATCATGTTTCATTTGACAATCTGTTCTCTTCAATTCTAAGATTCCCATCATTTGTGAGTGGAGAAATTTCTTAATGTGTTTTAGAGAAATTCAAAGACTTTGCTATTGTATCAACCACACCTCAAATTGCCAAGTGTGAAGCCACCTCTTTGAACCAGAAACAGAAATTCCCCCAAGTTCCTGGCCATTTGAGAGAGATTCCATGGGAAGAAAGGCACCAAAATTAAGTTACTTCGACCAAAATATGTGTTCTTCAAATTCATCGCAGGTGCCATATATAGTAGTACGGGAGTTTTCAACAGTAGATTAAATCATCTAAACAATTTGTTTACGCTTTCTGTGGGAGAGTACACTATTTTATTAATATTTTGAGGTTGCTTTACTCTTTCAAAGTAGCAATTAAAATGATACTTGTTATGTTTATGTTATATTTATGACAGCCCTATATTTTACAGGAGAATAAAAGCTAAGGAGAGATGCATTTTCAACTTTCTCCAAAAAATACCAAGATTCTGGTTAGCACTGTCTGGCTACTCAGACAATAACCCTAATTTATTGCTTATTTGCCCAGAGTAAAGTTAATTCCATAATACTTGTCCTTTAAATTTTGACATAATATCATTTATAAGTCATTAATCACAGATTCATCATCCTCATGAAAATACAAATGAGCACTCCAGTGTCACATTAAATGGGAGTAAATCGCAAGAATAGTCTATTTAATTTTAAATGAGAGAAGTCTACTTAAATATTTTGTCTGTTTTTGTATACAAGAATTCCTTCAAGTAAATGAAAAATACTATTTAAGATTCCTCTCAGAAAAGTACCTCCCCTTTTAATATTATTAAACTGACTTTAGGCTGTGATAGAGATACAGGTGATACAGCTCAATGGGCTTGACACTGTAAGTACAAGAACTGATGGACTAAAATGGAGGTTGTACCACATCCTCCTGATAATCCTTCGGATTTTGTGACTAAAAATCATAAAAAGTGGTAATTTTCAAGATGGGATATAACATTAATATGAAAGTTTTAATCTTAATAGAATCCTTGGATGAACAAATTCCTTTGCTAAATAGAAGAACATACTGGTCACACTTGGTGGCACAACTCAGAACAGATCCTTATTAGTTTTTTTCTGTACATAAGATATGGGTGAATAAAGGTGAGAATACAGGCAAGCTATTCTGATCACTACAAGTAGTCACCAATTACAAGTGGCTATTGAACATCTGAAATGTGGTTAGTCTGGTTTCAGATGTATTAAGTGTATAATAGGCTTTCTAGAAGTATTTTAGAAATTGTGACTACCCAAAAGTCTCCAGATATAGTCAAATATCCTCCGGGGGAAAAATTGCTTCCCTTTGGTCTGTAGTATCCAAACTGGTCTCATATTACTATACCAAGACAAGTTGGAAATACCAAATCTGAGAAAGGAAAAACACAGATACCAGACACTGAAATGCACTGCATTTGCTGATTTGATATGCTTAGCATGAGAATTACTTTTCAAAATACTGTTTTCTACTGGAACCATTATTTCACTGTGACTGAGAATATGTTCATAAAACTATGAATTCAACATGTATTTCCTTAGACTGTTTACAAAAAATAAAATTAAAATTTCAATATGTAACTGTTTTTTAAAAGATCATCGTTTCAATGACATTGAGTCATTTTTCATACTAACAAATATTTGCTCTAAATGACAGTATCAGTTCAACTTTACATAAATAATAGATTATTAATGTGAATACACTCTTCCTATGAATTCCCTGGTTATGGCTTTGGATCACATCTGAAGAGTGATGGCTTAAAAATTTTTCCAATATAAAATTAAAGTTTATTTTTTTTAAAATTTTATTTTATTTTTAAACTGTACATAATTGTATTAGTTTTGCCAAATTTATTTGACTTCATAATCAGTTTTACCAGATAAAGAGAATAATGAAACTGTGTGCATTGAATTGTTTCACTAATCATCCATGTAGCAACATAAAAAGCAGCTCAAAGTCCTAAAAACATAACTTAATACCTGTTTATTAGTTCAAGCCAAGAATCTATAATGACTATTATCACAGTTCAGCTGTAGGCTCTTTCAAATAGTCACTTTCTTTGTTGTGTGGTATCACACAAATCAATAACCTACTGAACTAGAGATTTTATATAATATTAATGACTGTGCTAATACTCAATGTTGTTTTCAACCGTGAAAAAGAAACGGGAGCTCTCATGCCTCATTTGTGTTCCATCTAAAGCAAAAGCAATAACTAAACCTTTTTAGCAAGAAAGAAAATAAATTTGCATAAAGAAATATAATCATTTTATATATTTTTAATTTTTATTTTAAGTTAAATGTGCATTTGAATTCACAGTAACTGCTACCAAGGCACAGTAAGTTAATAATGTAATTTTTTTTCCCGAAGGCTTCATTAAAAAAATGGGAGAAAAGAAGAAAAGAATATTCAGATAAAGTAGAATATCTAAAAGCACAGCTAAGCATTGATTGGTGGACTGAAATAGCACAATTTTCATTGGGACAACAGAGAATAGAATATAATAGGATAATTTACATTAACATGCTTATAGTCAAGTACATCCTCTCTGAGGGTTTCACAACACTTACTTTATCTCCTCTTCTACCACTATAGTCATTCTGTACTCTAAGAACCATTCCTAGCTGATGATCCACTGAGGGACAAATGTACTACTCTGGGTCAATGAATAGCCACAAGGTAGCACTGAACCTCTGTGACACAAGGCTGTGACAGATATGCACAAGTAAATCAATAAAATATTCCTCTCATTAAAGCTGCCTACCTTTCATTTCATGATACTTTTCTATAAATGCAATCTAACTTGATATAAATATTTAATGGTTATTTGAGGGGTGAGATTATTTTCCTGAGTCAGTTCAGTTCAGTCACTCAGTCACATCCAACTCTGTGACCCCATGGACTGCAGCTTGTCAGGCATCCCTGTCCATCACCAACTCCCAAAGTTTACTCAAACTCATGTCCATTGAGTTGGTGATGCCACAAAATCATCTCATCCTCTGTCATCCCCTTCTCCTCCTGTCTTCGATCTTTCCCAGCATCAGGGTTTTTCCAATGAGTCAGTTTTTTGCATCAGGTAGCCAAAGTACTGGTGTTTCAGCTTCAGCATCAGTCCTTCCAATGAACATTCAGGACTGATTTCCTTTAGGATGGACTGGTTGGATCGCCTTGCAGTCCAAGGGACTCTCAAGAGTCTTCTCCAATACCACAGTTCAAAAGCATCAGTTCTTCGGTGCTCAGCTTTCTTTATTTTTATTTTTTATTTATTTTTTTTTAATTTTATTTTATTTTTAAACTTTACAAAATTGTACTAGTTTTGCCAAATTCCATACATGACCACTGGAAAAACCATAGCCTTGACTAGGCGGACTTTTGTTGGCCATGTCTCTGCTTTTTAATATGCTCTTTAGGTTGGTCATAATTTTTCTTCCAAGGAGCCCCACAAAATAAAGTCTCTCACTGATTCTACTGCTTCCCCATCTATTTGCCAAGAAGTGGTGGGACTGGATGCCATTATCTTAGTTTTCTGAATGTTGAGTTTTAACCCAACTTTTTCACTCTCCTCTTTCATCAAGAGACTCTAGCTCTTCTTCGCTTTCTGCCATAAGAGTGGTGTCATCTGCATATCTGAGGTTTATTGATATTTCTCCTGGCAATCTTGATTCTAGCTTGTGCTTCATCCAGACCAGCATTTCTCATGATGTACTCTGCATATAAGTTAAATAAACAAGGTGACAATATACAGCCTTGATGTACTCCTTTCCCTATTTGGAACCAGTCTGTTGTTCCATGCCCAGTACTAACTATTGTTTCCTGACCTGCATATAGATTTCTCCAGAGGCAGGTCAGGTGGTCTGGTATTCCCATATCTTTAAGAATTTTCCACGGTTTGTTGTGGTTCACATAGTCAAAGGCTTTGACATTGTCAATAAAGCAGAAATAGATGTTTTTCTGGAACTCTCTTGCTTTTTAGATGATCCAATGGATGTTGGCAATTTGATCTCTGGTTCCTCTGCCTTTTCTAAATCCAGTGTGAACATCTGGAAATTCACGGTTCACATACTGTTGAAGCCTGGCTTGGAGAATTTTGAGCATTATTTTACTAGCATGTGAGATGAGTACAATTGTACGGTAGTTTGAGCATTCTTTGGCATTGCCTTTCTTTGGCATTGGAATGAAAACTGACCTTTTCCAGTCCTGTGACCACTGCTGAGTTTTCCAATCAAGGCAAATTGTCTTTTCCAATCAAGGCAAATTGGAAGTGGTCAAACAGGAGATGGCAAGAGTGAACATCAAGATTTTCCTGAGTATAGACTGTCAAATAAGTTTTTAGACTAAAAATAAAAAACAAAGAAAGGTGTAGCTAATGGTTCACTGTTTCCCTGATGCTATGCTTTTTGTTACCGTGTCAGATAACTCCCCCTTTCATTTATTCTTTGTGCAATGAGATACTTCCAAGGGCCCAGAGCGTTCTATTTTACCCTACATTTAGTATATGTTTATGGGAAATTTTTCAGCCATAACCCAAGAATGCTAAGAAATGTAACAGTTCTATCACTCTGCCAAAGTTATCTCACTTAGGACAATACCCTTCTGAAGAAACTACATAAATAATGATTTAGTCACAACTGAGTGACTGAACTGATAAAGTGAACAGAGTCACTTAGTCGTGGCTGACTCTTTGCCACCCATAGAATGCAGCCCACAACGCTCCTCTATCCATGGGATTCTCCAGACAAGAATATTAGAGTGGGTTGCCATGCTCTCCTCCAGGGAATCTTCCAACTCAGGGATGGAATCTGGGCCTGCTGCATTGCAGGTGGACTCTTTACCATCTGAGCCACGAGGGTAGTTTCTCAGGCAAGAATACTGGAGTGGGTTGCCATACCCTCCTCCAGGGGATCTTCCCAAACCCAGGGATTGAACCCGGGCTTGCTGCATTGCAGGCAGATTCTTTACCATCTGAGCCACCTAAAAGGGGATCCAGAAAAGCAAAACCATAAAGTCCCAGGATAGGAAATAGTCATTTAGACCCATCTGTTAGAAATTCCTAAGACATCTAGCAACTACACATAGGCAGGGTTTCTTCTTTCTCTTCTCTTATCCTCCTTCCTTCCATTATTCCTCCTCTTCTTCCTTCTCCTATCTATTGTTTCTCTCCCATACTCTCTTTCTCTCTGATGAAAATAATAGTCAGTATACTGAATTTATGGGCGGATCTGGCCCTAGGTAAGATTGTAAAGTGGGAGAAGATTGTATGTTATTTCTACTGACATCGTCAGTTTTTCCGTGCTATCCGTTCATCCCTGTACCCATCACCTGCTTGCTACCCACCATATCCTGGGCTTTATCCTGCCACCTTCCTCATTTTTGTTGAAACTTCTGCTCCAACACCCACTAGTTCCTCAGGCTCTCTCTCATTTTTGTTAACTCATAGCAAGATATTATGGAGTCAGCCCCACTAGTGGCACATTAATCTTTAGACAACCTATTTAAGACAATGATTCAAAGGAATAAACTTTTTAAAGCTGAACTGAAACAAGAAATGATGCAGATTGGGACAGAAAAGTTGGATCAAATTTCTTATCAAGTTGTTTACTGTGAACACTGTATATCTATTTCCTTAATCACACAATACAGGAAGGTTATCTCCTCAAAACTCTATCTCTGATAGTAAAAGTAGCTAGTGGAGAGAAAATCAATGTGAAAAAGATCATTCTTGTTTACTGACATGAAATATTATTAAAAAAAAAAGAAAAGAAAAAGGGCAAGACAATGATATTTTGAGATGGAAAGAGATGCAAAGAAGTATTATATTCCAACTGCAAAAATACATGTCCAGGTAAATTATTTGGAATGGACTTCTGAGAGAGATAAACTCTAAAGTGAAATAAAAGCTGGGCTGAATGGCTTATGATCTTCTGTGCCCTGGACAGGTGATATATATATATATGAAAAGTAACACAAAAGTTTTCAGGACAAAAACAGTTAATACAACCTTTTGGGGAAACTGGTTTCTTACTTTATTTGCTTCTCTGTCTGCAAAAATCTTAATAGGTCTTTTTAACTGGATAATATTCTAAGCTCCTTGTGTCTGAAGAAATACCCAAATGGTGTACCACTGGAGAGGAAATTCAATTTAAAACTGAGAATACCTAGGGACTGTCATACTGAGGAAGTAACTCAGACAAAGACAAAGATCATATGAGATCACTTATGTGTGGAATCTAAAGAAACAATACAAATGAACCTATTTATAAAACAGAAGTTGAGTCACAGACACAGAAAACAAACCTGTGGTTACCAGGGGGGAAAAATGGGCGGGGGAGTGATAAATTGAGAGATTGGGATTGACATATACATACTCATATATAGAATAGGTAAGTAATAAGTACCTACTATATAGCACAGGGAACCCTACTCAATACTCTATAATGACCTATGGGAATAGAATCTAAAAAAGACTGGATATATGTGTATGTATAACTGACTCAGTTTGCTGTACATCTGAATCTAACACAACATTATAAATCAACTATATTTCAAAACATTTTTTAAATAAAGCAATCCAATTAAAAGTGAATGAAACATTTAACAGACACTATCAGTAAAGATATTTATGTATCAAATAAGCATGTGAAAGAGTATCAACACTGTCATTTATTAGAGAAGTTAAAATTAAAATACTACCACATAAAAGTAAACTGAGGAGAGTCTGGTGTCTCACAGATCCTGCTCTCCTCAGAAGCATAGGCCTAGAATCCTGAGGAGGCACTGTGAACACACTAATGTGATAGTTTAGCACCCATTTGGAGTCCCTTTTTGGAGAATTGTCCATTCATGTGAAAGGAGAGATTCTAAAGCTTCGTGAATGCCTCATTCAAAATACAGCAGTCTCCAACTGGATAATTTCTTAAACCACAAAACAACTCCACTTCTTCTTTTGGCAATTTAAGACTGAATCCAGGGGCGGTCCTAAGATGGCAGAGGAATAGGATAGGGGGAACGCTTTCTCCCCCACAAATTCATCAAAAGATCATTTGAATGGTGAGCAACTTCCACAAAACAACTTCTGAATGCTGGTGGAGGACACTATGCACCCAGAAATGCAGCCCATTCTCTTCAAAAGGAGGTAGGACAAAATATAAAAGACAAATAGAGAGACAAAGGAGTTAGGGATGGAGATCCATTCCGGGGAGGGAGTCGTGAAGAAGAAGTTTTCAAACACAAAATATTAGCCAGACTCATCAAGAAACAAAGGAAGAAGAATCAAATCAACAAAATTAGAAATGAAAATGGAGAGATCACAACAGACAACACAGAAATACAGAGGATCATAAGAGACTACTATCAGCAACTATATGTGAATAAAATGGACAACTTGGAAAAAATGGATGAATTCTTAGAAAAGTATAACCTTCCAAAACTGAACCAGGAAGAAATGGAAAATCTTAACAGACCCATTACAAGCATGGAAATTGAAACTGTAATCAAAAATTTTCCAACAAACAAAAGCCCAGGACCAGATGGCTTTACTGGTGAATTCTACTAAAAATTTAGAGAAGAGCTAACACCTATTCTGCTCAACACTTCCAGAAAATTACAGAGGAAGGTAAACTGCCAAACTCATTCTATGAGGCCACCATCACCCTAATACAAAAACCAGACAAAGATGCCATAAAAAAAGAAAACTACAGGCCAATATCACTGATAAACATAGATGCAAAAATCCTTAACAAAATTCTAGCAAATGGAATCCAACAACATATTAAAAAGATCATACATCATGACCAAGTGGGCTGTATCCCAGGGATGCAAGGATTCTTCAATATTTGCAAATCAATCAACGTGATATACCACATTAACAGATTGAAAGATAAAAACCATATGATTATCTCAATAGATGCAGAGAAAGCCTTTGACAAAATTCAACATCCATTTATGAAAAAAACCCTCCAGAAAGTAGGAATAGAAGGAACATACCTCAACATAATAAAAGCCATATATGATAAACCCACAGCAAACATTAACCTCAATGGTGAAAAATTGAAAGCATTTCCCCTCAAGTCAGGAACAAGACAAGGGTGCCCACTCTCACTACTACTATTCAACATAGTTTTGGAAGTTTTAGCCACAGGAGTCAGAGAAGAAAAAGAAATAAAAGGAATCCAGATTGGAAAAGAAGAAGTAAAACTCTCACTGTTTGCAGATGACATGATCCTATACATAGGAAACCCTAAAGACTCCACCAGAAAATTACTAGAGCTAATCAATGAATATAGTAAAGCTGCAGGATATAAAATTAACACAGAAATCCCTTGCATTCCTATACACTAACAATGAGAAAATAGTAAGAGAAATTAAGGAAACAATTTCATTCACCATTGCAACAAAAAGAATAAAATACTTAGGAATAAATCTACCTGGAGAAACAAAAGACCTATATATAGAAAACTATAAAACACTATGAAAGAAATCAAAGAGGACACAAATTGATGGAGAAATATACCATGTTTATGGATTGGAAGAATCAATATATTGAAAATGAGTATACTACCCAAAGCAATCTATAGATTCAATGCAATCCCTATCAAGCTACCAACGGTATTTTTCACAGAACTAGGACAAACAACATCACAATTTTTATGCAAATACAAAAAACCTCGAATAGCCAAAGCAATCTTGAGAAAGAAGAATGAAACTGGAGGAATCAACCTGCCTGACTTCAGGCTATACTACAAAGCTACAGTCATCAAGACAGTATGGTACTGGAACCAAGACAGAAATATAGATCAATGGAACAAAATAGAAAGCCCAGAGATAAATCCACGCACCTATTGGCACCTTATCTTTGACAAAGGAGGCAAGAATAAACAATGGAGAAAAGACAATCTCTTTAACAAGTGGTGCTGGGAAAACTGGTCAACCACTTGGAAAGGAATGAAACTAGAACACTTTCTAACACCATACAGAAAAATAAACTCAAAATGGATTAAAGATCTAAATGTAAGGCCAGAAACTATAAAATTCCAAGAGGAAAACATAGGCAAAACACTCTCCGACATACATTATAGCAGGATCCTCTATGACCCACCTCTTGGAGTAAAGGAAATAAAAGCAAAAATAAACCAATGGGACCTAATTAAACTTAAAAGCTTTTGCACAATGAAGGAAACTATAAGCAAGGTGAAAAGACAGCCTTCAGAATGAGAGAAAATAATAGCAAATGAAGCAACTGACAAAGAATTAATCTCGAGAATATACAAGCAACTCCTACAGCTCAACTCCAGAAAAATAAATGACCCAATCAAAAAATGGGCCAAAGAACTAAACAGACATTTCTCCAAAGAAGACATACAGATGGCTAACAAACACATGACAAGATGCTCAACATCACTCATTATCAGAGATATGCAAATCAAAACCACAATGAGGTACCATCTCACACCAGTCAGAATGGCTGTTATCCAAAAGTCTACAAACAATAAATGCTGGAGAGGGTGTGGAGAAAAGGGAACCCTCTTACACTGATGGTGGGAATGCAAACTAGTACATCCACTATGGAGAACAGTATGGAGATTCCTTAAAAGCTGGAAATAGAACAGCCATATGACCCAGCAATCCCACTGCTGGGCATACACACCGAGGATACCAGAATGGAAAGAGACACGTGTACCCCAATGTTCGTTGCAGCACTGTTTATAATAGCTAGGACATGGAAGCAACCTAGATGTACATCAGCAGACGAATGGATAAGAAAGCTGTGGTACATATACACAATGGAATATTACTCAGCTATTAAAATGCATTTGAATTAATTCTAATGAGGTAGATGAAACTGGAGCCTATTATACAGAGTGAAGTAAGCCAGAAAGAAAAACACCAATACAGTATATTAATGCATATATATATATATATAGAATTTAGAAAGATGGTAACAATGACCCTATATGATAGACAGCAAAGGAGACACAGATGTAAAGAACAGACTTTTGGACTCTGTGGGAAAAAGCGAGGGTGGAATGACCTGAGAGAATAGCATTGAAACATGTATATTACCATATGTGAAATAGATCACCAGTCCAGGTTTGATGCATGAGACAGGGCACTCGGGGCCGGTGCACTGGGACAACCCTGAGGGATGGGATGGGGCGGAAGGTGGGAGGGGGGTTCAGGATGGGGAACACATGTACACCCACGGTTGATTCATGTCAGTGTACGGCAAAAACCAGTACCATATTGTAAAGTGATTAGCCTCCAATTAAAATACATTAGTTAATTTTTAAAAAAGTAAACTGAGAATAGAGTCCCAGTGACTGATGAAGAATGGCTGAATTTACATTCTAGAATGTACTATGTGTTGTCTACTAAATGGTTTTATACACACATATATAACACAGACCTTCAGGATAAAATACCCAGGGAAATACTTACATATATGCAACTTATTTTTCCTATAAAATAAATGAATATTTACTCATTAAATGTTTATATTAATTACAAGTCTTTTCAGAAACTTTAATGGTATATATCAAACCCCAGTGCCTATATATCAGAAAACTTTTTCTGTAAAGGGTCAGAGGATAAATATTTTAGGCTCTGTAAGAAACATTGTTTCTGTTGTAGCTAGTCAACTCTGCTATTATACTGTGAAATGTGTCACAGACAATACGGAGATAAATGGGTGTTTCAATAGAATTTTGTTAACACAAACTGGTGCAAGGATCAGATTTGACCCACAGACCATATAGTTTGTGAATGCTTACCCCAGATTATATTTTCACATAAAATTCTTTCTCCCTGGTACACATGTATTTCTTTTGGAACTCGGGTTCCAGCAGTACTGTGCAGAGCTGCAGCAGTATTCCTATTTTAACTTCCATTCCCTCTTCAACAAAGAGTTGAGACCTTCCTCAAGGAATAACCAAGAGAAATGATTCCTTTTATTATTTTCCTTTTTTCCACCATCCCTTGCAACTTTGCATGGAAAAGGCTACCTTTTGTCATGATCTTTCTAGTAAGTTAAAGGAGTTTCCAGTCTCTACACTTAATAAAGAATTGAACAGCTATGGTTGTCCTTAAAAGCCACTGTATACCTTTGCAAACGCTTGAATGATCCAACATGGTTATGATCCAACACATGAATCTATGTGTCTGGTTACTGGGACATGTTTGTTTCTGTCTCCTAAGCCCTGGGTTACAGATGCTCCCATTTGCCCTAAGTATTCGTCTGAGCAAGGGATCATTAAAGTGGATTTTCATCCTACCTTTAGAGGATAAGTGGTGGTGGTGGTTTAGTTGCTGGATTTTCATCCTACCTTTAGAGGATAAGTGGTGGTGGTGGTTTAGTTGCTAAGTCATGTCCGACTCTTGTGACCCACCCACCCCCCACCCCCACCCCATGGACTGTAGCCTGCCAGGTTCCTCTCTATATAGGATTTTCCAAGCAAGAATACTGGAGTGGCTTGCAATTTCCTTCTCCAGGGGATCTTCGTGACCCAGGGATCAGACCCTTGTCTCTTGCATTGCAGGCAAATTCTTGACTGAGTGAGCTACCAGGAAGCCCTTTACAGGACAGAAAAGCTCTCTTTATGTTGAAATCATTGACTTTACCTTTGTTGCCTCTTGCAAGTTAATTACAACAAAGCTCCATGTGTGCTAAGTCACTTCAGTTGTGTCCGACTCTTTGCAACCCCATGAACTATAGCCCACCAGGCTCCTCTGTCTATGGGGATTCTCCAGGCAACAATGCTGGAGTGGGTTGCCATGCCTCCTCCAGGGGATCTTCCTGACCTAGAGATCGAACCCGCATCTCTTATGCCTCCTGCATTGACAGGCAGGTTCTTTATCACCAACACCATCAGGGAAGCCACAACAATTGTGGTGTAATGGAAAATCCCCTCTGTGTTTGTCCCACAAATGCTCTATGACAGTGTTCATTTCTACATCTTTGAGCCAGGAAAGTGTTTTAATATTTTCTTTTGCAATGCATTTCATGAACACAACCCTATGGCACCAGACATTTGTTCTCAAAATTTGCTTGATCTATGCATACATTCGGAGAAGGCAATGGCACCCCACTCCAGTACTTTTGCCTGGAAAATCCCATGGATGGAGGAGCCTGGTGGGCTGCAGTCCATGGGGTCGCTAAGAGTCGGACACGACTGAGTGACTTCCCTTTCACTTTTCACTTTCATGCAATGGAGAAGGAAATGGCAACCCACTCCAGTGTTCTTGCCTGGAGAATCCCAGGGACGGGGGAGCCTGGTGGCTGCCGTCTATGGGGTCACACAGAGCGGACACGACTGAAGTGACTTAGCATAGCATAGCATGCATACATTTACATCAGCTACATGGATTGTTTTTGAAGACTGCCTAATTTCTGTCACATAACATTCCCCTGGTTACTGAATTCCACTTTCAGTGGACTTCCAGAATGAAATCACATTGGGGCAACACACACTGAAGCACTTATGGCATCTTATTAATTTTTTCCCCTTCAAACTAATACAATTATGTAAAGTTTAAAAATAAAATAAAATTTAAAAAAAAGAAAAAAGAAAAAAAGAGGAAAAAAAAAACAGCAATTAAGAATTTCAAAGCTGGAATCTAAGGCTGAAGACTCTTGTAAAATATCTTTGCAGAAATAATGGTTATTTAATCTTTACTCAAAAATCTTACATTTCTAGTATTGGTTTATGTTGAGTAATGAACATAATGTACTAGAACATTAGTATAAGTATAAATTATAAATTAAAAGAACATGGGTGTGTGTGATGCACACTTAGAAAAGTGTTACTGATTAGAGTACGTGATCAGTCAATTCTAAGGAATTCAAAAGTCACTTAACGTTCTGGTTAAACCATCAAATGCCTCCTGGGGCACTGGTCATGTCTCTAGAGGGAGAGAAACAGGATATTATATGTAGCAATATGGGATAGAGAGTGCTTAGTAGACACAAGTTTGGGAACTCATGTTGACATTTTGATATAAATCACTCTACTGCTAATCATCCAACCCTATAGAAAGAACATACATTCTGGCTTTACTCAGCAGCTGGTATGTCATATCTTGCTAGTAGTTAAAGACTATGACCTCACAGGTTTCATCTTTCCAAACTTTGTCAAGATCCCTTAGATGTCATGTAATGTTATGTTGCATATAGTAGGCACTTTGCAGTAAAGATCACATCATCCAAATTATTCAGATAAGCATCATCTGGCTTTAAAGTTGTGTGACACAGAAGTTCACCCTGAGCATTGCTGCATTAAATATTACAGCTTCTAACTCAACTAGTTTGTAGCAACTCAAATCCATTACCTCAAATGGTCACTTGAATTGCTCAGTCATACTTCACTGTAATTGTGTAGAGGAAATTATAGGCTTTCAGAGAATTTGCACATTAGAAAACAAAAACACTGTGACAAGTGAAAATAAGAAAATCAAAAACTTTGAAACAATCCCCTTCCCCACCCCCACAAAAGTAATCAAACTTCTTACTTAAGCCTCAAACACTGGAGATAGAGGAATTTATCTAAATGATTCAGGTAAAAATTAGACTCAACCAACACATTCTTTGTCCCTGTGTTAAATGAATGATTCCCCAATTCTCCTTCATGTTTCCATTGTGGTATTTTCTGACAATACCACATGTGGCATCTCAAAACAAATATATAGGACTGCAATGTGTAACATTAGTGATTATCACAAAAAAACTGAAAAATGCTACAAGTTTTAGTTAGATCAGAATTGTGAAGTAGTTTATAATATATATATTCACCAAATTCTACCTTTCTCTTCTAGGTTATTATAATGATGCTCACAAATCATCGACAAGCAGATTAAGGTCTATATTACAACTGCTCTATAGAAGACACATGTTCCTTTGTGTCCTGTATTTGTCTTTCACAAAATAACCACAAGATCCACTTATTGTACAACTAGTGTCTCTTAAGGCATAAATATAAAACATTTGTTCCTCTCACTGACCCTTTAGACCAACTCTGTAGGACCAATTCTTCCCCCACATAGGATGAAATTGCAAACAGGTCCCATAACTTTTACGATCACTGTTAAATAATGAAAAGGGATCTGGCCACATTTAGTCATAAGGTACAGTCTCAAGTTTACAATTAAAATGCCCATTGTATTGTAATGATCAATTCCATAGTCTCATTCAGTTCAGAGCTGAGTCTCTTACCTGGTCCAGTCCTCCATCACTCCTGGGGTATTATCTGGTTCTTCATCTTTGTCATCTCTACCCCTTCTCATATTTCACTTCCTTTGCTTCATTCTCACTCCAAACAAGCAGCCTACAGGATCAAGAAAAGACTGACTTGAATGACAGACCTATTTCCTTGATGACTTCCTCTGAATATGGCAGAGTCCTCATGCCAGTTATTATTCCATGGAATGTTTCTTTAGTGTCTGTGAGAATTATTTAGAAGCACTCCAAATGGAGCCATTGAAGTTCATCACTCTTGACTTTGAAAATGTCTCTACTATCGCTGGGAGCTGAGGACACTTCACTTAGTTTCTATTCATAAGCTGGGGCTGTATTCTACAACCAATCAGGCAGTAATTTTAGGAAAAATCCAAGGTAAGCCCAGAGAGGTTTCTTCACATGAAGTCCATTTTTATCACATTTTAGGCTACTTTAAAAGTTATTATTTTCTTTTACTTTTGATGGGGAGGCAGTGTGACCTCTGTGGCCTCCATATCTATTTGATAGATTTCTTTTTTTCAGATGCAAGTCTGTCACTTGTCTCTCTACTGCCTAAATTCTAGGAGGCACAGTTTTAATTTTCCAAATGCTGTAGTTAACTTTCTGCCATATTTATCATAAGTTCTTATTTTCAAAGAAATAAATCATTTTGGACCCCTCACTAAGAATATTTAAGTTTCTCCATAGAAGTACTACTATCCAAAAAAAAAGGTGGTGTTCATCTTTCCTAAATTTTATATTTCATGACATCTGAATGGTCCCACAAATAATGCATTATGAGATTTTATCTGGTTTTTAATTGTGTATAAGTGATGCAATAAAATTTGTGTCTTTCTGTAATTTGATTTCCACTCAGCTTTATGTTTTAAAATTTTAGAATTAATAGCATATTCACGATTCAGGGTTTGTATGATATTACATCACTGACTCATGATACAAGAATGTTCATTCATTTTAACCTCTACTAAGTAGTCCATTTAAAAATAGGTAACTAATGTATCTATACTTTCTATTTATAGGTTATATTGTTTCTAATTTTTCATGATTAAAAGCAATGCTGTAATAAATAATCATGCAAATGTTTCCCATGTTATGTTTTCTAATTTTTATAAAGTATATTCCTAGGAGATGAATAATCTTAAGGTAGAAACATCCTTCCCTGTGGTAAAGGTTGTCAAATTGCTCTTTTAAGTGACTGGACCATTTTCCACTACTAATGGCAGCTTGTGAAGGCCTTTGTTTTCCCAGATTCTTATTGAAATGTATCTAGCAGACTTCTGAAAATTTTGCAATCTGCTAAGTTTTTTTGTTGGTATTTTTCATCATTCCTAAACCATTAGTAAGTTTTTATGTGTGTGTGTTTAAAAATATGTTTGGAGTTTCTCTCCCTCTAGTTTACAAGTGACTCATATATTCTGAATACTAATCCTTTGTCACTTTTACACATTGAAAGAAATGGTTCCTGTTATTAGGTGTCTGAACTGTGAGAGTCAATCCCCCCTGCCAGGTTTGAAAATGCCCTGCAATAAGAAAAATACCCACCCAGCCCTGAGCCTGGCCAGGGTACAAACTGCACGGACTACTAGTGTTGCTTTGTAACTGTAGTTCTGAGGAGATCTGGGGTGATATATCACCATGTCAGCAATATTCACTGACAAGCAAGACTGATGATTTGCACCTGGTCTTGGTGAGGGACCTGGAAAGGGCCATAGGGGCAGGTTGTGCATCAGGAAGATGCCTACGGGACCCCTGGGACGTAAGAAATTCTGGTTGAGACTCCATTTTGGGTTCCTGGGTTCTGTGGTTTTATGTGCCCATGTAAGTGGTTTTCAATTTAAGAGAAAACTGTGTTCTTGGTCTAAAAGAAAATGTGTGCCCTAGTAACGGCCTTTGCAGAGGGAGGCCAGTAGCTTGGTTTCCTCACACCCTTACTCTGAGCAAGCCTCTGGCTGTGACCTGTATCTGTACTTTATTTATTTTTTTTAAGAGAATATGTGCTTAATTTTATTTTTTTAATGTAAATTTATTTATTTTAATTGGAGGTTAATTACTTTACAATATTTTATTGGTTTTGCCATACATCAACATGAATCCGCCACAGAGCCACAGTCATCAAGACGGTATGGTACTGGCACAAAGACAGAAATATAGATTAGTGGAACAAAATAGAAAGCCTAAAGGATGGGGAACATGTGTATCTGGACTTTAATGCTGGTGCCTTGTTGGGGCCTTTCCATGCAAGGAACTGACACATTTTTAAGTCATAACATGTTGGTGCTATGAGTCTTCTTTAGCAACTGAACCTTGTCTAATGCCTAATGTCTAATCCTTAGTACAGCCTGTCGTTTAATACTGTTTACAACAGATTTTGAGTTTGTTTTGTTTTATTGGAAGACTCATACAGCATGTGGGATCTTAGTTTCCTGACCAGGGATTGAACCTACACCCTCTGCAGCAAAAATGCAGAATCTTAACCATGGGACCATCAGGAAAGTCCCAAGAATCATTCATTTCTGTAGTCATACAAATATAAAGTTTACCACTGAAATAAAAGCATTAAAGACTGTTTGGTTTGTATTTACAATATGAATATGGTGGTGCTTTAGTCACTAAGTCGTGTCTGACTCTTGCGATCTCATGGACTGTGCCCACCAGGCTCCTGTGTCCATGGGATTCCCCAGGCAAGAATACTGGAGTGGGTTGCCATTTCCTTCTCCAGGGGATCTTCCTGACCCAGGAATCAAACCCAAGTCTCCTGCATTGCAGGCAGATGATTTACCAACAGAACTATGAGGGAAGCCCAATATGAATATACCTATTTACTATCTGAGACTGTTTCTTAGGGAATAAGTGAACATCTCAGGATATTCCAGAGAAAGTTCACAAAACATTAAACAGTGCATCAAAGCGTCTTAGTTTTACTATATTGGTAACTGCTATAGTTTAATAGTTCCAAGGAGTTAGAGGGTCTACTATCCAAGTTTCCTTAATAGTAATGAGCAACTTGCTTGGACTGAATACAGATGGCACACAAATGTTCATGGTGGGAAAATTCTCTCAACATAATATTCTGGTTCCAAATAAATATTTTCACATGATGTTTTGCTTTGTAGCATATAATTATGATGTTTGAGACTGCTCTACATGTGAAAAATAAAATGGAGAACAGAGCCAATTATCCAGAAGACTAAAAAATTAAAATTGCTTTTTTCAGGACATATCAGACAAAAATATGTGCTATGTATGCACATAAAAAGAAAACAATTTGTATAAAATATGCAAACCCTTTAGCTGTAAGAGACTACTTCCATATTTGAGAGAATATATATAAATAAAAATAAAACACATTTCCATATATGAAATACATTTATAAATTCTTATGTATCTAATGAGGTAATTACTTGCATTTGAAATGCTCTGATGATAGTAAGAGTAGCAAATTCAAAACTCCACATTAATTCAGTTATTGTTAACCAATCATTTGATAATCCATTATTTTGCATGTTTCTATATACTAGACAGTAGACCAGAGACTGAAGATTATGGAACAAATCAGATATAGTGGAGAAGGCACTGGTGACCCACTCCAGTACTCTTGCCTGGAAAATCCCATGGACGGAGGAGCCTGGTAGGCTGCAGTCCATGGGGTCACTAAGAGTCAGGCACGACTGAGCGACTTCATTTTCACTTTCTTGCACTGGAGAAGGAAATGGCAACCCACTCCAATGTTCTTGCCTGGAGAATCCCAGGAATGGGTGAGCCTGGTGGGCTGCCGTCTATGGGGTCGCACAGAGTCGGACACGACTGACGCAACTTAGCAGCAGCAGCAGCAGGAGGAAATAAAGACAGATAACTAGACTGATTCAGTGGAGGGAGAGCTTTCTTAACAGGGGAAATTGGGAAAAGCTTCATAAAATAAGTGGCAGCTTCAGCTGAAACTGAACAGTTAATTCCATTATAACATGAGGAAAAGATCCAAATAGACAGTTTTCCAAAGAAGATATAGAAATAGCCAAGGGTACATGAAAAGATGCTCAATATCACTAATCAGAGAAATGCAAATCAAAACCACATAATGAGATATCACCTCATACCTGTCAGAACGGAAGTTATTCAAAAAGAAAAAAAAAAGGAATTAACAAGTGTTGGAGAGAAATTAGAGAAAAGGGTACTCTTGTACACTGTTGGTAAGAATGTAAATTGATGCAACACTACAGGAAACAGTATGAAGTTTCCTCAAAAAAATAAAAATAGAACTATAATACAATCTAGCAATTCCACTTCTGGGTCTTTATCTGAAGAAAACGAAAACACTAACTCAAAAAGATATGCACCCCTACGTTCACTGCAGTATTATTTATAACAGCCAAGGTATGGAAAAAAACTAAGTGTCCATCAATAAATGAATGAAAAAATTGTGGTATAGGTACACAGTGGAATATTACTCGGCCATAAAAAAGAATGAAATCTTGCCATTTGCAACAACATGCATAGACCTTGAGGGCATTATGCTAAGTGAAATGAGTCAGACAGAGAAAGACAAATACCATATGATCTCTCTTATATACAGCATCTAAAAATAAAACAAAAAACCAAGCTCGTAGACAGAACAGCCTCTGGTAGCTAGAGGTGAGGGTTGGGAGTAGAGAGGTAGCAGGTGTGATCAGATAAATGGGTGAACTTATTTTTTTCTTTTAGCTTAAGTAAATTGAATAATAATTTTTTAAAAAACTAACCAGCAGAAGAAACATAATGTTTATTAAGGACAGTTCCCTGAAGGGGAAAATAACAGGGATAATGAGACAAATAGTCTTAAGGCACCCTGGGGCTTCTGAAATAAACTGGCTCTGGTCCACTGATGTAACTGGTGGAGAAATGGTTTCATTATACACAATTTCACAAAATGTATTCTGCTGTTAAAATTCCAAATACATTTGAAATTCTCTTAAAAACAATTAAGATGATTTGGAAACACAGTTTTGGCAAAGAATTTCTAGAGGAGAATACAATATGAGTCAAATTATGAGTGTGGAGAAGGCATAAGCCATGGACTCAGAACAAAAATATTTCAATTTGGATGGATTACAGCATAGAAGGACAAGTTTAATGTAAACTTGACTAGAAAAGTGTTATAGAATGAGATCAACGTGGACCTTATATGTGAGCCTTTGGAATCCAACTATGTAATAACATAGGAGGAAACATGGAAAGTCTTTAAGCAGCAGAGTGATATATATACTTTCTTGGATTTAAGATAAATCCAGAAGTCTTTATCTTGGAACTTCTGACACCAATCTATACCTGTGCTGTTCAATACAGTAGCTTCTAGCCTTATGTGCACAGATTTAATGTCAATTAAAATTAAATAAAGTTTCACTTCCTCAATTGCATAAGCCACAGTTCAAGTGTTCAATAGCTCCCCTAATGGCTACCATATCTGACAACAAAGATACTGCAGAAAGTTCTATTGGCTATCACTGGGGAGAGCTATAGCTCTTACCAATCTTGTTTATGGCTACAGCAACGGATACTGAAGGGGAGAGAAGAAACTGATGAGATACTTCAGATGATATTTTGAAACTCAATAGTAAACTAAGTGGAAAGGGAAAGAAAGAGAGGGGACTTAGAAATTGGCCACTGGAAAGTCTAGAATAAAAGTCTAATATTTGGTTATTATCTATATATAGCTGGTATATACTATATATATACCAGCTATATATATATAATAATAAAATAATAAAATAAGTAGCTGAAGATATTCAAGGGAGAGACTTTGGGAATATAGAGAGATTGCTTTTAAAACCACCATTAATGTGTTAGGAAAGCAAGAGGAATTAAAAATGAGGTAAGAAAAGACACACTAGACCAAACAATGGAGAAATATGAGAAACATAGTAAATATGATCAAATAAAAGAAAGAAAATTATTTCAACAATAGAATAACTCTGTTCAACATCAAATTTTATTCTGATACATATTATTCTTGCCATAACATTTAAATGAATCAGGACATTATTTAAAATATGGCATTATTTAACATATAGTTCATAGCTTAACCTGCTTTAATACATACTTAATAACATAAAATAAAGTTCTTCTAATTTAATGTCATATTCATAAGTTGGTTAATGGATGGAGACCTGATCTACCTTCCATAACATCATCTAATAATATTGATGCATGAACAATTGTTAACAAATTAATGACAGCCAAGTGCTTCGAGCTGCTGTATCTTGCCTTCCTTACTGTCCATCTGAATATTTTTTGTACAGGCTTTTAGCCTACTGATGTAATAGCTGAAAGAAATAAATTTACACTCACCATTCATCTGCAGTTTGTCTAACTGGAAATAAGTCATCAAAATTCTTTTTTCTATTTCTTCAGAAAGGATGGCCAAAGATACTGCTTAGCATTAGAAAGGAGCCTCTGCATTTCCCAAGTTCTCTGAAGTTACATAATATATATTCTGAATGTGCTGGTCATCAAATTGTTTAGTCTACTGTACAACAGCATTGACTCCCCTGAAAATTCCATTAAGAAATACCTCCAGAGTGCATCTGGCCTTGGTAGATTAGACTGAAAACATGCTGACAGACTCGCATGAGCTAGGAATAAGCACTTGAAAACAATGGGAAGGATTACAGTTTCTCTTGGTTAGTGTGTCATTTTTATGTTTACATTTTAAAATCTTATAGAAGAAAATGAAAGAAATTAGATTAAAATTCTAACAAAACACATTTAATTAAACTTTATCTTGAAATATTATTTGTCTGGTGTTATACAAGAGCAATTTTTGAAGAACTGGTCATATTATAAAATGTGATTCCAATTTTATTGGAACCTAAATCTAAGTATCTATTATTTAATGTTTTAAATGCTTCTTTTAGTTAAAAAAATAACATGAACATTTGGCTTAAGTTATGAAAAACTAAGACATTTCAAAAGTGTTATTTTGCATTAATCAAACTACATAATTTAAACATCTTTCAGATTAAGAAAAAAATTTTTAAATACATACTATAAAATACTGGACAGAAACATATACATATTATAGTGGTTATCTTTGACATATTTTTCCTCAGATGTCCCACCTGTTCCAAAGAGTCTATAAAAGTCATGTAGCACTCCTAAAGTAAGAAAAACAATCTATTTTTTGTAAATATAATAAACATCTTTTCTTATCTATACACTTATCAACCAGAAGGTGGATTTTGTTTGAACTGTTAAAGAAACTGGTCAAAGAGAACAAACTTTCAGTTACCTGTAAGATGTGTAAGTCCTGGGGATTGAATGCCCAACATGGTGACTAGAGTTAATCATACTGTATCATATACTCAAAATTTGCAAAGAAAGTATTAATAGATCCTCAGTGTTCTCACCACAGATGAAAAAAAAAAAAAAAACCAATAACAACAAAAAAGTGATATCCATGAAGGGAGTTTTGAGTAGAAATTACTCTGAGATCTCTGTTTTAAGTTGAGTGATGAGAGGTGTCATTTAACATGTCTGAGTTATTGTTTGAGTTAAACCAATAACTTTTTAAAAAGTATTTGATTTCAAGAGCCATACTTTTGATTGATAATGATGTTACCATTGAGTATTTGTGACAATCAGGCACTATATTAACACCTTTAAAAACAGTACCACCTTTAGTATTAAAACAATCCTATAAAGTCGTTATCCTTATCTCCATTTATGATATGAACAGTTAGCCAAGGTAACAGTAGATCAAGTAGCTCCAGGATTTCAACTCAGGTCTGATTCAAATCCTTAGCCCTTAACTGTTATAGAGGCAGATCCTGGAAATACTGTGGTTCCAAACCACTACAGTAAATCGAGTGTTGCAATAAAGTTACATGAATGTTTTGGTTTCCCAACACATATAAAAGTTATTATGCTTACACTATACTGTATTGTACTAAATGTGCAGTAGCAATATGTCTTTAAAAATGTGCACACCTTAAGAAATGCTTTATTGCTAAAAAGTGTGGGCCGTCATCTGAATCTTAACAAAGTCACAGTAACATCAAATCAATGATCACAGATCACCATAACAAACATAATACTAATGAAAAAAAATGAATTACTAAAATGTGATACAGAGACACAAAGGGAGCAAATGCTGTTAGAAAAACGGTACCAAAAGACACTCCATGCAGAGCTGCCTCATATCTTAAACTTTTTTTTTAAGGCAGTATCTGTGAAGCAAAACAAAGCAAAGCACAATTAAATGAGGTAGGCCTGTATTTAGTTCCTTTAGAGAAAGCAAAGCAAAACTGTAGACACTAGACAGTACAGAAAAGGAAAAGGAGGAAGATCTTTCTAACTCAAGGCCCAAAACTCAGAGAAAACCTTTTGGTGACTTTCCTTGCTGCTTTACATTTTATTTCAAAATGATATATTGTGTTATAGGGCTTCCTTTTGGTGACTTTCCTTGCTGCTTTACATTTTATTTCAAAATGATATATTGTGTTATAGGGCTTCCCAGGTGGCACTAGTGGTAAAGATGCTGCCTGTCAATGCAGGAGATGCAGTTTCGATCCCTGGGTTGGAAAGATCCCCTGGACTAGGAAATGGCAACCCACCCCAGTATTCTTGCCTGTAAAATGCCACGGACAGAGGAGCCTGGCAGCATAGAGTCCATGAGGTTGCAAAGGGTAGGACATGACTGAGCACACACACAGTCATATCGTGTTACAGATCAGGGGTCACAAAGTACAGTTACGTTTGGCCTACTTTGTAAGCATTCCTTTGTATCATTCAACATTCCCTTGTTGCTTTCAAACAGTTATGAGAAACTTGTTTGATTTTGATTTCATCTTGCCTAATGATGAAAAAGTACAAATGGTTTTGAATTATATTAGTGTTCATGTTAACCATTACTAATACTTAAATAGATATTTCTTCAATTATTTATGCATCACTTACTAGTCTTCCCTGTTTCTGAAACGTGCCTGGCATGTTCCCTCCTTGAGGTGTAGGCACACTTGCTCTTTTCTGTCCTTACTATTCTGACCCCAGATGCCTACAGAGCCCACTCTCATACCTCCTTCAGGTCTTCAATGAAATGTCACCTTCACAGGAAGGACATATCTGGCCAACCCATTCAAAATTTCAAGTGTACAAACTCTTCTCTCTCACCACTTCTATTCCCCTTCTGTAGTTTGTTTTACTTTGTATTGTTATCATCTAACATACAATATATTTTGACCTATTTATCTTGGTTACTGTTGGTCTTCACACACCAGTATGCAAGCTGTATATGAAGGTAGGAGTATTTTTCCGGATTTACTCACTGCTTCACTTCCAGTACCTAGAACACTGTCTGGCAGGTAGTAGATATTCAATAAATATTTGTTGGCAAATGAATAAATAGTCATCAATAAAATTATCATATGGTGGTCCTTCTCCCTCCTTCCCACTGAAATGATGGAACTGAATCATAAAAGTAAAGCAGTACTTCATACAACTGAAAGATATTTAGTAATTCAGTAGATTTAAGAAGTAAGGACAATTTCAGGTTTCCTAAACAAAGATAAAACACTACCAGATCCTAAATTCCAGTGGAATGGTTAGTGGAACGTTGTTTTAGGCTAACCTTCTAGTAATATTTCAAATTCTTGGTAGAGCAAGTGGAAGCCTGATGCATCACCCTAGTGGGTAAATTTACCCAGATCCTACATTCAAGTCAAGTTCAAAGACCCAGAGTGCCTTGACTGATTGGGAGCCCAAGTCATATTGAATGGTGACTGTGCCATGCAGCCAGGATTGACTGCAGTGACTCCTTCAAGCCTCTTCCTAGAGGGAATGACAGCCATTTACTTGGATGTATGGGCGCTGGGGAAAATAAAACTCTAAACTTTGGCAAACTATTAGATGTTAGGTATGAACTGTCGCTAATTCCTGGGGAGTTGTAATGCCACCTTGATCCGCTGATCAAAGTGTAGACTCAGGGAAATCACATACAGAATGAATCTCGGGCTACATCCACCTAACAGTGGGTTCAGACAGACCACAGACTTAGTCTGTGCTTATTTCCTTAGTTACTGAAGAGATATTGGCAAAGATTTATGAAGTATCTAGGAGAAATCTCACATTGCTTCCTGGATGCGTGGAGTAAGAACTATTAAGAAAAGAAGAGCCAATTTGACGACTGCGGAACTGTGTCTGTCTTCCAAAATAGTCAGCCAACACGTTACCACATCAGAGGATTTCAAAGATTAGTGCCACTTGTGTGTGTCATGTGCTCAGGCATGTCCAACTTTTTGCGACCCTATGGATGGTAGCCCACCAGGCTCCTTTGTCCATGGGATCCTCCAGGCAAGTATACTGAAGTGGGTTGCCATTTCCTACTCCAGGGGATCATCCCCACCTAGGGACTGAAACTGCATCTCCTGTGTCTGCTGCACTGCAGGTGGATTCTTTACCACTGAGCCATCTGGGAAGCCCCTTAGAGACTGGTGCCCCCTGCAAAAACTTAAAAGGTGCAGCATCAGGAATCTCATTTAACTGGCCTGTTTCACAGTGCTGGGGCATCTCAACACTGACACCTAATACAGAGCTAACCCAACAAACACTCTTCTCGATACGTATCAGTACAGCAAATCAGAAGTTTGCTTTCCCCTGCCAAGGGCAGCAGTCTGAGTTCCTTGTTTTCTCTAAGGACAGCATCGCTGCCTTGTTTAAAATACAATGCTCTGCTGCTGGGGTTTTACTCGCATCCCTCTGGCCCATTACACTGATCTTGCTAACTGAATCTTTTCACAAAGAGGTAGCCAGCTCCCTAGATGCCAAAATATAGACCTATCGGCCACATCACTGAAGTTACTAGGCATCCATTAATCTATGGCACATGGGGATAGTCCCTCTAAAGTGAGAAACAAGTTCCAGCAACTCAACTTTTCCACAATGAAGCAAGCAGTGTAGTTCTTAGAACTCTGCAGTCATACATTCCACATTTATGACTGCTTTTCTGAAGAATTTAGGTAACTCAGAAGCTAGCTGGTTTTGAGTAAGGCTAAAAATAAGAGAGAGTTCACAGTCAGCTCAGGCTGGCATTCAGAACGCCTTGGCACATGACCTCAGGATGCTTCCAAGTGTCTGTGGCATGTAGGCAAACCACAACAAAAGTCAGACACCCCGTCTGTTGGAGGAGGGCTATGCTATATTCTGCCAAAAACTTGTCCATGTTTGTTGGTTTGCAACACAGTCCCGTACCAGGAGGCCAGGGAGACTGAAGAAAGAGACGGCCACTCCAGATTGGTAGGTGGCAGGTCAAAGTAGCAAAGGAACTTACCCCCGAGGCTTGTCTTGGGTGCCGCATAATGAGATCTCCATGCCGGCCCTCCAGCATCCTAGAAGCTTCTGTGGCCGCATTAACGGGGTTCAGCCGCAAATCCAGATGGTCTCAACATAGCCGACTCTCTCAGGGCTGCGCCTTGCAATGGCTCCGGCTGTTGGGAGCAGCATGCGGAACACACCTCCCACCACCACCACCACCACCACCAGAAGGGGTGGAGCCTCCGACTGCCAGGCTACACCTGGAGAGTCAATCAGAGGTCACATCCTCTTGACCTCCTCCAGCAGCAGTTGACCATCAACCCTTAATTGGCTCTAGACCTCAATCGAGAATGAACATCCGAGTATGGACAATCAAGTGCCCAAGTGGGCTCAGCTTCCCATTGCAGATTTACATGCTATCTGACCCATATTCTCATACATTTGAATTTATGAGTATTCCATTTCTTTAAAGGAAAATGAAACAGGATACTGGATCCAAGCAGCTTCAATAGCAGAAGTAACTAAGAGGAGCACGGGCTCTTAATGTCCCCACTACTCTGGCTTAGCGACCTCTCCCTCCAACCCACATCTCTGGCTTCCAGGGGGGCATTCCTGCAGACAGGAGTCAGATAAAGCATGGATCTGACTCGTGAATGAGTTTGCCTGCATGCTGGAGGCAGCTAGAAGCACAAGGTTCCTACATCACAGCCTCACTGAGGGAGAGCCTTGCTAAACCATGGGGAAGGGAATTCCCGGGGCAGAACCTGCAGTTCACTCTGTCCTCTATTTGTTTAGGAAGAGAGCTTGTGTGTCTGCAGTGAGTTACAGGCAGTTTTGGTAGTACATGCTATTGCAGTTTTATTGGGTTTTAGCTACTTTTATTCCTCTAAAACCCTATCTTCCTGCATATATTCCTTCCTGACACTATGAAAGGCTCCTGAATCACCTTTTCCTCCCCCTGCCTCCCAGTATTAGGGGAAGTAAAAGGATTCCCACTGTGGCTTGTGGTTTTCTCAGGGTTCCAGCACTTCTGTTTGGTCCTCTTAACCCTGTCCTTACCTCTTATATAAACCCTTCAGTAAATTCAATCAGACCTTTTAATAGCTTTAAATAGGTTAGCTTTAACCTATTTTGAGGTAACCCTGCCTAATGCCAATGTGATAAGAGGTGACCAAAACTGCTCCTTTCTTTACAAGAGAAGTCTAGAGATCTATTGAAATAGAAAGTTCTTAAAAGAGTTGTTGCTGTACTAGACTCTAATAATTAGATCATTCTATAAATACAGTTTAGCAATGAGATAAAGCCTATGTGAAAAATAACCAATTTAACCACCTCAACACACCTGAAATATTATTGCAGGGAAAAAAATGGGATAACAGTAATTTTTTAAAGTATATTTTATTTAGAAAAACAGTAAAGAGGAATTAACATATAGTGGTTACTGGCTCCAAGCATGTATCATTTCTTTATGAATAAGAATGGTAATGGTTGTAAGTGGAGAGAATTTTTAGTACACACCCTCTTATGCCCACTGAGGGAATTTTTCTTGTCCACTTCTCTTTGTGAGTGTGCCTCAGAGAGTGGCACATGAGTATGGACTGTAGGAGACAGAATAATCACTATGGTAGTTACTTACAGACCCCTGTTTGCCAGATGTTGGCTTTCTCTGGCAAAAAAAAAAGCAACCAGTGAAAACTAAAATGTGCTTTTTTAAAAACACTTCAGTTTAGGTACTCTCTTAAATGGTAATAATTGAAAGAGATTTCATAGGCTATGAGACCTGAATGTGAACAAAAACTTTTCTTCTGAATCTTTACAACCAATCTGGAGTAGCTTTCCATTTCCCTTTATCTCTGTTATAGGGCACAGGGGAAAATAAAGTCAGGATAAGCTCATACTTTGATCTGTTTACCTCAAGACCCAGAGAAACTGCATCTTTTGGGAAAGGTGCAACATCACATCTGTATTTGAAGTCTTAAGATTCTTAGGACTGAATTCATTTGGTCAACAAAAAATTATTGAGCACCTATTACGTGTCAGGCACTCCTTGCACCACTGGAGATCTAGCAACAACAAATGTTGCTTAGATTATAATAAGGCTATGTAAAAAGTAAATAAGCAAAGCATATTCCATGTGTTGGAAAATATATGGAGTAAAACAAGGCAAGGGAGATGGATAAGGATTTTTGAGGAATGAGACAAAGATCCCCAAATTAATAAACTGGTCAAACAAACTCTCACTGAGAAGATCTCATTTGACTTAAAACCTAAAAGAAGACAGGATAAACCATGGGGATATCTTCAGAAGAGCAGTCCAGGCAAGGTCTAATGAAGTGATGTACATCATCCTGCCTTTTTCCTCATGGACCTACAGGAGGACTTCCCTGGGAAACATGCATAGTAGAATGGCTAGATCATAGGTCACATACATTTAGCTTGATAATGTACTGCATGATTGCTCCACAGAATGTGTACTAATAGGACAATACATCCTCATCCTCACTCAAACCTGGCATTTTCTAGCTGTTTAAATGCTGCCAATTTGTTATTATTACAAATTCTGATTGACTCACTGTTGTTTCAATTAACATTCTGGGAATGAATTGTATACTTTGAGCAACTCTACCAATGCTATTTTCGCATTTTGGATTTCCTGTTTTGTAAATTGTTTACTTATCTATTAGAGATTATATGTTTATATTTGTAGCTCTTTCTTAAATAATTTAGATACTAATCACTTGTCTGTTTTAGACATGGTAAAAATCATGTTAGACCATTTCACAAAAACCATGTCCATGGTGACTGAAACATAAATCTTTACTTGTGATGTAATACAAATGGTCAAAAAATGTCACTGTGATTTTTATTCAGTAAACATGCAATAACCATCTATTAAGTGTGGAACTCTAAAGGAAGAGATTACATCCCACTAGTCCCACCCACCCTTTCCTAGACTCCAAAATCACTGCAGCTGGTGACTGCAGACATGAAATTAAAAGATGCTTGCTCCTTGGAAGAAAAGCTATGACAAACCTAGACAGCATACTAAAAAGCAGAGATATCACTTTGCTGACAACGGTCTATATAGTCAAAGCTATGGTTTTTCCAGTAGTCATGTGTAGATGTGAGAGTTGGACCATAAAAAAGGCTGAGCCAAAGAACTGATGCTTTCAAACTGTGGTGCAAGAAAATGACTTTTGAGAGTCCCTTGGACAGCAAGGATATCATACCAGTCAATCCTCAAGGAAATCAACCCTGAATATTCACTGGAAGGACTGATGCTGAAGCTGGAGCTCCAATGCTCTGGTCACCTGACGTGAAGAGCCAGCTCATTGGAAAGAACTCTGATGCTGGGAAAGACTGAGGGCAGGAGGAGGAGACATCGGAGGATGAGATGGTTTGATGGCATCACCGACTCGATGGACATGCTTTTGAGCAAACTCCAGGAGATAGTGAAGGACAGGGAAGCCTGGCGTGCTGCAGTCCATGGGGTCACAGAGTCAGACATGATTGAGCAACTGAACACCAACAGTCTCACTCACCCAGGGGTTATTATCTGAGGAAAGAGAACCATAACTTTAATTAAAGGCAAAAATAAGTGAAAGAAATGTCAAAACACTAAAATGGGAATATAGGAATTGAAAAAAAAATGTATTCATTAAGAGCAACTTGTTGAAGTTATGAATCTAGGGAGAACAAGTCTTCATTCTTTTGTGAGGGATGGAGTCAGCCTTTTTACTCCAAGAAACATATCCTGCCTGAAGGTTACGGAAAAAAAAAAAAAATCTAGACACCCTTCTTTTCACATACTGTGTATGAACATCTTGAGCTTTCTTCTATTCAAACTGTTTAGCTCTGAAATTCCATAGCTATTTTGATTTATATTCTGCATATCTTAGCACCACTCCTTATAGTATTAACAATTGTTCATTTGAATTCTGTACTTGTTTAATTTAACAAAGATAAGCCCCATAAGGTGATGGTGCAGATATATTTAGAGAGTTGAGAAAAGGCAGATAATAAATCTAAACTGGTCTATAAATTGGAAACAGTATATTTATGTGATCAGATTTTCATTTAAAATGGTTGACTAAAACTACAGTGTGAGAAATGTGTTTGGCTTACTTGGGTGGATTAATGGTAAGATCAGTGGAGGAGAGCAGATGTCAATATCTTAGTAAGGCAGAGGAGTAAAAGTGGCCTTTACTATGGAAGTACTAGAATGATGGAGCAAAAAGTGTATGATTAGCAGGAAAAATTCACAAGAACTTAAAACATTCATTTATAGATTGTCTAGTGTTGGGGTGGGCTGTTGATGACTTTCGATTTTTGTCAGCTGGTATCAAGCACTGTCCCCTGCATAGTTTGCTCAGGCTGCCATAACAAAATAGGACAGACAGGGTAAATTAGAGATATTTTCTCACAGTTCTGGAGGCTGGAAGTCCAAAATCCAGGAGCCAGCAGGGTTGGTCTCTGGTCAAGCATCTCTTCCTGGCTTGCAGACTTCTTTCTTCTCACTCTCTTCACATGAAATTTCCTCTGTGCACATATGGAAAGAGACAGATCTTTGGCATCTTGTCATCATCTTTTAAGGACAATGATCCTATCAGATCATGGCCCCACCTTTATGATCTCATTTAAACTTAATTATCTCCTTAAAAGCCCTGTCTCCAAATATAGTCACCTTGAAGGTGAGGTCTTCAACATGTGAATTTTGTGGAGATACAATTCAGTCCATAACAACCCAGGTTAACATACCTTTTATGAATGGAAAAAATAAATTAAAAGTGTGGATTATGGCCAGTATTTTCTTCCAGTCTGTGAGTTTTCTTCACACTTTCTTGATGGTATCTTTGAAATATTTTAATTTTATTAAATCCAATATCTTAATTTTTATCACATGTAACATTCAGTTTTACATAAAACAGAATTTGCTAATGTAAATAGTAGTTTGTGATTGTATAGTCACAAAACTGCATAAGTGATTCAAATTAGTTTTATTGATATTAAAGATTTTATCAGTCAAAATTATGCTACGTATATAAAATAGAAAACACAAATAACAGTATATCAAATATAATATTTTATTTGTTCCAGGTTTCTGATGGGTCCAGAATATGTCCAAATAAATATATATACGTTTTTTACATTTATTTACTTACCTGTGCCATGTTCTAGTTGCCCCATGTGAACTCTTAGTTGTGGCATGTAGGATCTAGTTCCCTGACCAGGAATCACATCTGGGCCCACTGCACCGAGAATATGGAGTCTAAGCCACTGGACCACCAGGGAAGTCCCCCTAAAATATTTTTTAACCAACACACACAAATGAATTGCTGACTGGTTGTTGGAAGGGATCTTGCCTACATCCCCTAGTCACCTAGAGTCCTGAACAAAGATCTGGCCAAATCTTTGTCCAAAGGCATTATGCCAGGGTACCTTGATCCCATATTTGTTTCATTGTGCCACATAGGAAAAACAACAGCAGAAGTATCACTGATGAGAGCAGTAGTAGGGTATCAACCTGCCAGCAGAAAGCAAGACAGCTGGTTTACTTGTCATATAGTGACTGTAAATTATAGAGTTAGGATTCCAAAGAAAACAAGGTTTTACTGCAGTTTAGTTGCTAAGTCATGTCTGACTCTTTGCAGCCCCATGGACTGTAGCCCACCAGGCTCCTGCATCCATGGAATTTCCCATTCAAGAATACTGACGTGGGTTTCCATTTCTTTGTCCAGGGGATCTCCCCAGACTAGGGATCCAGACAAGAATACTGGAGTTGGTTGCCATTTCCTTCTCCAGAGGATCTTCCTGATCCAAGGATTGAATCCAAGGCTCCTGTATTGCAGGAAGATTTTAGGGACTGTAATTATAGAGTTAGGATTCCAAAGAAAACAAGGTTATATATCAACAAAGCCAATAAGAGCATATGCTTGTTTTGATGAGTTTGGTTTATGTAACCACAGTGGAACTGGGGATGGGATTATCTTCACTAAAATGACGCATGTTTGCACACATCACTGGTGGGAAAATGAAGTGACATTGCTGTGACTTCCCTGAAAGCACTGGAAAGTCTATAGAACAGGTCAGTAGCAAAGAAGAATCCATGTTCTGAAAGAGAGTAAAGCAATAGATTTACAAGAGATTTTTCTACTATATTAATAGAGTCAGAATTCCAACTTTTTTTATTTTTAAAAGAGCTTGTTAATCAATGAAGCCAATGTCAATTCATTCATTGCTTACTTGAATATCATACCCTTTTATTAGCTTAGTTTATACAAACTCAGTGTAGCTAAATAAAATTAAAATAAAATAAAATAAAATGCTAGTTCATATTTTAAAAATCGTTAAATATTTTAGCCTTCAAATATAGTACTTTAATTAAATCAATTTACTTGAACTCTTCCTTGCAAATTAATGTATGTATCACTGATAAATATTGGCTTTGAGGAATTAATTATATGATTCAGTAAGAATCATTTTGAATAGGCAAAGTCATTTCTCTTCTGCAAAATTTTGAAACTTACTCTTGCAGTAGTCTGCTGTATTTCCAACATTTTTTTTTTCATGAAACAAAATTACAGCAGTTCCTAAGGGACTCTGTAATTACAGATTTGTGGGGTATTCTTTTGGTTACAGGATCAATTTTATTAACTAAATGACAAATTTAATTAAGCTAAATGAATATACACATTTAAACTAGTTATCATTTAAAATTCTACTTTGCTTTGGATGCTTTCATTGAAATGGAATTATTTTATTTCATTTAAATTAAAAGAAAAATGGTGAGATTCCTGCTATTCTGGCATTCTTGACAGTAGGCACTCAGACCACATCATCAAGAATATCTAGGGTCCCAATTTATCCATGTTGGCTTAATTCTCAGAATACCTTCCTTCGAATAGTAGCCCTAGATGTTAAACAGTGGTTCCCCAAACCACAGCACCAACATCACCTATGCTACTTGTTAGAAATACAAAATCCAAGACGCCACTCCACATGGACTAAGTCAGAAACTCTGGGGACAGAGGAGGTGTCCAGCAGCTAAGTTTGAACAACGTCCCCGGTGATTATATTGCATGCTTAACACTTGAGAGCCCCAATGACTGCATGTGGGATAACACTTGCTGTGCTTTTTGACACCAGAGGATCCTCTGTTCACCACTGAAGTTTCAGAGCCTCCAGAGCAGCCAGTATCGCTTTGTCCTGTCATTCTGGGAGCCTAAAATGTGCATGCAGAAAGAGCCACAACTGTTAGTTACTCCAGCTTTCTTTTGCCTTGTTATTTTCAGAGAATACTTTTAACAATAGATCATCTCTGGTCATATCTTGAACCAAGCAACCAAATGGCTATTTTGGGATGAGCAGACTTTCTCGGGGAGCCTCTTTTCTTTTAGAGGTTTGAAGACCACTCACTGTGTCTGTAATGAGTTTACTGCTGAGCTGGCCTGGATGGGGGCAAAATTTCTGAGGTCCCCTGCACTTGGCCTGAAACATTGGGAAAGCTATCTTTCTCCTCTAATGTGTGTGGAGAAAATGCCTTGTCAGGGTGGCAAGTCTTTGCACCGTCTTTCACCTCAACTCTTTTATACTGCTTAGTTGAGTGACAGGTTAATGCCTGCAGAACCAGTTTTGGCCCAGTTCTTTTGCAAGATCACCTGCCACTAACTTTAAATATAGGGGTATTTTGGAGGTATGGATTCAGACTTTAGCATCTCCAACAAATTCTCACGGAAGAAAAACTGCTGCTTTCATTATCTAGTTCAATGCAGGATTTCAGGGGTATGTTTAGCCGCCAGTATCTTCACTCATACCACCTTTACCTATAGGCAATATGGGTAGATACATCCTCTCTAATAAGAGGTGAGGAAGTGGGCCTAGGGAAACCACAAAGCAGTAGTGGCTACACACTGCTGTGGCCTGCAACTTACCATCAAGAAAGAGTTTACCTGCCAAGAAGGACACGGGGTAGGCACCTTCATCTGGTGTGAAACCTCATCCTCCTTGTGCTTAAGAGCACAGATTTGGGGTCCTGCTTTTCTAGGTTCCAATCTGAGTTCTGCCGCCTCTTGGCCTGGAGGCTTCAGAAGGTAGTTTAATTCTGATCGCCACTATATTTTTGATGACGAGATACTTCAATGCTCTCCATGCAAGTGAACTGAAATGAGATACCATACACAAAGCCTTAGTATAACTCTTGGCATATAACATAGTAGTTCTTATTAGTTATACTAAACAAATTTCAGCCTCAAGATGTTGCGTAAGAGCAGTAGTTCTCAAGAGGTGATTCCTGAAATCATCAGTACCATGGCCTGGAATCTTCTTAGAAAGCAGATTCTCAGGTGTTCCACCCAATCAGACAATCCAGTAGGGATCAGTAACCTGAAAATTCTAGCCTAAAAACATATTTTTTCATACTTCTCTCTTTTCAAAAGTAGAGCACCCTTCTCAACAGCATACCCAAATCTTGCCATAGAGTAGTTATTCTCAAGCTGTGGTCCTTGATCAGCCTCAGCTAAATGGTAGGTAGAGATGCAAATTCTCAATCTAACCTAGAGAAAGCCTACCTAAATAAATTCACTGGGTGAGATTGGGCCAACCAAGCCAAAGAATGTCTGCCCAAGTTTGAGAACACTCTTCCCTGGATCACTGGTTTTCTAAATTTTCTAATAAGTGGAATCCCCAGGTGATTCTTTGAAAAAACCTGAAGCACTGGTTTTACAACCAGTGACTGTGATCACTTTGAAATGAGGGAGGAACTGGGAAACAAAAATTTTCAAAGCTACCTTGACAATTCTAATACAGAGCAAGTATGAGAAACTCCATTCTAGTCGATGTGGCCTGACTTTAGCAAAGGGAGCAGAAGAGGACCTCATCTCTTCAGAAATCTCAAGAAAAAAACCTCCTCACACTGATTCCAGATGGGCTATGTGCTCACCTCTACTTCAAATATTTTGGGAAGGGGGATAAAGGACTGATCAATGGAGCCTTTGCATTCTTACCCTTAGTGTGTGGGGAAGGGTGAACTCCACTAAAATAACTTAGAATGAAATTAATGGTGAGTGGTTCCTAAAAGTAGAATCGAAAATTTGGGGACAGGGTAGTGTTAATAGCAAACAACAAATATGAAACTAAATAAATGTTTGGGAGGAATTTTTATTGACAAAGGTCTTCTTAGTATTTTCTACTTTGTTCAGTTTGTTCTTTCAAAGATTATCCTGTTGAATTCATCTTTTCTTCTCGTTTGCAAAGTAAAATCCAAAGTTTTTCTAGAAAAATATTTGTTTTCTGAATTATTAATATAGAAATGCATAAGGACTTGTCATAGTTTTTTCCACTTATCATATATTCTTCTCACAATAATTTTGTAATTCATACAAACACTTATTCCATTTTCTGTCAGGTTAATAAATTTGTTACACCTGCTGAAGTCTCGAGTATATTCTCATATATGTTACCAATATAAAAATTATCGCTAAATATTTAATAGTATTCTTAAAAGTTGAAATAAACTGAAGTAGACAAAAATAGGTACTGAGGCATATAAACACTAGAAAATACTCAAAATTATTTTGTGGGTATGTTGATAATCATGACTATATATCAGTAGGCACTGCAAAATGACTGAAACATTAGAATACAAAGAATTGCTACAATGGTAAAAGAAGACATACAGATGGCTAAAAAACACATGAAAAGATGCTCAACATCACTCATTATCAGAGAAATGCAAATCAAAACCACAATGAGGTACCATCTCACACCAGTCAGAATGGCTGCTATCCAAAAGTCTACAAGTAATAAATGCTGGAGAGGGTGTTGAGAAAAGGGAACCCTCTTACATTGTTGGTGGGAATGCAAACTACTACAGCCACTATGGAGAACAGTGTGGAGATTCCTTAAAAAACTGGAAATAGAACTGCCATATGACCCAGCAATCCCACTGCTGGGCATACACACTGAGGAAACCAGAAGGGAAAGAGACACGTGTACCCCAATGTTCACTGCAGCACTGTTTATAATAGCCAGGACATGGAAGCAACCTAGATGTCCATCAGCAGATGAATGGATAAGAAAGCTGTGGTACATATACACAATGGAATATTACTCAGCCATTAAAAAGAATACATTTGAATCAGTTCTAATGAGGTAGATGAAACTGGAGCCTATTATACAGAGTGAAGTAAGCCAGAAAGAAAAACACCAATACAGTATACTAATGCATATATATGGAATTTAGAAAGATGGTAACAATAACCCTATATTCGAGACAGCAAAAGAGACACAGATGTATAGAACAGTCTTTTGGACTCTGTGCTGTCGGAGGGGGTGGTGATTTGAGAGAATATCACTGAAGCATGTACATTATCATATGTGAAACAGATCACCAGTCCAGGTTCAATGCATGAGACATGGTGCTCAGAGCTGGTACACTGGGATGACCCAGAGGGATGGGATGGGGTGGGAGGTGGGAGTGGGGCTCAGGACGGGGAACACATGTACACCCATGGCTGAATCATGTCAATGTATGGCAAAACCACTACAATATTGTAAAGTAATTAGCCTCCAATTAAAATAAATAAAAAATAAAATAAACATTTTTAATTGAAGTATTAAAAAAGAGAAAAAAACAAATGAATATGAAAAGTACATTGTTAGAATGAATGTTACTCCAGGACAAAGGAAATTATTATAAGATATTAAATTCTATTTGTATTCTGTTGCTATGTTTTCGTATCATTATAATATTAAAATATTCTTAGAATTAAAAAAAGAACCTATCAATAGTTATACAACCATTTATTTCAAAATATAAATTACATATGATAAAAAGTACCATATATAAGAATATGAATTTATAAACTCTGCTGTAAAAATTCTATATTGGTGGGCCTGAGTGGCTGAAAACCTGTATCTGGCAGAGGTCTCCAGTAATGAGGATGGATCTGCTCCACTGAGCCCTTAGAAGTCCACGAGGATAGGAATCTTTGAAAACTTGAAGGTTTGGGCCACACCACATAGTTGATATTATCATTGTAACTGTGGGGGCGTGTCTGTTGGTTTAGACCTGAGACTTTCACCTGTATCAGTTTGATCTTCATCACACTGGTGCTGGAGAAGGAGGGGCTAATAAAATCAGTCATAGGGACTCTCCAGATTAATGGACCAAAATTAGGGAGATCTTACCTGGTTGGCAACACCCAGTAAAAAGGTCAGTGTTGACAGAGTTCAGTTCAGTGAATGGGATGCCAGTGAACAGGACGATGGCACAGTTGCACCCAGTTGCTCCTAGATTCCTCCTTCCACCCTATTTCATGTTGCTCCTTTTAATGAGTCTTCTTGTGCTGCCATGAAACAGAAGCAAGGCTTTAACAGCTTTTTATGAGTTTTGGGTCCTTCTAAAGAAACATGGAACCTGAGGGTAGTCTAGTGGATCCCAGACAGTATGATGAGGAAATGATATGCTGTTGTTGATTAGTCACTAAGTCATGTCCGACTCCTTGTGACCTCATGGACTGCATTTCACCAGGATCCTCTTTCCATGGGATTTCCCAGGCAAGAATATGAAAGAGGGTTTCCATTTCCTTGCCCAGGAGATGTTCTCCACCCAGGGATTGGACCTGAGACTACTGCACTGCAGGGGGATTTTAGTGGCTGTAATTATAGACTTAGGATTCCAAAGAAAACAAGGTCTAGTTGTTGTCCTTTAGTCACCAAGTCATGTCTGACTCTTTGGGATCCCATGGACTCTAGCCCACCAGGCTCCTCCATCCATGGGGATTCTCCAGGCAAGAATACTGGAGTGGGTTGCCATTTCCATCTCCAGGGGATCTTCCCAGGCCAGGGACTGGACCCATTTCTCCTGCATTGCAGGTGGCTTTTTTACCACTGAACAGTGTTAAATGATCCCCAACTCTAATTATATGAGAATAACCAGTTTGAACAGAGAAGGCAATGGCACCCCACTCCAGTACTCTTGCCTGGAAAATCCCATGGATGGAGGAGCCTGGTGGGCTGCAGTCCATGGGGTCGTTAAGAGTCGGACACGACTGAACGACTTCACTTTCACTTTTTACTTTCATGCATTGGAGAAGGAAATGGAAACCCACTCCAGTGTTCCCGCCTGGAGAATTCCAGGGACGGGGGAGCCTGGTGGGCTGCTGTCTATGGGGTCGCAGAGTCAGACATGAATGCAGCGACTTAGCAGCAGCAGCAGCAACCAGTTTGAAGTGAAGTTATCCTCACTGACATCCTTCTGGCTGTTGCCTAAATTCTGAAGAAAGGTATGCTGAAGGAGACTGGATTCCATGCTTCTGATTCAACAGGACTTCATCTTGAAGGAGAGCACTGGAATTCCCACAGATCCGACAGGACTTAGGAGTCAACACTCCAGAAAGAAGGAGAGTAGCAGATTCAGATGACATAATTCTACAATGTACATTAAGCTATGATGCCAAATTTTGACAAACAGATGTTTATGTAGTATCAGAGAACGTGCATGCATGCTAAGTCAAGTATCAGGGTATCTAACATCAATCCAGCAGACAGTGGAACTGGGCCCAGTTGGATCACTTTGGTTTCCACAGCACCACTGATGACACTGGTTCTTCTTAAATCTCATAAATGGGGATTTTATGAAGTACACTTGCCCAAAGTAAACCTGCAACATGATTTTTCAACACACTGGTAATTTTCTGCACAAGCAAAGCTAATGATGTCCACTGGAGTCCATCTGGAGAAGGCAATGGCACCCCACTCCAGTACTCTTGCCTGGAAAATCCCATGGACGGAGGAGCCTGGTAGGCTGCAGTCCATGGGGTCGCTAAGAGTTGGACACAACTGAGCGACTTCACTTTCACTTTTCACTTTCATGAATTGGAGAAGGAAATGGCAACCCACTCCAGTGTTATTGCCTGGAGAATCCCAGGGATGGGGGAGCCTGGTGGGCTGCCATCTATGGGGTCGCGACTGAAGCAACTTAGCAGCAGCCGAGTCCATCTTTAGCTCAACTTACTTGAAGGAAAGGTTCTTCAATTTAATTTTTCAAATGAGTAATTCACTAAGTGGCCAATATGACAAACTATCAATTTTTTACAGAGTAATTCCCCACATAAAAGACATACCTAAATGGGCATAATACTTTGTTAATATCCAATATGACAGTCTGGGAAAGAAAACCATTTTATAAATATTAAACATATTTTTAAAAATGCATTTCACCATGACAAATATTTGAGCATTTTACATATGGATGAGTCAATTTTAACAATAAAAAAAATCTATTTCTGACAGTTTTGTAAGCCTATCATCCAAATTGTAGTATTTTTTATTTAACTGACATCCTGTTATACTATCATAATCTCATTTGCAATTTAAACAAATACACTATATAGGCACTAAACCTACAACTGAGGCAGACATCTGAAAAAGACAAATATATTTATCTTTTGAAAATTTTGGAATATACCTTTCATGACCTATTTAATAAAAGCAGGTAAATCACCTCTTCTTAAAAAAATCCTAAAACTTTAATATTTTCTCTATGACAGAATACTGTAAAGTTTGTGATACTATGAGATTTTCTTTATCAAACTGCAAATTTAACTTTAGGTGGATATACATTTAAATAAAAATTTACGTCTTTAAAAATTAAACTAAAATTCCATTTTTCAGAGTTGGAATAAAAAATAAATTATATAAATAAGGTTAAAAAATGTAAAGATGATATATATATATAGCAACATTTCCACTAATCTGACATTTCTGAAATTAAGCAATGGCCCATGTCTTAATACATCAGTGTTTTGATTTATCTCTCTTCCTTTATGCACATGTATAATCCATAAAAATGGTAGACTAAAATGTGGCATCACAGATTATTGAAATCTGTCACTCAAGCCACCCCTTTAAAATTACCTGCACAAAGGATGCAACTACTAACACATTTAATGTGTGAGAACAAGAGGGCACAGCAATGCTCTTTTCACAGGATGAAGCATGTCACCAGAGGACGAGCAACCAGATTCCACATGAGAGAGACTCACTGTTTTCTCTGGAATCCACCGGCTCTCCTCTGGCTGTAGCAGGCTATGTTCTTTAGAGCGGGCGGCACCACTTCTTTCCAGAACACTAGGAAGCTCCAGTGCGCAGGCAGAAACAGCCAAGAAGCAACATCATTGCAGGCTCTCTGACTTTGTCAACTCTTGATTATTCTCCGAGAGAAACTTTGAAGAAAGGGTTACTGCCCGGGGGAAGGTAGAGTTCACAGGGGAGCAGGGATCCTGGACGAGTGAACGTCCTGGGGGAGGTTCTTGGTCTCCAAGTGCCCAAGGTCACTCACCATATCTGCAGTGAGGCAACTGCTCAACTGGCCTTTTTGGGGCAAACTACCTGAAGCTTCCGGCACTGGGCTTGAAACAAGGAAAAAGCAGACTATCTCCCCAGCCCATGTGGCCAGAAAACATGGCAGCCTTGAACAAGCCATTGTCAAACTCTAAGAACCCTTTGCAGGCAGGCCTCAGAAAGAGAAAGGAGCACCTGGCTTTAGAACAGGATGGAGTCTGGGGTCAGGCCTGATGTGAGCCAGCAGAATTGTTGCTGTCAGTGCTCAAAGCCACGCAGGTATTTGTGGTATGTCTCACACACAGCACCTTCACTCACCATATTTTTTTTCCTGTGGGCACACTCGGTGTATTCACCATCTTCCACAAGAGGCAAGGAGACACACCAGAAATGCCAAGGAGCGGCTCTGCCTGCATACTACCACAGCCCATGTTGGCCACGAACACAATGACCGGCCCCGATGGCCACAAGCCAGGACTTCCAACAGGTGGAAAACTACTCCCTATCGTGAAATTAAGCCCAAGATTTGGCTCCTGCAATTTTCATGTACACAGAGAAACCTCCCATCTTTTCACCAGAAGCCTGAGCCAATTGATTTCTGTCCAGTTCTCAACTTCTGTCCTGTAGGACAGGACATGCTTTAACACATTCCTCTTGCAGCCAGATTGAAATACAATGAGAAACAAAAGTCTGAGGATAACTTGTGGACCACAGCATAAGACACAGGCTAATTTGCAAGGACACAGTAAGCTAAACATCCTATCATATTTTATTTTTTATTTTACATAAAAAATTGCTTTATCTTCTCCATTTACAAGAAAAGCAACACTTTTGCTAGAAATGGAGACCTTGACTACTACAGCAGAGCAGCTGTTCTCAAAGTGCATGCTCTTCTCCTGAGCAAGAGCTGGGCACTGCATAGTCATGCACATTCTCACCCATATGACACAGATTACCTCCTCAGAAACTCTACGGGGGGCGTGGGGCACACATGCTGCATTGCCACAAGCACATCAGGGCTTCCCCTGAGTGCCAAGGTTTGAGGAAATTATTGCATTGACACCCTGTCTGTAATACTATCAGAAAATAAGAAATCTTGGGACAATTTATAAACAAAATGCTAACATGTCGGTTACTGCAGGAGAACGGATTCATTTCAAGGTGAAATAGCCAGAACAAAGGGGATTCTTAATTTTGGGGGGTGATCTGTGGTAAATCAGGGGATTGTGACTCAAAAACATTATTCATCTATCTTTAGCAGAAGGCAGGAGTGAAACATTGCTTTTGAGACTCTCAGAAATAAAATTCACAGAAACATAACCTGACTGCATCCTAGGTCTTTCTCACTGGACACTGACCTGCATGATGGGGGAACAATTTTGGGAGCCTTCCCATCTCACGGAAACTGTATGGTAAGGCAGGCTGGGCTGTCAACAAAGTAATCAGATAGCTACGGACTTGACACACATTGTAGTCACTATGTACATATGAACTACATTGATGCTAAAATACTATTCTTCACGAATTCAACTTTAATACTATCCATTCAGTGTTTGAAAATGGATGAGATGGGTCCGACTGGGGTAACTAGACAGCAGACTCATGGTTCCTGACTCTGTAGTTTCCCAAAGAAGCTTTCGGTTAAGCATTGTCGACACTGAATGTGCACAAGATACCGCTGTGGTGTACAAGGATACTGTGAAAAGTCAAGGGCAGCCCAGTAAGCTGACCGACCACATGCCCAAGCAGACGTGTTCCTCATAGATGCCCCTTCTGGTGGCGGCTTTCCAGCCCACCTCCCTGCTTCCCGCCACGTGCTCCTCCAAGGAGCAGCACTAGCATCACCTCTGCCCGAGGGAACACGCACAAGCAAGCCCCACCTGGGACACACGGACTTTCCGACTCACAGAGGACAGCTGGGTCCCACAATCCCATGTCCCCAATCACAAAGTACACTCTTGGGACAAAAGCAGCCACACTCCATGCCAGGGAACACTTACTGGGGTGTGCAGAAATCCAGAGGGTCTTTCACAGTGGTGTGTCTTCTCAGACCCCCGACCAGCTGACAGCACTTCTTCAAAGCACTCGGTGAGCCTCGCCTGGGTGGGCAGACATGGCCAAGCCCGGGGCCTCCTTCAGCTGCCTCCGGGGTTGCCACCTATTGCTTGTTCTCAGAGGAAACACTCATGAAGGACTATTGCTCATGCCACCGATGAGGCCAACCTTCCAGAAAGCAGTCTTTGGACTACTGAACACTTCTGTAGAGCGTCCTGTCTGCAAAGGCTAAAGGCAAACCCCTGGGTCTGCAGTGAGGGCCCCGCTGAGCCAAGTTTCCTGCTCTTGACTTGACACAAAGGAAAAGCAGACTCTCTTCCCCCTCCCGAGAGGCTGGTAATACAGCTGCCTTGAGGAAGCCATTCCCCAAATCGAAGGACCGTTTCAATCACGTCCTTGGTAAGACAGAGGGGCCGGTCGTTTTCCAATGGGGGGTACTTAGGAGTCTGGGGTCAGACTCTGTGATGAGCCAGTAGAGCGACTGCTTTCAGTGCTCAATGCCATGCAGATATTTAGGGTGCATCTCACCCACATTCACTCGCCATACATTTTTTTCCTGTGGCCACGCACGGTGCACTCACCATCTTCCCCTGTAGGGTAAGGATACACATCAGAAACGCCATGGAGCAGCTCTTGCTGCATACTACTGTGGCCCATGTTGGGTATGGAGAAGATGATGAGAGGCCTAGAGGGGCACAGGCCGGGACCTCCAGCAGTTGCAAACCTGCTCCCCATCGTGGCCTCCAGCCCAGGTCTTGGCTCCTGCATTTCCAGGTGGCCACTGGAGCTCTCCCACCTTGCACCAAGGGCCTCAGACAACTGACTTCTGTCCAGTCCTCAACTTTTGTCCTGTAGGACTGCACATGCTTTGACATGTTGCTTAGGCAGCCAACGGAAATACAATGAGAAACAAACGTCTCAGGATACCTTGTGGACCATGGCATAAGACACAGGCTTATTTGCAAGGCCACAGTAAGCGAAACATCTTATGGTATTTTGTTTTTTACTTTCACGTAACAAAATTGCTTTCTTCCCTCCATTTACAAAACAAGCAACCTTTTCACTGGAAATGCAGACTCTGACTCCTAGAGCAGAGCAGTTGTTCACAAAGTACGTGGTCTCCAACTTAGCAAGAGTTGGGCACCTCGTAGTTGTGCACATTCTCACACACACCATGCAGACCACTTCCTCAGAAACTCTGAGGGGAGCCTGGGGCACCTACCTGCTTTCTCACAAGCACACCAGGCCTTCTTCTGAGTGCCAGGGTTTGAGGAAATATTGCCTCGATGCCTTGTCTGAAATACTATCAGAAAATAAACTGAGGCACATGTTACAAATACCAAGGGGACATGCCTGTTAGTCCTGGAGAAGTGGTTCATTTGAAGGTGATACAGTGTGACCACAGGGTTTCTTAAACGTTGGAGATGACATGTCGAAAATCAGGGGATCATGACTCAAACATCGTCAGCCCATCTTTAGCAGAAGGCATGAGCAAAAGCATGGCTTCCGAGATTCTCAGAGACTGACCTCACATAAATGCAACCAGACAGTGTCCTTGGTCCTTCTCAAGGGACGTTGGCTTACATGATGGGGGAATGATTTTGGGAGACTCTCCATTTCACCCATGCTGTTTTGTAAGGTGGGACATCCACGAAAGTAATCACATGGCTATGGACGTGACACAGCTTGTCGTTGATACATACGTATGAATGAAATTGATGCTACACTTCTATAATGCAACTGGAATTCATTTCTGTTCATTGTTTGAAAATGGGTGAGGTGGGTGTGACTCTGGTAACTACACAGCAGGCTTACGGTTTCTGACTCTCTAGTTTCCCAACGGGTCTTTGGCAAATCCACATTTACAGAGGTGAAATCAGTTAAGCACTGTCTACATTGAACATGTACAAGATACCACTGGTCTATGGGGATACTGTGAAAAGACAAGACCAGCCCAATAAGCTGACTGAAAATGAGCCAAGGCGGACATGCTCCAATAGGGGCCCCTTTTGGTGGCGGAATTCCAGCCTGCCTCCCTGCTTCTGCCCCTTGTCCTCCAAGGAACAGCTCTAGCATCACCTCTGCCAGAGGGAATACACAAAACCAAGCCCTACTTGGGACACATGGCCTCTACGACTCAAGAGGACAGCAGAGTGCGAAAAATCCGTGTCCAGAAAGACAGTATGCTCACTCTTGGATCAAAAACAGTCACACGCCATGACAGAGAACACTTACTAGGGTGTGAGGAAATCCAGAGGGTCATTCACAGTGGTGTGTCTTCTCAGACGCTCAGGCAACCGACAGCACACCTTCAAAGAACTCGGTGAGCCTCGTCTGGGCGGGCAGACTCTGCCAAGCCTGGGGCCTCCTTCAGCTGCCTCCGGGGCTTCCACCTCTGCTTGTTCTCAGAGAAAACCTTCCCAAAGGACTCTTGCGACTCAGACGGTAAAGAATCCTCCAGCAATGCAGGAGACACAGGTTCCATCCCTGGGTTGGGAAAGATCCCCTGGAGAAGGAAATGGAAACCCACTCCGGGATTCCTGCCAGGAAAATTCCATGGACACAGGAGCCGGTATGCAGAGAGTCGGACATGACTGAGCAACTGAAAAAAGCTAACTCGCCAGGGCCACGGATGAGGCCACCATTCTAAAGAAGCCTTCGGACTAGTCTTCTTTCTCGAAGAGCAACTTGTCCGCACAGGTTGAAAGGACACTCCCTATGTCTACTTGGAAGAAGATTGCCCACATTGCCTGGGAATTTCAGGGGCTCTAATCACTGAGCTAGGTTTCCAAAGCAAGCAAGGGTGGGCACTGCTTGCCTAGTTGCCAAGTCGTCTCTGACTCCTGGCAATAACCTACGGCTCTGGTGCACCAGGATCCTCTGTCCCTGAATTCTGCAAGTCACAGTTTCTCAGAGAGAAACTCTGAAGGAAGGATTATTCTTAGGGCGAATAGAGCCCACAGGTGAACCAGGGATCCTGGGACCAGCGAATGACCTGGGGGAGTTTTGCAGCCTCCAAAGTTCCCAAGGCCACTCAAGTGTGTCTGCAGCGAGAGGATGGCTGAGCTGGCCTCTTTCGGGCAAACTTTCAGAAGCCTCTTGCGCTAGACTCGCAACCTGGGAAAATACAGGCAGTCTCTCCCTCCCAGGCGGCCAAAGAACACGGCTGTCCGCTACAAGCCATATCCAAAACCTAAGAACCCTTCACAGGCTGGTCCTAGGCAACAGAAAGGAGCACCTGGCTTTAGAACAGGATGGAGTCTGGGGTCCACCTCTGTGATGAGGCAGCGGAGCTCTTGCTTTTAGTGTTCCAAACCCTGCAAATATTGAGGGGTGTATCGCCCCTTCGGCAACTGCTCTCACCTCATTCTTCATGGCTGGCACGCTCGGTGCAGTTATCATTTTCCCAAGAGGCACAGAAGTATACCTCCACCTGCCACGGAGCAGTAGTGGCTGCATACTGCCCTGGCTCAGGCTGGCCACAGAGAAGATGTAGAGCTGCCCAGACGGGCATAGGCCAGGATGCCCAACAGCGGCAAACTCTCTCTGCATCGGGACTCCCAGCCATGCTTGGGCTCCAGCATGTCCGAGTGCAATGCAAAGCCTTCAAAGTCTTTATCTGGGGTCTTGAGACAATCACTTCCATCTGATCATCAGCTTCTATACGTCTTCTGCCGTTCAGTCACCCAGTCGTGTCCGACTCTGTGAGAAACCCCTGGACTGCAGCACGCCAGGCATCCCTGCTTCTTCTCTATTGCTCGATGGGTGTGATTTCCGTACTGTCCTCAGGCATCGAAACTGAAATCATATGACGAAACAACAACAGCCATACTATAACTTCTTGAAAATAACAGGTAGTTTTCTTCATGACTTCTTTAAACAAATGTCAGACTCAGTGTGCAACATTCAACGGAGGGTGAGGAAACATTGTTGATACTCTCGAACATATCCTCTCCAAAAAGGAGTCACATTAACAGAAATCCTTCATGTTACGAATTCCCAGAGGGTCCCCCCCGCCCCCGCCTCCACTCACATACACACACGCGCACACACACACACACACACGTATCTGTAAAGGCACAGTAAAAGCTGACCACTTTTGCTTCTTTCAATAAACTTTTTCATTACCTTCTGATCAGAAAAACAGCAACGTCTTCCTCCGGCAAATGTAGACCTTGACTTTAAGCCGAGGAGGTGTTTTCAATGCGTGTGGTCTCTTCCTCGGCAAGAGGTGGCCACGTCGTAGTCGTGCACATTCTCACCCATGATACGTAGACTTCCTCCTCAGAAACTCTTACGAGGTCCCGGGGCACCCAAGCTATACTGCCACAAGCACACCTGGGCTTACCCTGAGAGCCAAGGTTTGAGGAAAGGACTGCCTTCACGCCTTGTCTATAATACTATCAGGAAACAGGAAACCTTGGGACATCTTGCAAATAGCACAGGAACACACCTGTTAAATCCAGGAGAATCGATTCATACAAGGCAATATGATACAGGGAGACCAAGGGGGTTTCTAAACCACTGGGGATGACGTGTGGGAAAGCAGCAGATCCGGCTCAAGAACATCGTCCCACCATCTTGAGCAGAGGGCATGAGGAAACCTTGACTTCCCAGATTCTCAGAAATCGACATCAGGGAAAAATAACCTGACTGTGTCCTCGGCCTGTCTCAACGCCCAGTGGATTGGATGATGGAGGAACGATTTCCGGAGCCTTCCCATCTCACCCATGCTGTTGGTTAGGCGGGCTATCCACAAATGATTCAGATTACTATGGACATGACACACCTTGTCATCCACATGTACGTAAGAAGGAAATTGATGCTGAAATACTATTGCTCACATCTAGAATGCAACTGGAAGTCATTTCATTTCAGTGTTTGAAAATGGGTGAGATGGGTCCGACTGGGGTAACTAGACAGCAGACTCTTGGTTCTTGACTCTCTAGTTTCCCAGCGGGTCACTGGCAAATCCACGTTTACAGAGGTGAAATCAGGTAAGCACTGTTTACGTCGAACGTGTACAAGATACCGCTGCGGTGTACGGGGATACTGTGAAAAGGCAAGCCCAGCCCAGTAAGCTGACCGAGCATGCACCTAGGCGGACATGCTCCTCATAGGTGCCCCTTTCGGTGGCGGAATTCCAGTCTGCCTCCCTGCTTTTCCCCACTTGTCCTCCAAGGAGCAGCTCTAGCATCGCCTCTGCCCGAGGGAACACAGACAACCACACCCCACCTGGGACACACGGCCTCTCCGACTCAGGGTGGACAGCCGGGTCCCACACTCCTCTGTCTGCCCTCACAAAGCATGCTCTCGGGGCAAAGGCAGCCACACTCCACGTCAGGGAACACTTACTGGGGTGTGAGGAAATCCAGAGGGTCATTCACAGTGGTGTGTCTTCTCAGACGCTTGGGCAACTGACAGCACACCTTCAAAGAACTCGGTGAGCCTCGCCTGGGCGGGCAGACTCTGTCAAGCCTGGGGCCTCCTTCAGCTGCCTCCAGGATTGCCACCTCTGCTTATTCTCAGAGAAAACCTTCCCGAAGGACTCTTGCGACTCAGACGGTAAAGAATCCTCCAGCAATGCAGGAGACACAGGTTCCATCCCTGGGTTGGGTAAGATTCCCTGGAGAAAGAAATGGCAAGCCACTCCAGGATTCCTGCCAGGAAAATTCCATGGACACAGGAGCCGGGATGCAGAGAGTCGGACATGACTGAGCAACTGAAAAAAGCTAACTCGCCAGGGCCACGGATGAGGCCACCATTCTAAAGAAGCCTTCGGACTAGTCTTCTTTCTCGAAGAGCAACTTGTCACACAGGTTGAAAGGATACTCCCTGTGTCTACTTGGAAGAAGATTGCCCACACTGCCTGGGGATTTCAGGGGCTCTAATCACTGAGCTAGGTTTCCAAAGCAAGCAAGGGTGGGCACTGCTTGCCTAGTTGCCAAGTCGTCTCTGACTCCTGGCAATAACCTAGGGCTCTGGTACGCCAGGATCTCTGTCCCTGAATTCTGCAAGTCACAGTTTCTCAGAGAGAAACTCTGAAGGAAGGATTATCCCTAGGGCGAATAGAGCCCACAGGTGAACCAGGGATCCTGGGACCAGTGAATGACCTGGGGGAGTTTCACAGCCTCTGAAGTTCCCAAGGCCACTCAAGTGTGTCTGCAGCGAGGGGATGGCTGAGCTGGCCTCTTTCGGGCAAACTTTCAGAAGCTTCTTGTGCTGGACTCGCAACCAGGAAAAGGCAGGTGGTCTCCGCCTCCCAGGCGGCTATAGAACATGGCTGCCCGCGACAAGCTGTATCCACAACCTAAGAACCCTTCACAGGCTGGTCCTAGGCAACAGAAAGGAGCACCTGGCTTTAGAACAGGAGGGAGAGTCTGCAGTCCACCTCTGTGATGAGGCAGCGGAGCTCTTGCTTGCAGTGTTCCAAACCCTGCAAATATTGCGGGGCATGTCACCCCTTCGGCAACTGCTCTGGCCACACTCATCATGGCTGGCACGCTCTGTGCGGTTATCGTCTTCCCAAGAGGCAAAGAAGCATACCTCCACTGGCCACCGGGCAGTAGTGGCTGCGTACTGCCCTGGGTCAGGCTGGCCACAGAGAAGACATAGAGCTGCCCAGACGGGCATAGGCCAGGATGCCCAACAGCGGCAAACTCTCTCCGCATCAGGACTCTCAGCCACGCTTGGGCTCCAGCATGTCTGAGTGCAATGCAAAGCCTTCAAAGTCTTTATCTGGGGTCTTGAGACAGTCACTCCATCTGATCATCAGCTTCTATACGTCTTCTGCAGTTCAGTCGCCCAGTCGTGTCCGACTCTGTGAGAAACCCCTGGACTGCAGCATGCCAGGCATCCCTGCTTCTTCTCTATTGCTCGATGGGTGTGATCTCCTCACTGTCCTCAGGCATCGAAACTGAAATCATATGACAAAACAACAACAACCATACTATAACTCCTGGAAAATAACAGGTAGTTTTCTTCATGACTTCTTTAAACAAATGTCAGACTTAGTGTGCGACATTCAACGGAGGGTGAGGAAACACTGTTGATACTCTCAAATGTATCCTCTCTAAAGAGGAGTAACATTAACAGAAATCCTTCACATTACAAATTTCCAGAGGGTCCACATATACATACACACACACTCACATATGTGTAAATGCACAGTAATAGCTGACCACTTTTGTTTCTTTGAAGAAGATTTTTCATTACCTTCTGATCAGAAAACCAGGAACTTTTTCCTCTGGCAAATGTAGACCCTGACTCTAGAGTTGAGGATGTGTTCTCAAATTGCATTATCTCCTCCTCAGCAAGAGGTGGCCACCTCATAGTCATGCACATTCTCACCCATGATACGCAGACTACCGCCTCAGAAATTCTCAGGGGGCCTGGTACACCCACAGGCATTTCCATCAGCACACCAGGGCCTCCCCTGAGTGCCAAGGTTTTTTAAAGTATTCTCCAGAATCAAAAGTTTTTACTATGATCAGGAAATAGTAATCCCTCATATATTGTTTCAAAAAGGCTGAGTGGGAAACAATCAGCCTGCCAATCATGAGACATGAGTTCCATCCCTGATCTAGGAAGATACCACATGATTGAAAGCAGCTCAACCTCTGAGTCACAAGTACTCAGCCCCAGTTCTAGGGCCCAAGAGCCAGAACTCCTGAGCCTCTGTTCCTCAGTTATTATAGCCCGTGAGCCCTAGAGACTGTGCTTCGCAAGAAAGAGAAGCCACCTCAGTGAGAAGACTGTGCACTGCAAGGAAAAGTCCCCCAATCGTCACAACTAGAGCAAGTCTGAGCACAGCAATGAACATCAGTTGCAGCCAAAATAAATAAAATAAATTTTAAATAAAGAAAAATATTCAAAGGAGAGTATTTAATTTTCATGAGTAGTTCAAAAAATGTGTTCCACAAAACATCAGCATTGGCATAACCTGCCATAGTCTTTGGAATCTAATTTCCAGGTGGCCCATATGTGCAAGCCTGTCTGGAAGACCTCAGTAGCCTAAAATTCTATTCTTTGAAATCAAAGTAAAAAACCTCTTATGCTACACACTCTCATCATTAGCAGTGCAATTTTTTAAGTGGCATATTCAATCTTTCCCTTAAGAGTGGAGCAGTGCTTCTCAAAATATGGCCCTCAGAGCAGTAATATCTGGGCACGTGGTAAATACTTCAATTCTCAACCCTACTCACCACACCTATACAGGTAGTGAGTCTGAGGGGAGAGTATGGTCAATCAATGTGGATTTTATTAATAATAAGCACTCCATTAATTTCAATGCATGCCAAATTTTGAGAAACCTATTTCCCTGACGACTTGTTTTCAATATAATGTATAAACATGAATCCTCTGTGGATTCTTTTGGAACAACTGATGCATGGTTTTTACAATTGGAATTTCTCATGAATTTGAGGTGTGGTATGCCCTAATTGACAGGTGTTTTAACCTTTTACCTGGACATTAACATGTGCAGTTAGTTTGGGAACCACAACCTTAGGCCTATCCTGTAAAACTTGACTAAGTAACATGGGAAGAGACTTTATCTTCCTAGGAATCTCAGGAAAAGACCTCTTACTGCCCTAACATGGCTATTTGCTCAGCCAAACTCAAAGGTCTTTGGCTTGGGGGACAGAAGTTTGCTTGATGGACCCCTCTGCATTCTCATTTATAGCATATGGGGTAGTGTCAACTCCTAAACAACCTGTCCTGAAATTCAGGCTGAATGGTTCTCAAAGTGGATTTATTAATATAAACTGCACCAGGGTGGGGGAAGGGAATAAACAGTAAGTTTCTCATTAAATAACAACTTGATAAGAATGTTTATTGTCCTGTTTTTGTTAGTATTTTCTAGCTTGCCTACTTGTTTTTATTTTGTTTGTGTTTTCAGAGGATAAACCTGACTCATCATGGCTACATTCACCTTTAGTTGTGAATCATGAAGCAAAATCTAAGTTCCTGTTTTTCTAGAAAAATATTATTTTTTTTAATTAATGATACAGAATTGCAAAAAGTTACACTTTCAAATATCTTGAATATTACTGCTATTCTACTTTTTAAATTTATAAAAATGCTTATTCTCTTTCTCTCATGTTAAGTTTGTTGAACAGGCTGAAGGCTTCCCTATTTTCTCATTTAAGTTCACAATGCAAATATATTAACACCCCTAATATTTAAAAGCTTTCTCACAAATACAAATGGATTCCAGCAGACTAAGAATTAAAGCTTAGCAATATTAGAAGGTAATCTGGACAGATTTTTGTATACATGTAAATAATTATGATTTTAATTATTTGTGAACACAACCAGACAACCAAACTTCAGTATAATTAGTATAAATATTTTATAAGGAAGCAAATTAATACTTTACAGTTTTATAAAACATTTTCATTCATAACAAAACTGTTGAATAAAGTATACAGGATAAAGGACACCATACATAAAATAACAAGAATTTATAAACTGGGCTGTAACAGGTCCCAACCCAGCATGCTTGGTTTGCCTAAAGTCCCCACATACCAAAGCTGTTTAGGACTAGCCTTTGTCCAGTTCCTTGTAGAAAAACTCGGAGTCCTCTGATTCTCCTGCCTAATAAGAGTGCCTGCATACACCTGAGGCTTTGGGTCATACCAGATAGCTTATGATAACAATGGGAATGTCTGCTTTTGTTTGCCTGAGGCTTTGGGTCTTGCTGTGACAGTTTGACCTCTGTATGGGGCTGGAGACTCAGTAGTAATGCAACCTCTAATGCAGCTTTAATTTAGAATTCTGTTTTGCTTTGGATGCTTTCACTTAAAATTCAATTATGCAATTTAATTTAAATTAAAAGTAAACATATGGTGAGAATCCTTGCTATTCTAGCATTCCTGATCTAAGTGCTCAGATTCTATCACCAGGACTCTCTAAATTCCCGTATTATCTCTGTTGGTTTTATTCTCAGATGATCTCACTTCAAATAGTAGCCCTTAATGTTCAGCTAGTGGTTCTCAGAGTGTGGGCTCCAGACCAACAGCATCACCATTATCTATGCAGTCTTTAGAAGTGAAAATCCTCAGCCTCAACTTCAGATCTTTTCAATCAGAAATTCTAAGCGTAGAAAGTAGGAACTCTAATACTTTGGCCACCTGATGAGAAGAACTGACTCATTTGAAAAGACCCTGATACTGGGAAAGACTGATGGCGGGAGGAGAAGGGGACGACAGAGATTGAGATGTTGGATGGCATCACTAACTCAATGGACATGAGTTTGAGTAAACTCTGGGAGTTGGTGATGGACAGGGAGGCCTGGCGTGCTGCAGTCCATGGGGTCACAAAGAGTCGGACAAGACTGAGTAACTGAACTGAACTGGATGGTAGAAGGTGTGGGGAGGGGTGTCCAGCTATCTGAGGTTTTCAACAGCCTTCTATGTGATAACACCCTTTTGTTTGATCATGATTATCATTGTTAGGTAGTTAGAATAGGAAAAAGGAGTCCAAAATGGCAGTGGCTAAAAGACAAAGAAAGTGAAAAGCCCACAAAAATGGAACAAAAGGAAAATCCATGTATTGGAGTAAAAACTTCAGGTGAAACAAACACACCCCCTTCTTGGCTAGCCCAATTTGCACAGGTCAGGCTCGGGGGGAGGAGACAAAAAAGAGGAAGCCAAGATTGAGGCTTCTCTTCTATGGTTGGCCCACCCTCATGCCTGAAGGGTGTACTATCCTTTGTTTGTTGAATGAAACTCTGAGCTGTAACAGAGCTGTAACACTGGTCCACCATTTCAAATATTTGTTGTGGCAAGACAGAACCAAGGAAATTACACACTCTCCTGACATATCATATCATGATGTTTGAGAACTAATCGAAAGTCCAATCGAAAGTCCAATTGAAAGTCCAAATCGAAAGTCCAATCGAAAAGTACTGTGCTCTTTTCACCTGAGAGAAACCTGTCTTGATTGCTGACATTTTGAACACTGCAGAACAGCCAATATTACTTCGTCCCACCACTCCATGAGCCTTAAGTGTGCATACAGAAAACAGCACATGTATGACTTCCTTCAGCGGTTTTTGGGGTGGTAACCTTCTGCTTGTACTCAGAGAAAAGTTTAATAATTCAAATAAAAATCTAAAATTCAAGTAAAGTGAAGTCGCTCAGTCGTGTCCAACTCTTTGTGACCCTGTGGATTGTAGCCTACCAGGCTCCTCCCTCCACGGGATTCTCCAGATAAGAATACTGGACTGGGTTTCCATTTCCTTCTCCAGAGGATCTTCCCAACCCAGGGATCAAACCCGAGTCTCCCGCATTGCAGGCAGAGATGCTTTAACCTCTGAGCCACCATGGAGGGATCTTTGAATTAGTGGATTTTCTCTTGGAGTCTCTTTACTGTAAAAAGTCAAAGGTCACTCACTGTATCTTCAGAGTTTACTACCAAGCTGGCTTCCCTGGGGGTGGACTTTCTGAAGCCACTTGCACTTGGTGTGAAACAAGGGGAAAGCAGACTCTCTCCCTTCACCATGTGGATAGAGAACATTGCTATCTTGAACAAGCCCCTAGCAATACTCTTTCCACTTTTTCCACCTCATCTCTTATATGTCTCTGGGTTGAGAAGTAAGCAAACGACTGTAGGACCACTTTTGGTCAGGTCCCTGGCAAGATAAAGGAGCACCTCACTTTAGAACAGAAGGCTGCCTGGCATGAACGGTTTTGGCCTTGGGAATCTGGAGTTATGGCTTTCAACATCCAGAGCCATGCAGGTATTCAAGCTATCTGACTCACGGTACCTTCACTCCCCACACTTTAATTGTTGGCACACCTGGTGCATTTTTCCATCTTCCCCAAGAGGTGTGCAGAGATGCCTGAAGGTACCACAAAGCAGCAGTGATTGCCACTTACTTTCCCAGGGGCTTCAAGTAAACTGTTTAATTCTCATCCTATTTCTTTATTGTTAGACTAGAAATATTTGAATACCTTGAGATGAAACTTCTAAGCTTTAGTATACAACACAGGAGATACCATGACTAGTTATAATGACCAAATGTCAGTCTCAAAATGTGATCAGTAAAAAGCCACAGTGACATAAACTGTAACCTTCTAAGAAACGCAAGTTCTCATGAGGTCCACCATCCAGATCTACCTGTGCATTTCAATTACCTGAGATTTCTGTCCTTTTTTTAACTTTCAATTTTTTTCTCTCTTCAGAAGCAAAGCATCATTCTCACTGTCTGGTCCTAGAATCAGCATCACCTAGGCAATTAAGAGAACTACAAATTCCCAGTCCCACCCAGCCCACCTAATGAAAAAGAAACTCAAATGGTGTAGTTGGGCCAAACAATCTGGATTTTATTCAGGACACCAGGATTCAGATCCACACCAAAGGTAGAGAACCACTACTCTCTGGACCACAGGTTTTCTAACACTGACTGCCAATTAGAATTCTCTAGCGAGTCTGTAAACACACCTGAAGCACAGAGTTTATAAACCAGAAACTCTGATTTACTTGATATAGGTTGTGACCTGGGTAACAGGTGTATTAAAAATTCCCCTTGGGATTTTTTTTTTAATTTTATTTTATTTTTAAACTTTACATAACTGTATTAGATTTGCCAAATATCAAAATGAATCCACCACAAGTATACATGTGTTCCCCATCCTGAACCCTCCTCCCTCCTCCCTCCCCATTCCATCCCTCTGGGTCCTCCCAGTGCACCAGCCCCAAGCATCCAGTATCGTGCATCGAACCTGGACTGGCAACTCATTTCATACATGATATTTTACATGTTTCAATGCCATTCTCCCAAATCTTCCCACCCTCTCCCTCTCCCACAGAGATGAATGGATAAGAAAGCTGTGGTACATATACACAATGGAGTATTATTCAGCCATTAAAAAGAATACATTTGAATCAGTTCTAATGAGGTGGATGAAACTGGAGTCTATTATACAGAGTGAAGTAAGCCAGAAAGAAAAACACCAATACAGTATACTAACGCATATATATGGAATTTAGAAAGATGGTAACAATAATCCCCTTGGGATTTATTGTGCAGTAGGCTTGTGAGCCTCTGCTCTTGGCGTATACTGTCCAACTTTACCAAATGCAACAGGAAAAAAACATGTCTTTCCATCAATGTCAAGAAAACAACCTAATGGGGATTATGGACTCACCCCTAGACCAAGCACTTTGGCCAGGAGGATGGATAAATGATTGATGGAGTTGTATTTTCTCCCTTGGAGTGTAGAGAAGTGTCAGTTTTAACTTGGACTGATATTTGGGGTTGTTTCTTAAAGGGGCACAAAAAAATTGCTGACTGAACAGTGAGAAAAGCAAAACACAAATGCATAATTAATCAATTATTTGCACTCAATTTTTATTGTCATGTCTTTGTTAGTGTTTTCTAGATTGTCTACTGTCTTATATTACTCAGTACTTATCATGTTGCATTATTTTTTCTTCTCATTTCTGAAGCACTTTATAATTTTTTCCTAGAATATATTATTTTTTTATTTTCTGAATTAGTGAAATAGAACTACATAAGAACTTGTCACATTTTTCAATCTCTTATATATAACTGATCACAATAACTATTTAACTCATAAAAATGTATATTCTGTGTTCTCTCATGTTAAATTTTTGCATATGCTAAAGGGTTGTCTGTTTTCTCATGTTTAGTAATCAATGAGAAAATTATCACCCCAGTGATCTAAAAGCCTTCCCAGAGGTTCAAATCAATTTAACCAGACAAAAATAAGAAATAAGGCCTAACAATATCAGAAAGTACTCCAAGATAATTATTTCATTGATGTGTAAATAGTTATGATTACAGATATTTATAGGCAAAGCGGGACAACAAAGTTATTAGAATTGAAACAAGTGTTTTATAAAATAGAAAAATAAACACATAGTTGGAAATCATTTTCATATATTAAAAAAACACTAAGAAACTATATAGGACAAAAATACTAGACATATATGCATATACTGTGCAGTCATGGTTAACTGCAAGACCCAGACTGCCCAAACCTTCACTTGCCTATGGTCTTTCAGACTGGTCCTTGTCCAGCTCCTGGGATGTAGCCTCCGAGCCTCTGGACTATCCTGCCTGGTGAGAGTGTCTTTGTACGTTTGATGCATTGGGCCATACCAGATATTGACTCTAACAGTGGTTGTTTGTGGTGTATGTCTGTGTATGCCTGGAGCTCTGAGGTGTACTGTCTCAGTTTGATCTCCATGGAGGCTTAAAGACTGAGTAGCTAAGGTCAGTGATGGAGATGAGTTGCTCCACGCCAATAGATCAAGATTGTTAACATTTGGTATGTGCTGTCACATATCATTGCTTGAAGAATCAAGAACTGACTGTGGAACTCCTCAGGAATGGAAATAGCTGGAAGTTTATGCCTGGTGTCTCCTGAACTTCTCCCTAAGCACCTTTTCCCTTTCCTGATTTTAATCTCTATGCTTTGCCACAATAAACCGTATTTGTGAGTTGAATAGCTTTTCTGGTTTCTGGGAATTCTTCTAAGAAATCATCTATCTTGAAGGTGGTCTTAGAGATATCTAGTACAAGAAGGAATAAATGATGTCCAAATGTGAACACACTTTGCTTAATTCAAATAAGAGGGAAATTCCTAACTGTGTGTGGAGTAGTCCTCACTAAAACTCTCCAGGCAGAATCCACAACTAAATCTGCCGTGGTACACTTGAGCACATGCTCCTGTTTCAACATGTCATAGTATTCCAGAAGAATGAGAGGGTAACAGGTAAGAAGGCCAGAGGTCCCCTTCAATAACACAATAATTTCTACAGATCAGGGCAGTGGAAAAGAATTAAGCTTCCAGAAGAAAGCTAGGCAGCAGATTTAGAAGAGATTTTTCTACCATTTTCATAGAGTTAAAGTTCCAAATTTTTAAAAACTGAGTTTTATATCAAAGAAGCCAATATCAATCAATCTATGGGGCAGCTGAAAATGACACTCTTTGATATGATTTGCTTATGCAACTTTAGCCTAAGCTAGAGATTGGACTTAATCTTCTTAAAGCAAAACTGGAATGTCATTTTTTTTTTTTTACCGCAATGTCAAAACCAACCAAAATTCCATGTACATTATCACTTATTTTGCTCTCCTGTCACTCAGGACCTTTACATGACTCCTCAAACTTGTAGGCTCTAGTGAAGTCAATATTACTTCATTCTATCACTCAAAAGAACCTCAAACACGTATGTAGAAGAAAGCACATCTTCAACAGCCTTCAGTCTTTTCTGGATTGATAAATCCCGGTTTGTTCTTCATAATAAAGAAAAAATCAGTGGATATTTTTTCAGACCCTTTGGATAGAACAGGGCATACGGGCTAAGTATCCAATCTCTGGATTCACATCACCTGGGTTCTAATCCCATATGCACCACTTACTAACAGTCTTAATTTGAGTATGTTTCTTACTTTCTCTCAGCCTCGTTTTCCTCATCTGTAAATGAAGACAGTACTATTCATCTCATGGTATTAATGAAAACTAATGAATCAATCCAGGTAAAGTACTTAGTACCAGGCAAACAATACTCATTCAATAAATGTTAAACATTATTATCATTAACTAATTCTCATCTAAATCTCAGTAGCACTTTTAATCTCAGTAGCTCCCTTAGTTACTATGATAGTCCCTCTTCTGAACATTTTTACACTTTTTGGATGCCTTTCCTTAATCTTGTTTCTAAGATCAACCTCCCTTACCAGGCCAATAAGTGATTAAATACCCCATACCTTAATCCTAGGACACCCATTTCCCCTCTTTTCACAGTCTTCTTGAGAACTCCAGTTTAATTCTATGTTTTCAACTGGCAATGTGTATACTAATAACTCCCAAAATACATTTCCCCTTCACAGACTTACACATCTCAACATACAATGGCACTCTTGCCATCTCTCAGATCAGATCAGATCAGTCGCTCAGTCGTGTCCGACTCTTTGCGACCCCATGAATCGCAGCACGCCAGGCCTCCCTGTCCATCACCAACTCCCGGAGTTCACTGAGACTCACGTCCATCGAGTCAGTGATGCCATGCAGCCATCTCATCCTCTGTCGTCCCCTTCTCCTCTTGCCCCCAATCCCTCCCAGCATCAGAGTCTTTTCCAATGAGTCAACTCTTCGCATGAGGTGGCCAAAGTACTGGAGTTTCAGCTTTAGCATCATTCCTTCCAAAGAAATCCCAGGGCTGATCTCCTTTAGAGAGATCTTGCCATCTCTACCTAGTTGGATAAATGGTATTTCAAAACCGTATAAGGCCAAACTGAGATTTGTATCTCTCAGCCCTGTTTTTTCTTATACACTCCACTATCTCTGTAAATGGCAGCTGTTAGGGACTGAATGTGGTATCCTCCCCAATCTCATATGCTGAAATCCTACCTTAACAGAGGTGGGGCCTTTGGCAGATAACTGGATCATGAACAGGATTAATGCCATTATAATAGAGACCCCAGAGAGCTCTTTTGTCCTTTTTCTGCCATATGAGGATACAAGAAGACAGCAGCAGTTTGCAATCTAGATGAGGACCCTCATCATAACCTGATCATGCCAGCACTTTGATCTTAGACTTTCAGGCTCCAGAACTGTGAGAACTAAATTTCTATTTTTTTATAAGCCACCTAGTCTATGGTACTTTGATTAACAGCCTTAGCTGACTAAGACATCAGCCGCTAAGCCATTCTGTTATACTAGCCAAAATTGAGAAAGTCAGTTTAACTCTATTTTTTTAACCTCTTGTATCAAATCCATTATCCAGTCCTGTATTGCTCCCAAATATTAACATCTCAACTGAAAAGATACCAAAGGTGAAGTATACCATAGTAGCTGCAACTTCACAGATGCAAAACTGCTAACCATTAAAATGGAAAATCTCATCACTTCCTAAGAATTACAAAGCCTGATCACTCTCAGGTTCCAAAATTTCTATGCTACAGGTTTTTATACAGGTTTAATGCTATTTCCTAAATAAAATGCATAATTAAGATGTTACAGACTTTTGGCTTTTAATAAAAAGTATCCACTAGCTATTGCAATATAACAAGATTACATGTCACTAAGAACTGATTTGGTTCCCACTAATGAGATGGCTGGATGGCAACACCAACTCGACATGAGTTTGGGTAAACTTTGGGAGTTGGTGATGGACAGGGAGGCCTGGCATGCTGCGATTCATGCAGCATGAATGAATCGCAAAGGGTCAGATATGACTGAGCAACTGAACTGAACTGAATGGACTACCACTTACAACCAGATTTTGCTACTTCTTTAGTCATTTTTTAGTGCATGAGCACTCGTGTGGCAAATTATTAAGTTTACTTAGTTTGCATTTTTAGTATTTATCTAAATTAGTATCAACTGCATAACTCAATTAATTCAATAAATAATGCATATGATAAATAAAATGAAGCTCTTTATGAGTATGGCTTTGTTTAAAAATGAAATAAAACTAATAGTCTCAATAGTCTCATATGAAACACTAAATTAGTCTATAGTGTGATTCCAATTCCTTAATCTGAGATTAGCAGAGATATCCTGAAGGTGTACTGACTTGTAACTATACTGAGGAAAAATGTTATATCTGAAGCAAATTTAACACAAATTTATGTTCAAATGATATATTTTATAATTATTGTAATGCACTAGAAAGCTTTAATATTTCACACTGCAGTTTATTCTAGTAACCTAGAAGGCAATAATTATATATTTCAGTTAACTCCTTACAAAACATATTAAAACCTTTCTTTAAATAAAGTAAAACAAGAAAAAATATTAATTTCACATCAAATATTACAGCACAAAAGTAGAAATAGCTTGGTGGATGAACTTTCTCGATCAGTCATTAAGTAAGACTATCTAAATCTTCCTGAGCCCAGCGATCTAAGATTTTAGAATCTTAGACTCTCACTGGTACTAGAAATACTCAGCCTAGGGACTTTCCTGGTGCTCCAGTGGTTACGATTCCATGCTTCTAATGCTTGACATGTGGGTTCAATCCCTGGTCAAGCAACTAAGATCCCACATGCCACATGGCCAAAAAAAAATCCAAAAACCCCCAGCAAACCAGCCTTAGTGCTTATCTAGATAATCTATTTTGTAAACTTTGTAAAGCATAGCACTGCTCATAACAATGTCTTTAAAAAAAATACTCCATGAATCACAAATAACCAACAAAATAAAATCACAATGCAATAGCCAGCATTCAAGATATTATGCCATCTTCATAATGTCTTTTCAAAATTATCTCCCATTGTTTTTTTCTCAAACACTTATGTTCCAATCAAAATAAATTACCTAGTTTTCCCTGAATATATACTCAGTCTCTGCACCTCAGTGGCTTTATCTCAACTCTTGCAGTGACGCCATCTCATCAATCCCAAACTAAACCATCTGTCAAGGTGTAGCTCAGATGCCAAGTCAACCATCAAGTCACACCAGATTGCTATATGTGACAGTAATTTCTCCCTTTTCTAAAGTTCCATCATACCCAGGGACATACTCACCACATTCTAGTATGTATTAAAGTACTTATGCAGGTATCTTACAATGTATTCTTTAAGCAGAACCCTCTCTTGATTTTTCTTTTCTTTCCGATTAATATTGCCTTAGTGAATATTTATTGAGTGAATAATTGTCTCACTAAAAGAGAGAAAAGGTGACATTCATGTGAACACTCGAAGCGAACTATCACCGACTGATTTCTTTTCATTTTAATTAGTGTGTTACTTGGCTGAATATAAAAATATGACACTTACATAGCCAGAAATCTTTATGCACCAGTCACAGAATGGTTAAGCTGTTATGAGCTACAGTTTAATTTTCAAAAATAAGATCACAGTTTAATTCTTTATTCTTATTCTTAAAATAAAAACACTTAAAGGAACACATTATAATGATCTAAGTAAAGAAAGTATTCAATATTATGCTTAGAATGTTATATTTCAGTCATTCATGTTTTTGAGGGAAAAAACCTGTATTGTTTAAGTTGTACATTTTTACCCCCAATGGAAAAGGGCCCAGTACCAAGTGAGGAATAAAATTTTTAAGTAGTGATCCATTCTTCCTTTCCTACTCCTGCTCCCCAATTTGCTCTACAAATCTCTCTTTTGAAAAGTGTGCTTGTATATTCTCGAGATTAGTTGTTTGTCAGTTGCTTCATTTGCTATTATCTTCTCCCATTCTGAAGGCTGTCTTTTCACCTTGCTAATAGTTTCCTTTGATGTGCAGAAGCTTTTAAGGTTAATTAGGTCCCATTTGTTTATTTTTGCTTTTATTTCCAATATTCTGGGAGGTGGGTCATAGAGGATCCTGCTGTGATGTATGTCAGAGAGTGTTTTGCCTATGTTCTCCTCTAGGAGTTTTATAGTTTCTGGTCTTACGTTTAGATCTTTAATCCATTTTGAGTTTATTTTTGTGTATGGTGTTAGAAAGTGTTCTAGTTTCATTCTTTCACAAGTGGTTGACCAGTTTTCCCAGCACCACTTGTTAAAGAGATTGTCTTTAATCCATTGTATATTCTTGCCTCCTTTGTCAAAGATAAGGTGCCAATAGGTGCGTGGATTAATCTCTGGGCTTTCTATTTTGTTCCATTGATCTATATTTCTGTCTTTGTGCCAGTACCATACTGTCTTGATAACTGTGGCTTTGTAGTAGAGCCTGAACAACTAATCTCGAGAATATACAAGCAACTCCTACAGCTCAACTCCAGAAAAATAAATGACCCAATCAAAAAATGGGCCAAAGAACTAAATAGACATTTCTCCAAAGAAGACATACAGATGGCTAACAAACACATGAAAAGATGCTCAACGTCACTCATTATCAGAGAAATGCAAATCAAAACCACTATGAGGTACCATTTCACACCAGTCAGAATGGCTGCGATCCAAAAGTCTACAAGCAATAAATGCTGGAGAGGGTGTGGAGAAAAGGGAACCCTCTTACACTGTGGGTGGGAATGCAAACTAGTACAGCCACTATGGAGAAAAGTGTGGAGATTCCTTAAAAAACTGGAAATAGAACTGCCTTATGATCCAGCAATCCCACTGCTGGGCATACACACTGAGGAAACCAGAAGGGAAAGAGACACGTGTACCCCAATGTTCATCGCAGCACTGTTTATAATAGCCAGGACATGGAAGCAACCTAGATGTCCATCAGCAGATGAATGGATAAGAAAGCTGTGGTACATATACACAATGGAGTATTACTCAGCCATTAAAAAGAATACATTTGAATCAGTTCTAGTGAGGTGGATGAAACTGGAGCCTATTATACAGAGTGAAGTAAGCCAGAAAGAAAAACACCAATACAGTATACTAACGCATATATATGGCATTTAGAAAGATGGTAACAATAACCCTGTGTACTAGACAGCAAAAGAGACACTGATGTATAGAACAGTCTTATGGACTCTGTGGGAGAGGGAGAGGGTGGGAAGATTTGGGAGAATGGCATTGAAACATGTAAAATATCATGTATGAAACGAGTTGCCAGTCCAGGTTCGATGCACGATACTGGATGCTTGGGGCTGGTGCACTGGGATGACCCAGAGGGATGGAATGGGGAGGGAGGAGGGAGGAGGGTTCAGGATGGGGAACACGTGTATACCTGTGGCGGATTCATTTTGATATTTGGCAGAACTAATACAATTATGTAAAGTTTAAAAAATAAAATTAAATTAAAAAAAAAAGAAAAAGAAAAATCAAGCCAAAGCTAAAAAAAAAAAAAAAAGAAAAGAAAAGTGTGCAATTTAGTCCCCAAAAGGTTACTTTTTCATTTACGTAAATAATCCAAAACAACTGGGGAAGAATAAAGAGCAAAGCAAACATAACAGAACTTTGGAAACTGAGTCTGCAAGGGACCTTGGCTAACAGATACTCAAATTACTATCTAATACACATAAAAGTATGAAAATTACAGGTAAATAGATTAATGAAATGAATTAGCCCAGAACTAAACTCTAGAATATATAAAGTTTTAAGATACACATATTTAGTTGGTTAAAAAATTTTTTTTGTTCAGTCATTAAGTCATGTTTAACTCTTTGTGACTCCATGGACTAAAGCATGTCCTCAAAAATATTAATTATTAAATAGTGCTAGGACAAAGAACTGACTACCAGGAAAAAAATAAAACAACACAACTATCCACTCTAAACGCAAGATAACATAACTGTGAGTAACTTAAATGATAAATGTAAAAATTTAAACATGGCAGTTTATCATATTTTATGTATCTGAGCAACAGGTCACAGGAGAAAATGATAATCACCCGAATGTACCAAAATAAATTTTCTACTCCTAAAACTCTAAATTTGTTTTAGGTATAAAAGACTTTCATTGGGCAAATAACAAAGATAGAAACAGAGTGACTGGATGTATGATGCAAGGAGAGCATGGTAACATCTACTGAAGGATAACTTTAAAATATGTACTTCAGTTCTTACTTAATAAAAAAAAAGTTAAATACAGAGGGAAGTGAAATATTTTCCTATCATGAAAGTTATGACTATATAAGACTTGAGAGCAGCACAGAAAAATATTTTTAGAAACATTTAAAGAAGGGGGAAAGTGAAAGGCTGTCTTCTCCCCTGTAGGAAGGAGACCTTGAATTGATCATACTATTTTGGCTGATGATATGACAACAAATTGTTTTGGAGGACTGCATTATATTTTTATATTTTTTCAGGTTTATGAGGAAATAATCATTATTTTCACTTTGCCAATAAAGTTAGCCTGGGTGTGCAGAAATTTTATAATTTACTTAAGGGCTCATTAAGAGGAGAGTGAAAAGGTTAGCTTAAAGCTCAACATTCAGAAAACTAAGATCATGGCATCCGGTCCCCTTACTTCACGGGAAATAGATGGGGAAACAGTAGAAACAGTGTCAGACTTTATTTTTTTGGGCTCCAAAATCACTGCAGATGGTGACTGCAGCCATGAAATTAAAAGACACTTACTCCTTGGAAGGAAAGTTATGACCAACCTAGATAGCATATTCAAAAGCAGAGACATTACTTTGCCAACAAAGGCTCATCTAGTCAAGGCTATGGTTTTTCCAGTGGTTATGTATGGATGTGAGAGTTGGACTGTGAAGAAAGCTGAGCGCCGAAGAATTGATGTTTTTGAACTGTGGTGTTGGAGAAGACTCTTGAGAGTCCCTTGGACTGCAAGAACATCCAGCCAGTCCATTCTAAAGGAGATCAGTCCTGGGTGTTCTTTGGAAGGAATGATGCTAAAGCTGAAACTCCAGTACTTTGGCCACCTCATGTGAAGAGTTGACTCACTGGAAAAGACTCTGATGCTAGGAGGGATTGGGGGCAGGAGGAGAAGGGGATGACAGAGGATGAGATGGCTGGATGGCATCTCCGACTCAATGGACATGAGTTTGAGTGAACTCCTGGACTTGGTGATGGACTGGGAGGCCTGGCGTGCTGCAATTCATGGGGTCGCGAAGAGTCGGACACGACTGAGCAACTGAACTGACCGACTGTGACTGCAGGTATCATTACCACTACCCCAACCACTCTGGATGGTTTATCTGATTTCACAGAAAAATAAACTACAACAAGCTTATAAAATAGAAAATGAAACTACAAATAAGATTATAAAATGCTGTACCAGTGTTCATAATTGGTCTTTTAGTGCATTCAAAACAAATAGAAAAGATTCAGTTCCCAGTAGGCATCTCTACCAGGGAAATGAGCTGAATCAAATCAGAGGAACCATATGTCATAGTAGTGATATGGTCTGCTTTTCTTTATAGACTCTGTTCAGTTTTGTGTGTGTGTGTATGCGTGTATGTGTGCTGAAAAGGTGATCATAAATCTGAACAAATTATGTAAAGAGTCAACGACTCAATAGATTTAATTCTGTCACCTGAAAGATTGTATTATACAGAAAAATTACATTAAATTCTACACAAGATAAGCATACTTCATCAATTTTTAGAACAAAAACAATATTTTGGCAATGAACTATTCAAGACAGTCTGTGTAGCAAATGGTAAACTGAGGAGACACAAGGTTGTAGTCTTTGCTTAGCAACAATCTAGGATGAATGTCCAGGAAATAACTGCTAACTAGTAGAGACAGGTAAAATTTAAAGAGGATAAAATGCCGGGAGCCGGCATATTGCATATTGAGTGAGGATCTGTAACAGCTCAACTGGAATTCTATCACTGCCGGGAGCCAGCGTGAGGCACTCCGCCCATGACAAAGGTCATGAGGAAGGAGGCTCGGCATACGCAAAGGCGGGATCGAGCCTCAGGAGTCCCCCTGGAAATTCTCGAGCATCTACCCCCAAAACCAGAGTCTGCCTACTTTCTGCTTTGTGCTTTCACCTACACCTCTGACTTTACGGGGGGCTGTCTCCCACTACCTCTCTCTGAAAAAAGAGTTAGCTTACAGCTCCAGTTAATAATTCTTGGATGTGACAGTGTTTCAACCTACAAACTCCTTTGGAAATCCTCTAGCCTGCCTGAATGGGTTTTTCCGGCCACATGTGATTGTTCAGAGCCTCCCAACTGTGAGAGGCAGGAGATGTTCTAAACTGCCTAAACACAGATTCCTTTGAGTAGTTAAAAGATTGATTAGAAATTGTATTGGTGAAGGGTTTTTCACTTGTTGGGCCAATGTTTGCTGCTAAGTCTCCATACTCCTTACCTACTGTGTCCTTGGCAGTGTATTGATTGATATAATGGGTGTATAGAAATGTAAAATGCAGCTTTGTCCAATGCTTTTTGGAAGGCTGGTGCCTGACTTTGGAATAATCACCTTTAGAGAAAAATAAGTTTCTTAAAATGTTAACAGGCCTCCGGGCCAGAAGATGATGTCAATCACCTGAACTTTTGCATATGATAAGTTTGCAGGAAGAAAGCCTGGCTTGCTGCATGACTCTACCCCTTCCCCCATTATCCTCTATGCATAACTTAAGGTATAAAAACTACTTTGGAAAATAAAGTGCGGGCCTTGTTCACCAAAACTTGGTCTCCCCATGTCACTCTCTCTCCCAAATTCCAGCTGAGTGTCCATCTGGAGCGCGGATGTCCTCTGCGACCATTTATTTGCCTGGGCTTCTAAGACCCACTCGAGAAGGTGTCTAAGGTGGGGCACCTTCCGCTATTCGAGAGGGCGCCTGCGGCCTCCGTGGTCAGAGCTAACCTGGTGTCACAGGTTATATTGATTTTCCGCGTAAACCAAGCCACTCAGCTTCTTTTCTCCACTGAATTTTCCTACTGAGCTATCCTTATTTCAGCTGCTTTTCTCCACTGAATTTCCTCACTGAGCTATCCTTGTTCTATTACTCTTTGTATCCTTAATTAAAGTGTAATTAAGCAGTTATTCCCTGACCCTCGCCTAGCCGTCTCTCCTTCGAATACCCTGGATCAGCCGGGGCTGGTCCCCGGCAATAAAACATATTGTTGAAGCTTCTGAAGGAAATAATACTTTGTTTCTGAGCTCAGATACTATATAATGGCATTCTATGGATGGATACTATATAATGGCATTTTTCCCCCTTGATCTGGCAACCCACTCCAGCATTCTTGCCTGGGAAATCCTATGGACAGAGAAGCCTGTTGGGCTATAGTCTATGGGGTCACAACTTAGCGACTAAACTACCACCATATGTAAAAGAATGAAATTAGAACATTTTCAAACACCATATGCAAATAAACTCAAAATGGATTAAAGGCCTAAATATAAGATCAAATACTATAAAACTCCTAGAGGAAAACACAGGCGGAACACTCTTTGAGATAAATTACAGTGATATATATATATATATATATATATATATATGACCCATCTCCTAAAGAGATAAAAGCAAAAATAAACAAATGGGACCTAATTAAACTGAAAAGCTTCTGCAGAGCAAAGGAAACCATTAACAAAATGAAAAGACGACCAACTGAATGAGAGAAAATATTTGCAAATAATATGACTGACAAGGTTTTAATATATAAACAGCTCATATAACTCAACATCAAAAAAAAAAATCTGATTAACAACAAGTGGGCAGAAGACCTAAACCAACATTCTTCCAAAGAGGACATACAGACGGCCAACACTTACATGAAAAGATGCTCAACACTACTTATCGTGAGAGAAATGCATATCAAAACCACAATGAGATAACAACTCACACCTGTCAGAATGACTGCAAAAGGCAACAAACAACAAATGTGGGCAAAAAGGAAACCCCTGTACACTGTTAGGGGGATATAAATTGGTGCAGCAACTGTGGAAAACAGTATGGAGGTTCCTCAAAAAGCTAAAAATAGAGCTACCATATGATCCAGAAACTCCAGTCCTGGGTATATATCCAAAGAAAATTAAAACACTAATTTGAAAAGACACATACATTCCAACATTCACAACAGCATTATTTACAGTATCCAAGATACAGAAACAACCTAAGTGTCCATCATGAGAAGAACGGATAAAGAAGAGAGGATGTGTCATGTATGTATGAAAGTGAAAAAGTGAAAGTGAAGTCGCTCAGTCATGTCCGACTCTTTGTGACCCCATGGACTGTAGCCCCCCAGGCTCCTCTGTTGATGGGATTTTCCAGGCAAGAATACTGGAGTGGGTTGCCATTTCCTTCTCCAGGAGATCTTCCTGACCCAGGGACTGAACCTGGGTCTTCCGTATTTTAGGCAGACGCTTTACCATCTGAGCCACCAGGAAAGTCCTATGTATATGTGTGTGTGATATGCCAGATAAAGCATACCCTTTAACTCAGTAATTCTGGTAATGTATCTGAATAATATATATATAGATAGACAGATAGATAGATAGATAACTCAGCCATAAAAATATGAAATTTTACCATCTGCAATAACATGGGTGAACCTGGAGGGTGTTATGCTTAGTGAAATAGGTCTGGTAGAGAAAGACAAATACTGAATGCTATCAGTTACATGTGGAATCTAAGAAAATATGGCAAACTAGTAAATATAATAAAAAGAAACAGACTCACAGATACAGAAACAAACCAGTGGTTATGGGGGGGCGGAGCAAGATAGGGGTAGGAGATTAAGAGGTACTACAATGATAACTTTGTACAGCACAGGGAATGTAGCTAAGATTTAATAACAACTATAAATGGAATATAATCTATAAAAACTGCTTCACCATATGGCACATCTGAAACATAATATTATAAGTCAACTATATCTCAAGTTAAAAAAAAAAAAAACTTACCCTTTAACCTAGTAATTCTGGTAATGTATCCTAAGAAAATAAAAACCTTTATGCACATACACAAATAAAACCTACATGATTTTCCACAGGTTTGGAAACAAGGGTATTGATTTGTATCATTTCTAATCAAACTTGAAATGGAGGTCCTAGCTAGCTTAATCAGAAAATAAAAGGAAATAAAATATACACAGATTGGAAAATATTACTTATAATTGCCTTTTTTTCAGAAATGGAATTGTCATATATATATATATATATATATAAAACATTAAAGAATATACAAAAAAGTAAACAGAATGAGTAAGTGAATTTATCAAGTTTGTGGGATACAAGATCAGTACATGAAAAAATCAATTGCTTATCTATTGGCAAATAAACATCTAAAACCAAATTCAAATATTACCATGTACAGTAGCATCAAGAAACATGAAATACCTAGAGATACATTAGCAAAATATATGCAAAACCTGTAAGTGAAAATTACATACTGCTGAGAAAAACAAAAGAAATAAAGAACTCTGATACCCTAATTTTCTTGGATTGGAAAACTCCAAGTGTTAAATTATCAGTTCTTTCCAAATTGATCTACAGATTCACCCTCAATAAAAATGTCAGCAGGTTTTTCATGTAAAAATTTACAGAACTATTTTAAGATTAATATGTAAATATGAGGAATCTATTTAAAACAACAACAATGAGTTAAAGGATCTTTAATACCTGATTTCAGGACTTCCTACAAACCTCCAGTATTTAAGAGAGTAAGTATAGTATTGGTATAAGGAGCAAATGGAACCAACTAGAGAGTCTAGAAACAGTCAATTTTTGACAAGGGTGCCAAGCTAATCTAATGGAATAAAGAAGAGTTGTTTCAATAAATACTGTAACAACTGAATAATCACATGGAAAATATATTTGGATGTGAATTTCACACTACTACGCAAATGAACCTAAAATAGATCTTAGAACTTAATATAAAAGTACAAACTGTAAAACATACAGAAAAAAAAAGTCTTTCAATCTTTGCTTGCCACAGAAAAAAATTTCTTAGACACTACACCAAAAATAAACTAATGCATCAAATATATAAACTTTAAATATATACACAGGGGGTGGGGGAGAGGCTCAAAAGGGAGAGGATATATGTATACATATAGCTGGTTCATGCTGTTGTACAGCAGAAACTAACACAACATTGCAAAGCAATTATACTCCAATTTAAAAAAATAAATAAAAAATATAAACTCAACTTTAAATATATGTACAATTTCATTAAATATATAAAATTTAAGTATACAACTTTAAATATATGCACAATTGTCTTTAGTAAATACTTCATGAATGAATGAATATTAAATGTGAATGAAATGAATATCCAACAAGCACATGAATAAATTTGCAACATCCTTGGTCCTCAGGGAAATAAAAATAAAATCCACAATCAGATACCAATTCCTACCTTCTATAATGGCTAAATTTTAAAAGTGTCACAAAACCGAAAGTTGATGTGGATGTGGAAAAACTGGAACTTCTTACACTGACAGTGGGACTCAAAAAGCTACAGCAACTTTGAAAACCATGTAGGCAGTTTCTTTAAGACTTAACAATACAACACCATATGATCCAACCTTGCTACTCTTAGGTATCTGCCCAGGAGAACTGGAACCTTCTGTCCAAAAACTTCCACAAAAAATGCTCATAGCCACTTTATTCATAATAGCTAAAATATGAAAAGAACTGCAATCTCCATCAACTCATAAACAGGTAAACAATAAGTGGTATAACCAGATAAAGGAATTCTGATTCAGTAATGAAAAGAACCTGCTTTCTGATGCGTGTTAGCACATGGATGAACCTCAAAAACATTATGCCAAGTGAAGAAACCGAGATAAATCAAACCACATCAATGTGAAATTACCCAAAAAGGCAATTTTATAGAGACCAAAAAGCAGGATCACGGACATTTTAAAGTAACTTTTAGTAATATGCCATCATATAACTATTTCTTTAACTTTCATACTATTAATTATAAATATAGCATGCATTCAATGTAGAACTTCCAAAACAATACAAATGCATACCCATTTGTAGAAAGAAATCATGACTATCCATCAAACTTGTATATTAGCAAATGCAAACACACATACACATCTACATAAATAATACATTTATATATTTGTAAACTTCTCTGAAAATCCACAATTTAACTTTTTTATTGGCAGTGTGTATTGGAGATGTTTTCTGTAAGTGTATATAGATTTACCAGATTGATTATGACAGCTGTATGGCCTCACAGCAGGCAGCCTGGGTCCCACATGGAGCATTTGCTTTTGCAAATGAATAGAGGAGCCTGGCATACACAGAAACAAATTAAGGCCCTCCTGGCCCCATCCTGAACCTGGAGGGAAACTCAGAGGTCCCAGCTTAGTAGGCCTTCTCTTGGACAGGTCACCTCCGCTCCCTGGGTCTGGGAAACCATCCCCCTGCCCTCCCTGCACTGGCAACATCCCCATTCCCCTCACCCAGGCTGCCCAACTGAGGTAAATTCTTAAAGCAGAAGGGGAATCTAGCAAGGGCAGCCCCAACTGGGGGAGACAGGGAGCAGCAACCCCAGAACCCTGCACCCAGACACTCATATGCAAGTTTAAGTAGCTGTACCCGATACAGTTCTAGAAATGGAATTACTGTGCAAGGTAACGCAAAAAAAATTTTGCAGAACAGTGTCAAATTTATTTCCAAAAGAAGTGCAACATTTTAAACTCCTTCATAATCTAATATTAGGGTAGAAATATAAAAGTTATCTTATCATTTAATTTATATTAAATACTAAGTATATTTAGTACACTTCAGATCAGATCAGTCGCTCAGTCGTGTCCGACTCTTTGCGACCCCATGAATTGCAGCACGCCAGGCCTCCCTGTCCATCACCAACTCCCGGAGTTCACACAGACTCACGTCCATCGGGTCAGTGATGCCATCCAGCCATCTCATCCTCTGTCGTCCCCTTCTCCTCTTGCCCCCAATCCCTCCCAGCATCAGAGTCTTTTCCAATGAGTCAACTCTTCGCATGAGGTGGCCAAAGTACTGGAGTTTCAGCTTTAGCATCATTCCTTCCAAAGAAATCCCAGGGCTGATCTCCTTCAGAATAGACTGGTTGGATCTCCTTGCAGTCCAAGGGACTCTCAAGAGTCTTCTACAACACCACAGTTCAAAAGCATCAATTCTTCGGCGCTCAGCCTTCTTCACAGTCCAACTCTCACATCCATACATGACCACTGGAAAAACCATAGCCTTGACTAGACGGACCTTTGTTGGCAAAGTAATGTCTCTGCTTTTCAATATGCTATCTAGGTTGGTCATAACTTTCCTTCCAAGGAGTAAGCGTCTTTTAATTTCATGGCTGCAGTCACCATCTGCAGTGATTTTGGAGCCCAAAACAATAAAGTCTGACACTGTTTCCACTGTTTCCCCATCTATTTGCCATGAAGTGATGGGACCAGATGCCATGATCTTCGTTTTCTGAATGTTGAGCTTTAAGCCAACTTTTTCACTCTCCACTTTCACTTTCATCAAGAGGCTTTTTAGTTCCTCTTCACTTTCTGCCATAAGGGTGGTGTCATCTGCATATCTCAGGTTATTGATATTTCTCCCGGCAATCTTGATTCCAGCTTGTGTTTCTTCCAGTCCAGCGTTTCTCATGATGTACTCTGCATATAGGTTAAATAAACAGGGGGACAATATACAGCCCTGACGTACACCTTTTCCTATTTGGAACCAGTCTGTTGTTCCATGTCCAGTTCTAACTGTTGCTTCCTGACCTGCATACAAATTTCTCAAGAGGCAGATCAGGTGGTCTGGTATTCCCATCTCTTTCAGAATTTTCCACAGTTTATTGTGATCCACATAGTCAAAGTAATGCTGAAGAAGCTGAAGTTGAACAGTTCTATGAAGACCTACAAGACCTTTTAGAACTAACACCCAAAAAAGATGTCCTTTTCATTATAGGGGACTGGAATGCAAAAGTAGGAAGTCAAGAAACACCTGGAGTAACAGGCAAATTTGGCCTTGGAATATGGAATGAAGCAGGGCAAAGACTAATAGAGTTTTGCCAAGAAAATGCACTGGTCATAACAAACACCCTCTTCCAACAACACAGGAGAAGACTCTATACATGGACCTCACCAGATGGTCAACACCGAAATCAGATTGATTATATTCTTTGCAGCCAAAGATGGAGAAGCTCTATACAGTCAGCAAAAACAAGACCAAGGGCTGACTGTGGCTCAGACCATGAATTCCTTATTGCCAAATTGAGACTTAAATTGAAGAAAGTAGGGAAAACCACTAGACCATTCAGGTATGACCTAAATCAAATCCCTTAGTACACTTACTGGTCTTCTATATTTTTTCATATTTTTTCTTTTTTTTAACAATTACTATTTGTTTAAAACTTTGTTTAAATAGGCTATCATTTCATTATTATCTGAAATACCAAAATTATTACCTATTAAGCATACATATAATGCATATTTTTGTTTTACTTTCATTTATGTTCCATTTGTTACTGCATTGATTCTGACTTGAACACTTGTATATAAATGAATGCATATAAGGTGTTCTGTGAAAACTGAATGTTATTTAATTACTGTACATATAAAACGTTTTGCCATAGGTAATACAAGTGTCACTTCACTTTCTTTATTAAGAGCTTTAGCTGTTCTTACATAGTTTTTCCAGGTCAACATTAGCATCAGATCACCAATTATAATGGAAAGAGCTTTAATTTTTGGCAACTTTGCTTAGAAATATGCCTAAATTACTTTGTCTATGAATTATTGAAACAAATATTTTATCAAGAAAAAAAAGCAAATTTAAATTTTATGGCTTTTGTTATTTTTATGCTAACTTTTTTCTTTTTTGCTTTAGTTTATTGTTACTACCAGTCAAATTAGTTAATTTATATAAATTAATAGAAATTATAAATTATATAAATTAATAGAAATTATTTTGATTAAAAACAACTAAAAATTTGTCAAATGTTTTACCATATTTTATATTCATCATATACATGAAATATGAAGTGATCAAATGTATTTCCACCAATTGCCAGAGAAATAAGGACACAGTACCACGAAATGAGCAATAATATAAATGACTAACCTCCAGTTAAAAACTAAAGCCGCTTTCAGTGGGGGTGATGTCACGGGCTTTTAAAAGATGGCTGTCTTCTCAATAGCATTCACGGAGAACTATCGCCAGGGTGAAAGAAGATATAAAACCCTCGAGGTGGAATTCTACACTCAGCAAGATAATCCTTCCGAACTGCGACCAAAATAATCCACATAAACGAATCTGAGATAATTTATCTTAATGGTTCGTAATTCACCAAGCTACCGGGAAGTTCTACTAGGGGAAGGGAAGTGACACGTAATGAGAACTGAGAACCACTCAAATACGAGGAAAGAATATTGGGAGGTGGGTCAAGATGACCTCCCCTATTGATGACAGTTGGTGGTGGCAGTTGACTGTAACATCAGCCTAGGAATTTATGCAGCATCACAAGTGCTGACATCTGTCAATTAAAAAGTCATGAGAGCTTTCCCCAAAGCTCAGGGCTTTCCCAACCAGAACTAGCTGAGGGACAGTGTGGTTTGAGGGGTTTTGTGGGGCTGGGGTCCTCTAACCTCACCTAACTCAATTCCAATGCCTCCTCTAAACCATAACATTTGGGGTCACCTCCACCATCAGTGCCAATATGCCTCATTAAATGTGAACATCTAACAGCTGAATAGACATTGCAAGCCTGACACTCTGCAAATAAAATGCAAAATATGCATTCCTGAAGAAAATATCTTGTTTCCAAAAGCATGCATTAAAAACAAGAAGGGTTATAGGATAATGGGTTATATCACACCACTCAAACCTATATAATTTGATTAGAGAACAAAGCAATAACTGTGATAGCATACTAACAGTTAAAAATGTATCAGTTTCTAATAAGTAAGCAAATACTTCAATAAATACAGGGTTTTAACTTTCAAGAAAACTGAAGCCCACTTGATGCAAACAGAGGTAAGGACCTATTGAGCCTACTAAGCTATAAGGAGCAAAAGACACAGTCTGGGAGTACCACAGCAAGAAGACCAAAGGGCATATCCACATCAAGCCAGGAAAAACAACACTAGGTAAAGTATCATCCTATAAAGAATCACAGAACCTCAGCTTGCTGTGTTCAGTTGTGCTACTATACTTTGCTCCTGGTACTTTTGTGTGGAATTAGTTACTTTTAGAATGTATGGAAGTGTGTTTAAAATGCCTCCGATAAAAATGCAATAAAAAACTTAATTTTCATAATAAAATGTTTAATAAACACAAAAGTAGGCACAAGAGCAGGAACAGAGAAATAAAGAGATTGGAAAACAGAAAATGAAAGGCAAGATGGTCAACTTTAAAACAAACTATATTTATAACAACTAAACTTCAAAAGGCCTAAACATTCCAATTAAAAGTAGAGACTATCAGATGAGATAAAAACAACAACAACTAAATCCCAGTTATATGACACAACATATAAAGATACAGTAAGGTATAAAATAACAGTGTGAAAAAAATAGCAAAAAAAGTAAACATAAGAAAACTGGAATGGGTATATTAATATTAGACAAAACAAAATTTAAGAAAATGAGTATTAAGATAAAAAGGGATGTGTCATTATAATTAAAGGACTTCCCTGGTAGCTCAGACAGCAAAGCGTCTGCCTACAATGCGGGAGACCCAGGTTCAATCCCTGGGTCGGGAAGATTCTCTGGAGAAGGAAATGGCAGCCCACTCCAGTACATGGACAGAGGAGCGTGGTAGCTACAGTCCATGGGGTCACAAAGAGTCGGACATGACTGAGCGACTTCACTTTCACTTAGTAGGCATATACTAAACTTAAATATTTAGATACCTAAAACTAGAACTTCAAATACACAAAACTTGTTTTGTTTGTGTAAATTTATAGTTCTCTGCTAAATTGTTAATTTTGAATTTTATTCTTTGTATATATTAGGCATTTTAAACTGCATATATCTGATAGCTATTACATGAATTGCCCCCACCTCTTGAAGTAAAAGCAAGTATTCCCTGGAAGAAGACAAAATCACCCAGAATCTCTCTAATTACTTCTTTTACCTTGGTTAGTTCAGTTTTCTTTTTTTTTTTCTTTTGAAGTATAGCTGACTCATGAAGTTGTGTTAGTTTCAGGTGTATAGCAAAATGATTCAGTTTACATATATAAATAAATAAATATATATATGTATATATGTATATGTATATATATAGCTCCAATACTTTGGCCACCTGACGGAAAGAGTTGACTCATTAGAAAAGACCCTGATTGAAGGCAGGAGAAGAAGAGGGTGACCAAGGATGAGGTGGTTGGATGGCATCACTGCCTCAATGGACATGAGTGTGAGCAAACTCCAGGAGATGGTGAAGGACATGGAAGCCTGGTGTGCTGCAGTCCATGGGGTCTCAAAGACTCGGATATGACTTAGTGACTGAACAGCTATATACATGTATGTATACAGGAAATCAAAACCAAAACATCATATACACAAAATATGAAAAACTGATTTGAAAACATTTTGAGAGTAACTAAATTTCTAACTAATTTGTAGCTTAAATCCACTCTGGATATGGAATATACTGTGTGTTAGTATATACATGACTTTTGTCACATTTTGCATAATCAGACTCAGTATCTGATCAAATTGTGTAGATAATTTCATGTGTACTTGAAGAGAATATGTATTCTGCAATTGTTGAGTCTATTCTGTGTGTCAATTAGGAAAATATTGTCTAAATGTTATTCTTTCTTGTGATTTTTTTCCCCTTGTTTTTCTTTTAGTTTCAGAGATAGGTGAGTTAAACTCTTAGACCGTGATTACTTGTATCTCCTTTTGTAAATTGGACTTCTCTTGTTTTGTACAATTTGGCTATATTATTATCTAAATAGAAGGTTAGGATGTTTCTATCCTCTTCTTGGATTCAGGCTCTTATTATATTAAAATAAGCTTATTTTTTTCTTAGTAATAATTTCCATCCTTCAATCTGATTTGTCTGATATAAGAGTAAAACCACCAACTTTCTTTGGTTAACTGTCACATTATATATTATTCTCGTTCTTTTTTTCAGGACACAGAATTCATTAAGATTATATATATATATATATATATATATATATATATGCTTTCTGACATTTCCTAACTTGCAAAATGGGGTATTTTGTCTATTGATATATAACTTAATATCTGATATGTGTAGATTTGAATCTTCCATACTATCATTCCTTCTGTTTGTTCTTTAGCATAATAATATAAGATATGCTTAGTAGAAAACAACAGAAACAAGAACAACAACAATAAAACTGTGTCAGAATTTAATATTAAACTTAAAACTTTGGCATACTATCATAAAGTGTAAGAAAAAATCCTTGAATTTGAGAAATCATCTGAAGAATCATTAGACAAATGTAACAGGCAAGAATATACAATAGAGAAAAGATGGTCTCCTTAATAAGTGGTGTTGGGAAAAGTAGACAGCTATATGTAAAACCATGAGATTAGAACATATTCTCACACCATATAAAAAATAAATTCAAAATGGATTCAAGACCTAAATGTAAGACTGAAACCATAAAACTTCAAGAAGAAAATATAAGTAGTACTCTTTGACATGGGTCTTAGTGATATTTTTTTGGATATGTCTCTTCAAGCAATGAAAACAGAAGCAAAAAAGTAAACGAATGAATCCACCTAAAAAGTTTTTGCACAGGGATGGAAACCATCAACAAATGAAAAGCAACCTACTGAATGAGAGAAGATATATGCAAATCATATGTCAGATAAGGGGTTCATTTCCAAAATATATTTTAAAAAACCTCATACAACTCAACACCAAAACCTCCAAATAATCCAATTAAGATACGGGCAGGGGACCAGAATAGGCATTTTTCCAAAGAACACATACAGACAGACTGCTAACAGTCATATGAAAAGGTGCTCAACATCATTACTAGGGAAATACAAATCAAAATCATAATGAGGTATCACTTCACACCTGTCAGAATGGCTATGATCAAAAAGACAAAAAATAACAAGTTTTAGCAAGGATGTGAAAAAAGGGACCCCCTAATACACTGTGTGGTGGGAATATAAACTGGTACAGCCACTATGAAAAGCTGTATGTACGTTCCTCAAAAAATTTAAAAATACAACTACCATATGATCCAACACTCCTATTCTTAGATATTTATCTGAAGAAAACAATAACACTAATTTGAAAAGACATATGCATCCCAGTGTTCACAGCAGCATTGTCTGTTAATATAATAGCAAAGATATGACAGCAACCTAAATTACTATCAAGAGATGAATGGATGAAGAAGATATGATATGTATCTATGTGTGTGCATACTTACACAATGGAACATTACTCAGCCATAAAAAAATGAAATCTTGCCATTTGCCACAGCATGGATGTCCCTGGAGAGTATTATGCTTAGTGAAATAAGTCTGACAGATAAAGACAAAGACTGTATGTTTTCACTTATACATGAAATTTTAAAAACAAAACAAATAAGTGTAACAAAATGGAAACAAACTCACAGACACAGAGAAAAAGGGAGAAGGGACGGAAGGAGAGGGGCAAAATAGGTGAAGAGGAATAAAGGTTATAATCTACCAGTTATAAAATAAATAAGTCACAGGGTGTGATATACAGAGTATAATGTACCCAAGTAATATAGTCAATATTTTATACTTACTATATGGCATATTATCTACAAAAATATCCTGAAGCTAATATAATATTGTAAGTCAATTATACTTAAATTAAAAAAAATATTTCTTTTCAATTTTATGTCACAAGTTACTTTAATTAGTAAAATAAATATTTAAAATTCTCCTTGCAGATTAATTACAGATGGCTGCTGCTGCTGCTGCTGCTGCAGCTAAGTCGCTTCGGTCGTGTCCGACTCTGTGCAACCCCATAGAAGGCAGCCCACCAGGCTCCCCAGTCCCTGGGATTCTCCAGGCAAGAACACTGGAGTGGGTTGCCATTTCCTTCTCCAGTGCATGAAAGTGAAAAGTGAAAGTGAAGTTGCTCAGTCGTGCCCGACTCTTAGTGACCCCATGGACTGCAGCCTACCAGGCTCCTCCGTCCATGGGATTTTCCAGGCAAGAGTACTGGAGTGGGTTGTCATTGCCTTCTCCGTACAGATGGCTCCCAAGAGTGTAATACTGAAATCAGTTTTCACTACAGGACCATTTACAGGATGACAATCTTTAAAGTGGGTTTCCTACTTCTTGTATATGCACCATATTGCAAATACTGGACTATGAGGCCATTTATCTTGATGCAAGTAAACTTATTTCACTTAAGAATTTTTATATGTCAGCAGACCAAATCCATTATTATAACCACAATGAGATAGTCAAGCGCACTCTTCATTATAACTCTAATATAATTAACTTTTGCAGCTTCCTTTCATTTCAAAGCAATTCCGGAGTGGAAGCCCATTCACTTATAATATTTTAGCTTTATTAACCTCTTTTTTGTATAATAAATCTAGCTATATAAGAGTTATTGATTCCAGGAAGCTGATGCCAAGTTTTGTTCTTATCTTGACAATAAAATACTAGATTTCAATTTTAAGTTAACTTTTCTGTAAATGTGGAGTCACAGATATCAATACTCATATATTAACAGGTTTAGCTGCTTCCAAGGAACAAGATTTTCAGATTTATATTTTGTTTTAATGCAAAGGATGACCAAGTTACAATTAGTTTCAACCAGAAGCTTCAAACAATGATGCCACCAAATATTTTTAGAATAGTCATGATACTTATCAAGATCATAAAAACAAAATAAATTTTATTCTTTCTAACTGTTAAACATATGAATGCATACAAGCAGAGATTTTCATGTGAGGCTTGTGGAATTACTTTTATCTTATACACCTGCTATAAGTAACTTTTAAGTGAGAGGAAATGTGTAAAGATAAGACACTGACAGCTATAAAGAATTCATAATGGCTTGTCTGAGTGCTAAATTCAAAAGATTTCAATACAAATGAATTACAACAACAATATTTTTTAATTAAAAGATTTCAAAAAAATTGTTGTTGTTCAGTTGCTGAGTCATGTCCTACTCTTTTAGACCCCATGAACTGCAGTATACCAGGCTTCCCTGTCCTTCACTATCTCTTGGAGTTTGCTCAAATTCATGTCCATTGAGTTGATGATGCCATCCAACCACATATAAATGTATATTTAAGTTATTAACACAGGTTCACAAATTTAATGCTAAATATAAATTATATGCTAACATTTCAAATCAGGCCCTTAGGATTCTGCTCGTGTTATCTGTACCAATAGTGATTTTCTTACTGTTCTAGAGAGGCTACTAATGCAATGTCTTCCAGTAGAAGATGTGAGGTTTCATTAGTCTTTGAAAATAAATGTGGACACATTTGAGCACTGGAATTTTGCAGGCTTCTACATAAAAAGAGAAAATAATTGGCTTCTCTGGAGATGAACACAAGATCTAGTTTCAGGAAACAAACAGTTAAAAGAAAGTATAGACAAATAAAATTTAATATTAAACTAATGGATGAATATTTATAAATTTGAGCTTTTCTGGAGCTGCTAATTTGTGCTAGGCCTGGTGGAGCAAAAATCCATATATATAACCAAAAGACACTGCAAAAATAGTATCCAGTTCCTTTACCTTCATACAACTCCTCACCCCAATTATCACCCTATAAAATCATAGTACATAAGAACCAGGAAATTATCACTGATAGAACACTACTAGCTAATCTACAAAATACTTATACTAATACTTAATCAAATATTACGAATTATCACAATAATGTCCTTTTACTGTTCCAGAACTGAATGCAGAAGTTCAGTTCAGTCGCTCAGTCGTGTCCAACTCTTTGCAACCCCATGGCCTGCAGCACACCAGGCATCCCTGTCCATCACCAACTCCCGGAGCTTACTCAAACTCATGTCTATCGAGTCGGTGATGCCATCCAACCATCTCATCCTCTGTCATCCCCTTCTCCTCCAACCTTCACTCTTTCCCAGCAGAAGGGTCTTTTCCAATGAGTCAGTTCTTCGCATTAGGTGGCCAAAACATTGGAGTTTCAGCTTCAGCATCAGTCCTTCCAATGAATATTCAGGACTGATTTGCTTTAGAATGGACTGGTTGGAGATCCTTGCAGTCCAAAAGACTCTCAAAAGTCTTCTCCAACACCACCGTTCAAAAGCATCAAATCTTCGGCACTCAGCTTTCTTTATAGTCCAACTCACATCCATACATGACTACTGGAAAAACCAAAGATTTGACTAGATGAACCTTTGTCAGCAATTAATGTCTCTACTTTTTAATACGTCATCTAGGTTGGCCATAGCTTTTCTTCCAAGGAGCAAGCATCTTTTAATTTCATGGCTGCAGTCACCATCTGCAGTGATTTTGGAGCCCCCCTCCCCTCAAAAAATAGTCTCTCACTGTTTCCATTGTTTCCCCATCTATTTGCCATGAAGTGATGGGACCAGATGCCATGATCTTAGTTTTCTGAATGTTGAGTTTTAACCCAACTTTTTCACTCTCTTCTTTCACTTTCATTAAGAGGCTCTTTAGTTCTTCTTCACTTTCTGCCATGAGGGTGGTGTCATCTGCATATCTAAGGTTATTGATATTTCCCGTCAATTTTGATTCCAGCTTGTGCTTCATCCAGCCTGGCATTTCGCATGATGTACTCTGCATATAAGTTAAATAAGCAGGGTGACGATATACAGCCTTGATGTATTCCTTTCTTGATTTGGAACCAGTCTGTTCCATGTCCAATTCTAACTGTTACTACTTGACCTGCATACAGATTTCTCAGGAAGCAGGTGAGGTAGTCTGGTATTCCCATCTCTTGAAGAATTTTCCACAGTTTATTGTGATCCACACAGTCAAAGGCTTTGTCATAGTCAATAAAGCAGAAGTAGATGTTTTTCTGGAACTCTCTTGCTTTTTTGATGATCCAACTGATGCTGGCAATTTGATCTCTGGTTCCTCTGCCTTTTCTAAATCCAGCTTGAACGAACATCTGGAAGTTCATAGTTCAAATACTGTTGAAGCCTGCCTTGGAGAATTTTGACCATTACTTTGCTAGCGTGTGTGATAAGTACAACTGTGCGATACTTTGACCATTCTTTGGCACTTCCTTTCTTTAGGATTGGAATGAAAATGGACATTTTTCAGGCCTGTGGCCACCTCTTGAGTTTTCCAAATTTGCTGGCATATCGAGTGCAGCACTTTCACAGCATCATCTTTTAGGATTTGAAATAGCTCAACTGGCATTCCATTGCCTCCACTAGCTTTTTGTATTGAGGCTTCCTAAGGCCCACTTGACTTCACGTTCCAGGATGTCTGGCTCTAGGTGAGTGATCACACCATCATGGTTATCTGAGTCATGAAGATCTTTTTCGTATAGTTCTTCTGTGTATTCTTGCCACCTCTTAATATCTTCTGCTTCTGTTAGGTCCATACCATTTCTGCCCCTTATTGTGCCCATCTTTGCATGAAATGTTCCCTTGGTATCTCTAATTTTCTTGAAGAGATCTCTAGTCTTTCCCATTCTGTTGTTTTCCTCTATTTCTTTGCATTGATCACTGAGGAAGTCTTTCTTATCGCTCCTTCCTATTCTTTGGAATATTGCATTCAAATAGATATATCTCCTTTTCTCCTTTGCCTATAGCTTCTCTTCTTGTCTCAGCTATTTGTATCCAGAATGGCATACTGCAATTAGTTGTCATGTCTTCCAACCTGAGGAAGTGTCATGACCTTGACACTTTTTAAGAGAACTAGCCAGTTATTTTGCTGAATGGTCCTCAATTTGGGTTTTTGTGATGTTTCCTCATAATTAATTTCAGTTATACATTTTTTGACAAGAATACCAAGGAAGTGACAGTGAGTTCTCAGTGCATCATATGAAGGGATTCATAATGTCAACATTTCTTATTACTGATGATATTGGCCTTTATCACTTGGTTAAGGTGGTGTCTGTCAGGTTTCTCTGCTGTAGAGTTACTATTTTCCTATTTTCTCCTTGGTAATCAATATGTATCTTGAAGAGAGAATAGCTATAAAACTGTACAAATGTCTTTTACTTTACAGTGTGTTACCCAGTTCATATATATGTTAAGTATTATGAAATTATTATTTTATGTAGAAATTACAGTAAAAGCATGATGAGGAAGTAATAAATTCGATTGCAAATAATAACTTTAAAATACAATTTCATTTTCCTGCCAACAGAATATTATCCTTGGTAATATTCACTTTTAGTCTGTTGCTATTTCTTGCATACTTTATTAGTACATCTGCAAATTCAAAGAGAATTCAAGCTGAGAAGAGAAGTATAACAGAACTCACATGGCCTATAGCAAAATATCTTTCCCCCCGAGTATGCTGCTCAGGAAAACACCACCACCAGATCCCAGGGAAACAGTGCAGCAAAAAAACAAAGTATAGGCATAGCCCTCTTTTCAGACTTCTGTATATTTTAAGAAGATTCTGCTTTAAAGCTATCCTTTTCCTTGTTACTTTGAACAAAAACAATCCCTATTAAAAGTGTCCATAACATGTGCCTCTCCTATCCATTCCCACATGCTATATATTCAGTTCAGTCACTCAGTCATGTCCGACGCTTTGCGACCCCATGAATCACAGCACGCCAGGCCTCCCTGTCCATCACCAACTCCCGAAGTTCACTCAAACTCACGTCCATCGAGACAGTGATGCCATCCAGCCATCTCATTCTCTGTCATCCCCTTCTCCTCCTGCCTCCAATCCCTCCCAGCATCAGAGTCTTTTCCAGTGAGTCAACTCTTTGCATGAGGTGGCCAAAGTATTGGAGTTTCAGCTTTAGCATCAGTCCTTCCAAAGAAATCCCAGAACTGATCTCCTTTAGAATGGACTTGTTGGATCTCCTTGCAGGCCAAGGGACTCTCAAGAGTCTTCTCCAATACCGCAGTTCAAAAGCATCAATTCTTCTGCGTTCAGCTTTCTTCACAGTCCAACTCTCACATCCATACATGACCACTGGAAAAACCATAGCCTTGACTAGACGGACCTTTGTTGGCAAAGTAATGTCTATGCTTTTGAATATGCTATCTAGGTTGGTCATAAATTTTCTTCCAAGGAGTAAGCGTCTTTTAATTTCATTGCTACAGTCACTATCTGCAGTGATTTTGGAGCCCCAAAAATGAAAGTCTGACATTGTTTCCACTGTTTCCCCATCTATTTCCCATGAAGTGATGGGACCAGATGCCATGATCTTCGTTTTCTGAATGTTGAGCTTTAAGCCAATGTTTTCACTCTCCACTTTCACTTTCATCAAGAGGCTTTTTAGTTCCTCTTCACTTTCTGCCATAAGGGTGGTATCATCTGCATGTCTGAGGTTATTGATATTTCTCCTGGCTATCTTGATTCCAGCTTGTGCTTCTTCCAGCCCAGCATTTCTCATGATGTACTCTGCATATAAGTTAAATAAGCAGGGTGACAGTATACAGCCTTGACGTACTCCTTTTCCTATTTGGAACCAGTCTGTTGTTCCATGTCCAGTTCTAACTGTTGCTTCCTGACCTGCTTACAGGTTTCTCAAGAGGCAGGTCATATATACTACACATAAGCAAAGTTCCAGTGAAGTGTTATCAACAAAGACAGAGTGGGCTGCATTTGGCAAGGGAGGGGCCATAGTTTACTGACTGGACAGCTTAGCAAGATTTCTCAACCCTGGCACTTTTGAGGCCAGACAACTGTCATGGAAGCTACTCTGTGCACTGTAGAATGCTGAGCAAAATTCCTGCCTCCATACACTAGATGCCAGTTGATGGGAGAAAAGTCACATACTGAGGTATGGGCAGGTCATTGTGGCTTATACATGATTTAACTTAAAATGTTATGCACCCTGCTTTGTGGTCTATTAAGCATATTTTGCCTATCTGCTTTAACCATTAAAGAAAAGGGTACACTGATCAGAAGTTTAGAAAAAACACGTCAGTTTCAAAGATAAAGATTAAATGCCTCCCTTCCTGAGATGTCAGTGTTAGTACTCTTTCAATGAGAAAGGCTTCATTCCCAAGCACCAAGGCCATACTGACTTGCTGTGTATGTGTTGATCTGTCTTTTTGAAACCTTGAAAGAATGTACCCCTGTCGTGTTTGATGTTCTTTGTTCTGACAAGATATAAAACTGTGCTGAAAATCATGCTTCTCTGGAATACTCAGAGCTATCTGAGAGGCTCTACTGGGGCTATGGTCCTCAGTTTGGCTTGAATAAAACCCTTTTCTATTTCTATTATAGACTGCTTAATGATTCTTTCCATTGACCCAGAACTCTCCCACTCTGAAAGTGACCACCACAAATGTCTTCAGACTCCCAAACATCCCCTGAGGAACAATATTATTCCTGGTTGACAAACATTGCCCTTGCAGTCTCCTGGTCAAAGACAGCAGACTTAATCTGATTCTTTTCCTTGTTCTTTAGGTCTTTTTCAACACACGTTTGCTTTTCGGGGTTGAGAACTTCTCCCGTACTCAAGTTCGAGACATGAATGAAGAGGTGAAAAAAATAACAGTAGAAGACTCAACTCTTGAGTCTTTTCTTGAATCCCAGTGTTCCTAGCTGGATCTGCCTTCTTTTCGCTACCTTTCATAAACTTCTGCTCTTTGTTTTCATTTGTCTTATCCAGGTTTTAGGTATAACAAATGGGAAGACGAGTGAAATTTCTTATCTTTCCAGGTATACATTCTTAAAGGATGACTCCTATCTGAGAATGTGTAGTAACATGGTTAAGAGTGGTTAAGAGTTCAGAAGCCAACTATCATGAATTATGAATTCGACTGATGGCTATACTACTCAAAGCATGTGAAGCCCTGGACAGGATATATAAACTCCTACTAGCCAATTTTTTCAGATGTACATTTATAGTAGTATTAATATACAACTCATAGTTGCATGCAGTATAATCCACATTTAACTCATGAGGAAATCAATGATTACTACATAAAAAATATGGACCAATGTTTGTCACACAGTAAATACTATGTCCACTGGGTCCCAAAGAGTCGAACACAACTAAAGCGACTTAGCATGCAAGCACACACAAATACTATGCATTAGATATAATTATATAATTTTTATTATAATTTTTTTGAAAACTGCTGACAAGTAACTTTACAACTACCATGTCAATGATTATTAATGCTCCACACCCACACCCCTATCCCAAAGTGAAAGCAAGAATCATGAAAAAGGAAAGCTTTAACAGATGTATTAAAACTGGACGACAGTCACTTGAATTTGAACTAATTTAATGTGCTGTTTTAAAGGGTTGGAAAACTGGGAAATCTGATATCTTAAGGTACTTCAAATCATGAAGACTTTAAATGCCTGAACTATAAGGACCGCATTACAGTGTTTTTCTTTTAAGTAATTCTTTTCCCCACTTAGAGATGATAGAAGAGAAAGCATTAGTGTTTCATTAAGGCTATACCTACTCTCATTCTCTCTAGAACAACATTCGCCTCCTGTGCAAGGGCACATATTAATCTCTCTTCACGGAAGGTCTTTCACCCCTTGTCAGCCTAAAGAGGAGAGGTTCTTTCCATCCTTCAGAATTCATCATGTCATCTAAGGTTATAAAGCTAAACACTAGAACAAAGAAACCCACTCATACAATTCCCACAGCAGATGAGAGAAAACAAAGGAAGCACTGAATATAAAATAACATAAAATATCTCAGATCAAATATTTGTATATCAATAATTATAAACAAGATCAGTTTACACACTAGAAGTAAAAGACTAAGCAGATAAAATAACAGTAACAAATATATACTGTGTCTAATAGATGTATCTAAAATGATTTAAAAGTGAAAGTATGAAACAATTTGTGTCATGATATTAATTATAGACAATGGGGGAGACTTATTAAAGAAGAAAAAGGCATGTTACAATAATAAAGAATATGGTCCATATCAATAATAAAACTTTGTGATTAATATTTAGATACTGAAAAACAAAATGTTCAAAAATATAAAACACAGACTGCAAGAACAAAATTAAGGGAAACAATGAATGATAAACTGACTTTAAACCACCACGAATACTTAATGAATAAGTCACATAATCTTTTTGAACAGTTAACCATGTAATCTATCAGGGACAATAACATTAGCATTGGTATTTCCTTATTTTGAATTCCTCCAGAAGCAGATCGTAAGATAAGAATACCAATGAAATATGTTTATTAGGGAAGACCTACACAAGTAAGGAAGAGAGAAACTATTTAGGTGAGGAAAAGTGGCCAGCAGAGGTGCATAATTAAACTACCTACCACAGATAATCATAGGGGAAAACTCTGAGAAACAGCATAAAATATGACCACATTTTCACACCCAATTGGGGAGGCAAGTAGGCTATTTATATAACATATCACAGCAATCATGGATTGGGAGTTGCAGGGCATGTATTAACTCACCAGAACTTCTGACCTGCTACATGGGAACAGAATTGCTTACCAAGAGTTCAAAAACAGCCTTGTGGCAGAGGGATACAGAAAATGGCAGCTGGAAGTTCAAAGGCACACCCTGAAAATGATAGAGCCTGAGAGATATGGGCAGGGAACTACTACTATCTGCTATGGCCATATAGTATTCTCTATAACCTGATAACACAAAACTTGATGTAAAGATGAGGCAACTACTAAAATTGAGCATATATTAGACCACAAGGAAAGTCACAATACATTTAAGAAAGTAAAAAAAGAAAGAGCCATATTTTTCTGGCCACCATGGTGTTAATATTTAAAATTAAAGAGGAAAGAAAATCTGAAGTCTCAAAATATTTTTAAATTACAAAGAAAGCACTGCTATAAAGCTCTTAAAGACTAAACCAATCATGAGTAAGGATACACATGTTTTAAAAAAAGATATGAGAGAATAGCACTGAAACATATACATCACCATATATAAAACAGACAGCCAGTGGGAGTTTGATGTATGATGCAGGGAACTCAAAGCCGGTGCTCTGTGACAAGCTAGAGGGGTGGGATGGGGAGAGAGGTGCAAAGGAGTTCAACAGGGAGGGGATATATGTACACCTAATGCAGATTCATGTTGATGTATGGCAAAAATCGTAACAATATTGTAATGTATTATCCTCTAATTAAAAAAATTAAAGTATAAAAAATAGATAATGATATTATAAAGCTATTTTAACTGAGAAACAATTTATGCTCTTTGACTCATATATCCCTAAATAAGAATGAATATTTTTTAAGTTGTTACATTTTTCCATGTTATGCTTTAAAAAATAATCCATTGAAAAAGAAAAATTTTAAAGGATTAATCAATAATATTATTCAAAATCCTAAACTAGTTATATACATTTTAATAATACTATAATGACACTAGATTAATATATGAAAAAGGATAAAATGCTATGATAGCAAAATGAGAAATGAGGAAAGGAAAAAAGATAGAAAATAAAACATATATACATCAAAATCATAGAATCATTTGTATAGTTTTTTAAAAAATCTAATTAAATAAGTAACATTGATTATCAAAATTAACTCCAGAAGAGATGGAAAATCTAAACCAGGCAATTATTGAATGAAAATTAATTTTAAAATATTGCTAACATATCTCACTAAAAATTAAGAGGCACAGATGGTTTTGTAATGATTTCAAATCAAGAAGTTAGTCCCAATGCTATTTAAAAATTTCCAGGGCAGTAATTAAGGTGAAAGTGAAAGTTGCTCAGTCATGTCTGACTCTTCAACTCCATGGACTGTATAGTCCATGGAATTCTCCAGGCCAGAATATTGGAGTGGGTAGCCGTTCCCTTCTCCAGGGGATCTTCCCGACTCAGGGATTGAACAGGGGTCTCCTGCACTGCAGGCGGATTCTTTACCAACTGAGCTACCAGGGAAGTAATTAAGGTAATGCTTAAAAATATTGTTTTGACATCAGGGAAGCCCATGTCAGGATAACATTGACAATAAAATTCAAATCAGTATATAATTTATTAATATCAATACCCAGGTAAGAAATAAAGTATTAGAAAAGAGAAGACACGGACAAAATAACTATATACCTTTAGGGCAAGGATCTGACATGTTTTGTTTAGTTCTGAATCTCCACCTTCTTGGAAAATGCCTGCCACATTTTAGGCACACACTAAATACAGACAGTATGAATGAATAATGATTAGGATAAGAATACAAAGGTGGTTCAAAATAGCCATTTATGTATGTGTATATATATTTTAAATAAATCAGAGGAAAAATTTATGTGTATGATTACCATGTGGTATTAAAAATCACACATAAATAATATTCAGGCTTGGTTTTCTGACTGAAATATAATTGACATGTAACATTGTCTAAGTATAAGGTATATAAGTGTTCTTTACCACTAGTGCCTCCTTATCTGCCCTTAAAATATTGCTAAGTAGCTTCATCTAACTATAGCTAAAAACAATAACTGGAATCTGTGCCCTCAGACAAAATGTTCAAAGTAAGCATTTGCCACTTATGAACAAAACCAGTGAGATGTAGAACTGAGTGAGACCTTAAAGAAGAATTAAACGATACATCCAAGAAAGTACGAAATATGAATTTTGGCTCTATACCTTAAAACATATAGTTCTAAGTAAACTACAGATAGGCAAAATGCAAAACAAAACTAATATAATTACAGCAAAACTTGGATACTAGGCCAGAAGGGAAAAAAAGGAATGTATTTCTAATATCTAATAATACAAAGAACTAGTTGGACAGTATTATGGTATTTTGTCTCCTGTAAGTATTTCTATGCAGTAAATTTAAGAGGTTGATTTGAAAAGGATTCTGCTCTCTGCTCAATGCAAATAGCCCTGTGTAGTAAAAATGATAAGTAATACTAAGACATCAGCATATTTTTGATGAGTCTTCCACTTTAGAGAATAATTCTAGCTATAGATAAAACCATTTTATGGTTTTGTCAATCTTCTCTGCTATGATTGATTAAAATATTCTCAAGAATCTTAAAATTCAAAAGTTTAGAAATCACATTAAAGAACTGCAAAATATATAAGGTTCAAAATTATTTTCTATAATAAACATAAGTCCACATTTTAAAAATATTCACCATGCATTACTTTGCCAACACAGATCCATCTAGTCAAAGCTATGGTTTGTCCAGTAGTCATATATGGATGTGAGTTGGACCATAAAGAAAGCTGAGCTCTGAAGAATTGATGCTTTTGAACTGTGGTGTTGGAGAAGACTTGAGAGTCCCTTGGACTGCAAGGAGATCAAACCAGTCAATTCTCACTAAAGGAAATCAGTCTGAATATTCATTGGAAGGACTGATGCTGAAGCTGAAGCTCTAATACTTTGGTCACCTGATACAAAGAGCTGACTCATTAGAAAAGACCTTGATGCTGGGAAAGATTGAAGGCAGGAGAAGGGGACAACAGAGGATGAGATGGTTGGATGGCATCACTGACTAGATGGACGTAAGTCTGAGCAAGCTCTGGGAGTTGGTGATGGACAGGGAAGCCTGGCGTGCTGCAGTCCATGGGGTTGCAAAGATTTGGACACAATTGAGCAACTGAACTGAACTGAACTGATGATGAAAAATAATATAAAATAATGTAAGCATACTTTTCATTCAAATTTTTTACACAAATGAAGTCATTTGAGGCACAACATGACCTTGGGAGATAGCTGTATTATTAAAACTATTTTTGTCCAGATATAAAAATGTTTAAAGCATTCTTCATATAATATTTTTGTGCCCACCAAAGACAAAAAAAATGTCCTGAAAAGCTGGTCAGTATCATATCTTAACCTCCATGAGAACACAAAATGGATAAGTGTTTTTTCAATGCATATTTGTTGAACATTGGATTGAGTTACATATATTTGTCAATTACTTTCATATCATACTGGCCTTGATTATGTGAAAACTAGGGAATTCCAGAAAAACATCTATCTGGGTTTCAACAGCTACGCCAAAGCCTTTGACTGTGTGGACCGTAATAAACTGTGGAAAGCTCATAAAGAGATGGGAATACCAGACCATCTTACCTGTCTCCTGAGAAACCTGCATGCAGGTCAGGAAGCAACAGCTAGGACCCTGTATGGAACAAGTGATTGGCTCAAGACTGAGAAAGGAATATGACAGGGTGTCATACTGTCACCATGTTTGTTTAATCTATACACTGAGCACATCATGAGAAATGCTGGGCTGGATGAGTTACAAGCTGGAAGCAAGACAAGCAGGAGAAACAACAGCCTCACATATGCATATGATACCACTCTAATGGCACAAAATGAAGATGAACTAAACAGCCTCTTGATGAGAGTGAAGGAGGAGAATGAAAGCTTAAGACTTAAGGTTAAGGCTTAAGACTAAATATTAAAAAAAACTAAGATCATGGCATCTGGCTTCATTCAGTTCAGTTCAGTTCAGTTGCTGAGTCGTGTCCAACTCTTTGCGACCCCATGAACCACAGCATGTGAGGCCTTCCTGTCCATCACCAACTCCCAGAGTTTACCCAAACTCATGTCCATTGAGTCGGTGATGCCATCTAACCATCTTACCCTCTGTCATCCCCTCCTCCTTCTGCCTTCAGTCTTTCCCAACATTAGGGTCTTTTCAAATGAGTCAGCTCTTTGCATCAGGTGGCCAAAATATTGGAGTTTCAGCTTCAACATCAGTCTTTCCATTGAACATTCAGGACTGATCTCCTTTAAGATGGACTGGTTGGATTTCCTTGCGGTCCAAGGGACTCCCAAGAATCTTCTCCAACATCAAAGTTGAAAAGCATCAATTCTTCGGCACTCAGTGTTCTTTATAGTCCAACTCTCACATCCATACATGACCACTGGAAAAACCATAGCTTTGACTAGACGGACCTTGGTTGACAAAGTAATGTCTCTGCTTTTTAATATGCTGTCTAAGTTGGTCATAACTTTCCTTCCAAGGAGTAAGTGTCTTTTAATCTCATGGCTGCAGTTGCCATCTGCAGTGATTTTGGAGCCTAAAACAATAAAGTCAGCCACTGTCTCCACAGTTTCCCCATCTATTTGCCATGAAGTGATGGGGCCAGATGCCATGATCTTCGTTTTCTGAATGTTGAGCTTTAAGCCAACTTTTTCAGTCTCCTCTTTCACTTTCATCAAGAGGCTCTTTAGTTCTTCTTCATTTTCTGCCATAAGGGTGGTGTCATCTGCATATCTGAGGTTATTGATACCTCTCCTGGCAATCTAGATTCCAGCTTGTGCTTCATCCAGCCCAGTGTTTCTCATGATGTGCTCTGCATATAAGTTAAATAAGCAGGGTGACAATATACAGCCTTGATGTACTCCTTTTCCTATTTGGAACCAGTCTGTTGTTCCATGTCCAGTTCTAACTGTTGCTTCCTGACCTGCATACAGGTTTCTCAAGAGGCAGGTCAGGTGGTCTGGTATTCCCTTCTCTTTCAGAATTTTCCACAGTTTATTGTGATCCACACAGTCAAAGGCTTTGGCATAGTCAATAAAGCAGAAGTAGATGCTTTTCTGGAACTCTCTTACTTTTTCAATGATCCAGCGAATGTTGGCAATTTGAACTCAGGTTCCTCTGCCTTTTCTATGACCCAGAGGGATGGTATGGGGAGGGTGATGCGAGGGGGGTTCAGGATGGGGAACACGTGTACACCCGTGGAGGATTCAAGTTGATATATGGCAAAACCAATACAATATTGTAAAGTAATTAACCTCCAATTAAAATAAATAATAAAAAAGACCAAAAAAAAAGAAAGAAAAAAAAATAAAAAAAATAAAACCAGCTTGAAAATTTGGAAGTTCACAGACAACTAGCCAATCTGGTCTCATTACTTCATAGCAAATAGAGGGGGGGAAAGGTGGAAGTCGTGTCAGATTTCCTTTTCTTGGGCTCTAAAATCACTGTGGATGGTGACTGCAGCCATGAAATCAGAAGGCGTTTGCTTCTTGGCAGGAAAGCTATGACAAACCTAGAGAGTATGTTGAAAAGCAGAGACACTACTCTGCCAACAAAGGCCTGTATAATGAAGGCTATGGGCTTACCAATGGTTGCGTACAGTTGTGAGAGCTAAACCGTAAAGAATGCAGAGCACCAAAGAATTGATGCCTTCGAATTATGGTGCTGGAGAAGACTCCTTAGAGTCCTTTGGACTGCAAGGAGATTAAATCAATCAATCTTAAGGGAAATCAACCCTGAATACTCATTGGAAGGACTGTTGCTGAAGCTGAAATTCCAGTATTTTGGTTATGTGATGTGAACAGCTGACTCATTGGAAAAGTCCCTGATGCTGGGAAAGATTGAGGGCAGAAGAAGAGGGCATCAGAGGATGGCAACACCAATGTAATGGACATGAACTTGGGCAAACTTTAGGAGATGGTGAGGGCCAGAGAGGCCTGACATGCTGCAGTCCATGAGGTTGCAAAGAGTCGGACATGACTGTAGTCTGCCAGGCTTCTCTGTCCATGGGATCCTACAGGTAACAATACTGGAGTGGGTTGCCATGTCCTTTTCCAGGGGATCTTCCCCACCCAGGGATTAAACTCAAGTCTTTTGCATTGCAGGGAGATTCTTTACTGCCTGAGACACCAGGCACCAGGGAACCAACTGGCAATATGGAGAGCAATGATAAACAATTTCTGTGAGTTTGTTTTTCAGTAACAACAGACTCATTTGTGTTCAGTCTATAGATCCATCTGAGGAGAACTGACATCTTTACTATGGTCAGTCTTCCAATTCATAAACATGGATATTTCTCCATTTACTCAGATTCTCTTTGATTTATATCATTAGGATTTTGTAGTTTCCTACATACAGATTCTGCAAGATTTTGTTAGTTGTATATAACACCCCCTTATGCATACGTAATGACAGCTACTGTTTGATTGCTGATATTAGTGAAGTTTTTTCCTTTCTATTTTACAGTTGTTATCAATTTTATGGATCTTTCCAAAGAACCAGCAATTGATTTTGCTATTTTCCTCTACTGTTTTATGTTTTCAATTTAACTGATTTCTGGTCTTATCTTTATTATCACTTTCTGCTTGCTTTGGATATATTTTGTTATTTTTAATTGCTGAAATGGGTGCATGGATTATCAATTTAAGACTTTTCCTCTTTTGTAATGAAAACACATAGTGTTATAAACTTCACTCTCAGAACTACTTTAGCTGTGTCCCACAAATTTTGATATCTTGTATTTTCATTTTGATTCAGTTTGATGTATTTTTTACTTCTCTTGAGCTTTCCTCTTTGACCCACAAAACACTTAGAAATGTGTTATTTAATTTGTAAGTGTTTGAAGATTCTTCTATTTTTTTCCATTACTGATTCCTAGTTTGATTCCATTATGGTCAAAGAGTATACATTATATTTCAATTCCTGTACATTTTTTGAGGTTAGTACTGAGGCTTAGCACATGGCCTGTCTTGGAGTGTGTTCCTGTGGACTTGGGGAAAAAATGTGTATTCTGTTGTGTGTGAAGGTGTTCTAAAAACATTGATTATATTCTCTTGTTTAGTGGTAGTGTTCAATGAAATAGACCTGAACCATGCCATTCAGTAAGAGTGCTAGCAATGCAGAATGACTGCATTAAGAAGGTTTATTTGGGGATTTCCCTGGTGGTCTAGTGGTTAAGACACTGTGCCTCCACTGCATCAGTTGCAGGTTCGAGCCCTAGTGTGATGCTTTTGAACTGTGGTGTTGGAGAAGACTCTTGAGAGTCCCTCGGACTGCAAGGAGATCGAACCAGTCAATCCCAAAGGAAATCAGTTCTAAATATTCACTGGAAAGACTGATGCTGAAGCTGAAGCTCCAATACTGTGGGCACCCGATGTGAAGAACTAACTCATTGGAAAAGACCCTGATTCTGGGAAAGACTGAAGGCAGGAGGATAAGGGGATGACAGAGGATGAGATGGATGGATGGCATCACTGACTCAATGGACATGAGTTTGAGCAAGCTCCAGGAGTTGGCGATGGACAGGGAAGCCTGGCATGCTGCAGTCCATGGGGTCGCAAAGAATCAGACATGACTGAGCGACTTAACTGAAGAATGGTTAATTTAGTATATCTAATAAAGCTGAATTATACCCAGATTTCTCATAATAATCAATATATAGGAAAAATTAACTAAGGTAATATTAAATGAATGTGGGGGTAGGAAATATTGACGAGAAATGTCATAGCTTTTGAGTCTTCAGTATCTTGGGTGGGATGCAAAACACTTTTAACTTAACCAAGATACTATATTTTTAGAAAAAATATTTAACAAAAGACATCATTTATAACTTAGTCATAAAAATATCTGGTAGCCTTCTTTGGCTTTTGTACTTTTCAGTGCAGTCAGCAAAAATCAAAGGATTTGAGGAACTGCATTGTATTGTCATGCCTCTTCCCACTTAAACATAAACTTAATTATAAAGCTCCTCACAAAATACTGTAAAATACACTGAAGGTTTTATCTGGGCTAAGGCAGGCCTACAAAACAAATAAATCTATAATCAGTTTGTAAATTAGTAGTACTGTTTATTAATATATGTAGTTGCAATCAGCCATCATTAAAGAAGCTTCGTTGAAATAAATTTGCAGTAATACACAAACTAAAGGATAGTACATAAGCCTTCTTAATCAGCATTTATTTGGTCAATAAAGCACACAGGACCACAGTAGCACATTTTGTTTTTCCCTAGGAAATCAATATCCACAATACAAACTAAATGTCAAATTGAAGCCTTGGATTTTGTGGTCATGAGGAATACTGGAAATGATGCTAGGGTTCTATTCCAAAGAGTCACTATCACTGACTTTGAAAAAGTACCATCTTTTTAAAAGATTTGGTTTCTCTTCCTAATTTAATTCATGGTATTTTTACTAAAGTGTCACTAAATGAGCATGTTTTTAATAGAGGACCACAGGATTTAACCTGTAGGAACAGATTCACCATAATTATTGTCTGTAATCTTTCAAAGTCCTAGATCTGTCTACTAGGCTGTGGGATTTTGTTATTGATGCTAAACTCAACAATAGAAATATTCATGAAAACACAGGCAGCATATAAAACTCCTTATTACCTGGCTAGTTTAAGAGTAAAGAATTTCTGTGAACCTGAAGCCAGCTATATATTTCAATAATATATTTCATATGTATGTATATACATACATACATATGAAATATGTATATACATACATACATAGAGATGGGAATACCAGACCACCTGATCTGCCTCTTGAGAAATCTGTATGCAGGTCAGGAAGCAACAGTTAGAACTGGACATGGAACAACAGACTGGTTCCAAATAGGAAAAGGAGTTCGTCAAGGCTGTATATTGTCACCCTGCTTATTTAACTTATATGCACAGTACATCATGAGAAACACTGGACTGGAAGAAGCACAAGCTGGAATCAAGATTGCCAGGAGAAATATCAATAACCTCAGATATGCAGATGACACCACTCTTATGGCAGAAAGTAAAGAGGAACTAAAAAGCCTCTTGATGAAAGTGAAAGTGGAGAGTGAAAAAGTTGGCTTAAAGCTCAACATTCAGAAAACGAAGATCATGGCATCTGGCCCCATCACTTCATGGGAAATAGATGGGGAAACAGTGGAAACAGTGTCAGACTTTATTTTTCTGGGCTCCAAAATCACTACAGATGGTGACTGCAGCCATGAAATTAAAAGACACTTACTCCTTGGAAGGAAAGTTATGACCAACCTAGATAGCATATTGAAAAGCAGAGACATTACTTTGCCAACAAAGGTTCGTCTAGTCAAGGCTATGGTTTTTCCTGTGGTCATGCCTGGATGTGAGAGTTGGACTGTGAAGAAGGCTGAGCGCCGAAGAATTGATGCTTTTGAACTGTGGTGTTGGAGAAGACTCTTGAGAGTCCCTTGGACTGCAAGGAGATCCAACCAGTCCATTCTGAAGGAGATCAGCCCTGGGATTTCTTTGGAAGGAATGATGCTAAAGCTGAAACTCTAATACTTTGGCCACCTCATGCGAAGAGTTGACTCACTGGAAAAGACTCTGATGCTGGGAGGGATTGGGGGCAAGAGGAGAAGGGGACGACAGAGGATGAGATGGCTGGATGGCATCACTGACTCGATGGACATGAGTCTGTGTGAACTCCGGGAGTTAGTGATGGACAGGGAGGCCTGGCATGCTGTGATTTCATGGGGTCGCAAAGAGTCAGACACGACTGAGCGACTGATCTGATATACATACACACACACACACACAGATATATGGAATTCAATATAAAAATAGGCCACTATTTCTGCCCATATACTCACTCTGACTACACATTTCCTTGTATATAACCTGTGACATTATTATTTAGGACTTACTCTTCTTTGTTACTTGTACTCCATACCACTACCTATGAGATAAACCTCTATTCATCTTTAATATATAAATCAAAAATTCTAAATTGATATTAAGATATCTGAGTGACTAAAAGATTTATTACTCATTTCTAACTGCTCAACCAGAGGAGGGTTTGAAACCAAAAAATAAGAAATGAACATATTCTAAGACCAGAAGTATTTTATATGACTTCTATAACAACAGAGATAAGACAAAAATATTAACAGATGATTTGATATTAACCATCCAAAATAAATCTGCATAATTGGGACAAAATATTAATCAAAAATAATACTGAGCTTTTTAAATATCAGCAGATGCCCCATCTTATGAATAATAAGTCTTCATTGGCCTCAGTGATTGAGAAAAAGCCAAAATCAATCAACAAATTTGAGTGTCTTAAAACACTGGATGTAGGTAGATTTTTGCTGTTGATTATGTTCAAGGATATATCTACAAACAATAACTTAAGCATGGGTTCTATGACAATATTGTTGCTTTTTAGTCACTAAGTCATGCACAACTCTTTTTGCAACCCCATAGACCATAGCTCGCCAGGCTCCTCTGTCCATGGGATTTCTCACACAAGAATACTGGAGTGGGCTGCCATTTTCTTCTCCAGGGGATTTTCCCAACCTAGGGATCGAACCTGTATTTCCTGCCTTGCAGGTGGATTCTTTACCACTGAGCCTACCACTACAGACTAGATGAAGAGAAACAGTCTAGAAATACTCATAAATACCTGAAATGCTTGAAAAAAGTAATAAGGACAATTCCACAGGAATAGATATGTACTCAAGTTGCCATTCAAGTGTGGAAATATATAAAAAAATTATTATTAGACTTCCAAGATTTCAGTAAATGGAACAACCAGGGATTTGTACTAAGGAAGTTGACTGAAAATATATTTAAAAGTTACCAGAAAACAAAAAGAAAATAACAACGCAAAAATACTGGCAGTTATTAATAAAATCATCTTGGGTCTTAGACATATATTCAACTGTCAACTTGACATACCTTTTTGGATGTTTAATCGATATCTCACACACAATATGGCCCAAATATAATTTCTGAAATCCCTCTCAAAGAACTTCATTTATTGCCTGTGCCATCTCAGTTAATAGCGACTCCCATCCTTCTAGTTGCACAGGCTAAAAACCTTGGATCCATCCTTTATGCCTCGACTAACCCTTTGCCTTTCATGTCATCAGTGAGAAAAATCCTTCTGATTCCATGATGCTAGATATACAATCTGGATTCCCCTTAAAGACAGAAGGATTTATTTTCTCAGCTGTAATGAGAAGTGTTGACAGACAGCCCTAATCTCTTAAAGAGAAGCCCTCCTTAAGAATTGTCTCCACTGATGGAGTTGTCTTGCTCAAAGTCACTTTTACTAACCAATACAAAGGTATGCTTCCCTTGCCTCAACTCTGGACTACTTTGCAGGGCCATCCTTCCCAGCTTCAGAGCTTCATTCAGTTGTATGAAGCTTTCACGGACACTGCACTCACAGCCCAACCTTCCCTCTTTACAAATCCTGCTTCCTTCTTTCTTTCCAACAGATGCTGATGCCAAGAGCACTCCATAATACAATTTTTGCATGCTAATCTTCATCTTAGAGTCTGCTTCTTGGAGAACTCCACCACTGATAGTTGGGCCAGGAGTGGTCAAAGAGCAAACACTAAAATAGGATCTTCAAAAGTTCAGCTGGCAATGAGAACTCCATCACTAATCATAGGTAGAACACACATATTCCCCGTATTCCCTGAAACAGGCAACGGTGAAATTAAAAAAAATAATTGTTTACTGTGGTTAACTGGGATAGTATTCTAGTGAAAGAAAATGAATGAGAATCAGGCATTTGAGAAAAATGAAGGGAATAGTTTCTATAGAGACAGTGCAGGGACTTCCTTGGTCGTCCAGTAGTTAAGACTCTGAGCTCCCAAGGAAGGGGGCCTAGGTTCAATCCCTGGTTGGGGACCTAAATCCCACATGCCATTCCTAAAGATTTTGCATGCTACAACTAAAAAGATCCTGCATGTCACAACTAAGACCTGGGACAGCCAAGTAAATAATTTTTAAAAATGACAGTGGAAACAGATAATGTTAAATATAATAATTGACATTGGGGAAAAGCTTTTAAAAGAGGCATATAGTGATTAACTGACAAAAGTTGAGAGTGAAAACCAGAAAGACTCTGGGAAAACTAAAAAGGCTTCTTCCAGCCACTGGGGGGAAGCCAGGCTCAGAAATTACCCCATAAAACTAGCAGAGCCCAAAGAAAGATTAAACTGAAAAAAGGGTAGGTCTGTAAAACAAAGATGAATGGATGAACAAAACGAGATATATCCATACAATGGAATACATTTGAAAGTGGATTGTAGTGACAGATTCACAACTGCACAGATTTACCAAAAATGACAATGATATGGCAATTACTCATAAATGAACTTAAAAAATAGAAAATAAAACTCAAAAAACAAAAAATCAAAATGAGAGACAGAAAGACAGATTACATGTTAATACTAGGGTTGCCCTGGTGGCTCAGTGGTAAAGAATCCACCTGTTAGTGCAGGAGACATGGGTTTGATTCCTGATCTGGGAAGATCCCACACGCCATGGAGCATGTGGCAACTAAGGCCATGTGCCACAACTACTGAGTCTGTGCTCTAGAGCCCGGGAGCCACAACTACTGAAGCCTGCGCATGCCCTAGAGCCTGTGCTCCACAATAAGAGAAGCCACCGCACCATAACTAGAGAGTAGCCCCCACTCCCAGCAACTAGAGAAAAGCCCACACAGCAACAAAGACCCAGCACAGCCAAAAATAAATAAATATATAATTTTTAAAATGCTAATACTATGTGTGAATTTTTCTCTATCTTTGCTTGTATCAGTCATCTCTCCTCTTTGCTCTCATCTTTTACTCATCCATTCAAAAACACTTATTGAGAACTACTAAATATCAGTCTTACCAAGTCTTAGTAGTTTTAATGCAAGGAGAGTAAGATGTGATTTGCTCTCTAACAGCGTTTACAGACGAGTCTGGGAGACACTCAAGAAAATCAGCCTGTACAGAGCACTGTGTTAAATTCTCTGACGCTGCTATGCACAGGAGCTAAGGAAGACAAGTGAAGGGGTTTTCAGAAATATCTTTATTATGATATTTACCTGGTTGTATATTTCTTAAAAATTTTGTACATTTCTATTTATTTAATACCTTATACAGGCTATTACTGATAACACTAATATTACTGGAACTTTAGTGTGGCAGTGCATGGGAATTATTTTAGAGATAAAATTGCTTTATTTTTTTTGAGATCAGTCAGATATGAGAATGACATGAGATAAGGCATTAGATTTGAGAAATAGTAAGTAAACATGGAAAAAGCATGAGAATTCCAGAAAAACATCTACTTATGTTTTATTGACTATGCCAAAGCCTTTGACTGTGTAGATCAAAACAAACTGTGGAAAATTCTGAAAGAGATGGGAATACCAGACCACCTGACCTGCCTCTTGAGAAATCTGTATGCAGGTCAAGAAGCAACAGTTAGAACTGGACATGGAACAACAAATTGGTTCCAAATAGGGAAAGAAGTACGTCAAGGCCGTATATTGTCACCCTGTTTATTTAACTTATATGTAGAGTACATCATGAGAAAGGCCAGGCTGGATGAAGCACAAGCTAGAATCAAGATTCCCAGGAGAAATACCAATAACCTCAGATATACAGATGACACCACCCTTATAGCAGAAAGTGAAGAAGAACTAAAGAGCCTCTTGATAAAACTCAAAGAGGGGAGTGTAAATGTTGGCTTAAAACTCAACATTCAGAAAACTAAGATCATGGCATCCAGTCCTATCACTTCATGGCAAATACATGGGGAAATAATGGAAACAGTAAGAGACTTTATTTTTTGGGTCTCCAAAATCACTGCAGATCACGGTGACTGCAGACATGAAATTAAAAAACACCAGCTCCTTGGAAGAAAAGCTATGACCAACCTAGACAGCATATTAAAAAGCAGAGACATTACTTTGCCAACAAATGTCCACCTAGTCAAAGCTATGATTTTTCCAGTAGTCATGTAAGGATATGAGAGTTGGACTATAAAGAAAGCTGAGTGCCGAATAATTGATGCTTTTGAACTATGGTGTTGGAGAAGACTCTTGAGAGTCTCTTGGACAGCAAGGAGATCCAACCAGTCCATCCTCAAGGAAATCAGTCCTGAATATTCAATGGAAGGACTGATGCTGAAGCTGAAGTGCCAATACTTTGGCCACCTGATACGAAGAACTGACTTACTGGAAAAGACCCTGATGCTGGGAAAGATTGAAGGTGGGAGGAGAAGGGGACAACAGAGGATGAGATGGTTGGATGATATCACCAACTCAATGGACATGAGTTTGAGTAAGCTCCGGGAGTTGGCGATGGACAGGGAAGCCTGGCATGCTGCAGTCCACGGGGTCACAGAGTTGGATATGACTGAGGGACTGAACTGAACTGAACTGAAGTAATCTCCATGTGGACATATTATTATCTAGCGAAGAGCTGTGCCCTTTTATATATCCCAAATATATTTATATGTTCATATATTCTATCCACATATCCACAATCTATAACATTTCATTTATTTTTGTTTCACACTTCTCAGATTTCATCTTTCTGGAACTCAACAGGAACCAGGAAGTAAATAAATAGTAGATGATCCTGATCATTCCAAACAAGGCTACCAGTTTACTGAACAATTATTGCCTCCTGTTTTAAACCAGAGCCTTTAAATTACAGTCATATTTATTTAATGCAAAACTTCAAATAAGCTATCCAAATAGCTTGTTTTTTGTTCCATTTTGATTTTTAGTGCCCAGCGTATCAGAAACAGCAGTCTGTAAGGAGGCTATAAGACAGGAACTGTTTAGAGACGAGTTCTGTGACAGCAGGAGCAGTGACAGAGGTATAAAATGGTTAGAAAGGAAGGAAAATAAACGAGAAAAGGAAAAGAAAACACCTGTTTTCCAGCATAAATTGGAGGTAACTATTCATAATCTACATTTGCATAGCACTTTTCAAGTTCCAAATTATTTGCAAATGTGCTGCTCATTAACTTCTCACAAATGCCCACTGAGGGACTTCCCCTGGTGTTCCAGTAGCTTAGACTCTGCACTCCCAATACAAGGGGCCCGGGTTCGATCCCTGGTCAGGGAACTGGATCCCACACGCCACAGCAAGAGTTCTCATGCTGAAACTAAAAAATCCTGCATGCCACAACTAAGACCTGGGGGCACAACCAAATAAATAAACAAAATATCTAAAACAAAACAAAGCCCAAGATAAACAAATAATATCCCAAGTGTCCTTTGAGGTAAGTGTCATTACCTTCATTTCATTACTGTTGATTTGAGCCTCAAATCACCAGATATCGCACAATCGAAAATAGGAGTTCCAGGTCTAGGTCAAGTCCAAGCCCAGTATTCTGCCCCTCATACCCTAACGATGACTCAAAAGTTGTCATGGAAAACTAAAAGTAGAGTCAATGTTATATGCTTATAGAGCATAAAATCAACACTATATACTGATTTCTAAAATGATCTGTGCTGATTTCCACCTAAATGGGTATGTATCTTAAAACTGTATCTTAAAATTTGTTTTATTGAATAGCTCTTCTGCCATTATCGACAGCCAAGATATCATTACAGAAATTTGAAGCGGTTATTCATCATACCAAATTTAAAAAAAAATGATGCTGCCCTTTTTATCATCCAGTATTTTTACCTAATCTGGACGTCTTCAACAGTCATTTTCATTTTAAGAGAACTCCCTTTGAGGGAATATAATCATGAACTATAATTCATTTTCTTCATCTGCCATGTGAATTTTCCTAATACAGAGGTTTGGTAACTACTCTAGATAACATGAAAATGAACTCTATCACAACACAAAGATAAGCATATATATACATATATATATATATATATATATATGTTTTACTGTTAAACTGTGTGGTTTAAAAATCATACACACAAACACCATACATCCATAATAACAAGGATATGAGACCTGTATGTAAGATGAGAAAAAATTATGACATTTAAAACAGAACAAAATCTATTATCCAATTTTCTTGCCTTTCTCTCCTCAGATTCTGAATTCTTCTTTCTGCTTCTATCAACTACAGATGCCACTACCTGATACCATTAACTTAATCTGTTAGAAATGTACCTCTATTTTATCCAAGTTCCAGAAATTATGATATATACAGTTTTCCTTTTATATTCCTAGTATTCAACCCACCTCTTCTTTTCTCAATTGAGGAGCCACCTACATGGGAATTATTTTTATAGTTATGATCCTCTAACACATTTTTTTTGGCAAATATTGAATAGACAGCTAAAATTGGGAGACCTACATTTATGAGAATCAAGGTATGACCACAATTTTTATGTTTTTTTAACAAGTAGTAAGAATTAAAATTTTAGCCATATGGCTTTCTTTTGGGTCCTCTTTATAGTGGGCAAAATGACTTAAAGATTATTATGATGACATTTTATGCAAATTACATTTTTACATTACCTTAATGTACATATAATGATAGCTACTAATTATTCCAGCTTGAATCAGACAATTATACCACCTGCCCCTCAACACTGACTGAAATAAAAGAAGATCTTACCATTTCAAATCAAAGATATACAGAAAGGACATTTTCTCTTTTGACATAACTTGAAAATGACACATATTCCTATAGTATATCATTTTCTCTTTCACTGAAACATCCTGCTACCCACCTTTTCCACTGATATATACAGTGTTTTTAAAAGAGTGTTTCCTTCCAGTTGTAATGAGACTTGGTTTTTTGACCCACACAGTGTTCTAAAAAGATAAACAGAATTACTCGAGTAGGGCATGCACTCACCAGTTCATCTCAGGCCTCCCCATTCTCTACTGTGTTTGTAGTAGCTAGAGGGATGCTCAGATATTCTCCAAGGATCCCCTTCCCTCTGTATTCATGCCCACACTGTATCTGAGTTGCTTTGTGTGACAAACAGAATACAGCAGAAGTAATGGTACATCATTTCTGAGATTTGACTACAAAGGACAGTGGCATTTTATCTCTTGAATCATTTGCTATGGAAGAATCTAGCTGCTTTGTCATGAATACTCTTATAGAAGCCTATGGAATAACACACACAGCAAGGAAGTGGAGTCTGCCAATAACCACATGAGTGAGTCTGGATGCAGATATTTCAGCTTCAAATGACTGTAGCCCCAAACAACCTCATGAATGCAACCTCATGACAGAGCCTAAGACAAAACCACCTACTGAGGCCACTTCTGAATTCCTGACCCACAGAAACTATGAAATGATTCATACAGCTGCTTCAAGTTACTATGTTTTGGGGTGAATATGTTAAGCAGCAGTAGATAATGAGTACAATGTTACACCTAGATTATTCACTTGCATAGTATTTAAAGGATTCTGAGAATTTAACTTTGTATTATTTAGGCTAACTAAAGTTAGTGGCCAAATAGAACACCGTACAAATAGACCAAAGTCTATTTCCTGGCTCATGTCACATTCCAATTCAAACCTATAGATTCTACCTGGTGATTTTCCTTCAAAAGTGCACTGTGGATCTGGATTTCTTTAAAAACAAAACAAAACAAAACAGCTACTACAATTAATTCACTTTCAGCTATACATGAAGGAAAGAATGAACATGGAGAATCCATGTGTTAGTCGTTCAGTTGTGTCCGACTGTGACCAGATGGACTGTAGCCCACCAGGCTCTTCTACCCATGGAATTCTCCAGGCAGGAACACTGGCGTGGGTTGTCATTTCCTTCTCCAGGGGATCTTCCCTACCCAGGGATTACCATTTGAGCCACCAGGGAAGCCCATCCTTTAACGGCCTTGAACCATAAAAAACACATCACTTCTCTCATATTCTAATAGGTAAAAACTCAAGTACACAACTCTAGTCAAAATGCAAAGGAGGTAGGTATGAAGTCACCTGGATCTGGAAGAAGAAATATTTTACAGGTAACATTGTCTGTGCCACCTGGCTCCTGCTTTTAGAGCCAAAGTAGTGAAAGAGGGATGTTCAGTATGTTCAAAGAGAGATTCTACACTATTAAATACTCCTTGAATTTCTATTTTTTATGGTTTATTGATAGAATATTTTTTATCACTTTGCTCAATTATTTTAAAAAATTCATTTCAAGTTTACCACTTACATGAGAGTACTTTTTAATGCTTCTTCAGAAACTACTTTGAATGGACTTTGAATACAGAAAGGATTGTAATGTACCAGTTATCTTTCTCTGCATAGCAAACAACTACAAAACCTTAGTGGCATGCAGCAGTAAACACTCAATGCACACACACTCTGCTAGAAGTCAGCTACACAGTTCTGCCTATCTTGACTGGCCTCTCTTACATGTTTTGAGGTGATCTGGTGGTCACCTGATCTAGGCTCACTTTGGCTGGGGTGAACTGGGTAACCTGGCTGTACCCAAATGTCTCTCATCCTCCAGCAGACTAGGTCAGGAATGTTTTCATGGTAATAACAGAGGCACAAGAGAATGCATCATCTGATGTGCAAGCTCATGTCAAATCTCTACTTACATCACATATGCTAACATCATTTAGGACAATACAAGCGACGAGCAGGTGAGGCTACAAATAACACTGCAAAATGCATGGATATAGGCAGATGAGAGGGATCAGGACATTAATGTAATCAATCACATTATGCATAGTCTGAAATATGAATAAAAAATAAACATAAGTGGTACACTTAATCTTCAGTAAAGGCAATCAGTACTTGTCTATTCCTAAAGATGGCACCTGTGGAATAATCTGGATTTCTTCCCATCCAATTGTAGATATAAGGAAACTCAGTATCTCAGTTTGTCAAAACTGAAGGTGAGTACGCTCTCCTTTTAACTCCCAGCAATAAGTTGGTAAAAAAGATCACATTGATATTACATTTTCCTTAACTAAAAAACACATAATGAAATAATATTTAAAGATATATTGGCCAATAGACTTCCCAATAATATTAAAAATTTCTGCTAATCATCTTTTGTGTTTTTCTCCCCAGGAGAATATTTTTAAGGAAGTCTAATATGTTCTGTCTCTTTTGGACTATGATAATCACTGGAAATGACAACACCTAATAAATCACCTATGATGTTTTCTTTAATTAACTTGAGCTATTATATTGAGTGCACTATATTGCCTTTTTTGCTAGTTGCTAGCTTTTCAATGATTAGCAAGAAAGATTCAGTCATTCACAAAGTTTATAATCTACTGGGGAATATGAATAAGTAAATATTTGCCATTCAGTGCAATACATTATAACTATATACAAATGTCTGTGGTGCTTAAGAAAAGAGGAGAGCAATCTAAGGCAAACACGAAGAAAATTTTCAAGAAGAGATTTTAATCTCAGTTTGAATCTGGTCAAGAGTAGTCAACTCATGAGAAGTGGTTGGTTTCTTCTGGGTAGTAAATATTGAGAAAAGAAAGATTTAAAAAGACATTTACAATGTATAGTCAACAGACTAGGTGATTCATTGGAAATTGGACATAAGGTAGAGAAAATAGTTAAGAAAAGTGCATAATTTTATTATTAGCATGACTGAATTTATTATTCAGCAAGACAGAAATAAGAAGGGGGTGACAGAGGATGAGTTGGTTGGATGGCATTATCAACTCAATGGACGTGAGTCTGAGTAAACTCTGGGAGACAGTGAAGGACAGGAAAGCCTGGCATGTTGCAGTCCATGGGGATGCAAAGAGTTAGACATGACTGAGTGACTCAACAACAACAACAAGGTAGAGATACTCGTGGGGTATAGTTCTGGTAGTAAAGATTATCCTATCATCTGGACACAATCAGTTTGAGATTCTATAAGAAATTCACATGGAAATATCTATAAAGCTATTAGTTTCTTGCCCCTGAATATGAAGGCAAAGTCTTAGGCTGGAGGCAAACATCTGGAAATGTTAGCTTAAATTAGCTGGCATGTCAGCTACATGCCAGATGGCCAATAAAGTCCTGGGAGTAGTGAAACTGTCCAAGAGAGAGCTGTCCACTGAGCAAAGGAGATAACCAAGACCGGAAACCCAAAGAACTCCAACATTCAAGGGTTGGGCAGAATAAAATCCACCCACAAGAAAAAAACAAAAGGGAACAACCAGAATTTGTAGAAAGAAAACAGAATAATACGTTGTGATAAAAACTGAAAGAAGAGTTTTTTAAAAGGAAAAGATCAACATTTTGGAATGCTTATGTTTTATCAAACAAAATAAGGTTTAAGTAGTCCATTGGCTTTATCAACAGGATGGTTGTTGATATCCTTGACAAGAGTAGTGGCAGGAGTGTGAATACAGACTAGAATGTGGTTGATTGAATGTAGATGGATTTTTTTTTTGAATCAGAGACTGCAAGTGTATTTAACATTTAACTTGTTCAATAAAAAGATATAAGAAACACCTTGACAACAAGGAATTTTTTAAAAAGTTAACATGAGAAACTCAAATGTTTAAAAACACTACTGGTTTGTAGAGGAAAAGGTTAACGACCCAAATGCTGAACTAAGTAAATCAGAAAGCATCTTTCAGAGAAATGAGAGCAGAAAGGAGGCAGAGCATGAATGTAGAAATTAACCACATTAAAGAGGATTGCCAATTACACGGCCTCAATAATGAAATAGGAAAGCATTTGTGTGAGGACAAAGGTGATATTATGATTAATGTGATTAATGGGGACACCTAAAAGCATTTCCACTAAGAGTTATGTAGAAGAGAAATGGTTTTCATGGTCAGTACTACTAATTAATATTGCTTTGGAGGTAATAACCAAAACAATTGGATAAGAGAAATGAATATGGCTTACAGAAAATATTCAAAATCTTTTGAGAGAAATAAGGGATCTTTTCCGATAGGATGACAATGAACTTCTCAATAGCAACAAAGAAAACTAGAAGAAAATGAAACAAAAAGTTCGAGGGACAGTTATTGCAAACTATATTCAGCCAAACCACCCAAAGGATAAAACAGATATTTTAGATACACAATAACTCATACTACTTTTCTCTCATGCCTTCTTTTTCAGGAAGGTATGTAAGTAAACTAAGTAAGAGAGAAACAAGAAAACAGAATGTCCAATAAATTAATAACAATTTAGGAGAGAGACTAGGAAATTATCTCACACATTTGCCTATACAGAAGATAATATTGAAAAACATTTTACTGAGCTCAAAGATTACTGAGGAAGGATCAGCAAAAAATACTCTGAAAAATAAGCAAATAAAAAATATGATAATATTATTAAAAAGAGTTTGAGATTCAATTTCCAGTGTGTGGAGAGGAGTTTTCTCCAGGTACCAGCTGGGTGTCCTACAATTCAACTTCAATTCTGACACTGTCTACCTGGAGATAGCATCAGATTCCACGGGTAAGGGTTCAGTCCTACAAGAGTCCACCCTTCCCACAACTTTAGATGCCACTCACAAACCCAGGTTGTTATCTGTGCTTGGATCAGCTGGCCATAGACAGAGGTTCCTAAGACTCCCTCCTCAGGTTTGACTAATTTGTGACAGCAGCTCACAAAACTCAAGAGAAACATTTTACTTACTAGATCACTGGTTTATTATAAAAGAATGTAACTCAGGAATGGACAGAAGGAAGAGATGCACAGGGCAAAGCATGGGAGGGGGCATAGCTCTTCCACACTCTTGCCAGGCCTACCTCTCTCCCTGAACTTCCACGTGTTCGCCAGTTCACAAGCTCTCCAAACTCCATCGTTTGTGTTTTTATGGAGGCCTCATTACACAGGAATGATTGATTAAATTCTTGGACATGGGTGATTATCACTAATTTTTGGTGGTTGGTGGTTTTAGTCGCTAAGTCATGTCTGACTCTTGCAACCCCATGGACTGTAGTCCTCCAGGCTCCTCTGTCCATGGGATTTCCCAAGCAAGAATACTGGAGTGGGTTGCCATTTCCTTCTCCAGCGGATCTTCCTGACCCAGGAATCAAACCCAGGTCTCCTGCATTGCAGGCAGATGATTTATTGACTAAGCTATGAGGGAAGCCCACTGACATGAATAGCATACTGTAACTAATCTAAGTAGATGGGGCAAAGGTCTAGAAGATCATGGTCTGGTTATTCCAGGTGGTTAGAGCCCTTGCATTAGACTTGCCAGCCACTGGTAATGGCAGAATCCAAACTGGTGTCCAACTTCACGGATTAAACACTTATGTGCTCAGATGCTCAGTCATGTCCAACTCTTTGTGACCCCATGGACTGTAGCCTGCCAGACTCTACTGTCCATGGGATTTCCTGGGCAAGAATACTAGAGTGGGTTGCCATTTCCTTCTCCAGGGGATCTTCCCAACCCAGGAATAGAACCTGCATCTTTTGTGTCATAACTGCACTAGCAGGAGGATTCTTTACCACTAGCACCACCTGGGAAGTCCAAATACTTATAGTATTGAAGTAGCAAAATATTCAATATTCAGGAATATAATAGTTATTAAAAACTGAATAGAAATGGAGGACAGTGAAGCCTGCTATGCTGCAGTCCGTGGGGTCACAAAGAGTCGGACATGACTTAGTGACTGAACAACAAATAGCTACTTGAATAACTACTTGAATATATTTTTTCAAGTTTTTTTCACATTTGCACTTACAATATTAAAGATACAAATCACTGCCTTATTTGGCAGTTGACTATTCCTCTGCCATCTGCCAAAAAGCCATGTTCAAAGACAAAATTCCATGAGTCTCTCCAATAAAGACAAGTCATTTTTATGGCCATGATACATGGGCATAACATGAAGATTTCTTTGTTTTTTAAGTGCTTAAGAATGCCCCCATATGAATTTGTAGGTTTTGTGTGTTGTCACTGAATCTAACCACTAAGCTTGTAGGAAAAGAAAACTTATCTAGAAATTTTATTGGAAAGCCACAGAAAAATATTTCACAGTAGCCCTTGAGCTCTTTAACATATTCTCCCCTGATAATTCAGGTGTTCCCTTGAGTTCCAATAGGCTGTTTATCAATACGACATTTCTTCATAGAGATTACTGATAAACTGTTCAAAGTCTTCAGCAGGGGTGCTCAGAATGGGAGGTGATCCAATTTGATTGTGAATGCAAGGAAATGGGTCCATCTTCAGAACTCTTTGCCATGTAAAACTTAAACTCTGTACCCATTTAACAATATGTTCAACCTTCAGTTTGGAGAAACTGAATATATAAATACACAATGGCCAGGCCATACATAAAAAGAAAGCTCTGACCCCCAACCTGCAGCAATCAGCCCAGGAAATGAACTCCTTATCTATAATTATCAGCCCGGGGAAGCCAGCCTATCATCTATTTCCAATCAGGGAGGGCATACCTGAAGCTTTCCCTTTTTTTCCACTTTAAAACTTCCCCACATACCTGTCTGCTTTTGAGTCTTTATCAAAACTCAAGTGATCCTTGGCTGACTTCCCTGCTCTAGGGAGCTCTATTTAAATAGCCTTTGAATATTCTCATTTGGCTGGTATTTGTTTATTTCCATAGTTTGAATGGGTTAAACAGTTGCTCAACCACAAGGTTTACAAGGACTAGCATGTTCCAACGTGTTCATAGAAGTGATATGTAGGGTGTCTTCCCCTGCCACTAGATCTGAAGGCAGCCCATCCCCTGCCAGATTAGGTTTTGAAATCAAGTTGTTATGTGTGAACATCATTAGAGTTCCTCCACGGTCTACATGTGGAAGTGAGCCAGAAAAAAATAAAAAGAGAGAGGGAAATAGGAAGAAAAGAAGAAAGAATATATGAGAGAGAAGGAGAGAAACAAAAGGAGGGAGAAAAGAAGGAGAGAGGAAGGAAGGAAGGAAGAGAGGAGGGGAAGGAAGGAGGGAGGAAAAAGCTTGTTGGATTCTGGATGCTGACTTTTCAGAACAAGCACTGACAGCTAGTTGGCCTTTAGAATTAGAAAACTGCTTGGATATCAGAATATTTAATAACAGAACATTAACTTTTAGACATACTCTAAACTGTGCTTTGAAGAATGAAAAGCTAATATCATATTGCACATTTATTTAGTATTTTTCCCAGGCTAGAAAGTTACTTCAATTGTATTTCAGTATATTAGAATTGGTAGGAGCTTTTGTCATGTCACAGTTTAGAAACTGATTGCTCCTGTTTTCAAAAAGAAAAAAATTAAGAAGCCTTGAAACCAATCTACCTACTACATGGAAAAGCTCCTTATTATAATTCTCAGTAAGAAAATCCTGCTTGGGGTGAAATTTTAATTAGAGATTAAAATAAAACAAAGCCATCCAAAAGTCATTAATATAGTGATGAAAAATAGATTGCAGATAGGTCCATTCTCACTACCATAATATGATGATACAAATGGATTTAGGAATTAATGGACCTTTTTGCAATGTTGCTTCATAATTTAAAAACTGTATATCATTTGTTGATTTTTTTTCCCTTTTAAATATTTCCCTAAAAGATGGGGAAATGATGAAGTAAATGTCCATGTACAATTCTCACTTCTCCCCAAAATTAGTGATAATAATGAAAACAGAGACAAAAACATCATTTATAACTAACACAGGAAAAGGCTCTAATCATCATGGTGGGATGTGCCAAATATAATGCAATTTGGTCCCAGCTGAAAGAGGATATTGGGGGCTGACACAAAACTATTGAGAAAATTTAGCCGAATGTGTTCTGAAGGATCCTGCTGGGCATCTTCAATATTGGAGGGTCTGAGAATGTTTGGCTTATAAGGCTTCTTTCCTAACCACGTATAAACAGTAAAAGTAGCAGAGTGGGTAAAAACATAAGGCTGATCAGTATTAGCTTTTGAAGTCTGAAACAAAACTACTTTGCACCTGTAAACCAGAGATGAATATTCTTTGAAAAATATGTATCCACAACCACACTAAGATTCTATTACATTCCAAGAGAATGGTTAAAATTAAAAGAATGACAAAAACAAATATAGGTGGTGGTGTGAGCAACCATAACTTGTATACACTGTTGATGGGGGTGTGAAATGTTACAATCATTTCAGAAAAAATTCTGGTAATTTGTTATAAAAATAACTATCTATCATCTATCATATGACAAAGTTCTCCCTCTCCTAGGTATTTAATAAAGAGAAAAGAAAGCATATGTTCATAATAAGATCTAAAAACTGTTCACAGTAGTTTTATTCATAATACCCCCAAATCTATACATCTCAGATGCTGATCAATTGGAGAACAAACTGTGGTATATTCAGGTAATAGAATACTGCTGCTGCTGCTGCTGCTCCTAAGTCGCTTCAGTCGTGTCCGACTCTGTGCGACCCCATAGACGGCAGCCCACCAGCCTCCCCCGTCCCTGGGATTCTCCAGGCAAGAATAGTGGAGTGGGTTGCCATTTCATTCTCCAATGCATGTAAGTGAAAAGTGAAAGTGAAGTCGCTCAGTTGTGTCCGACTCTCAGCGACCCCATGGACTGCAGCCCTCCAGGCTCCTCAGTCCATGGGACTGTCCAGGCAAGAGTACTGGAGTGGGGTGCCATTGCCTTCTCCCAACAGAATACTACTTAGTACTAAAAAGGAATAATGTTAATGAGATACTCAACAGTATGGATGGATCTCCAAACTATTATGCTGAGTGAAAGAGGACTAACACAAAAGAGTGCATACTCTTTCCTATATTATATTCTGTCCTATATTCATAAGTGATATAATATATACTCCATTATTCAACTTTCATGAAATTTTAGGACAGGTAAAACTAATGTATGGAGAAAAATCTCTGGGACGGTAAAGGCTAGCGTTTTCTAGGAAGGGACATGAGGGAACTTACTGTGGGTTTGTAATATTTTATGCCTCAATAGAAGACTGGGTTACACAGGTATATATGCACTTGTCAAAATTCACCAAATGGGTATTTAAGATTAAAACAAATTTCACATCAAAAGAGAAAACTTGTTCTAAAAAAAGAAGAAACAACAAGCCCCAAAATGAGTGACTTGTGCTAAGCCCCATGTCAGGAAACCAAGACTTAATACCCAACCTAACTGCAGTTTCACTGGACTCATGCAGACTTATTTGAAAAGACCCTGATGCTGGGAAAGATTGAAGGCAGGAGAAGAAGGGGACGACAGAGGATGAGATCATTGGATGGCATCACCAATGCAATGGCCATGAGTTTGAGTAGGCTCCTGTAGTTGGTGATGGACAGGGAAGCCTGGCGTGCTGCAGTCCATGGGGTTGCAGAGTCAGACACGACTGAGCAACTGAACTGAACTGCAGTTTCAACCTTTATCAGGAATGTAATCTAAACTGGTCAGTCTAGAATGTTCTGGTCAGCAGTTGTGAGGTAATACCCCTAAGACCCTGCCAACTAAAGTGTTGGTCACCATCCAGCTCTACAAGGATTCAGTCATTAGCCACTGCAGTTGCTTGTGCCCTTAACACATCCCAAAAGGAGTTCAGGATGGAGATCAGGAATGAAATGCTCTGTGCCCTGGGAAAACTGGTAGAACAGGCCTTCAGGTAGTTAAGATATTTTCAGGTGAAATATTGTATGAACCTGGATTGTTGCATCTTCCTACACATACAACAGAATTAAAACAATTAACTAAATATCTGTTCCTGTGACTAGCAATTTTCTACCAAGATGTGTGCTTGGTTGCACATACTCTGCTTGTCAGAATTACATATATACAGACCTCCCTTCTTACTCCTTTGAAACACTTTCTCAGAGCTCTCTGATAGGCTGGATCCCAGGCTATAGTCCTCAGTAAGACATTGAATAAACTCCACTCACACTTTTTACCCTATACAGTTCTCTATCCTGAGAGTCCCTTGGACTGCAAGGAGATCAAACCAGTCAACTCTAAAGGAAAGCAGTCTTGAACATTCATTGGAAGGATTGATGCTGAAGCTGAAACTCCAATCCTCTGGCCACCTGATGCGAAGAACTGACTCACTGGAAAAGACCCTGATGCTGGGAAAGATTGAAGGCAGGAGGAGAAGGGAATGACAGAGGATGAGATGGTTGGATGGCATCACTGACTTGATGGACATGAGTTTGAGTTGGTGATGGACAGGGATGCTTGGCGTGCTGCAGTCCATGGGGTTGCAAAGAGTTGGGCACAACTAAGTGACTGAACTGCTGAGTTCTCTTAAGTCAACAACCCCTTCTATCTCCCAAAGAAATATGAGGCAATCTGCTTTTCCTTGTCCCTGTCTCCCAACTGTCTATAAAAGGTTTTCATTCTGCACAGCTCCTGGGAGCTCCTTTCTATATGCTGAATGGGATGCTGCTTGATTCATGAATTGTTTAATAAAGTCAGTTTGATTTTTACATTTACTCAGTTGAATTTTGTTTTTAAACAGACAGCAAACAAATTTCACTTTAATGATATACCTGCTGATGTGTTTAGATAACTAACAACTAAATATCTGAAAATCAATGTGAAATGCATAAAAATTGAGATGGATTAATCATTCAGATGAATGGTTAGATGTGTAAAGGTATAGTAAAATGTTAAGACTATAATCTAAGTGTTGGGAATAAGGAAGTTCACTGTAAAATTTTTTAAACTTTACTTTACATTTCAATTTTTTCTTTCTATAACTTGTAAAATATTCATTCAGACAGAAGACAAAGACACCATTAGGAACATACCAGGTAGTGAATCTTCTTTTCACTGACCTTGAATAACTTAATGGCTAAACATGAAAAATCAATTATCAGCTTCCAATTTCTCAGCTCAAATTTCAATGTTTTGATCTTAAAAGCCGTTTCCATCACCTGGAAAAGGAGTCAAGCAAACACCATCCACATTTGTGTGGAATCCAGTTGGGTAGAGTAAACATAAAATGACTGCCCTCTGCTACCCCCATCCTTCAAAAACAAACAAACAAAACTCCCAAAACACACACCATGGGAAAAAAAAAAAAAAGAACAGGAGAAGATTTTTACTTCTATGTTTCTGGTGTAGGGGAGCTGAATTTGCCACCCCAAAATATGTCTCTTTTGTGTACCGTTTTAAGCAGGTTATTTTCTGAGAAACAGCCAACAGGGAAAGGACTCTGAAAACTAAGGAGTCTGCCCTTGGTTTATGCCTTCTGGTATAAAACATTTACATCTGTAAGGGAAATCACCATTTATAAGAGTGTCTTCCTCTCAGCACCTGAAAGTGGAGAAGGCAGTGACTTAAATCTGCATCACAATCACCCTTGTTTATCATACTTTTCTTGGTAACCCCCCACAACAGACTAACCTCATCCTCAACATCAACTTTTGTTTGTATCTCAGGATGGTATTTAAGGTGAGGGCTTTGGCTTTTTTGGTTACTTACAAGGCTTTTCTAGGTCTCTTCCATGTAACAGTTCAGTTCAGTCGCTCAGTCGTGTTCGACTGTTTGCGACCCCATGGACTGCAGCACACCAGGCCTGCCTGTCCATCACCAACTCCTGGAGTTCACTCAGACTCATGTCCATCGAGTCAGTGATGCCATCCAGCCATCTCATCCTCTGTCGTCCCCTTCTTCTCCTGCCCCTAATCCCTCCCAGCATCAGAGTCTTTTCCAATGAGTCAGCTCTTCACATGAGATGGCCAAAGTACTGGAGTTTCAGCTTCAGCATCATTCCTTCCAAAGAAATCCCAGGGCTGATCTCTTTCAGAATGGACTGGTTGGATCTCCTTGCAGTCCAAGGGACTCTCAAGAGTCTTCTCCAACACCACAGTTCAAAAGCATAGTTCTTCGGTGCTCAGCCTTCTTCACAGTCCAACTCTCACATCCATACATGACCACAGGAAAAACCATAGCCTTGACTAGACGGACCTTTGTTGGCAAAGTAATGTCTCTGCTTTTGAATATGCTATCTAGGTTGTTCATAACTTTCCTTCCAAGGAGTAAGAGTCTTTTAATTTCATGGCTGCAATCACCATCTGCAGTGATTTTGGAGCCCAAAAAATAAAGTCTGACACTGTTTCCACTGTTTCCCCATCTATTTCCCATGAAGTGATGGGACCAGATGCCATGATCTTAGTTTTCTGAATGTTGAGCTTTAAGTCAACTTTTTCACTCTCCTCTTTCACTTTCATCAAGAGGCTTTTTAGTTCCTCTTCACTCTCTGCCATAAGGGTGGTGTCATCTGCATATCTGAGGTTATTGATATTTCTCCTGGCAATCTTGATTCCAGCTTGTGTTTCTTCCAGTCCAGCGTTTCTCATGATGTACTACTCTGCATATAAGTTAAATAAGCAGGGTGACAATATACAACCTTGACGTACTCCTTTTCCTATTTGGAACCAGTCTGTTGTTCCATGTCCAATTCTAACTGTTGCTTCCTGACCTGCATACAGATTTCTCAAGAGGCAGATCAGGTGGTCTGGTATTCCCATCTCTTTCAGAATTTTCCACAGTTTATTGTAATCCACACAGTCAAAGGCTTTGGCATAGTCAATAAAGCAGAAATAGATGTTTTTCTGGAAGGGGTGGCAGAGTGCTGTTAATGGGCGATTATCCAGAAAAGCACAGTAATAAGCAGTGGTGGTAAGGGTGATACGCAGATGTAAGTCCTTGTCTTTTCTATTGATAAATTTCCACAAATTTAATCACCCTTCTCTTCCATTACAGACAGGGAGGACACCCTTACACATGGACATTTCCCTTATACATGTAAATATCTCTTATGAAAGGAAAACTTCTACTTGGTTTTCATAGTTTTGTATCTGTTTTTTTTTTTTTAGAAAAATAACAAGATCAAAATAATCCTTAGCCAAAGAGGCATATTTTAGTGTGGCAAACTCTGCTCCCCTTTAGGAGGAACTGGTAGGTTATGAGAATCAATTTAAGAATAAATAACACTGCAAAACTTTAAATTAAAAGTATAAATCAGTAGTATCAAATCTTTTATTTAAAAACTGAAAAATCGGTGGTATTTAATGTATACTAGAGAAAATTACATGGAATTCAAGGACAAGAATGTGAATACTCCTAAAGAACAGATAACAGGAAAATTAGAATGCTTAAAGAAATGACTAAGATAAATGGAAAAGTTTTCTTTTAATTACACAGATACACTTGAAAAAAAAATTTCAAATGAAGAAAAATATGAAAATATCCAATTAAAAGTTTTAACACTTTGAAAAATTATTAACTACACCCACAACCTATACTATGAAGTTACACATTTCCAATATCAAGAAGTGACACAGAGAGAATCATGTAAACCAAGGGAAAAATAGAAAAAAGGCTGTACTAAATGCAATTCTCTCTTCTACAAATGTAACCGTTAATTGTCAATGAAGTAATTTCTACAGCAGAACCAAAACAAGAAAGTTTCTATCAGAAAATTATATTCTGACTGTTACCTAGTCCAAGCTTGCTCTGCTCCCCGCACTATAGGCCAATCAATCAGAGAGATGAGGTGTTGAGGCAAGGAGGAGACTTTAATTGGGGAGCCAGCAGGCCATGAAGATGGCAGGCTAGTGCCTCAAAATAACCATCTTCTTGGGGTCTGGATGCCAGGTTCTTTTATATATTAGAGAGAAAGAAGCAATGAGGAACTCAAGTCAAAAGGCAGAATAGAGAGGGAGATACAGTGGGGAAGTAAAATGAAAGGGTCTTCAGTCTTGCAAAACATCTCCAAGGGAAAGGCCAGCCTTTGGAAAGGGTGTGTTAATTTCTTCTGTTCACAGGTAGGCAGGGACAAACTATCTCTCCATGAGCTGAAAAAGGGCACTTTAAAGTTTACAGTCAAGCAGAGAGGCAGGTCCTCCAGGCAAGCCATTTAGTATGATTATAATAATAAAAGCAAGTCAAAGAAACAGTTTCCAACATGCAGTGAGAATTGGCTTCCTCCCTGAAACATGATGAGTCTTTCAGAAGTTAAGAAAATAGAAAAACAATCTTGAACTGCAGTGATACAAGCAATTTATCACTTTTGTACCATAAAGAATTAATTTTTAAAGAAAGACTCAGAATTAAAATTAAAATGAACACCAACTGTGTAGATAACAAGAAATCACTCTTAATTTTTGGAAATAAAGGAAATCAAACAAGATGTATACATCCTAATTCTTTTTTCTTTTTAAAACTGTGATGCTAAAAATACAAAAATCTCAATTTACATAATTTAGAGCACAGCAATAGAAAAACAAAACAAAGGAAACTTTAAGTCACAAAATAACATAAATTGACCTTTCAAAAGCAAGATTAGTCTTACCAGTTTTAACAATAAACACAAAGGGAATACAATTTATATATAAAATTAATATGACTTTCAAGGTCAAGGAAAACAAACAAACAAAACAAAAAATTTAAAAGGTGAATGTATAATATTTCAGTAATTGCCTCAAAAGAACTGACTATAAATGAAAACAATAAAGATAAAACATACCAATGAAACAAAAAGATACAGTATTAGCATGAAAAATCATTTTAAGGTATAACTCATTAAGTGGGACAATGAACTTATTTTATGATGATAAAGGGTACTACAGCATTTAACATTTATAAAATAAAACACCTAAAAAAATAAGCACAAATTAACAGAAAGATTAAAGTTTTATGTGATTTTTATGGCAATATCTCAATTCTTAATAGATTATAATAAAAAACAAGAATATTAAGATTTAAGTACTATTAAAAACAAAACTATGCAACAGATTTATGTTTAAAATCAATGCCTTACAAAATCAGAATAAATTATTTTACAGTTTTAAGAAATACAATTCAACTGAGTAAAATTGAAGATCTGTTTTCTCTATTCAACAATCCATGAATCAGGCAGCATCTCATCTAGCAAGCAGAACAAGACCTCAAGGAACTGTACAAAGTGGCAGGTTTTTATATGCAGAAAGAGGGTGAAACCAGGAGGTAACAAAAGAAAGAAGGCAAAGTCACCTTCCTCTGAGGGAAAGTCAGCTGTGGGAGGGAGAGTATCATGCAAATTATTTTACTAGTTCTGATCAGATATTTCAGACTGATAGGTTAAAAATTCCACTCCTTGAAGAGGCTGAAACTGTAATCAGTTTAAATTAAATTGTGGTTTGCTGATGTAAGGCTTAGCACAAGTGACTCCATTTTGAGCCAGATATCAAAGATATATGTACAAAAACAAAGGACAATATCATATGTCCAGAGACAACTGTGATAAATTCCAAAATGTAAACTTGAAGCAGACAAAAGTTTATGGTTACAATGGTATCAAAAACTCAACAAGCAGAAAAATAAAAAAAAAAAAAAACCCTAAGATACAGTATCCTAAATAAATAAGTTACAGAAAAAGTCAAAAACTTTCACTGAAGAATGCTACTGCTGCTAAGTCACTTCAGTCGTGTCTGACTCTGTGTGACTCCATAGACAGCAGCCCACCAGGCTTCCCCGTCCCTGGGATTCTCCAGGCAAGAACACTGGAGTGGGTTGCCATTTCCTTCTCCAATGCATGAAAGTGAAAAGTGAAAGGGAAGTCGCTCAGTCGTGTCCGACTCTTGGTGACCCCATGGCCTGTAACCCACCAGGCTCCTCCGTCCATGGGATTTTCCAGGCAAGAGTACTGGAGTGGGGTGCCATCGCCTTCTCCATCACTGAAGAATATTCCCATCCAAAAATAGTGGGGATATGGACATACAAAATAATATCTTATGGGGATGTTGTTCCACACAGAGAAGAAAGCTAAATCACTGAGTCCGTTCAATAAGAATAAAGAAACTACAAAACAATTTGTAAATTTTCACTTTAAAATGTTAGAAAATAAACAACAAAATGAATATAAAGGCATCAAAAGGAAAGTATTTATACAGACTTAACACAAATAAAAGTAGAAATTTCTTTACAACACACAAAACAGTATCATTGAAAATTAATTTCCAAGCCACATGTATAAACTAGCATAAATGAATCACCTTAATCAAAGGAAAAAAGCAAGATTAGACTACACTTTTTTGTTGTTTAGTCACTAAGTAGTGTCTGACTCTTCTGCAACCCCACAGACTGTAGCCTACCAGGCTCCTCTGTCCATGGGATTTCCCAGGTAAAAATACTGGAGTGGGTTGCCATTTCCTCCTCCAGAGGATCTTTCTGACACAGGGATCAAATCCGAGTCTCCTGCTTGGCAGGTGGATTCTTTACCACTGAGCTACCTGGGAAGCCCCAAACTAAACCTTATAAAAGGCTAATATATTGGCAAGCCCAGTCTAAAGTTTTCCATTATCCCAACTTTACTATTCTTTTCAATAACTTTAAAAGGAGAACCACAGTAAGTTGTAAGCAACAAGTAAATGGATATTAATTTTTCCTACATATTACTTTTTAGTCACTGAAAATCTAGATTTCCCTAAAGGTATCATCATCATTATTTTGCATTAATTCCTTATCAAAGAATGTAGTTTTAGTTTTATTGTTAACCAACAAGATGGGGGAGGAGGAGGGGAATGGAACAAGTTTTTGTGAAAAGATACATCTCCTTTCCCCTCCTAGCTTCCTCTTTATTTTGGGATCCCTTTCCTAAGAAATCCATTTAACATTAACTATGGCTGATGCCAGCTCACTTCTGGCAGACTAGGAAGAGTCATGACTCTGGCAGGAGTAACTGACCTAAACCATCAGGATGAGGTAGGATTACTTTGTGTCTTTGAGATGTGAAAAGAACAGTAAGGATAACCACAATATTTCTCACTTAGTCTCTTACTGACTTTCATGAGGAAGAAAAAGCACCTTAGAGTAGGGATTTATTGGGGTGGGTGAGGGAATAAAAACAGTGCAGAGAAGATAAAAGCACAATGCCTGAGAGGCAATTTGAGGGTTTTTTTCCCATGTATAATGGAGAAAGGCATCATTTACTTTGTTTGGTAAGGGAAGGATGGAAGCTGACTCTTGAGATATGGTTAGAAAATACAGAAACTCTAAGATGAAAGAAAAAATATTACTAATTTTACCACCCTGACAAAGTATTTGTGTCTTGATATAAATGAATATACTAATGGATATTCTCTAATGAATACTACTTGTAATTATTGGATATAAGTTTTTACTTTTATCATAAAAGCTATTTCTAAAAATACGGGAAATTATGATGATGATGAAAAACCACCACACAAAATCCCACCAACCAGATGTAATGACTCATCATTTTAGTGCATCTCTTTATTATGCTTCTTATTGCATGTTTTTATAGTTTACATCATTCAGAAGATACTGGACTTTTAAAAAGAGTTAACTTGGAAATATTCATAAATACAACATTGAAGATTTTTAAATGGTAGGACAAAAATAAAGTAACAAGAAATGGCTCAACTCATTCAGTATAACATTTATAGTTGCAGAAAATCATTATAGGTCTCCAACAAGAATGAGGCTATTATAATTTTCTATTCAAGCATGCTCTTGTGGATAGAGAAAAAACTCATTTTGTATACAATTTCATCCAGCAAGTTCTCCAAAATAGTTTAGTCATTATTACCAATTACTGGTTTAAGACAGCAAGAGTAATTAGTTTATGTCATTCTCAAAAGTGACAAGAGTTTTCCACTAAACTGTGAGATGAAAGACACATGAGAAATTAAACCAAATAAAACAAAACAAATAAAAAAACCTCCTAGTACTAGACCAATCCTGTAACTATTATTGGGAGGAAACTTTAGCAAGCATTGAGAAACATTCACTTTGAGCAGCAGAACTCATCTGGTAATAAAACATTCAGAGATATATTGCATTCAGGGCATTCAGCCTGTTCAGGAAAGTCAACTCATGTCATGACTTAACTAGTGGAGGGTTTAGTATTAATTTGGGGAAAAGTCTTCAAGTAATATTTTGAAGAAAGATGCATGGGAAGGGTATTTTCTAAACTCTTAACTGTACAAGAATTAAGTTATTTGTGTCCATGAATAAAAAACTATTTATCTTAGATCTTTTAAATCTTATTTTATTTTTTTAATTGGAAGAATAATTGCTTTATAATGTTGTGTTAGTTTCAGCTGTACAACAGCATGATATCTTAGATCTTAACCTGAGATTCTCAGGTTACCGCACTTTTCCCCCAGGATGTCTAAAAACTTCACTGTGATGTCTATGACTTCACTGTTTTTTGGTACTTCACACTGGAAAAAAAGTCCATAGGCAGTCTTATTTTGACTCTTTTCTAGGTAATCTTTTTCTCTACCTTTTCCTGGATGTTATAGACTTTTACACTTAACTTTGTAACATATCTCACTTGACAAAGTATCTTGATGTAGTTTCCCTTACATTGACCTTGCCAGTGTTCACCATCTGTTTCTAGCTTCACCCTCAGGTCCTTTTTTTGTTGTTGCTACTATTGTTCAAGAAGCAACTTCTCATCAGTTGTTAGTTACACTGATCAATTGGTATTGTTTCTCTATCATTCCTCTCTTCACCTATTTCTGTATTTTGTATTTACATTACACACTCTCGTTACGATAACCATCTCTGAATATAGTAATGTCTTTTTCTCCACCTTTTACAACTTCTCAAGCAACTTGTGTATAATAGAGCACTGCAATGAATCTGGTTTTATTGCTCATTACCACTGGCTTGGTTCATATCGCTTAATTCATAGATTGTTATGAAAATTAAATAATACAGTAAATGTAAAGCAAAATGGCTTATCACTGAAAAAATGTGAGTATGCATAATATTGTATATTCTGTCATTTTTTCCAAAATGGATTTGTAAACTACTACTTAATTTTATTTGCCCTGCAATCTTTTCTTATTTCTAATTTCATCTTGTTTCACTTGCTTTTCACCTGCATCTTCTCCCAATGACTTTTGTTTTCATTTGAATGTGATGAATTCTGGCTTTCTTAACACTTTAGCACATAGTATCTGTCTTTTTGTATTCTTTCTGACTATAAGGCATTTCTGAAATGTTGGTTGGATTAATGTGGGCTATATTTTCCAGATGTATGCTCTATCTTGCTCTTTCAGGATTTGTTTCCCTAATTCATGAGAATATCCTTAAAAATCACCTATCTTTACTTTCCCCCACAGAGATGGGGTTGGATTAGGAACAAAGAATTGATACTTAATTCTTCCAGAAATTCTTTTTCTAAAGAGATCAAGTGAGCTACTCCTCAGCTCACTTCTCTAATAGGAATAGGGAAACTAATTAACAAAAAAATTCTTCTATAAATAGTTATGGCTATTACATGCTAGAGTCCTGCTTCTCAGTCAGTGTTGATCTGGCTCCCCACAGATCATTAAGCAATGTATGGAGACACTGTTGGTTATTTCAACTGGGTGGAGGTGGGTGGTCCTTTCATTTAGTGAGTAAAGACCAGAGATACTACTAAACTTCCTACAACATAGAGAAGAACACTACAACAAATCATTATCTGACCCCAAATGTCAATAGTGCTGAGGAAGAGAAACCCTGCTCCATGGGCTTACAGCTCTCTCCTTAATTATTTTAAGGAGAAATTTCAGGGGTTTAAGATACTTGTGACTGAGTAGGAACTATGACTCCACAAAGATTATTTCTTTCCTCAGGAAATGTTCAGTCTGATTGTGCAGATTCTGACAACAATTCACAGTCCATTTCAAACTGTCAAGACCTTTTGATCAAACACTTTATTGAAACCTTCAACAGAAACAGGGTTTGAGAGATCAAAGTTCACTTTATTTTAAATAAAATTTCTGTGAAGTATCAGAAAATTAGGCAGGATGTTCTCAAAGAACTGAAATGCCAGTTTGGCCACTTTAAACATTTCAAAAGTGGCAAATAACATTTGAGCTCAGACATGATAACCTGAGGAAAAAAGTAAAGTCTTCTCTGAACTTGTTCTTTTTGAACAGCTGAAGTTTGAAACAGAATAGCTAGACTTTTATCTGCTAAATAGACATAAAAGCTTTTTAACCAAGTGATTAAGAGATAAAACAGATAAAACTATTAACTGATAATTAAAATAGATTTGCTGAAATCATTGGAGGCAAGTCAAAATAATTACTGCTTTAAAAAAAAAAAGAAACTTCTCTCCCTCTGTTCTTTCAAACATTAGTTCAAATGATTCAGCATTAACCTAAGCAAAGCAAGCTCTGGGGGAGAGAAGGAAAGAATAATGACATGAGGAAAGCACAAGGCTACATCAGAATATATATGGTTTTAGAAACAATTTATTTTGTGAAGTTAACACTGGAACAATGAATCATGTAGATATTGCTAGAGATAAAACAAAAACAAACCTAGTAACACTGCACTAAAAATAGCTAGCAATATATAATATATCATCCTAATCTAACAGGCAAGCACACCATAAACTTTAATGGAGTTATTTGATAATTGTACATTTTGTCTCCCTAAAACTTCCAAGTGTATCGTATCTACCATCATTAACTTTAATGGAAAACTCCACAAGGATCTAGGGGTGTAACAATGGATAACTGTTTACGGATAACAAGAAAACCACGTGCAGGCAGAAAATCATATTGATTATAATTGAAGGCAGGAGGAAAAGAGGATGACAAAGGATAAGATGGTTGGATGGCATCACCGACTTGATGGACATGAGTTTGAGCAAGCTCCAGGAGTTGGAGATGGACAGGGAAGCCTGGAATGCTGCAGTCTATGGGGTCACAAAGAGTCAGACACAACTGAGCAACTATATTGAACTGATTAGAGAATGATTTTATATTTAAGAACAAAAATATAATTGACATAATTCTAATCATAAAAAGAAAAATTGGAAAAAAATCATTTTAGCAGGCAGAAATACTTTAAAAAGTCATTAACAAGGAAGAATGTACAATGGATTGTGAAGGTTGTGTGAATCAGAATTAGCTATGCATTGGAATATCTGGTACTATAAATGTGACAATTCTACTCCAACTGATCTATAGACCCACTAAATTTATAATACAAATAACAATAGGTTTTAATTTGGTTTTCTTTTTTTCTAAGTGAAAATTAACCAGTTGATTCAAAAATTTAATGGGAAAAAAAACCCAAATCAATCTAAACAAGCTGGGAGAAGTTACTGTATATCACAGACCTTATCACAGACCTAAAATATTTATGACAGTTAAGTATTAATGAATGTACAGACTGATATATTGGATTATATTCATGCAATGAGTGAACACAATGAAGATGACCAAACTAATGTTTCTTGCATCATCAAGGATGAATCTCACAAAAATGATGTTAAGTAAAATCATCCATCCACAGAAGGATGTATACTGGACAATTTCATTATTTCAAGTTCAGAAATAAAGAAAACTAAAATGCTGTTAAATCATGATAGTGAAAACATTTCAACCTTTGGTAAGGAAGAAATTATAGAGATCAGGATCAACATATACACAATGTGACATATACAAACATATACATATAATTGGTAACTATATTTTATATACATATGTGTATTTGTCAGACTTTATTTTTCTGGGCTCTAAAACCACTACAGATGGTGACTGCAGCCATGAAATTAAAAGATGCTTACTCCTTAGAAGGAAAGTTATGACCAACCTAGATAGCATATTCAAAAGCAGAGACATTACTTTGCCAACAAAGGTTCGTCTAGTCAAGGCTATGGTTTTTCCTGTGGTCATGCCTGGATGTGAGAGTTGGACTGTGAAGAAGGCTGAGCACCGAAGAATTGATGCTTTTGAACTGTGGTGTTGGAGAAGACTCTTGAGAGTCCCTTGGACTGCAAGGAGATCCAACCAGTCCATTCTGAAGGAGATCAGCCCTGGGATTTCTTTGGAAGGAATGATGCTAAAGCTGAAACTCCAATACTTTGGCCACCTCATGCGAAGAGTTGACTCACTGGAAAAGACTCTGATGCTGGGAGGGATTGGGGGCAGGAGGAGAAGGGGATGACAGAGGATGAGATGGCTGGATGGCATCACTGACTCAATGGACGTGAGTCTGAGTGAATTCCGGAAGTTGGTGATGGACAGGGAGGCCTGGCGTGCTGCAATTCATGGGGTCGCAAAGAGTTGGACACGACTGAGTGACTGATCTGATCTGATAAGAAATTATAGATTGGGACTGACATATACACACATATATGTTGACATATATACGTATATATTGCCATATAGACACATACATGTATAAAATTAACTAATAAGAACCTACTGTATAGCACAGGGAACTCTACTTAATACTCTATAATAAATTATAGGGGAACAGAATCTTAAAAGAGTGAATATATGTATATGTATGACTGAATCACATTGCTGTACACCAGAAACTAATATAACAATACAAATCAACTATACTCCAATAAAAATTAGCTTACAAAAAGAAATTACAGAGATTAGAATGGAACAAAAAGGGGGAATTAATATTTTTAAACTTTTTTAGAGTGGGTAATGGTCACATAAGCTGTGATAATTTACTGGTATGTATAATCATAAATTGTGAATATGTCCTAAGAATTTTACATTTAAATTAAAACAAAACAAAACAAAAAGAGCCTCTAATGACCTGTAAGGAACAAATTGTTTCAGTTGCAAATATATCAAATGTTAAAAAACAAACAAACAAAAACAATCAGTTCATAATGTTGCTCAAAAAGTCCTTATTGGTCATCACTGGCATACAAATTCTCTGTCAAAGTAATCAAATACTTGCTTGATAAGGGAAGTTCTCCATAAGAGAATCTCAGCTAATAAATACAGAAAGAATGCTAACATTATAAAATTACCATTTTAGTACCCAATAAAATAATGGAAAGTGAAAGAAAGTCACTCAGTCGTGTCTGACTCTGCGACCACATGGACTGTAGCCTACCAGGCTCTTCCGTCTATGGGATTTTCCAGGCAAGAATACTGGAGTGGGTTGTAGTCCATAAAGTTCAATGGATGCTTAATCCTTTAGGTAAGTTTCTGATGGAGAAACTTAAAACTGAAGGATAACACTGATACCACATGAAACCCATTATTAGCCTTACTGTAACTAATAGTTGGATAACCTTACATTATATGTCTATGATAAGATACAGTAGGAAATACACAGTACCTTCAAAAGATATGTTGTTAAAATAATGTTCCCAAAATAAAAGAAAGTCCACAGATCTATCTGAAGTTTACAGGAAATATGGGGAGTAATATGTAGAATAGAAAGAAAAAGCATACAAGGAGAAAAGCAAAATTTAGAACAAGTGACCTTGTTTATCCAATAAATCAATAGCAATTTTTTATAAAAATGAAGAGTTACAGAATAAAAGAGACTTCATAAATCTAGTAACCAAATGTATGAAATTTATTTGAATCCTAATTTAAAAGAAAAAAAATACTTAAAATCACCTTTGAGATAATCCAAAAAACGAATACAGATTGAGTAGTAGCTAATTTAAGAAATAATTGCTAATTGTGTTTAAGTATGATAATGGCATAATTACTATGTTATTGTAAATGCCCTGATCAGTTAGAGATGTCAACTGAAAATGTTGCACTTGAAATGACGTAGAATCTATTTTTTGAATCTTAACTACTCCAAAAACTGGTAGCTCAGCTGGTAAAGAATCCACCTGCAGTGCAGGAGACCTGGGTTTGATTCCTGGGATGGGAAGATCCCCTGGAGAAGGGAATGGCTACCCATTCCAATATTCTTGCCTGGAGAACTCCATGGACAGAGGAGCCTGGCAGGTTACAGTCCATGGGGGCACAAACAGTCAGACACGACTGAGCGACTTTCACTCTCACTTTTCTTTCACTTACACTCATACACACAAACACACAACATATAAGTGGGCAGTGATATCCACAAAATATCACTTGACAACCTGCTAATAGAGAAACAATAAGTTTGTTCAAAATCATTTAAGTAAAGGAGAAAACCATGTTGAAAGACTCTTACCAGTATCTCAGGCTCAGGTGGTTTAAGGCAGGGAACTGAATGAAACTGGACAAAGATCATACTGTAATTATTTAGTAATAATAGACACAGTGAGGTAGCAAGGGTCTTAAAACAAGTTTTCATAAATAAATTGTTATTTAGTAAGTGAGCTGTTTGTTTAGATGAAGAGATTATCTTTTATAAAACAATTTGTAGGGTTTTCCTAAGGCAAATAGTAAAGTTATTTTAATAAATTTATAGCCTTATCTTTCCAAAGAAAAGTTATCCTGGAAACAAAATAAAATGACTGAGTCATGTTGATATAGATGGTCTTAGTTCTCAGTAAAGAGAGAAACAAGATTTGCAAAATGTTGACAACTGTTGAGTCTACGCAGGAGTATAAAAAAATCAGTTAATTTTACTTTTCTCTATATTTTTGTATAAATTTGAAAATTCCCATATTAGAAAGCTTTTATGGTTTCTATTATGGGAATTTTATGTTTTCTAATGTTGAGATCCTCTTCTTTCATAAAATCTAAGGAAGCCACTTGGACATGGATGAACACTGGGAAAACTAAGGAACGAAGTGGTCAGAAAGAATCAGGCAAAAAAAAAGGGACTGGGTAAACATCAGAAATAATAGGAAATGTACTAATGTGGTGGTTATCCATCCATATCTAACTATGGATGTTTTTTTATTAAAACACCTGAAAATTGGTATTTTAGCTAATATTTAATATATACCAGCAATTCTGTTAAATGCATAATATACATCATATCATCTGATTCTTGGAAAAACTTTACGAGATAGGAATTCTTAGTAGCAGCATTTTACAGGTGACTTTCATTAAGATTTAGCAAGGTCCAGTTAATGTGCTAGAGGACACAAAGCTAGAAATAGGTGGCATAAGATTCAAATACCACCTCTACTGGTTCCCAAAACTGAAAGCTAAACTGCTGCGACAAACTAGTTTAGCTTCACATGATGGAATGGAGGGTTTTTTTCCCTTAAATTATTATTTACACTTTTTAAGGTATAGACATCTCATACTTCATGGAAAACAGAGTTTCTGAGTGTGTCCAGCGTATTTGAGAAGAAAGTCTGACCTCAAGACCTATCTAAAGAGAAAAGAAGTAACTCCAGATAAATGGTGTTTATGCTTAAAGGCTCAAACTGGACAAATACATTGCAGCTGAACTTCAGTTATAGTCCTGAGAAATGGATAAGGGCCCCTGACTTTGAACTACAGTACTTAGAAGGACCTGAGAATGTGGTCATTTGTCAACATGACTGCTTGCTTTGGTTTCAGAAACATAAGCAATGTGCTCATGCGCTAACATTAGCGCATATAAAACATGCAATCTATCATCATCATCGACACATATTTATGGAGTACTCAGTGTCTGAGTGCTGGTTTCAGAAGTTGCAATGGGGATTTATACAGCACAGGGAAACCATCCTACTGTGTTTTCCCTTCCTTTCTCTTTCAGCCATATGTAATGTTTTTATAAGAACCATGAATGTTGAAAAAATACACTTACTCATCAGAAAACTGGTAATTTCACAAAACTGAAAAAAACCTTTTGGCTCCCTGTTATAATTTATGTTGAGTTCAAAGCATTCCATGGTCATGATTCTTTTGCAAACAAGGTGAGGTTTTAAAATATGACCTAAATGACTGATTAATCAGGCAATCTTTACACTGTTTTTGCTTTTGGGAAAAATGGAAAGAAATATAAAAGATTCAGCCATAAAAAGGAATGAAATAATGACATTTACAGCTACATGGATGGAATCTAAAATATGACACAAATGGACTTATCTATGAAACAGAAACAGACTCAAAGACATAGAGAATAGACTTGTGGTTGCCAAGAGGGAGGGGGCAAGGGGGGTTGGATTGGGAGTTTGAGACCAGCAGATGCAAATTATTATATATAGGATGGATAAACAACAAGACCCTCCTATATATCACAGGGAACTATATTCAATATCCTGTAATAAACCATAATGGAAAAGAATATAAAAAAGAGTATATAGCACTTTGATGTACACAGAAATTAACACAATACAAACTAACATGGAAAAGAATAAGAAAAAGAACATATGTGTGTGTGTATGTGTATGTGTGTGTGTATATATATATGAGTCACTTTGCTGTACACTAGAAACTACCACAAGTAAATCAACCATACTTTAATTAAATAAAAAGAAATACAAGAGATGTTTTCATTTGAAGATCTTAACAGCTATAGAAAACTGTTTTGAGTAGATATGCAAAGGAAGACACTTGTTTCTTCTCAGACAGTACTTGATTTGTAAATATTTCTGGAATCAATATTTACTCAGTTCTGCTATGGTTTAGATATCACAACCCTATTTATTAAGCAAGTATTTTTACCTGATGCAATCTCTATACAAACAAACAACAAAGGTGTTTTAATTTTATTTTGCAAAGGAGAAAACTGTAATAGCAGTTGTATGAAATATGTTGTAATTCATCTACCCTTGAGCAGAATTGGTATTGGACAAAAAAAGATATATAATTGGGTTACTAGGCAACAAATGCTAACTAACAGTTTTAATTTTTGAAAAATCATTAGCAATTTACTTCCCTCATTGTAGTTTAACTTAATGACTGTCAACTCATATCTAACATATGAAGTTGGAGAGAATGGATTACAAGTTTTAATGTTCTTTATTATTAAGAAAACATACTAGTCTTCCATGCCTTAATGTTTCTCTAATAGCAGGTTGTCAAGTGCTACTTTGTGGGTATCAATACCCACTTAAATGATGTGTGTGTATGTGTGTATATGAGTGTAAGTGAAAGAAAAGTGAAAGTCCAACTCTTTGTGACACCATAGACTATAACCTGCCAGGCTTCTCTGTCCATGGAATTCTCCAGGCAAGAATACTGGAGTGGGTAGCTGTTCCCTTCTCCAGGGGATCTTCCCAACCCAGGGACTGAACCCAGGTCTCCTGCATTGCAGGCAGATTCTTTATTGTCTGAGCCACCAGGGAAGCCCAAGAATACTGGAGTGGGTAGCCTATCCCTTCTCCAGGGGATCTTCCCAACCCAGGAATCGAACTGGGGTCTCCTGCATTATAGGCAGATTCTTTACCAGCTGAGTTACCAAGGGGAAAATTTTTGCTTTTAACTATCTATTAAATACCAGCTGCTTAATTTCTAAATATGTATTTTGCCTCCAAATATGCAGTTGTAAGGATTAAATGAGAAAAAAGATATACTATACTTTTCACTCCACTTTGCACAAAGTAGCTGTTCAATAAAGTACAGACAAAACAACAAAGCAAATGAGAAAACACAAAAGCAACTGAATCAGTTGACATACTGGAGGGCTTAGGATAAGAGAGCAAAATATAATTCTTAAACTAGGAAGAAGAGAGTATTGATAAGATATTTTATATCTGTCTCTAGAACTATTTGAAAAATGTTAGGTTGTTAGAATTAATCCGATAAAATAAAGTTGAAAATAAAGGTTAGAAATCAATATAGAATAAGAAGAGACAAAGGTACCAGGAACTGTACAATATTATCAGGTGAGTATGTTTACCTAGTTCTCCAAAAAATCAAAAGTATTTCTTTAAGAAGCTGAGTTAATAGAGTTTATATAGTCTAAGTCCATTGCTCTTTGGGGATTTAAACAGGAATAACCAGAATAACCAATTATCTCTTAAACTGTCAACTATAGCATGGATTTTGTGAACAGTACTTTTCTCAAGTCCTTAGGGACATTAAGTGAAAGTTATATGTGTTCAGTTCAGTTGCTCGGTCTTGTCTGACTCTTTGTGACCTCATGGACTGCAGCACTCCAGGCCTCCCTGTGCATCGCCAACTCCCAGAATTTACTCAAATTCATGTCCATTGAGTCGGTGATGCCGTTCAACCATCTCATCCTCTGTCATCCCCTTCTCCTCCTGCCTGCAATCTTTCCCAGCATCAGAGTCTTTTCAAAGGAGTCAGTTCTTCCTGTCAGGTGGCCAAAGTATTGGAGTTTCAGCTTCTGTATCAGTCTTTCCAATGAATATTCAGGACTGATTTCCTTGAGGATGGACAGGTTGGACCTTAAAGAGTCTTCTCCAACACCACAGTTTAAAAGCATCAATTCTTTGGTGTTCAGCTTTCTTTAGAGTCCAACTCTCACATCCATACTTGACTACTGGAAAAACCATAGCTTTGACTAGATGGACCTTTATTGGCAAAGTAATGTCTCTGCTTTTCAATATGCTGTCTAGGTTGGTCATAACTTTTCTTCCAAGAAGCAAGTGTCTTTTAATTTCATGGCTGCAGTCACCATCTGCAGTGATTTTGAAGCCCCCCAAAATAAAGTCTGTCACGGTTTCCATTCTTTCTCCATCTATTTGCCATGAAGTGATTGGACGAGATGCCACGATCTTAGTTTTGTGAATGTTGAGCTTTAAGCCAACTCTCCTCTTAAACTTTCATAAAGAGGCCCTTTAGTTCTTCTTTGCTTTCTGCCATAGGGGTGGTATCATCTGTGTATGTGAGGTTATTGATATTTCTCCTGACAATCTTGATTCCAGCTTGTGCTTCATCGAGCCCAGCATTTCTCATGATGTACTCTGCATATAAGTTAAATAAGCAGGATGACAATATGCAGCCTTGATGTACTCCTTTCTTGATTTGGACCCAGCCTGTTGTTCCATGTCCAGTTCTAACTGTTGCTTTCTGATCTGCATATAGATTTCTCAAGAGGCAGGTCGGGTGGTCTGGTATTCCCATCTCTTTACAAATTTTCCAGTTTGTTGTGATTCACACAGTCAAAGGCTTTAGCATAGTCATTAAAGCAAATGTTTTTCTGGAACTCTCTTGCTCTTTTGATGATCCAATGGATGTTGGCAATTTGATCTGTGGTTCCTCTGCCTTTTCTAAATCCAGCATGAACATCAGGAAGTTCATGGTTCACATACTGTTGAAGCCTGGCTTGGAGAATTTTGAGCATTACTTTACCAGCATGTAGGAGGAGTGCAATTATGCATTAGTTTGAGCATTCTTTGGCATTGCCTTTCTTTGGGATTGGATAAAAACTGACCTTTTCCAGTCCTGTGGCCACTGCTGAGTTTTCTAAATTGCTGGCATATTGAGTGCAGCACTGTCACAGCATCATCTTTCAGGATTTGAAAGAGCTCAACTGGAATTCCATCACCTCCACTAGCTTTGTTCGTATTGAGGCTTCCTAAGGTCCACTTGACTTCACATTCCAGGTTGTCTGGCTCTAGGTGAGTGATCACAGCATTGTGATTATCTAGGTCATCAAGATCTTCTTTGTATAGTTCTCCTGTGTGTTCTTGCCACCTCTTCTTAATATCTTCTGCTTCTGTCAGGTCCATACCATTTCTGTCCTTTATTGTCCCCATCTTTGTGTGAAATGTTCCCTTGGTATCTCTAATTTTCTTGAAGAGATCTCTAGTTTTTCCCATTCTATTATTTTCCTCTATTTCTTTGCATCGATCACTGAGGAAAACCTTCTTATCTCTCCTTGCTATTTTTTGGAATTCTGCATTCAATGGGTATAGCTTTTTTTTTCTCCTTGGCCTTTCACGTCTTTTCTTTTCATAGCTATTTGTAAGGCCTCCTCAGACAACCATTTTGCCTTTTTGCATTTATTTTTCTTGGGGATGGTCTTGATTACTGCCACCCATACAATGTCACGAACCTCAGTACATAGTTCTTCAGGCATTCTGTCTATCAGCTCTAATCCCTTGAATGTATTTCTCACTTCCACTATATAATCATAAGGGACTTGATTTAGGTCATACCTGAATGGTCTAGTGATTGTCCCTTCTTTCTTCAATTTAAGTCTGAATTTGGCAATAAGGAGTTCATGATCTGAGCCACAGTCAGCTCCTGGTTATTTTTGCTGACTGTATACAGTTCTCCATCTTTGGCTGCAAAGAATGTAATCAATCTGATTTCAGTGTTGATGTTCATGTGTAGAGACTTCTCTTGTGTTTTTGGAAAAGGGTGTTTGCTATGACCATATGTGTACCTTAAAAATGAACAATGATTTTCTGCAAATGCTTTAGCACTCCAGATAAGCAGGTCATAAATGTAACTTCCTCTTGGAAAAATTGAGGCACTTTTTTAAATAAATAAAACATGTAAATAAAATAACTAAAAATATATTTTCCCCGCAAATTTACCATATCTTAACACAAAAAATTTCATAAATATGAATATAGGCAAAATCAACAATATCTTTAAAAATAAATTTGGATTTTCATCCATATAATTATAATCAGCCACAATATCACAGTATAAGAGAGAAAAGCCAAAAAAAAAAAGTCAATTTAGCTTGAGTGAGTTCAAAGAGTAAGTGAGGAAATTCATTTGAGAATAAAATAATAGAGTATCAAAAACATTTGATTTTAGCCTTGGAGGGTAGAAAAGAAAAGGAAAGAATATTGCTCTAATATGGATTTCTCTGATCGAACTGGCCACAAACTATACCCCTAAACATGTGAGTAATGAAACTGTTTACAGTCTTTATTTCAATGCTTAAGAAAGCTGGCCCAATGCACTGGTTTCAATATAAGCACAGACACTGTCAAGCTATTCTTCTGTAACACTTAACTTTGGTTAAAGTAAACTGAAGTCTGCTCCTTAGGTCATTATCATTTTGGGATATTAAAGTGAAAGCAAAGCCACTTAGTCGTGTCTGACTCTTTGCGATCCCATGGACTGTAGCCTACCAGTCTCCTCCGTCTATGGGATTTTCCAGGCAACAATACTGGAGTGAGTTGCAATTCCCTTCTCCAGGAGATCTCCCCGACCCAGGGATTGAACCCAGGTCTCCCACACTGTAGGCAGACGCTTTACCATCTGAGCCACCTGGGATATTAAAAGCCAACCCCAAACAATGAGACTAAGAGAACCATTAGCTATCATATCAACAGTCCTGACGTCTGGTCTTAATACATGTAGTAATAGACTGTTTTTACCCTTTTGTCCATGAATGATGAATAAAATATTATTTATGTAAAGAAAGGTTAGTCATTAACTGTATATATAACATTAATTTCATATTCTTCTCATGAATAAAATTCCAAATAAACAGAATGAAATATCCTTTGAAATGGAGTATAATTAAATGCACCTGGTAACTTTGAACAGGTATTTATACTAATCCAAATATTAAAAATTGTATTAAGCCCAATACAAAATATATTCCCCACATCTGCCTATCTTTCATTAGGAAGTACAGAATATACATCTGTCCTGACAAACATTCTAAAGTACCGATCCAGGTAAACAGCATCAATGCATTCATAAACCTGACAGAGTCCCAATTCCAAATGGTTTTATACTACAAAAAGCATAAAAGGTTTTGGCAGATTTTGTTTTTATGTTTACATACATTAAAAAGACGGTCTATAAAAATAATTATTTTGTGAGCCAATAGAAGAAAAAATGTATCTCTAAATATTGATGTTACATGTTTTAACCAACAATGCTCTATTATAATATTGATCTTACTAAAAAATAACTAATCTAAAACATGATGAAAATGAAATTAAAATACATAGGACACTGAGAAAATCTAGTCTCTCCTTCTGCTGAAATTCAGCCTCTGTTACGTACCTGTTTTCAGACAGAGAAAGTAAATTCACAATATTACAAAGACCCTACTGAGAATATCTTCTTGTATAAATTTAAATTTGGAGAATGTCTGCAGAAATTTCCTGGATGGCTTCAATAATGATAAAAGTTCCTCTACCTACATTGAGAGAGAGAGAAAGAGAAGAGAGAGAAAGAGAATACAATATATGAGAAACCTAATCAAATCTAACCAGGCCAAGTATAAGCATAAAAGTGGATTTTAACTACACTAAAAATGAGAACAAAAGTTATGATTTTATCAAGTCATCCATCAAAACTGAGTAGACACATCAAGAGACCAAGGAACCAGAGATTTCATCAAGCTATAGGAAGCACAGTCTGAGAAGTTTCTGGCAATTAATAGTAAGAATCTGGATTGGCTACTTGAATGTTTGGGGAATTTTGTCAGTAGGCAGTAGGAAAATAACCAAGCAGGCAGCCTGCCCATGTAATCAGCAATGTCCACTGGAGGGCAGCCAGTGGATATTCTGGCAGGAAAAAGGTGTTAGGAAAATCTCTTGACTGGTAATCAATACAAGTACTAAAAGGCAAAGCTCAACATGATGGAGGCTTGGCTTAAGGTAGTACTTTGTGGCCAGTTAAAGGGACTCAATACTAATATGTCTGCTCAAAGACGGGGAAATAACAAGGATCTAGTGAATTACCTAGAGTTAGAAGAAAAAGCCTTTGCCAAGTATATAGCCAAGAGCCAGTTATTAGAAATAAGAGCAGAACTGGCATCAAAGGTGAACTTGAAGTTGATCAATAGAGTTATCAACTGAGACAGTTAAGAAACCCTCCAGTAGAAAGGAGATTATTCCAGAGGGGGATATTGATTTCAGTCTGAGTTTTAAAATTAAGCCACCCTAAAAAAGGGACCTTGATAGATAAATGATCAAGAAACCAGGCCATTTATTACCATCATCTGCATAATTAAGACAAAGTATGATGATTCTTAGAATATGAGTGCAATGTAAGCCAGAGTGCACTGAAAACAATGGTATCATTAAGTATATTGCACACAATAGTACTTTCCTATTGAATTCCCTACTGAAAAGCTTTCCTGCTGCATAGTAAGAAAAATTTCCATTATTCAGCACCTGCAAGTCTGTTTCAGTCCAGGTTCTCTTTTTTTAAGGCAACAGAAGCTGACTCCAAGTAACTTCAGCCGAATGTAAATTTATTGGAAGGATAGCTGCAGCTTACAGAATCAATAGGAAAGCTTAGGAACCAGGCTCAGAAGATGAGTAGAAAACAAAGGGATCTGAGTAATGGAGACACAACCAACATCATGCTACAGAAACTGCCAGGATACGATATTGATTTGGCATCAGACTTAGAAGCTGTCAGCATGTCATCGCAGGCATGACTAAATTCTCAACCACCCTTCCATCACCACACCATCTCCTTCTATTCAAATTCCTGAGGTGGGGTAAATGATTGGCAAAACCTAAAGCAGGCTTAGGCTCCAGCTTCCAGAAGGTGGTTTTCCTCCAATCCACTCTCAGCCTCAGACATCCACAAGTTTAATCTTGGTCACTACAGATTATTTTGATGTTTTCTGGAATTTCATACAAATGAAATCATACGTACTCTTCTCCACTGCTCCTTTGCACAGTAGAATATCTTAAAATTTTCCATGTTGCTACATGTGTGGGTAATTTGTTCTCTTTTATTGCTGAATAGAATTCCATAAAGACCAAAATGTGATTATTCATTAACCTACTGATGGGTTTTGGCATTGTTTCCAGATTTTTGCTAATGAAAAAAAAAAAAAAAGCTGCTATAAACATTCATAAGGAAATACTGGTGTGGACATATGTTTTAATTTCTCTTGGGTCAACAACTCAGAGTGCAATTGCTATGACTTCGTGAGAAAACTACCTAGCTATTTTTCAAAGTGGTTGTGCTCTTTGCATCCCCGCTGGCAATGTATTATGGCTCCAGTTGTTCCACATACTAACAACTTGGCCTATTCTATCTCTTTAATTACCCAGCCATTCCAGTGAGTACGTAGTAGTGCTTTTTGGTGGTTTTCACTTGCATTTATCTGATGACTAATTATTCCGGTGGTCTTTTCTTCTGTTTCTTGGTCCATTTGTAGATCCTCTCTTGTATAGTGTCCCTTCAATCTGCCTGTGCCAGATTGCATTTTCCATAAATAGCCATGACCGTATCTTCTAGCTCACATGTTTTTCTTACATTGTGATTATAACACACGGACCAGCAAGAGATATGGTCTATGTCCCTCTTCTTTGAATTTGGTTAATCATGTAATTTCTCAGGCTGTGCCACTTAAGTTCTTAGAAGATGATACAATTTCCATCTAGTTCTCTTGGTATGTGTGCTCTTGAATTCAGTCACCAAGCAGTGAGGAAACACAAAGAATCCTATGAAGAAGCCCCATGTAAGTGTTTCAGCCAAGCGCCCCTTCGAAGGTCCCAAACAAAAGCCACCATTAAACACCGGACTTGTGAAAAACAAACTTCAGATGATTCCAGCCTCCAGCTGTGGATTCACCTCGCAGGTGAGGTCGCTGACATAGAACACAGACATGCTGACCTCAACGGGCCCTTTCCAAATCCCCAAGCCTCAGAATCCACGAACATAAGAAAAGAATGGTCACTCTGCACCATGAAGTTTAGGATGGTTTTCTACCCAGTAATACATAAGCAAAACACAGGCTTTGAGATACAACCATGTATTTAAAGAGTCTATGAAAATAAACACGATTTAGATTGATTTTTTCCTACTTCTAAAAGTCATTTGTTTTTTCTTAGTATATGGGTACAAATAAGTCTTTGAAAATGTGAAATTCTCTCTAAAGTTGAACCATGTTAATATATATATACATATACATGATTTTCATATAGAACTCTCACTTTGTTACCTGGCCATTATTATGTCATTATCATTTTTTCATCAACTTTCAGAAAGCTGATAAATTTCAAGTAGATGCCTATTATGAGGTGATGAAACATAAACATTACCAGTATTTATCAATTTCTCATAAACTTTTTCACATCTCCGGTTTTCCTATAGTCAGATTTATAGCAGCGGAAGGACAAAACCAGAAAACCAAACCACACAAACAACAAACATGCAGAATTTTATTTTTATTAACTCTTCTAGCCAGGTCAGCATACAAACAAAATTACCCCAGTATTTCAGGGTTACATATGTGCTTGTGTTCAAATATTTCAGGACAAAAGATAAAGAAGATACGTATTTTGATATACTTCAGTTAAGTTCAGTTCAGTCCCTCAGTCATGAATCGCAGCACGCCAGGCCTACCTGTCCATCACCAACTCCCAGAGTTCACTCAGACTCAGGTCCATTGAGTAAGTGATGCCATCCAGCCATCTCATCCTCTGTCATTCCCTTCTCCTCCTGTCCCCAATCCCTCCCTGCATCAGAGTCTTTTCCAATGAGTCAACTCTTCACATGAGGTGGCCAAAGTACTGGAGTTTCAGCTTTAGCATCATTCCTTCCAAAGAACACCCAGGGCTGATCTGCTTCAGAATGGACTGGTTGGATCTCCTTGCAGTCCAAGGGACTCTCAAAAGTCTTCTCCAACACCACAGTTCAAAAGCATCAATTCTTTGGTGCTCAGCCTTCTTCACAGTCCAACTCTCACATCTATACATGACCACAGGAAAAACCATAGCCTTGACTAGAGGAGTCAGTAACTCAGACCAATGTAGAGGCTCAAGTCAGACAATCAGAGCAGAGAGTAATTTCAAGTCAGCCAATCAGTGCAAGGCAAGGCCAGGACTCAGCCAATCAGAGAAAACTACCAGATAGGACTTAGCCACTCAGCGCAAAGTACAGGATAGGAGTCAGAAAATCAGAGCAATGCACAGGCTAAGGATCAGCCAATCAGAGCAATATACAAGTTAAGAGTCAGGTAATAAGGGCAAACTAGAGCCTACAGTCAGCCAATCAGAACAAGGTACTGGCTAGGAGCCAGCCAATCAGAGCAATGTACACGCCAGTAGCCAGCCAATCAGGGAAAAAGACAGGCTAGAGTTCAGCCAATTAGATAAATATTCAGGTTAGGACTCAGCCAATCATGGCAAAGTACAGACTCCGGCTAGGCCAATCAGAGTCAAAGACAGGTTAGGAGTCAGCCAATCAAAGCAAAGTGTTGGTTAGACTTCAGCCAATCAGAACAATGTAGTGGCTAGGAGTCAGACAATCAAAGCAAAGTACAGGCTAGAGTTTAGCCAATCAGAGAAATGTACAGGCTAGGACTCAATCAGGGCAAAGTACAGGCTCGGACTCAGCCAATAAGAGTAAAGAACAGCTTAGGAGTCAGCGAGTCAGGACAAAAAACTGGCTAGAGTTCAGCCAGTTAGAGAAATGTTCAGGTTAGGACTCAGCCAGTCATGGCAAAGTACAGGTTTTAACTCAGCCAATCAGAGTCAAGGAAAAGTTAGGAGTCAGCCAATCAGAGAAATGTATAGGCTAGATTTCAGCCAATCAGGATAAGGAACTGGCTAGGAGCCAGCCAATCAGAGCAAAGTACAGGTTAGAGTTTAGCCAATCAGATAAATGTACAGGCTAGCACTCAGCCAATCAGGGCAAAGTACAGGCTCAGACTAAGAACAGGTTAGGAGTCAACCAGTCAGGGCAAAAGACTGGCTAGACTTCAGCCAGTTAGAAAAATGTTCAGGTTAAGACTCAGCCAGTCATGGAAAAGTACAGATTTGAACTCACCCAATCAGAACTAAGGACAAATTAGGAGTCAGCCAATCAGAGAAATGTATAGGCTAGAGTTCAGCCAATCAGGATAAGGAACTGGCTAGGAGCCAGCCAATCAGAGCAAACTACCTCATGGGAGTTAGCCAATCAGAGAAAAATAGAGGATAGGACTCAGCCACTAAGGGCAAAGTAAAGGCTTGAACTCAGCCAATCAGAGCAAGGAATAGGCTAGGAGTCAGCCAATCACAGCAAAGTACAGGTTAGCCAATCAGAAGTAAACACAGGATGACTCAGCCAATTAGGGCAAAATACAGGCTTGACCTCAGCCAATAAGAGAAAAGAACAGGTTAGGAGTCAGCCAATCAGAGCAAAGTATAACCCAGAGTTTAGCCAATCAGAACAAGGTATTGGTTAGAAGTCAGCCAATCAGAGCAAAGTATAACCTAGAGTTTAGCCAATCAGAACAAGGTATTGGTTAGAAGTCAGCCAATCAGAGCAAAGTACAGGCCAGTAGTCAGACAATCAGAGCAAACTATCTGATGGGAGTTAGCCAATCAGAGAAAAATACAAGATAGGAGTCAGCCAATCAGGGCAAAATGTATGCTAGAGTTCAACCAATCAGAGAAACGTACAGGCTAGGACTCCCACAGAGTCGGACACGACTGAAGCAACTTAGCAGCAGCAGTAGCAGGACTCAGCTGATCAGCGCAAAGACTCGGACTCAGCCAATCAGAGCAAAGAATAGGATAGAGTTCAGCCAATCAGTCATCTGCTGCTGCTAAGTCGCTTCAGCCGTGTCCGACTCTGTGTGACCGCATAGACGGCAGCCCACCAGGCTCCCCCGTCCCTGGGATTCTCCAGGCAAGAACACTGGAGTGGGTTGCCATTTCCTTCTCCAATGCATGAAAGGGAAAAGTGAAAGTGAAGTCGCTCAGTCGTGTCCGACTCTTAGCGACCTCATGGACTGCAGCCTACCAGGCTCCTCCGTCCATGGGATTTTCCAGGCAAGAGTACTGGAGTGGGGTGCCATTGCCTTCTCCGAGTAGTTATCTAGTCAGACCATAATACAATAAGATAGCAAATAACATCAGTGTAAAGCCTAGGCTTAGCCAATACCATCAGCATGCAAGCTTTGAGTCAGCCAATCAGTGCAAAGTACAGGCCAGAAGTCATCCAATCAGAGCAAACTACTGGATAGGAGTTAGCCAGTCAGAGCAAAATACAGGCTATGAGTCAGCCAATTAGGACAAATTACAGGCTTGAGGTCAGCCAAAGGGTTAAATGTACATTCTCAGATTCAGCCAATGAGGGTAAAGATCAGGCTCAGAGTCAACCAATCAGGGCCAAGACCTGGCTAGGAGTCAGTCAATCAGAACAAAGTACTGGACAGAAGTCAGCCAATCAGGGTAGGCTAGTTTTCACCAATCAGAACAAGGTGTAGGCTAAGAGTGAGCCAATCAGAGCAAAGAACACTTGGAGTTACCCGATTTGAGCAACATACAGACCAGGAGTCAGGCAATCTCAGCACACTATGGGCTCGGATTCAGCCAATTATAGCAGTGAACAGACTCTGTAGTACCCAATCAGACCATAGGACTAGGACTCTGATAATCAGAGCAATGCAGGGCAGGAGTCAGCCAATCAGAGAAAGTAGGGGATAGGAGGCAGCCAATCAGGGCAATGTACAGGCTCGAGTCAGCCAATCTGAGTAAGGCACAGTCTAGGAGTAAGCAAATCAGAACAATGCACCATCCAGAGTCAGACAATCAGAGCAGTGTGCAATTTCAAGTCAGCCAATCAGTGCAGGGAAATGCTAAGAGTCTTTAATAGAGCAATATACATGATAGGATTTAGCCACTCTGAGCAATGCACAGGTTAGGAGTCAGCCAGTCAGAGCAATATACAAATAGGAGTCAGTTGATAAGGGCAAATTACAGGCTACTGTCAGCCAATCAGAGTAAAGTACTGGCTAGTAGTCAGCCAGTCAGCTCAGAGTACAAGTTAGAGTCCACAATCAGAGTAATTTATAGCCTTTGAGTCAGGCAATCAGGGCAAAGTACAAGCTACAATCAGCCAATCGTAGTCTAGGTGTCAGCCAGTCAGCAAGAGGTGCAGCCTAAGAGTCAGCCAATCAGAACAAAGTAGTGGCCAGGATTTAGGCAATCACAGCAAAGTATGAGCTAGTATTCAGCCAATCATACATATGGACGGTCTAAGTAGTCAGTCAGAACAAAGTACAGGCCAGGACTCAGCCAATCAGAGCAAAGTATGGGCTAGGATTCCACCAATCAGGACAAAGTACAGGCCTGAGGTCAGGCAATCAGAGCAAGGTTCAGGCTAGGAGTCAGCCAATCAGAGCAATGTGTCAGAGCGATGTACAGGCTTGAGGTAAGCCAAATGGGTCGGGTTAGAAGTCAGCCAATCAGAGCAATGTACACACCAGGAGTCTGCCAATCAGAGCAAAGTGAGGTAGAAGTCAGCCAGTCAGAGCAAAGTACCTGCTATATGACAACAAATCAGATCAATGTAAAGGCTAGACTTAGCCAATAACATCAGCATGTAAGCTTTCCATGCCCTCCTCCAGGGGATCTTCCCAACCCAGGTCTCCTGCATTGCAGGCAAATTCTTTACCATCTGGGCCACCAGGGAAGCCCAAGAACACTGGAGTGGATAGCCTATCCCTTCTTCAGGGGATCTTCCTGACCCAGGAATCGAACCAGGGTCTCCTGCATTGCAGGCGGATTCTTTACCAGCTGAGCTATCAGGAAAGGTTAGGTACACCCTGCAAATTACTTGTCCTGTGTTAAAATTACACTTTCCTCTTTCTGTCTTGGAAGGAAAAATTCTGGTCCTTAAACAGGCATTTAAGGATCTCAGTTTCATCATTTTAGCCTTATCTCCTTAACATCTCCAGCCCTATCTATCCACTGTCTCCAAAACACAGCACGGTCTTTTCCACTGCTGCGCAAATACTCACATCGTTCTTCACTTCATGTGCATCACTCTTTGTTCATTGCAGTCTAGCCCTTTATCAACATTCAGTTGAATGACTGTTTCCTAACTCAGGATTTTTCTCATCACCAAATCATATGCTAATCTGACTTGTTCAAAGTCCAGTAATTAATATTTGTTCTTAACAACTATGAATTATACTACTTTTACTGTTTACTTCTTACTTTGATATCTAGATTATAAATTCTTTTTAAGAGCAAAGATTTGAAATACGCCAAAATCCATATAGAAATAAGCATTTTATATTGATTTACACTGCTTCCCTTGTGGCTCAGACTGTAAAGAATCCACCTGCAATGGGGGAGACCTGTGTTTGATCCCTGGGGTGGAAAGATTCCCTGCAGATGGGCATGGCATCCCACTCCACTATCCCTGCCTGGAGAATCCCACGGACAGAGGAGCCTGGTGGGCTAAAGTCCATGGGGTCGCAAAGAGTTGGACAGGACCGAGTGACTAAGCACAGCACAGCACTGACTTACTTATTAAAGAGGTTTACATTACATCTTTCATTGACTAATTAGTTTAGCTCTTGATACTCCGTATCTTCAGAAATACTTTTCCATACAATAAAGCATATGTAATAAAATATATTAAGTTTTTCTTTCGTACTTATGATCAAACTTGGAACATAATTTAAAAGGCTGAACCACAAGAGTTTATTCATATTGCAAATTCATATTGCTATTCATATTGCAAATAGAAGGCTTTATACTAAAATTAAACAAAAATATTTAAGGCATTTTGATGGCTTAAAAACTCATAGTAACAGTTAAAATTTGAGAGATTCTATATATCATAAGCATTTTACATCCCTATTTGTGTTTAATCTTCCTAACACATGCTTATTTATATCCCTTTTGAATACGATGAGACAATCTTAGGCACTAGATAAGTGATATAGAAGGGAATTAAATGAAGGCTGTCTTATTCACACACAACCACATGCAAACCTTCAGGGTAAACACTCACTAAAGTGATGTCACTAAAGTATGTGACATCTAAATCTCTGATTTTACAGATGTAGAAACTGACTCACAGGTTAAACATCTTGCCATAGTCATACAAATACTAAGTGCACAACAAAGATGAGACTAGGAAGCTCCTGGCTCCCTGCATGCTTCGTTTCAGTAGGCAGATGTGAGTCTTTGAGTTAATGCCTGGAGGCTAGTTTTATTTGCAATCAGTTCCGCTCAGTTCAGTTGCTCAGTCATGTCTGACTCTTTGTGACCCCATGGACTGCAACACACCAGGCTTCCCTATCCATCACCAACTCCTCGAGATTTCTCAAACTCATCATCGAGTTGGTGATGCCATCCAGCCATCTCATCCTCTGTTGTCCCCTTCTCTTCTTGCCTTCAATCTTTGCCAGCATCAGGGTCTTTTCAAATGAGTCAGCTCTTCACATCAGGTGGCCAAAGTATTGGAGTTTCAGCTTCAACATCAGTCCTTCCAATGAACATTCAGGACTGATTTCCTTTAGGATGGACTGGTTGGATCTCCTGAAGTCCAAGGGACACTCAAGAAGTCTTCTCCAACACCACAGTTCAAAAGCATCAATTCTTCAGCTTCGATATACTTAGGTTGGTTTAAAATATCTTGATAACTGTAGATTAATGGATATGAGTTCAGCTAGTCAGCATCTCTAAACTTATCATCATGTATCTGAATAGTCTTGTATTTTTCTGCTAAAGTTTTATGAACGAAATTCAGACAACATACAGTGGATAACTTCTGAGTATCTGCATAGGATAAAGTGCTGGAAATAACAAGTTATGACAAACTTTCATCCTTAAAATTTTCAAAATAGTGAAATGATACATTTTTCTTTGCAATTTTATTTGCAATCGCTAAGAGGTTTAGCACAATTTTCAGAATAAAAATAATTTTGTGAAGTCAGTTCATGTGATACACAATGAAATTATAAATTTATGATTATAATTATAAAATTATTATCCTTATGAAATTATAAATTACAAATTGATTAATGTATTTGCAGTTACTTGGTTAAATACAGAATGCACTGTCCATTTTAGAACTTTATATATAAATTATTATTTAGTAGGATAGTCTACTTATGCATTTACAAATCCTTCCTCTTTTTCATGAACTCAGCAACTATAGTTTTATCTTTAATGAGATGATAAAATCTTTTCTGAAACGAAATGGGTCAATAAAAACACTGATAATACATTAAAAAGATATATAATGTACAAAGTAAGGCTGAAATTTGAGTTAATATGAAATATTTGAAATATGAAGATAGTTATAGCTCTGAGTTAAAAAACAGAATATATCATTACATATCAGAGTATACGTATAATTAGTACTATTATAATAGCTTATAATGAGAACACTATGCGTCCATTTCATTTTTTTATTAATGAAAGTGGAATGCTTGTCAAGTTCATCTATTTTTTTGCAGAATTTAATCCCAGCTTCCCCAAAAGGCAAACTAAATGTTTAAAGCAGAAGAAAAATATACACAATAATTCTGGTTAGTGTTCTATTAATAATTTTCAATAAAACACTAACTTTGTCATCAAAGGAAAGAGAAGAACACTTGATATACATGCTTACACTTGTTTTATGGCCTAATGGATTTTTTAAAATATTATTATATATTAAGTGTATACCATAAATTTTTTAGTGTGCAGGCCTTCTCATTATTTTAATTGGATCAAGATGGAGCTTTATGAATATCACAATTTCATGACACTATGATATTTTTGGATTTGTTTTTACACCTATTAGAAAAAGAAATGTGTTGACAAATGATAATATTTTATAATCCAATTCTGAAGAAAAGAAGAAAGTTCTTAGCACTGTGTTTGTTCCCAGCCACATACTACATGGCTTCTCCTCTGAATCCTTCAGGTTTTACTCTGAGTTGAATAAATGGCAAACTGGAAAAGGGTTATTCCAATCTTTTCATTATCATGCTTGTGGCAATAGATGCACTCTAGGTTAAATAATCTTTATAAACAGCCTTTTAAGCTTTATTATTTGTGCCCCATTTAATTGTTTCTCAGCACCTAAATAAGACTAATAAGTCCAGGAATGAGAAATTTGGGAACTAGTGATGGATCACATAACTTTGGTGAATCAGGGCTTAGGGAGCCCAGAAAAAAATTGTCAATTTCTCACATACTGGCAAAATTTTGTAAAATTTTGTAAATGAAAACCAATACTCTGAAATTTATATACCAAAGGCTTCTCCTGCCTGGGCTATGAAATGTTCCTTCAGGTACCTTGTTTCATTTAAAAACTTAAATATATAAAACATCCAGGCAGGATTTTCTATTCCTCAAATTTTGAGGGTACTTATTAACTCTGTGCCAAAAAATGTTCAAAGTATTGCACAATTGCACTCATCTCACACACTAGTAAAGTAATGCTCAAAATTCTCCAAGCCAGGCTTCAACTGTACATGAACCGTGAACTTCCAGATGTTCAAACTGGATTTAGAAAAGGAAGAGGAACCAGAGATCAAACTGTCAAAATCTGCTGGATCATTGAAAAAGTAAGAGAGTTCCAGAAAAAAACATCTACATCTGCTTTATTGACTATGCCAAAGACTTTGTGTGGATCACAACAAACTGTGGAAAATTCTTCAAGAGGTGGGAATACGTGCCTCTTGAGAAATGTGTATGCAGGTCAAGAAGCAAAGGTTAGAACTGGACATGGAACAATAGACTGGTTCCAAATAGGGAAAGGAGTAAGTCAAGGTTGTATATTGTCACCCCGCTTATTTAACTTATATGCAGAGTACATCATGCGAAACTCAGGGCTGGATGAAGCACAAGCTGGAATCCAGTTTGCTGGGAGAAATATCAGTAACCTTACATATACAAATGACATCACCCTTATGGCAGAAAGCAAAAAAGAACTAAAGGGCCTCTTAATGAAAGTGAAAGAGGAGAATGAAAAAGTTGGCTTAAAACTCAACATTCAGAAAACTAAGATTGTGGCATCCAGTCCCATCACTTCATGGCAAACAGATGGGGAAAGAATGGGAACCATGACAGACATTATTTTGGGGGGTTCCAAAATCACTGCAGATGGTAACTGCAGCCATGAAACTAAAAGACACTTGCTCCTTGGAAGAAAAGCTATGACCAACCTAGACAGCATATTAAAAAGCAGAGACAGTACTTTGCCAACAAAGGTCCATCTAGTCCAAGCTATGGTTGTTCCAGTAGTCATGTACGGATGTGAGAGGTGGACCATAAAGAAAGCTGAACGCCAAAGAATTGATGTTTTTGAACTGTGGTGTTGGAGAAGACTCTCGAGAGTCCCTTGAACTGCAAGCAGATCAAACCAGTCCATCCTAAAGGAAATCAGTCCTGAATATTCATTGGAAGTACTGATGCTGAAGCTAAAGCTCCCAATACTTTGGCCACCTGATGTAAAGAACTGACTCATTAGAATAGACCCTGATGCCGGGAAAGATTGAAGGCAGGAGGAGAAAGGGACACAGAGGATGAGATGGTTGGATGGCATCACTGACTCGATGGACATGAGTTTGAGTAAGCTCCAGGAGTTGGTGATGGACAGGGAAGCCTAGCGTGCTGTAGTCTATGGGGTCACAAAGAGTGGGACATGACTGAGCGACTGAAGTGGCTTGATTAACTCTATGGTAAGGTCCAGGTTGCTTGAACCAAAACAGAAATTTGTCTTATTTCTAAAAAATCTGTTTATTATCACAAAGCATAGGTCCATTGCCTTAATAGGCAAGCAAACCATTTGAATACATATTCAAAATTCATTATCAAAACGCAATATTGATGGGTCTCTGGTCAATATTTTTTATTTTACCACACTGTGAAAACAACTTATAAAATTTGTGCTGTCATCATTTAATTTTAAATTTGTCTAATAATCCCTAAGCAACACATGCATATGGGCTTCCCAGGTGGGGTGAGTGATAAAGAACCTGTCTGCCAATGAAGGAAACGTAAGAGATGTCAGTTTGATCCCTGGGTTGAGAAGATCCTCTCAGGGAGGGCATGGCAACCCACTCCAGTTTTCTTGTCTGGAGAGTCCCATGGACAGAAGAGCCTGGAGGGCTGTAGTTCATGGGGTCACAAAGAGTTGAACATGACCAAAGCAACTTAGCATGCATGCAGGCAACACATGCATATATTTTATAAAAATGAAAACTTTATATATGAAAAAATTTCTCTTGATCTCATCAGAATTCCACTCCTCTTCCCAAAATATCTACTACTATCATTTTAGTATTTGTACATTTATATCTCTTTCTGGGGATTTAAATACACATATTAAAATAGCTATTAGACAAATAGTTTCTTTTACATTTTACAGGCAAATTAAATAATATGGCTTATTTCAACCAATTGTTCCCACTCAATTTGTACTGAAGCTATTCATTCTGCATATGAAATATATCTCATTTATGTACAGGGATACAGTGATCAAATATATGTAAATGCAAGTCTTTAGTAACATCATCTATGCTAGTCATCATTTAAGTAGTTTTAAGTTTTTAGAAAAATATTGTTAGGGAGACGGCTGTATATGTCTCGTGGTGCATTTGTACAATGATTGCTTTAAGATAATATTATGTGCCAAGTACTGTGTTATGTGAGAAAGGTGTTATTATCTTTACATTGCACTGAAGGTAAAATTTGCCTTGTCTAAGTTCACAGAGTAAGTGCTAGGTCTGGGCGTTCCACACATACTATCTAGGGTCAGGACCGATATTCTTAATAACCGTTCTCTATTCCTTACTTTTAAACAAAATAACTACTGGATCACAGATTATTCACATTTAAATTTCAATATATGCTGTCCATTTGCCTCCACAAAGGCAGAAGCAATTTATATCTACACTAAGAGGGACATTTTTATTGCTATTTCCCTGACATATCTTTCCAAGGGCAGGAACTGGTTTTAAGTAAAACAGTAACAAAGAACTCAATATATTGATAGACTTTTAGTTACCGATGATGATTAGAACTTGTGTCTTAATGCTAGTGTGAGAGAAGGTTGATGGGTATTGCCTTCGGATAAACAGACAGTAATGTCCTGTGAAGTGAACAGGAATGTGTTCATTCTTACTCACCATACAGCTCTATAACTATGCTTTTATTACTTTATAACAGTTTGAATAAACTACTGAGTTCTAATTTGCCCTGCTTCTGGTATAGAAAATAGAGGGATAAGCAGTCTCTCACAGACTAAAAAGATGATTCTGTCATCAATGTGTATATTTTGTTGTAATACATATGTAAGCGACTGTAACAAAACTGGATCCACTCCCTAATTACTGTCCAAAATAATGGTTTCTGATTAACTAACCCTAAATCAAAACCACCATTCCAGTTCGATGCCCTCCATCATTTCATTAACTTATAAAAAACCAGTGTATATTTAAAAAAAAAGCAATTCACTTACCTAGTACTATATATTGCCCATGGTTAAAATATATATATTTTTTTTGAATGGTTGAGTTTGGAATTTTGATATTTGGAAATAAATCATTTGCACTTCTGCTATAAATGAAAGTTCAGTTAAAAATCTAAGTTAAAATTTAACCTATCAATTTAAGATAAAAATTTAACCTGACAGTAATGATAGTTTTCCCTCTCTATTTTTTTTTAAATCACTCTGCATAACACAGATTATACTTTCTTGAATAATAACTAATATAAAATTATATAATCCCAGGGCTTAATTTGAATGGTTCATTTTGACTGATTCACTTTTTAAGTTTTTTTGTTGTTGTTGTTGCTTTTTTTCTGAGTTTCTCTTCTTATAAGTTAAATTTCTAAGCTACACATTTTTTTTAATTAAATTATTTTTTATTGAAGGATAATTGCTTTACAGAATTTTGCCGTTTTCTGTCAAGCTCTAAGCTATACTTTTACACAGAGGTTTTCACTTTTAACCTTTTTGTCAAATGTATGGGCATAGTTTTTCATGGTATTCTTAATATTTGAAATGTCTATTATATCTCAGGCTATTCTTCCCTGGGTTGAGCCATTAGTCCAGCTCTTTTATATGTCTTCTATTTCTTTGCTGATATTTTCTTTGTTTCATTTGTTTTAAAAAGCACTGCTCATTGAAGCATTTTTCTGATAACTGTTTTAAAATCCCTGTGAGATACTTTCTACATCTGAGTCATCTCGGCACCAGCATCCCTTGATTATCTTTCTTCATTCAGGTGGGAAGTTTACTGGTTCTTGGTGTGGCTGCTGCTGCTGCTGCTAAGTCGCTTCAGTCGTGTCCGACTCTGTGCGACCCCACAGACGGCAGCCCACCAGGCTCCCCCGTCCCTGGGATTCTCCAGGCAAGAACACTGGAGTGGGTTGCCATTTCCTCCTCCAATGCATGAAAGTGAGAAGTGAAAGTGAAGTCGCTCAGTCGTGTCTGACTCTTAGCGACCCCATGGACTGCAGCCCACCAGGCTCCTCCATCCATGGGATTTTCCAGGCAAGAGTCTGGAGTGGGGTGTCATTGCCTTCTCCGTCTTGGTGTGACTAGCAATTAGCAATTGTATCCTGGATATTGTGACTACTGTTAGGAGATTCTGGGTCCTATTTTAGCTGGCAGTCACCCTGTGTAGGTTTAGCATGTAGGTCCTGACATAATTTTGAAGGTTTGGATCCAACGACAAATTAATTTTTAGGGCCTTTGCAGTGCTATTCTACTTTCATGAAGCATATCACCGAGTAATCAATCTGAAAACCTGGGTGTTATTCCACACTGCAGTTCAGTTCCTGATCCCTTAGGTGTGATAATTCAGGTCAGTTTCACATGTGGGTTGTTCAAAGATCTGCCCAGGGCTTCCAATGCAAGTTCAAAGGATCTCTGTCTCCTGCTTCTTCCTCTCTTAAAGATTCTCCAACTGTCTAGTTAAGAAGGTGAGGGGCTCCTCCTACCACCACCAGGAGAACAGTGTGAAGTCCAGACTCCTCACTCAGTCTCCCGTGGCCCCACATGGGGAGGTAGACAGGGTAGGGGAGAGCATCCATGGTGTTTGGTTAGGGTTAGGCAATTATTTGTCAAACAATTTCTATCATCCTAGACTGACCCTCTCCTCATCTTTTGCCTAAGAAATCAGGCTTTTTCTTTGGGCTTTTCTGGGTATGTGGCTATTTGGTGTTGCACATTATACAGTAATCCAATGCCCAGTCAGGATATATAGATTTAAAAAAAAAAAAGAAGAAGAAAAGATGAGAAAAACTAAGGTAAGAAAATACAGAGAACTTGCCGTTATGTCAGTGCTCAAGATCAGAGATTTCCTACCCAGTATGCTCTCTTTCCTCTTATGACCGTCTGTTATTCCAGGGTCCTGAGCTGTACTCATCAGGGAGGAGAAGGGAGAAACCAGTCTGTTCCATTCTATCTGTAACCAACAGCCCAGTGTGTAACCTTTTGAGTCATGTGTTTGCACTTAGTATAATGTTTCTGAGCTTCATTCATGTTGTTATAGGTATCTCAGAACTGTTGTTATGAAGAGATTTATCCTACAGTTCTAGCTTCAGGTTCAGAAATTAATAATTTAAACCTCTGTAGCATAAGATCACTCTCTTATTGTTGTATTTTTGTTCTTTATTCCTTACTGATACTTTGGGAGTAGACTCTTTTTTTTTTAGATTTGCTTTCAACTGAAAAAATAGTTGAACTTTTTTCAAATACATTTCATCCGACATTTCTATGTGCTTGTCATTCCTAGTGGTGGAGGTAGATGGGATTCAAAGGGGATTTGCATCAGTTCAATCTGCTAAGATTGTAGACTGCATTCAATCCTTTTTGTAATAAAGCAAAATACATATAAATAAGCAATTACATTTTATAGAGAAATACATGGAAATAATAATATGGAAAATATGTCACCTAATTTCATTTAATCCACACCACAATGTGAAGACAAAGAATTCAAGGTAGACTTTTTTATTGCCAATTCTAAGGGAAAGTAGACATCAAGTATATTTGGGTAGTTTTGATTATGCATTTGATTACAATGCAAAAAAGGCAGAATGTAACCTAAGTCTTATACTTCTTACTCTATATTCTTTTTGTTTCAATCCACTGCTAAATAAAATATGACTTTGCCAAACTAAACTTTGAACACCATGCATAAAAGTAGATATGTAAAATTTTAATAAAAAAAGAACAAAGGAAGTTTAATTTAGCTAGAATACAATAGCTAGTTGAAATCTCTATTAAAATACTGCTGAAGATGTATATTATTACATTTTACATTATAATTTTACTAATTAAAATCTCTCTAACTATATTATACAATCAGCTTCATATTAAAGTTATTCTTACAAGGAAGCTTATTCCTCTTGGAGTGGCTTCAGCCTTTATCTTTCATGGCCTTTTGCTTTGTAAATATCCTTGAAAAGAGAATTTCTAAAATAGGGCACTTGGTGTCTCACTTGCAAAACATGTAGATACATGAATGACGCAGAGAGATCTATCACCCAGTGATTAACACATGGGTTTAAAATATGCAGTTTGAGATACACAAGCCCTGCAGTACATACTGTAGTATGGAATGCCAATCAGACAACTAAAAGAGGAGAGACTAAATGTCAGACTGAAGTTTGAAGATGAAGTTTGCAAATGCTAAGGTTTGTTCAGTGGCTTAGATAAAAGAGACTGGAAATAATTTTGTATTAAAACATGTATATAATACTGCAAATTAATATTCAAGCTATTTAAAATAGAAATATGATTCTTGTTAAAATCCTCACATCCAGATGCTTGCATTTGGATATTCCAATGAAATTAATAGTATTGGCTTACACTCAACATCCACATTTGGAAGAATTCAGTTTCTCAAGCCAGTTTTGCTATTTTCCAGTTATTTATTCAAAAAGATGATATAATAAGTGTGTATATTTCAAAAGCAACAGCTTTGAGGTGGTTTGGAAATGTGTGCATGCAACATGTTTTAACATGCCTATACTTTTTACATATTATATATTTAAAGTGCTTACTACAGCACTTTTTCTTCTAGATTATGCTGATAGTATGAAAACAGTAATTAATCTATTGGGTTCAACAACTCTTCCTAAGAGCTATTTCAGGTTTTGAATGAGAAATTATAAAGTAACTATGTTTCCGGAATGATATCCTATGACTCTATAATCACTGATCACTAAATGCCTCTCCATACCAGCCATCTCCAAGGAGTAGGTTTGGGGTATGGGAAAAGTGTTTGGGGTATGTGTGAGTTCCAGGTAACTATCTGACCTATAACTAACTGCTAGGGGGAAAAAAAAGAAGAGGGAAGACGATGAATATGATATGGTAAGACATAGCCTACAATTACATTTCTTACAACAGCTGTCTCTATACAGCTGCTGCTAAGTCTGCTGCTGCTAAGTTGCTTCAGTCGTGTCCGACTCTGTGCGACCCCATAGACTGCAGCCCACCAGGCTCCCCCGTCCCTGGGATTCTCCAGGCAAGAACACTGGAGTGGGTTGCCATTTCCTTCTCCAATGCATGAAAGTGAAAAGTGAAAGTGAAGTCGCTCAGTCGTGTCCGACTCCCAGCGACCCCATGGACTGCAGCCCACCAGGCTCCTCCGTCCGTGGGATTTTCCAGGCAAGAGCAGTGGAGTGGGGTGCCATTGCCTTCTCCACTCTGTACAGCTACTCTGCCTAAAGCCTTAAGATACACATTCCAAAAATCCTATATTCTACAGAGTTTTAGTTACTTTCCTACCATCTTCACTGCCACCAACAGGTATTGCATGTGGCAATACCTTAGACTTAATTCTAAGAAGTAAGGTGAACAAATTCTAAATTTTATATCAAGCCTGAGAACAGGTAGTTTTGTTAAAACGGTTCCCCACTGGCACTCAAATACAGTCTATTTTTTTTTTTTTGAGAAAAACTTTAAAGATAAATAGAGAGTATTATTTACAAAAGCCCTACATGGTCACACAAGTCTTCAATTTTTTTCATCACAAACCAGGACACATGTTAAATCACACACCCCCACCACAGACACACACACACACACACACACAACTAGGGTATGAATAAATGATAAAATTCTATTTTAAAAGTATTCCATTAGGGGAAAAAAGTATTCCATTAGAAAATGTTAGGTTTCCTCAGGTTTGCTTCTTTCATTTTCTATATATTACCAAATCAACACTTTGTAATGCCATTAAATTAATTTTGCTAAATGAAAATCAACATTTTGTGAAACTTTAGAAGGTTTTAATAAATGGAATATTTTTATATAGTCTTATGAAATAGATATTATAAGTATATAGTATGGATAAATAGATACTATGAACACTTTAATTGCCTAAAATATGATTTACTAGATTCTCTGATTTTTTTTCTTCTCCTCTATTACTCATGATCACATTACTATGCACATTACCCCCTCCTACTGAAAACATAAAAGTCCAGGCAAAATAACATTTCATTTATTAAGCTTTCCCTAATTACTTCCTAATATGGCACCAATCTCTCTGTTTCCATAGTAATTTCTTCTTGTTGCTCTTCATTGTGATCTAACTGCTGGTAAGTACCATTTCTCTTTTGTATCTTCAAAACCTAACATAGTACCACACAGAGTAGGTGTTCAGTAAATGTTTTCTCAACAGACTAAATATTTCAGTTTTAATGCAAATTCAAAAGTGTTAATGTGCATATACAGATATTATTTATGATTAGGAAAAATAAAACCTTCTATTTCATCTTTCCCAGTTGTTTATAAGCAGCTTATATTTGATTGGGAATATTTTCCAAAAATTCTAAAACCCAAATGAGATTTTAATTATACATGATGGTAGACTATTATGTGAAGGGATTTTCATTTTACTGATTTTATTCTTTCCTTATCTTAATGGGATATTTTTGAGAAATTTATTTTCCCTTTACCTGTGACTAAAATGTTATTTTAAAGTCACATTAGCTCTACCTCACAAACTTAGATGTATGAAGGATGTTTCTAAGCATACTTTGAGGTGGTGCAAATTAAATATATAATTTTAGAATATTCAAACTAAAAATTTCAAAGTACCCTAAACCAGAAATTAAGACATCATTATTCTAAATTTTAAATTTTAATGAAATTAGATTTTTGGGAAGTGAATGAAGGTAAGACAATTTCATGTTCTATTAATAGCTAGACAAGAGCATTTCTCTTCCTTATAGCAGTCGCTATATTTGGAATACAACTTTGAGTTGTACTTTCATATATATTTTTAAATGAAGTTAGAAAATATTGAGAAATTAGCTTGAAAATATTATATGATATGTTCTATGAACACAAACTTTGACTCCTACAACTATTCTTAATGTAGATACCATTTCACAAATGAAGAAACTGATGTCACAAAGATTAAATAGTTGTATATCTTTATCATAGGACATGTTTATTCTAAATTTTCTTAATATTTCTACTTTTGTGAATTATTTTGTTTTAAAAAGAGTTTAAACAGCTTCTGACTTCCCAGTAAATAATACTGAATAAACTGGCATACTTAATATTCCATTTGTTATGGTTAATATCACTGTGAAGTGAAGTGAAGTGAAGTGAAGTCGCTCAGTCGTGTCCGACTCTTTGCGACCCCATGGACTATAGCCTACCAGGATTCTCCATCCATGGGAAGTATAGTATATTAGTTGCTTCTAACACAAGGCCAGGGAGACTACAGCTGAAGCTATAAGATTCTAAAATATCACCGTGATCTCATTGTTTAGAGCAGACATGCTGCAGCCAGAAGTCCTGGGTAAAAAATTTTGCTCTTCAAAAAAGAAAAAATAAATAAATAAGGATTTTAAATTTTTAAAATAGTTTAAAAAAAGATTTTAACTACTGTAACTCTTACAAAAAAAAAAAAGATTTTAACTACTTTAACTCTTACATGCCTCCTGAGAAATCTGTATGCAGGTCAAGAAGCAATAGTTAGAACTGGACATGGAATAACAGACAGGTTCCAAATAGGGAAAGGAGTATGACAAGGCTGTATATTGTCACCCTGCTTATTTAACTTATATGCAGAGTACATCACAGGAAATGCTGGGCTGGATGAAGCACAAGATGGAATCAAGACTGCCAGGAGAAATATCAATAACCTCAGATGTGCAGATGACTCCACTGTTATGGCATAAAGCAAAGAGGAATTATAGAGCCTCCTGATGAAAGTGAAAGAGGAGAGTGAAAAAATTGGCATAAAACTCAACCTTCAAAAAACAAAGATCATGGCATGCAGTCCATCACTTCATGGCAAATAGATGGGGAAACAATGCAAACAGTGACAGACTTTATTTTCTTGGGCTCTACCATCACTGAAAATGGTGACTGCAGCCGTGAAATTAAAAGATGCTTGCTTGCTCCTTGGAAGAAAAGCTATGACCAACATAGAAAGCATATTACAAAGCAGAGACATTACTTTGCCAACAAAGGTCCATCAAGTCAAAGCTATGGTTTTTCCAGTAGTCCTGTATAGATGTGAGAGTTGGACCATAAAGAAAGCTAAACGCCAAAGAACTGATCGGGCTTTTGAACTGTGGTCTTGGAGAAGTCTCTCCTGAGTCCCCTGGACTGCAAGGAGATCAAACCAGTCAATCTTAAAAGAAATCAGTACTGAACATTCACTGGAAGGACTGATGCTGAAGCTGGCCACCTGATGTGAAGAACTGACTCATTAGAAAAGACCCTGATGCTGGGAAAGACTGAAGGCAGGAGGAGAAGGGGGCAACAGAGGATGAGATGGTAAGATGGCATTACTGATTCAATGGACACGAGTTTCAGAAAGTTCTGGGAGCTGGTGATGGACAGAGAAGCCTAACATGCTATAGTTCATGGGGTCACAAAGAGTCTGACATGACTTTGCAACTGGACTGAACTATACTTCTTGCCAGCAATTTTCAGAATTATAGTCAGTAGATTCTGTCATGGAGAGTAAGCTAATTTTGCCTACAACTGGTACAAATAGAACATAATAATATAGTCAAGAATCTTTGGTTTCATCATTTGACCACTGCTTTTCTCCCTCTACATAATTTTCCCATGGGTAAATTTTCCAATCTTCACTATTCGCCATCATCTCTACACTGATCACATTCCAATCTCTTTCTACAGCAACAAGCTATCTCCATATTTATAACTGAAATACCCAAATGTCTAATGGCTATATATATCCAAAACACACCAAACACATCCAAACATGTTATTTTTATTCCATTGAGATATAATAGATGTACAATATTATTTAACTTTCAAGTGTACAACATATTTATTCACAATTTTAAAATTTATTCTCATTGTAACCTCATTTTATAAGATAATATACAAAGTTCTTAACAATATACATAAGAAATGTCATGATCTCATTCTTGTCTCTCTCAGGCTTCCCTTCCTCACACTGATTTGCTTGTTGTACTCTAGTGTAAGACATGCCTGTTTCGGTTCCTGCTCCTATTATTGTAGAATGCCATTCAAGCTGAACACCATCTGATATATCTTTTAATTTCAGACTCTATTGGGCTATTTTATTTTCCTGAAGCCTTTAAACTCCATTGGACATTATTAGTATGCATTTCCATTTTCCCAGATCTCTCTCCCCCCGTCACACACACATACACACATGAGTTAAGCATGACCATGCACTGTGGACCTGATGAATACATCTTACACCTTATGGCAATGGAAGAAGGCACAAAAAATAAAGTAGAGCCCATTTCTTTTGAAGTAGAATTACATCACTAATTCATTATTATTGCTCAATTAATGGAATGTCTATTCAGTTAACAATTCCCACTCAGCTAGTAAGTATATGGAAAGCTAAGAAATTGTGAATGATGACAGTTACTTGATAAAGAATTAAAGAAACCCTGCCCACTCACCTAACACACCTAAGTAAACTGCTGTTTTCCATGGTGGTGGAAAGGTCCCAAATACAAATGCAAAAAAAAAAAAAAAAAATTCCAGGCTTTCACAAAAACCGGTTGATCATCAACTGTCAAAAATACTGAAGTGGTCACTGAAGCTGTTTACATTCTGCTCCTCTTCTCCTTTCAGGCACATGTTTTAGACTGGTACTTCCATATACATTTTATAGTTGAGTGCAGCCATGTGAATTGCTTTGCGTGCTCAGTAGCTCAGTCGTGTCCAACTCTTTGCAAATCCATGGACTGTAACCTGCCAGTCTCATCTGTCCATGGGATTTCCCAGGCAAGATTACTGAAGTGGGTATTCCTTTAGACAATTAAAAATCAGGGAAAGAAATGTCTCTATAAAGTATTAGTCACTCAGTTGTGCCTGACTCTTTGTGACCCACAGGACTGTAGCCTGCAAGGCTCCTCTGTCCATGGAATTCTCCAGGCAAGAATACTAGAATGGGTTGCCATTCCCTTCTCCAGGGGATCTTCCCAAACTAGGAATTGAACCCAGGTCTCCTGCATTGTAGGCAGATTCCTTATCCTCTGAGTCACCAAGGAAGCCTTGTCTCTCTAAGTGGGATCTTTACAAACCAGTACATGATTTCCCATAATCCTGCATTTTGAGAGATGATGGAAACATTTTAAAAGTTTGGAGCTGTCATCACCATATATCCCTAAATGACTATGATATCCAGATTCTCTGCTAAACAGCATTTGAATCAGGCGTAAGTCAGATAGCAACTCTTGTGCTGAGCCTCTGAGGTTCTGGCTTCTCTTACTAATTTAGTGAAAATACTGTCTGTGGATAATATGACATCAGGTATTGAGCATCTCATGAACTCTTAAGATATTTCTTTTTTAATCATTATTTTAACATCATTTTAGCTTGCTTGGAGGAGGTTAACTATAATAGTATTAACATGATTTAAAAAATCAGTCTATATTTTGTTATGTCTCACTTCTATGTTGTACATATATCAACTCCTACATGAATCTCTCAAAACTGGGCAGTTTCATTATCAGTTGAACAGAAGAAATTTCCTGTAAGATAAAGTTATTTGACGACTACATACCAATCTTTTCTTGAATCCTAAAATACAATTAACTGAACTTGTTACTGTGAGGGGGAAAAAAACATATGCTTCCCTATTTGTTCTTAAATCTATATGAATGTAGCACATGGGGTAGTATAAGGGAGAAAATATTCTAAGCAAATGAAAGATGAATAATTATGTATATAAGATATATTTTTAAGATATTAGATTGATATTAGTTTCCATATATAACCAACTCATCATGGTCTCTTAAAAATCCTTTTTTATCTTTCTTAGTAAGAAATATCTCAATTATATATATAATATAAATATATAATTTATATTATATATATATATTCTAAAAGGCAAGCTACAGTGTTTCAAGTATGTGGGGTGCTTTCTAATTTTCTTTAATTTGTAAGGAAGAATTAGCATATAAATAGGTAATTAAGAAAAGGCATAAAAGACTACGATAGAAACTAATGTATTTAGAAAGAATAAAAGTTTATTTTCCTATTTCTTGCAGCACCAAGAAGTAACTAGGATAAAACATTTATATATCTGAGGAACAAACCGTAAGGCTGTGAATCCTGTAAGTCGTGTTTCCTCATATCTTACAACTTTCTCTTTAAAACACAGTGATACAAATTAAGTGATCCCTTCAAAATCTGGGTGAGAGTGAATGTACACTTGATGTATATAACAAATGTCACTATATTGAGAGGCAGATGTATGGAGTTGGCTGTGCTCATTCACTTACTGTAGGGCTTGTTTCCACATGTCAGTTTTGCCAAGCTTGTAATTCAAATCTGTCATTCAGTTGTATTTAAATTTACCACGTCACAGATCCTCAGAGAGCCAAAACTATGACTATTAAATCTATTAAATGCTTATGTATGACCCAAGATAACAGCATATAATACTTACAGTTTAGTCAGAGAGTAAGTTCAGTGTGATTACAGAAATGATGGAAATTATGGGGAATATTGTAAGTAATGCTAGAAAGCAAGTATGGAACCAAATTTAATGGATGTGGAATGTTATGATGGTTCCATTATTTAATGGACAGGGTCAACTGTTTTTAGTTTATATTATTTTGCTTATTTGTTTGATTTTCACTATAGAAATGGTATAATGTTCTAGCACAGTGAGAGAAATGAACTACTTGAGTATGGAGAAACAGAAGTAGAGATATTAACAGTGTGATAGTGTTAGTTGCTCAGTCGTGTCCAACTCTTTGTGATCCAATGGACTGTAGCCTGCCAGACTTCTCTGTCCATGGGATTTCCCAGGTAAGAACACTGGAGTGGGAAGCCATTCCCTTCTCCAGGGAATCTTCCCAACCAAGGGATTGAACCCAGGTCTCCTGCACTGCAGGTGAATTCTTTACTATCTGAACCATCAGGGAAGCTCAGACATATTAGGCTAAGCTCAAAACTATGGAGAAAATCAGAAAAAGGTTACTTAGAAGGAACTGACTTGAGAGGGGCATGCAGAAATTCTCTGTAGTGATGGAAATGTGTCATATCTTGACAGGGATTTGCATGTTTCATATCTTGAGGGGCTGGTGACACGGTGTAAGCTTTTGTCAAAACTCATGGCACAATCCATACAAGAATTGTTCATTTCACTGTGTGTGAAGTTGGCCTTTAAGAATTAAATGTCTGAAAACAAATACTGAACTCTAGATAAAGATATGCATGCTGATGTGTTTAGGAGTAAAATGCATCAAAGGGTAAGATGGATTGATAGATGGATAGATACAAATATATGAGATAAAAGCAAATATAGCAAGATGTTAGAAATTATAGAATTCAAATGGTAGTTATATGGATATTTACTCCACAAATATTTAAAATTTTCTATTCAGCAATTTTCATACTCATATGTTGACCAACCTAGACAGCATATTAAAAAGCAGAGACATTACTTTGCCTACAATGGTCCATCTACTCAAAGCTATGGTTTTGCCAGTAGTCATGTATGGATGTGAGAGTTGGACCATAAAGAAATGCTGAGGGCTGAAGAATTGATGCTGTTGAACTGTGGTGTTGGAGAAGACTCTTGAGAGTCCCTTGGACTGCAAGGAGATCCAACCAGTCCATCCTAAAGGAAATCAGTCCTGAATATTCATTGGAAGGACTGATGTTGAAGCTGAAACTCCAATACTTTGGCCACCTGATGCAAAGAACTGACTCATTAGAAAAGACCCTGATGCTGGGAAAGATTGGAGGCAGGAGGAGAAGGGGACGACAGAAAATGAGAGGTTAATGGCATCACCGACTCTCTGGACATGAATTTGAGCAAGCTCTGGGAGTCGGTGATGGACACAGAAGCCTGGTGTGCTGCAGTCCATCGGGTCTCAAAGAGTCGGACACCACTGAGTGACTGAACTGACTGTTGTTGAGAAAAAATTAACCATATCAAATTGTGCAAAATACTTTGCAAGTGGTAACAAGAATTACACTCTAGTCAGAAAAAATATTTTAAAAATAGTTAATGGAAACAAAAGTCTGAAAAAGCTCATACTATTGTGATAATGAACAGGCTCCATCCATTACAATCTTGGAAATTTCTGTGATGGTAAACATATATTCTCCAAAAAGACATATGTAGGGCTTCCCAGGTGGCACAGTGGTAAAGAATTCGCCTGCCACTGCAGAAAACTCAAGAGACACGGGTTTGATTCCTGGGTTAGGAAGATCTCTTGCAGAAGGAAATGGCAACCCACTCCAGTATTCTTGCTTGGAAAATCCCATGGACAGAGGAGTCTAGCAGGCTGCCATCCATGGGGTCATAAAGAGTCAGACACGACTGAGAAAGCACTCAACACACAACAGTGAATAACATATACATTATTTTATATGAAATATATGCTTCATAACAAAAACAGGAACAATTTTCTAGTTGAGTTGAACTAAATATTAATTTGTTCACATTCTTGAAAGGGTAGGGGTGGGGGATAGGATATAGTAGCTTTTGATTATTCTAGAAGAAAAAAATTATCTCAGTGAATAAATCAAAAGTTATAGAAAGGTAACATGTAGGTGAAATAAGATCACTCCTGTCAGAAATATAGGAAAGAAAAGAAAGATTCAGAGGACTTTACCATGGCCCTAATTTCTCTGTTCTAAGTAATTCCTTTGGAATATTCTATCATTTTCTTTATCCTGGCTGGGTAAAGAAATAGAAGCCCTTTAAAAATGTCCTCATGCCTTAGAAAATGTCTGATCATTTGGTTGGTCATCAGAACATTGGTTGGTCATCAATGTTGGTAATCCGAACACTCTTACAATTTTTTTTAAATGTGTATATATGTTATTGCATTTATTGAAAGAATGCTGTTACGCCAAACCAATTTAAAACACTTAGAAAACAGTTTTCTTTAAGGTTAATGCTCATTTTCTGCAAAATTATAAATATTAAATACTAACCAATATGAACCACTGACTATCATCAAAATGAATTTATTAGGTAACTATTAGGATTACTGTAGGGAGTATTTTAAAGTAATTATTGAAAAACGTTACATTTGTAAATTGATCCTCAGCATGTTTTTGGCTTATTTAGACTGAAATGCTTACATTTTAAATATTGGCATTATGCTGATCTTTGGAAAATAAATTGAGTGTATCTGTTCCTAATATTGAAAATGTAGCATGTATATTAATTATACCATATTTCACAAATTTTGTATCATATTGTTGTAGCCCTAATAAGTATTACTACCACTCTACTTGGGTTTATCTGGAATGGATTCAGATACTTCAGGTTGAATTTTTTTAAAAATTAGCTTTGACCTTCCTTATTCTAGTCTCTGAAAAGCTGAAATGTTTCATCTGGTGATTTTAAGTCGTTGATCCTCTTTCAAAAATCCCAAAAGAAACATATGGCAAAATTACATCGTACAAGCTTTCCACTTCATCACCTCATCAGAAATTGAAACAGAACATTAGGAATTCAGCCAAGAGTTGCCATCCAAAGGCCATACTTTCTGTATGCTGACTCAACTCCAGCATTAATTATGGGTGCATATGATGGTTACTGATATATCTTTGGAACATCCAGAAATTGCTTGAGAAAATATAGTAAATTATCCTTGTCAAATATAGAACAGGTACTCAAATCTTTCTGAAAGGGAAAATGAAAGCAAATTAAGGAGAAACATCCTCTAATCAGACTCAGATTTAACTTTCAAGTATGTAGTGCAGCAATATACTGTAAAAAATTAGCTTTGAATGATATTTGATGATTTTTGTTTCATTGGAACTTTTACCTATCACTTTTAAGAAATATGTTTTATATTTTATAGTCAAAGTTAGTTCAGTTCTTTTAAATAATGTCAGCTGTTAAGTATATTAGATATGAGTTTTATAGGGTGGAATAATCTCCAGTAAAAGTGAATATAAAAATATACTATAAAGAATATTTCATTGGAAATGCCACGCGAAGCAAAATTAGTAGCAGAGCATTAGCTATAGCTATTTCCTTATTACTGACAGGTCAAGGACAAGTGGACTCAGGAGAGAGAAGACGTGCAGCCACAGTATAATTTCTGGATCTTCTTTCTCTTTTTTTTTAAGTTCCTACTTTTCTCTTCATTAATGATTCCTTTATTTTCTTAGTCATGTTTGTAATAACTACTTAAATCTTTTAATATTATTGTATCTGTCAATTCTAGGATATTTTGCCTGATTTTTTCCCTAGTTATAAGCCATATTTTCCTACTACATGACTGGTTAGTACGAAAATTATTGACTGGAAAGTGGACATTATAAATGATGATGTTGTCCAAATTTTGTTGCTTTCCTTGAAAAAAATGTAGAGTTTCATTTTCAAAAATAATGTACTTGTATATCAGCATTTTCTTGTTGAGAGTTTTTTCTAAGCTTTGTTAGGATTGCTTAATGATAATTAAGCTAGGTTACCCTTTATCCCAGGGATTATACAACCTTCCTTCTACAATCTGGCCTTTCTGGGGTTTCTACTGAATTCTCGGGGTAATCAAGAAGGCTACTCTACTTTGGATATATTCCAACCCCATGTGAACTGTGATGACTGTTGAGTTTACAGCTCTCTGTGAGCTGTCTTTTACCCAGCCTTGTGAAGTCTCCCCTTATGCGTGTGACACTTACTCAGCCAAATGTTCCATATGATCCAATTCAGATACATAGGACTCATTCAGTGAACAATTCTCTCTGCTCTGGTACTCTACGCCACAAATTGCAGTCACCTCAGCTCTCTAAGCTTTTGTCTCTGTTTTTAATGCCAGAGAAGTCCACTATGTTCCTTGAAGTCTAGTAAATGCTTGGGGCTGACATCAGGGTCTACTGTATAGCCCACCCTGTTCTTTCCCTTCCCTCTGGGATCCTGCCCTACCAGTTATCCAAGTCTGAAAAGGGTTGTTCCACATATTTTTCTCCATTTTTCTAGTTATTCATAGTGATGGGTGGGGGAGCAATTTTATTATCAGTTATTCCTTCCACGATCTTAAATAAAAATGCTTCATCTGGAATTCTTAAAACTCCCGAGAGAATCAGATGTGGATTCAAAACTGAGTCCTATGTTCTAGTTGACGTTGTCAATTTAACAGTATATGAATCAATCCAGCATAATAGAATACAGAATCATAAAAAAATGTATCTATAACATTCAAATTATATTTTCATAGAGATGTTATATATATGTAGGCTTTTTCCACTGGAACCTCCACTATTTCTTAGTCCGTTATGTCTTCTGTTCAGTTAATTTATTACTTAATACACTGGTAATCTAGTTCTAATTGAATATCAATTTTTAGTTATAAACATGTTCTTTTCATGTATCACTGAATAGGTTGGAAATAATTATCATATAAAATTTTATCTTGATTTTATGCTGATGAAATTATACTTTGGGAAATATGGGCACGAGAATTTACCTTCTAAACCAGCAGGCTGACAAGCTCCAAAAGCAAATCTGGTCCAATCTGATTTTATAAATCAAAGAACTTTGTTTTTGTTTGGAATAGAGCCACATTCATCCATTTATATATGATCGATGACTGTTTTCATGGTACCAGAGCAAAGTGAATAGTTGAGACAGAGACTAGGTGGTCCTTAAAGTGTAAAATATTTATTATCTAGCCCTTTAAAGAAAAAATTTGCCAACCTGTGCTCTAAATTCCTATATTTGAGTACAAGTCATGTTCAATAGATTGTAAGCTAACAGTCCTACAAATATACTTTCATTTATTATTTATAACACATGCACTGTAAACACGGGAAGAATGTTTTTGGTCCAGTTTCCCTTAACTCCCTTAGCTGCATGGAAGCACTCTGGGAGGGGGATACAAGTGTGAAAGAAGATTGAAAGTAACAACGAAATCACTCATTGTGTGTTCAGAGCAGTCATTCAACTCCTTCCAGTATTCTTCCTATCACCTACTTTCTCATTGCGGGCACAGCTAGTACTTATCAAGTTAATAAGGCTTATTCTCACACATTTAAGAGAATACATATACATCATACCATATTATATTTATAAATGGTGGTTTAAAATACCTCAAGATTAACTACAAATGCAAAAAGATTAAACATACTAATAAAAAAGGTAATGATCAAAACTAAATGATAGGTTGCAAGTAAGATTTCACTTAGAGGCAAAAGAGCTTCTAGAGTGTGTTAAAACTAAAGTGCTGAACAGGAGTCAGATTTGATGCCTCTACTCTAAAGCAATGTCGGAAATATCAAAAGCATAATGGTGTACAACACGTCTACAGTATTACCATACTGTATTTTTCTATTTTGCCTATGTTATTCTGCAAGAAATACTGAACTACAGAAAAAATAAAAATGAGCAAAATATATTTTAATTAAAATGAGTTTAAGAATAAATCCAAATTCTGTAGAGCACTGAAAGCTTTCAATAAATGTTGTTTTCTTTCTCTTCCTCCTGTTGGCACATAAAAAAATCAAATTTCTATCTTCAGTGATATTAAAATGAAAACATATCTGAGTGACAGCAAATCAAATCATATGGTAAAAGGCTTTCAAATATCCTTGTGATGATGAGACTAATAATCAGCTCACTGCTATGAATCTAAAATTACAATTTATCTTAAGAAATTATAAATATATGTTCATTGTATATTTGCATTTTAATATAGTTAATTATTATATTCCTTTTATCTCAGCTAAGTGATTTAATGTACCAGGTACTGCACTGTCCTCTTTGTAGGTGTGGTCCTATAATAATAATTCATTATCCAGCATTGATAGGTAGTTTATTTTGAGTCTCAAAGCAATTGCTATAAATGTACCCAATTGGCTCATTGATAGAATCTACTCTGCGCATGGCAATCAGGTCAGGAATGAAGGTATATCGGTAAGACATATGTATTAATTAACCTCGTGGAGCTTAGAATCTACATTTTATTGATCTCAAGGCAGCCACTCTTTATCACATTTCCAAGGGTTCTGTTAGGAAGGGAAGTGGAGATGGTAACAGTGACCTTTCATCTACTCAGCCATCACATTTCATTGTCAGTCTTCCCTTTACACTGGTTATCAAGATGTTGAGAAATGAAAACTGGTCTTCTTTTTAATAAGACTTGGCACACTGTACACCTTAAATTTGCACAATGTCATGGACTGCAAGGATATCCAACCAGTCCATCCTAAAGGAGATCAGTCCTGGTGTTCATTGGAAGGAATGATGCTAAAGCTGAGACTCTAGTACTTTGGCCACCTCATGCGAAAAGCTGACTCATTAGAAAAGACCTTGATTCTGGGAGGGATTGGGGGCAGGAGGAGAAGGGGATGACAGAGGATGAGATGGCTGGATGGCATCACCAACTTGATGGACATTAGTTTGGGTGAACTCCGGGAGTTGGTGATGGACAAGGAGGCTTGGCGTGCTGCGATTCATGGGGTCTTGAGTCGGACACGACTGAGCGACTGAGCTGAACTGATTGTATCTCAATAAAGCTGGGGGAAAAATAACTTGGCACTCCCCTGAATCAGTAAAGAGAATTTTTCATTCCGTTTTACATCCCTGACTTTCTTATCAACTCTCAAGTATGAAGTGCAATGTGGGAAGATTGCAAAATGCTCATTTTTTGTAATAATGGAAAGAATTTGGGAAAATTACAATACGGTAACATTTTTGCCCTACTGATCTCTACCTTTCAGTGAGGGTACGTGGATATGACAACAGTGAACTAATAACAGATCAATTCTTTCAATCCAAATGTATTATTGCTCACAAAAATATATCTTGATTACAAACCATTTCTAGAACTTTTCTACATTTAAATAAAGGAATAGTTTGGTTCCAAAAATCACTATCTGTCTGTGAAGCCCACCAAATACAGAATATTGCCAATCAAGGTTTATCAATAAATAAACCAAATAAATCAATAGGTTTTGTGTTTGTTTTATGGTTAAAAATACTTCTATTACAGATGAACTCTGTTTCTTAGAAAATTCCTTTTGATCACTGCTTTATCTATTATGATGGTCCTAAAAACATACAGACTTTTCCTTTATTTTTCTTTATGCTAGGTTTTTCTAACATTACAATCCACAAAATTCTCAAAAAGTATCTTGCATTGAAAATTAAAATTGCAAAACTACTGCATTCTTTAACAGAAGGTGCAGTGGTTGAACACAATTTCTGCTAAAGTACTCACTGGTGACCTAGAAAACAGTGGCATAACCATTATTTCTATGACACCTTCAATTGTAAGAAACTAGAAGTTTCGGCTTCTATCATCAGCAATCTCTAGAAAGATTTTCCCTGAAATCCTTTCCACTACTTGTTCTTCAAAAGTAAAGACACTTTGAATAAAAAGACTGTTGCTTATAATTTTTAAATTTTTTTTAAAAAGCTAATGTAAATCCAGACTTTCATCCCACTGCAATAGTCAAATGCAAGTGTCCAGTCATATATATAAATGATTGGAATTTTTCCGAGTTAAATACAACATATTATCATTGCAAATAATCTAGTTCAAGGGGCTACATTGTCATTAGACAAAAATGGCACATTTACTTTCCAGTTTCATATATTGTTTATTGTCCAATGCAAATACATAAACTTAATATGGAGTTAGGGTTATATTTGTTGAATTGGAACAATAGGAAAAGGGAAATGGTTACTGTGCTAAATTCAAAAAGTTTTTTAAGTCATGATAAGAGTTTTTACAAGGTTAAATTCGAGGCTAAAAATTTCAACATAATTTATATTTCATAATTTATAATTTACATTTCTAAAAATGATTTTTCTACTCATCTGAACGTTAATGCAGTTTTACAAGCCCTCTTCCATCACACTCACATGACAGAATAATTTGTTTACATTGGCTTTTATTCAAGGGCGTACAGTTTATTGCTCTATTTGTATATATTATTTTAAATACTACTTGATTTAGGGTTTAGAGTAATGGTGTTTTGTATTTTAGAACAAATTTCAGATTTAGATAGAAATTTTATTTGTAACATATTAAATGTGCTTCAAAGATAGTTTTGAAGAATAATAAGACAGCAATTTTAGTTCATGCTACTTGAACTTTGTGTATTTGGAATACAAATGAACATGGGAAATGCACACAATTGATAAATGGTAAGTAATACGCTTTGGCTGTAGGAGATAACTGCAAATTCCATTTCTCACAAAACTTTGAACAATGCATTTTATAAAAAGAAAAAAAAATACTACAAATAATTGATTACCAAAATGGAGAACGAACATGTAAAGGATAAGCCCTCTGAAACAAAATCACTCATGCTAAAACTGTTGCTGAACATTATAAGTTCAAATGATATTAACTTTATAAATCTTTGAAAGGCATTACTTATATAACTTCAAGAAAAACTGATGTTTTATATTTTAATCCCACATCTGCTGACAATTTCAGCAAATTTCTATACAGTATTAAAGTACTGCTGCTGCTGCTGCTGCTAAGTCGCTTCAGTCATGTCCGACTCTGTGCGACCCCATAGACGGCAGCCCACCAGGCTCCCCCGTCCCTGGGATTCTCCAGGCAAGAACACTGGAGTGGGTTGCCATTTCCTTCTCCAATGCATGAAGTATTAAATGATTCTATTTGTCAATATTCTACTAAATTACCAAATAGAAAATTAATATTTAATACACTTGCCTGAGTATAGATAAGCATGTAAAGTATTTTCCTCAAAGAATGAAGAAGAGAATTCATTTAGTTATATAAGACTAATGATTAAAGATAAAATAGTGTGTGGTTTGCTGAGATACAAATTCACTGGAGAAATGCTGGCTTTATAAATCAGGTATACTAAAACCACGAAAGACAGTGAGTGAACGAGAAAGAGAATAAATACATTCTTTTCATCTAAACCTTTTCTGGACAAAGAAATCCTCTTTGGAAAATCTCTTCTATTTTATTTACATGCATATAGAAAACTAAAGATCACGTTTTTTTTCTGCTACTATTTTGAGATGGAAAAATTGATGACACTTTTCCTTAGTTGAATACACTCTCCTTTATTTAGAAACCAAGGAAATCAGATAAAAAAATAATAAACAGCACTACGTTTCTTTTTACATATTTTGCATTTTTTATTTATTCCAATATATTAAATTGATGAACAAGGCAATAAAACAGATTTAAGAAAATCAAAACCTTTCTAGGATGGGTGATTGGAAAAAAAAATGTCTCCTCAACCAATCTCCTTTATTATGTATATAAACATGTATACTGTTCACTGAATATCACAATTAAAATCATGAGCCCTGAGCATCACAAGAATTGCAAGAAAATATGGTATTTTTAATACATTCTAATTAAGTGAAAAATTATACTCTTTTGACATTCATTCAATTCTCCAAGCATTCATTTATTCAACCAACAAAACAACCAATATGTCTGAGTATCTGCTATGTGCCAAAATCAGTACAAGGCTCAAGGAAAACGCTAATAGATAAGACATTCTATTGTCTATATGCTGAGTCTAACAGGTCTCAATATGGTTTCTGCCAAAGCAATTACTGTTGTAGAATAGTGACGCTTTGCCAAAATATCCTCATCCTAATCCTATTACTCCCTGGCATATATGAAATGTGACAATATGTTCTAAAGAGTCTTATAAATCAGATATTCCATTGTTGCTATAGCTCCCTTAATTCCTGTCTCTATGTAGGTGGTTCTAGGGATTTCGAGGCTGATGAAGGAAAAAAGTAAGACCACAATAAGGTGGCACATACATGCTTTATTTGGACAATGTTCTGACAGGGTTGCATGTGGGGGAAGTACCCCATCCACCAGTAAGAGACTGTCCAGAAGCAACCGCACAGGGGACATGCTCCAGCAAATTGACAAGGAAACTCTTGGGAGGAAAGAGGGTCAAAGAGGAGCCTTATGTATTAGTCAGTCACAAGGCAGAGTGTCTCTTGGTCACAGATCTTCAAAGTGCACCATCATAGTCTTGTTAGCATTGGGTTTATCTTATCTATGGCCAGCAGATGGTCACAGTTACACAGGGGATGCAAAGCAGGCAAGCTATAATTGGCTACAAATCTGCTTATTTGGGTTATGTTTAAATCAACTGAATGTGCAAAATTTTGAGTTCAGTGCTGGTGGGCTTTTGAGATAATGGGTCTCAGCCTGCTGTCAAAAACAGTAAAAAACTTAAGGGCCAAAATACAAAAGTCATCTTTGGCTCGTTTCCTAAAAATATGCTAAAAACATGCTAAAAACGCCAATATGAGTTTCTCTTGTTAAGGTTACAGTCAGTAGATGTGTGAGTAGTTATTTTATTTAAGAGTCCTTTACACTCTACTGTGTACTTTCTGTGGTTCAACTACACACTCCTCAGAAACCCATCTTGACATGACAATTAATTTACACATGCATTCATTCAGCGGAGATGTGCAGTTATAACTATATGTACATCAAGTATACAAGGCACTTCTCCAGATGATGTGATAAAATAAGACAAAAGAACACAAAACAGGGTCTTAGCTCTTATGGAATTTGCATGTTGGCCAAAATAAAACAAATAACCAAATACATTTAAAAAATTAGATGCTGATAAATAATTCAAACATGGGTGATTGACAGGGATTCAGAGAATCACTTAGAGTGATACTCCAGAGTTATGGTCAGAGATGTATTCTCTGAAGGTGCAATTTAAGCTGAGAAGAAAATGATACAAAGAAGCAAGAGATGGAGCATTTAATATACTGAATCAATGCACTTCTATGAATGATAATAAAGTATATACCAAAATGATGTAACTGGATTAACACTGAAGACATCAACTAAAATTTTTCTTTTAAAAAAGGAAGATTAACTCAGCAGAAAGAATGCAGCAGTAATCTTAGACTTACTCTGCTTAAATATGTGGCTGTTGATTTTCTTACTGTCTTATTTACATCCCAGAGAATTTGTAAAAACTGAAAGAAGCAATAATTTCAATTTCAAAAACACTTTAAAAATGATAAATCAGGTTCCTAAATCTCATCTCTGCCACTCCAGCCCTCTACCAGCTTAAGGAACCATAGCAAACACCAAGCCTACCCTCATTGCTATCAAGCAGGGGGACACACAGAAAGCCTTATGGGAGTGCTCATCAAGTATTTTAGCAAAGGGGATCAGGTGGCATAGTGGTAAAGAATCTGTCTGCCATGCAGGAGGCCCAGGTTTGATCCTTGGGTCAGGGAAGATCTCCTGGAGAAGGGAATAGCAACTCACTCCAGTATTCTTGCCTAGAGAATTCCATGGACAGAGGAACCTGGCAGGCTACAGTCTATGGGGTCACAAAGAGTCAGACACAACTGAGTGACTAACACTTTCACTTTCAGGCATCATTACCCTGAAATTTATTAGAGCTTCTGAAGAATGCATGAAACAATACACTAACCTGGCACATCACCATTTCTATCAAAGCCTGGTAAAATATATGAATTTAAGGACAACTGTGGTCAAGTTCTCTTCATGGCTGCTCCAGCAAAGCACATCCGCTGCTCCTTACCTTGGACAAGGGGTATCTCCTCATGGCCGCCCCTCTTGACCTTGAAAATAGAGTAGCTCCTCTCGGCCCTCCTGCACCCCGGCAGCTGCCGCTCCTTGGATGTGGGGTAGCTCGTCTCGGCCACTGCCCCTGACCTTGGGAGTGGGGTAGCTCCTCTCGGCTGCTGCCCCTGACCTCGGACATGGGGTGGCTCCTCTAGGCTGCCACCCCTGACCTTGGGTGAGGGGTAGCTCCTTTCAGCCACACTTCTGTGCAGTCCTTGCAGCTGGTGCGCTTGTGCATGAAGAGATACCCCACATCCAAGGTAAGAGAAACCCAAGTAAGATGGTAGGTGTTGCAAGAGGGCATCAGAGGGCAGACACACTGAAATCATAATCACAGAAAACTAGTCAATCTGCTCACAGGGACCACACACAGCCTTGTCTAACTCAGTGAAACTAAGCCATGCCTGTGGGGCCACCCAAGATGGGTGGGTCATGGTGGAGAGGTCTGACAGAATGTGGTCCACTGGAGAAGGGAATGGCAAACCACTTCAGTATTCTTGCCTTGAGAACCCCATGAACAGTATGAAAAGGCAAAATGATAGGATACTGAAAGAGGAACTCCCCCGGTTGGTGGGTGCCCAATATGCTACTGGAGATCAGTGCAGAAATAACTCCACAAAGAATGAGGAGATGGAGCTAAAGCCAAAACAATATCCAGTTGTGGATGTGACTGGTGATAGAAGCAGGGTCCGATGCCATAAAGAGCAATATTGCATAGGAACCTGGAATGTTAGCTCCATGAACCAAGGCAAATTGGAAGTAGTCAAACAAGAGATGGCAAGAGTGAATGTCGACATTCTAGGAATCAGTGAACTAAAATGGACTGGAATGGGTGAATTTAACTCAGATGACCATTATATCTACTACTGTGGGCAGGAATCCTTTAGAAGAAATGGAGTAGCCATCATGGTCAACAAAAGAGTCCACAATGCAGTACTTGGATGCAATCTCAAAAACGACAGAATGATCTCTGTTCATTTCCAAGGCAAACCATTCAATATCACAGTAATCCAAGCCTATACCTCAACCAGTAATGCTAAAGAAGCTGACGTTAAAGGGTTCTATGAAGACCTACAAGACCTTTTAGAACTAACACCCAAAAAAGATGTCCTTTTCATTATAGGGGACTGGAATGCAAAAGTAGGAAGTCAAGAAATACCTGGGGTAATAGGCAAATTTGGCCTTGGAATACGGAATGAAGCAGGGCAAAGTCTAATAAAGTTTTGACAAGAGAACTCACTGGTCATAGCAAACACCCTCTTCCAACAACACAAGAGAAGACTCTACACATGGACATCACCGGATGGTCAACACCGAAATCAGACTGATTATATTCTTTGCAGCCAAAGATGGAGAAGCTCTATACAGTCAGCAAAAACAAGACTGGGAGCTGACTGTGGCTTGGATCATGAACTCCTTATTGCCAAATTCAGACTTAAATTGAAGAAAGTAGGGAATACTAGACCATTCAGGCATGACCTAAATCAAATCCCTTATGATTATACAGTGGAAGTGAGAAATAGATTTAAGGGACTAGATCTGATAGATAGAGTGCCTGATGAACTATGGACGGAGGTTCCTGACAGCGTACAGGAGACAGGGATCAAGACCATCCCTATTGAAAAGAAATGCAAAAAAGCAAAATGGCTGTCTGGGGAGGCTGTACAAATAGCTGTGAAAAGAAGAGAAGCGAAAAGGAAAGATATAAGCATCTGAACGCAGAGTTCCAAAGAATAATAAGAAGAGATAAGAAAGCCTTCCTCAGCAACCAATGCAGAGAAATAGAGGAAAACGACAGAATGGGAAAGACTAGAGATCTCTTCAAGAAAATTAGAAACACCAAGCGAAGATTTCATGGAAAGATGGGCTCGATAAAGGACAGAAATGGTATGGACCTAACAGAAGCAGAAGATATTAAGAAGAGGTGGCAAGAATACACAGAAGAACTGTACAAAAAAGGTCTTCACGACTAAGATAACCACGATGGTGTGATCACTCACCTAGAGCCAGACATCCTGGAATGTGAAGTCAAGTGGGCCTTAGAAAGCATCACTACGAACAAAGCTAGTGGAGGTGATGGAATTCCAGTTGAGCTATTTCAAATCCTGGAAGATGATTCTGCGAAAGTGCTGCACTCAATATGCCAGCAAATTTGGAAAACTCAGCAGTGGCCACGGGACTGGAAAAGGTCAGTTTTCATTCCAATCCCAAAGAAAGGCAATGCCAAAGAATGCTCAAACTACCGCACAATTGCACTCATCTCACATGCTAGTAAAGTAATGCTCAAAATTTTCCAAGCCAGGCTTCAGCAATACCTGAACCGTGAACTTCCAGATGTTCAAGCTGGTTTTAGAAAAGGCAGAGAAACCAGGGATCAAATTGCCAACATCTGTTGGATCATGGAAAAAGCAAGAGAGGTCCAGAAAAACATCTATTTCTGCTTTATTGACTATGCCAAAGCTTTTGACTGTGTGGATCACAATAAACTGTGGAAAATTCTCAAAGACATGGGAATACCAGACCATCTGACCTGCCTCTTGAGAAACCTATATGCAGGTCAGGAAGCAACAGTTAGAACTGGACATGGAACAACAGACTGGTTCCAAATAGGAAAAGGAGTATGTCAAGCCTGTATATTGTCATCCTGCTTATTTAACTTCTCTGCAGAGTATATCATGAGAAACGCTGGGCTGGATGAAGCACAAACTGGAATCAAGATTGCCAGGAGAAATATCAATAACCTCAGATATGTAGATGACAACACACTTATAGCAGAAAGTGAAGAGGAAGTAAAAAGCCTCTTGATGAATGTGAAAGAGGAGAGTGAAAAAGTTGGCTTAAAGCTCAACATTCAGAAAACTATTATGGCATCTGGTCTCATCACTTCATGGGAAATAGATGGGCAAACAGTGGAAACAGTGTCAGACTTTGTTTTTGGGGGTTCCAAAATCACTGCAGCCATGAAATCAAAAGATGCTTACTCCTTGGAAGGAAAGTTATGACCAACCTAGACAGCATATTCAAAAGCAGAGACATTACTTTGCCAATAAAGGTCCGTCTAGTCAAGGCTATCGTTTTTCCAGTGGTCATGTATGGATGTGAGAGTTGGACTGTGAAGAAAGATGAGCCCCAAAGAATTGATGCTTTTGAACTGTGGTGTTGGAGAAGACTCTTGCAAGTCCCTTGGACTGCAAGGAGATCCAACCAGTCCATTCTGAAGGAGAACAGCCCTGGGATTTCTTTGGAAGGACTGATGCTAAAGCTGAAACTCCAATACTTTGGCCACCTCATGCGAAGAGTTGACTCATTGGAAAAGACACTGATACTAGGAGGGATTGGGGGCAGGAGGAGAAGGGGACAACAGAGGATGAGATGGCTGGATGGCATCACTGACTCAATGGACATGAGTCTGAGTGAACTCCGGGAGTTGGTGATGGACAGGGAGGCCTGGCGTGCTGCGATTCATGGGGTCGCAAAGAGTCGAACGCGACTGAACTGAACTGTGTCAAGTTCACCAGAGGCTGAAGGGTGGTTTACATGCCAATGGCTAGAATGGGGACTTACAGGAGAGGGTGTCAAGCACCATAAGGAGAGGAGTCGGGATCTTACAAACTTAATAACATTCCTTCAGGAACATTAGAATCCCCCAAAATACCATTTCATGCCTCAAAGACGATCCATTATTTCTGACCTGGAAAGTAACTGTAATAAGTGACTTTCACTGCAAAGTTCAGCAGAAACTGCAGGTACTGAGTAGAGGTGGGTGAGTCTATGCGAAACCATTTTGGTGCACTCAAAGGTTGGCACGTTCATAATGCTCACCTACAGAACATACAATTTATTTACTACCTTTTTCCTATAGGACAGATGGGACAATGACTGAAATCAAATGAGACTAGGGTAGAAAACAAACAAGTATCTTGGGTTAACACAATAGCCACATTTGAAACCAGGAAACATAATTGCCATGAGGGCAAAAGGCATTCAATGAGTTTTAAAAGAGAAGGAGTCAAGCTTTTTAGAAGATAATTCCCCATGGAAATACTATTTTTTTTTTATACATGACAGCAATGCCCAAATAAGCAATATATGAGAGAGCATGCATTCTTGCCAGGACTGGTGATGTTCATCACTCAAAGGATATTACGGCCAATTTTAGCAGGAGGTGGTAAATGCAATTGGAAAGATTCTGGAGAAGCCACTACATGGCACTCCCAGATTGATACCTTCATTATAATTGCACAGGGAATTCCCTGAAGAGTGTGTGTGGACAGCCAACATCATATGCTGGATTACAGCTTCAACCAGGTATGCATGGGATGAATTTAACAGAAGGAGTTTTGAGGCAAAGCTGTTTTCTGAAATCTAAGAATGGCTACATTAATGTCATCAAATGCCACTGTATCATGCAGTGGGAAGTATGTTTGCAGGCAACAGCATTTGCTGGAGAATTACCACAACTGGCCTTGGGAGGAATGAACACAGAAGAGATGAATGTGGGGAAATTAATGACAGACATGTTAAGAATGACTTTATTGCCATCATGGAGATTTCACACATGAAACACTTCAAGAGAAGGAAAATCACTTCAGTGACCTTGAGATACTCTCAGTAATGTTAGGAACCACGTGGGAACCGACATGAAAGATCATTACACAGTATTAGAAGAGAATCACCCTCATGGGCATACAAATTTTTCTGGCCAGCATCAAACCCTTGAAGGCCATATACTGTTAGCTGATACACCAACCAATTTTTCTAGGGTTGCTAAATTACACAAACTCAATATTGACTGTGGCCAAGCTCAGCAGAAAATGAAGGTGGTCAACTCAGGAGGAACAGTTCTGGGGAAACCATTTCTAGGCCTACAAAGACCAGCACCTTCATTTTCCTTACACAGGAAGTATCCCACTGGGTGTAGGCTTACATCGTGCATCACATGTTCCATGACTGCAAACAGCCCTTAGTGGAGTGAATACAGTGGAAAGCATTCAGATGGAAGTTTATCCAAGCTAGTCTATCCTGGCAAAGTAAGTGCCATCTAGCAAAGAAGCAGGCAATGTGGTCACCCATTGAGGATTACCAAATTCCATGAGGAGAGAGGAGAGATTACCAAATTCCATGAGGCGACAACTCTGAGATTCACAAGTGTAATGTTCTTTCGGGCACCAGAAAATCAAAACAAGCAAAAAAACTTTGAGAAGTCAGTACACTGACAACAGATCATCAATTATTTCTCCCTGGAAAGCAACTGTATTTCCACACATGTGGTGCAAAGTCCACCAGACACTGAAGGTGGTGAATAAAATAAATGATTTGGTGGAAAACCAATCCACTGTGCTCTACAAATTGCTTTACATTATCCTCATTAAAGGAACATCCACTTGGTTCTCTGTTCATATTCTATAGCACATACCAGACAATGACTCTAAGCCACCCTTAGTGGAATAAACAAGGGCAAGTTATAATAGAGTTAATGAATACCCTTCACTGCAAGACTGGAGTTATCACTGTCTTCAAGTCTGTGTCATTCGTGAGTGCTTTGTTCACAGACTATATAATTTGCTAGAAATTTCCAACATTGGCCTATATAGGCATAAGTGCAGGAAAAAAATCTTATAAATCAAGGGCTGACAAGTTAACCCTGACCACTTATTATCATCAAGATATGTGGCATCAATTTTATTCATATTACCATTCTACTAAACAACTGGATGCCTGAAAAACCATTTCTGAAATGGGTAAAATACAAGAGAAGTAATTCTCAGTATTTGTCAGCCAATGAATTTCACCAACTCCATAACTTCCATAATACACATATATGTGTGTGTGTGCTCAGCTGTGTTTGACTCTTTGCGACCCCAAGGACTGTAGTCCACCAGGCTCCTCTGTCAGTGGGATTTCCCAGGCAAGAATACTGGAGTGGGTTGCCATTTCCTTCTCCAAGGGATCTCCCTGACCCAGGGATTGAACCCAGGTCTCCTGTGGCTCCTACATTGGCAGGCGGATTCTTTACCACTGAGCCACTTGAGAAGCAGTGCAGGTATACAAGCAATGAAAATTTAAGAGTACGAATGAATCACTTTGAGACGAAGGTAATTGACTCTGTGACCATGACATACTTTCAGTAATATTAGGCATCTCTGAACAATTTATACAGGAAATGACAGACGCGAATATCTTGTCTATCATGATGAGTTGCATGAATACATGGTGAAATCCTCTAATAGGAAGCTATCCTTATTATTTACATGAGAAACCTACATTGTCTTTGTTCGAGGGATCGTGTTATGGGAATATATGAAATAATCCATCTTCCACCACAAGTACAGAAACAGACTCAAGAACATAAAAACATTTTGGACTGAAAACCAACCTATAAAGTATTTATAACTTCACTGGCTCAGCTTCCCGCCTGACTAGTGAAAAACATGAATTTTATACCTATTACTGGCAAGTTCATCAGAAACTGATTTTGGGTAAATAGCAAGTGGACGAGCATTCAGAGGATGTCAATTAACTTCTTTACTCAGGAATAGCCTCTGGAGTGGGTGTCCACCATAACATGGGACAATGGCAAAGGAAGGCTCTGAGTGACCAAATGCAAGTTAAATAATTCTCATAGGAATAATTCAGTGGTTTTGAGCAATGAATCTCTGATTTTCCTCTTCTTGTTGGCAAGCAACAAAAATTTTAAAAGGCAGAGGGGAAGGACTTTAAAGGAACTGAGTCACCTCCATCACTATGTCAGGCTTCACACTGTAAAGAACCAATGAAGCACCAAAACTTTGAACTAAAAGACAGGACAATATTGACAGACTGGGGAGTATAGCAAACACAAGCTGAACACCTCTGGCATGAACTTATCCATATCATTCTGAGAAAAGCATTTCAATTAACCCTTGAGGAAGGCCTCGTACTATGAAAACACATGCAAGAGTCCAGGACTTGTACTAAAAGAAGAGAATAGTCTCAGGAGCATAACTTGGATCAGATCTGAAGTCAGTCACTAAGTTACATATAACCTGCCTTGGTACAACAAATTTTCTTCTAAGGAGATGAGGAAAATGAAATCAGTGCCCACAATGGGTAAGTTCAGCAGATACTGAAGGCAGTAAACACAAGGTGAGTGGTTCTTGGCAACCACTGCCCAGCCTTCATACATCAGCAAATTCATACTCTTTTTATAGTGTATCTGTTTGTTGTTTAATCACTCAGTCATGTCTGGCTCTTTTGCGACCCCATGGACTGTAGCCTGTCAGGCTCCTCTGTCCTTGGAATTCTCCAGGCAAGAACATGGGAGTGGGTTGCCATTTCCTTCTCCAGGTTACACAGGTATGGTTACAGGTATGGTTTCCAGTATGTGTTCATGCAATAAATCACATTAAAAAAAAATGACTGTTAGCAACCCTGAATAGGGTGATTCAGGAAAAGTCATTCCAATGGGAAGAGTGTATTGTAATTGAAAGCCTTCAAATAAGGGTCATCCAGCAAAGGCCAAGGGTAGGGACAAAGAGCAGAAGTCAGTAACCAAGTAAAGCCGAAGAGTAGGATTCTGATGTGCATAATACTCTTTCATACACCAGACAAAGGCCTGAAGCAGGAAAATACAGAATACGGAGTTCCAATTATTTCCACTCATCAAAGAATCCCTGTGTCCTGGAGTGTGGTGGCCACCAGAAACTGAAGGTTGTGAAGGCAGGGAGTCTGAGTCAAATTAATCTACAGCATTTTGCAACTTGCTCCATAGTATTCTTACTCAGGAGACCTATACTTTGTGTTCTATTCATATCCTATAGCAAGAGTTAGAAAATTGTTCCAAAGGACTCAGAGTGGAGTAAATTCTGGGCAAGATATTGTGGATATTAACAATCTACAACTGGGCCTTCCCTGGTGGTCCAGTGGCTAGGACTCCATGCTCCCAGTGCAGGGGGCCTGGGGTTCAATGCCTGATGGGTAACTAGATCTCACATACCACAACCAAAAACCCCACATGCCACAACAAAATCTAGAGTACAAAGACCACTGCAGGGTGGGTGATAAATAAATAAAAATAATTTAAAAACAATCCACAACCTTCCAATCCTACCCTTTTACCAACATTGTCAATAATCCTGTGTCTTCAAGAGCTTTTGTGCTCATAGTTTACAACACTAGTGAAATCTGCTGCATTGGCCTTCTTAAAGGTCAGGATGGAAAATACGTATCTTGGAAACCCATGAATGACATAGGCAACCTGGAAACCTCACTGTTACCAAGTTGTGTGTCAGCCACTGAAGATGTGTTCAGATCCAAGAGTAACACTGGAAAATGACGACGTGAGTGGAAGATGAATAATCCTCATAAGAATTGTCCATGGTTTTTGGCCAGAACCCCTAATTTTCCATCAAGCTCCTTGGCAAGCAGTGAATGTTTAAATGAGTGGAGATGAAGCACTATAAAGGACGTGACTCTCCTCCATGAATATGTTAGCCTTCAGTAATGTGAAGACCGATAAAAAATGAACATGCTGAAGTTAGGGTGAAAACATTCTTGACTGGCCTGAGAGTACAGTGAAAACATGTTAAAACTGTTTGGCAAAAACTATACTTATTGTCCAAAGCAAAGTTTTTTCACTACACCTCAAGCACTGCTACATGCTTTGGAAGAACCCATATGAGTTCATAGCTCTGTATTTAAGGAAAAATAAGTCTCATGGGCATACATTTCTCAGGTCACAAACCAATAGCTGTAGCAGATGTAATCTGTTCTGGTATCACATGTTTTCTGCAGGGAGTTGAAGAAAATGAAATCAATGCCCATAATAACCAAGTTCAGCCAAAACAAAGTGGTCAGTGTAGAGTGAGCAGTTCTTAGAATCATTGTCTGGCATTCCTTGAATGACAACTTTATTCTCCTTTCACTGGGCATGCCCACTGGGTATGTGTTCAGATCCTGCATCACATATTAAAAAATAACCATTAAAGGCACTAAGTGAGGTCACCTGGAATGAGTTATTCCTATGCAAAAGGATACATTGGGATCTACACCCTGTAAATTGTCACCCTGTAAATGGTTAATAAATGGAGTCACAGAGGACAGTTCACTAAACATGCAAAGGAGAAGAGAAGAAGTCTCATTTGCACAATATTTGTTCATGCACCAGAGAAATCCCTTTGGGAGCAACACACTGTATACAGACCCTCAATTCTTTCAAACCTAGAAATTAATTACAACAAATACTTTTGGTACAATGGCTACCAGAAACTGAAGGCAGGGGGTGATTGAAACCATTTCACTGTGTATTATTACAACTTGCTCTAAATTATCCTGACCCAGCGGACAGACACCTGATCCTCTGTTCATATCCTACCGTGAATGTTAGAAAATGACGCCAAAGGGCTATGAGCCAGGGTAAATGCAGGGTGAGATAGTGTGAAGACAATCTATACCATCCAATCTAAGATTCATACCACCACTGTCAGCAAACCAGTGTCATCAGTAGTTGTACTCGTAGCTTATAACACTTGCTGGACCATTACTAGAATGTCCCCTTGGGGATCCAAATGAAAATTTTAAATCTAGAAAACCAATGACTGACATACTAAGGATGGCACTTTCATGGTTGTCAGGTCATGTGGCAGCCACAAGGTTGTGCTCACATCCCACGATAACACTGGACAACAACAGGAGTTGACAATGACAACTCCGAGTGGATAAATGCAAGTTAAAAAATTCTCAGAGAAATCATTTAGTGGTTTTGAGATAGAATCTCTGGTTTTCATCCTGTTGTTGGCAAGCAATGAAAATGTAAAGGTGGAGCAGTGAGTCACCTCTATCACTATATCAGCCTTCATGATGTAAAGAACCAAAGCAGCACCAACACTTTGAACTGACAGACAGGACAACTGACTGACCTGGGAGTGTAGTGAGCACAACTTGAACAGCTTTAGCATGAACCTACCTATATTATTCTAAGCAGGGCATTTTTATTATCCCTTGAGGATGGCATCATCACAGTTCTTAAATAAAGGCAGATCATTTCATTGGCATGTCATTTCTTAGGACTAAAACCAATCATTTCAGCAGATTTAACTTAATCTGTTAAGACAATTTTACTTTCCAGGTGGTAGAGATAATTAGGTCTATACTGATTATGGCCAAATTCTACTGAAACTGAAGGTTTCAGATTGAGTGGTTCCGTGGACCACATAGACTGTGCACCTGCAATTTTATTTACACTGTGTATATTCTGCTGTTTGTGTGTTCTCATTTCATCTGACATTTTGCATAATTATTGTAAATAGGCTTAGTGGGATGTACACAGGTAATGTCAGTTAGTTAGAAACCCATCCAGTAGATTTTAAACCTGGTATTTTAAGTGCCATGTAGCAAAGAGGCATCCAATGGGGACAGAGAGGAGAAGTCAACAAGCATCTTGAGGAGAAGAGTATGAATCTCATGTGCATAGTATTCTTTTATGCACCTGGATACCCTGTAAAGCAGCAATATATGGACTATACAACATGAGTTACTTCTGACCTAGAGAGTAATTGCAATGAGTGAAATGTGGTTTAATGGCCACCATAAACTGAAGGTCATGAATGCAGGGAGTTATTCTGAGGAAAACCAATCTGCTACATTCTACAGTATGTTCCCTATTGTCCGCACCCAGGAGACATGAACCTGCTCTGTTCATATTATGCATAAAGTCCTTGAAAATAACTTTATGAGGCCTTGAGTGGGGTAAATACTGAACGAAATGCTCTGGAGACTGTCAGTATCTACAGTCCAAGACTGCCACCATCACTGTCATCAAGACTGAATCACCTGTGGGGAGCTGTTTCATAAGACTGTAACAGTTGTTGGAGAACTGACACAGTGGCCCTTTTAAGGGTTAAAAAAAAAGAAAAGAAAAAATACGTCTGTAAACTAATGACTGACATGCCAAACCTTGCACCTTCAGTGTGATCAAGTCTTCTGGCACCCCTGGCCCTGTGCTAACATCCTACAGCACTACTGGGCACAACCAGATCTTGGTGGGTAAATGAAAGCTGACTAATTCTCAGGATGAATCAGCCAACAGGATTAAATCAGACTCCATCATTTCCATCATGTTGGCAATAGGTAATGAAAATCTGAAACAAGTAGAAATGAAACTCTTTGGGTAGAAGGCAATCATCTCCATAGCTATGACACATGAATCACCGATACAATGAAATTACAGACAAGACAGTCTCTGTCTTTCCAAGAGGGGGGTAAACACCAGCTGATATCAACTAGCAAAAACCTATCCATATCCATTTTTTTTTTAATAACAAAGACTGAGCCTACAGAATACATTTGTAGTTGCAGATCTGCTCTGCTTAAGTATTTGACCCTCAGTTTTCTCTATCTACTGTTCCTGTCTTGCTTAATTCCAGGGATTTTGTGAAGACCAAAGGAAGTAATCATTTTCTGAGGTTATCTGAAAAGTGGAAAAACAGGTTCCTGAACCTCACCGCCACCAAAAACTTGCCAGAAGCAGTACTACCAGAAAATGCTAGACTCTTAGCAGGTCTGATGAAGTGTATGAATCCACAGCAGATCGTGCCCGTGGTTTGCAGGTACAGAACGGTTTGAATACAGGGTGAGTGAACCTTGGGAAGAACAATCCAATGCAGTTGAGACCTGGCAGCAGCATTGCTATCAAGCTGGGAGGCGTGAATCAGGTGTTACAGAGAGGTCATTAAGAGTTTTGAGCTGAAGTAATTCAGACTCATGCTCATAAGGTTCCTTCTAACCTGTGAGGAAAAACTCAATCAGCACTATACTGACTTTAAAATGGCCCACCCATCCTTGCCAAGGCTGGTGTAAGACATGAAGTTGGGCCAGTTGTGGCCACTGGCCAGCAGCTGCTAAAGGCAGAGAAAACAAGAGGGTTACAAAGATTATTACCGTAGATTGATTTTTTTTTCCATCTCCACCACCTATGAAAGGAACAGGAAAATACTCAAGAGAATAATTGAGAAGTAACTATCATATGGTAAATATAAAAACAAAATATAAAGTAAAAGTAAATACAATATGGTGCTACAACTGAAGATGTGTGGAAGTTGTTATGAAAGCATGGAGAATGAGAAAAATACTGTCTTTGCATGTTTCTCCAACTTAGCCCGCACTCAAATCACCTGGGGGTTTTGTTAAAACAGAAACTTCCAGAGTCTGATTCAATAGTTTTGTTATGTGGCTTGAGAACTTGCATTTCTATCAGTTTCCCAGGTGCCTTTGCTGCTTGTCTGAGGTCACAATGTGAGAATCATAGACCTACACTAATGAGGGACACTTCCAACCATATCAAAGTTGAGCTGGGTCTTCAAGAGCTTACAGATTTCCCATGTACAATTTTGGAAGAAGGAAATTTGAGACACCCCCCCCCCAAAAAAAAGACATACTCCCTACCTACACTGGGTAATAGGAAGTGTGGGGAGTAAGGATCAGGAAAAAGCTTGGAGAAATCTGCTTTGCCAACTGAAGGCTGAGTGTATGTTTACAAGAGAGACAAGTGAGTAAGAACAGTCCAGGAATAAGAAAAATATGATGTATGCAGAACAGGGAAAGGGGAGGGAGCTTGTTTCATTCAAAGAATTTCTAGTACTGAGATCATTTATGAGGGTATGATAGAAGTGATCAGGGCCTGAATGAGAGAAGTTTGTGAGGTGAAAACCTGAGGCTGCTGTAATGGAGAAAAGGGACTAAAGCTGTAATTCATCTACAGGGTAGAATCACAAGGATTTCCCAGGTACAGAGAGGAGTCTATGGTTATTTACAATTTTTTTTCTATGATGGTTGGTAAATATTGGGTCTTGCCAGAGACAGTATGAGGAAATGAAAACTTTGAATCTGTATATGTGAGCTTGTGTGCATGTGTACATGCATCCAGAGTTTGGATAAGAAAGTCTAGTTAAGACAGGTTAAAAATGTCTATTGGAAATGAGGAAGTAGGTTATATATACTATCTCTATCAATGAGCTGACTTCAGGAAGCTTTAAAATACTACCAAAGAAGTAACAATACAATGAAGAATTATCAGGCTCAGTTTTATGAGTTGAGAGATATCCAAAGAAATTAGCAAACTATATGGGGATATGTGAGTTCTGGTATAATTTACTCATCCTTAAGTGACCATCTGAGGAGGCGTATTGCATTTTTGATGATCACAGGGAGATAAGAGTACAGTGAGGGCCAGGAGTCTGCTGCTGAGCCTAGTTAATGGCTAATTTTCATTATCTTTGTAATTACTTACTTATTTATATAATGACTTATTTAAGAGGTTTTAGAAACTAAGGGAAAAAGCCAATGAAGAAGAAATAGGTGGAGAGAGAGAAGACAAGAAAAAGAATGCCTTTGAAGAACATGTCTCGGTTCATGACATATTTCCAATATACTTTTATTAGGGGTAAAAAATAATTTATAACATAGCTGCAATGAATAACTTTACCACTGACAAATCATTCCTTAGCAAGGTATTTGCCACCTTGGAGTCCAGAGATCTATTCAGTTCAGTTCAGTTCAGTTCAGTCACTCAGTCGTGTCCCACTCTTTGCGACCCCATGAATTGCAGTACGCCAGGCCTCACTGTCCATCACCACCTCCCGGAATTCACTCACACTCACATCCATTGAGTCGGTGATGCCATCCAGCCATCTCATCCTCTGTCACCCCCTTCTCCTCCTGCCCCCAATCCCTCCCAGCATCAGTCTTTTCCAATGAGTCAACTCTTCGCATGAGGTGGCCAAAGTATTGGAGCTTCAGCTTTAGCATCATTCCTTCCAAAGAAATCCCAGGGCTGATCTCCTTTAGAATGGACTGGTTCGATCTCCTTGCAGTCCAAGGGACTCTCAAGAGTCTTCTCCAACACCACAGTTCAAAAGCATCAATTCTTCAGCACTCAGCTTTCTTCACAGTCCAACTCTCACATCCACTGGAAAAACCATAGCCTTGACTAGACGGACCTTTGTTGGCAAAATAATGTCTCTGCTTTTCAAAATACTGTCTAGGTTGGTCATAACTTTCCTTCCAAGGAGTAAGCGTCTTTTAATTTCATGGCTGCAATCACCATCTGCAGTGATTTTGGAGCCCATTAGACTCAGCCTAAGGACTTCCCTGGTGGCTCAGAGGGTAAAGCGTCTGCGTACAGTGCGGAAGACCTGGGTTTGATCCCTGGGTCAGGAAGATCCTCTTGAAAAAGAAATGGCAACCCATTCCAGTACTCTTGCCTGGAAAATCCCATGGACAGAGGAGCATAGTAGGCTACAGTCCGTGGGGTCGCAAAGAGTCGGACATGACTGAGCGATTTCACTTCACTTCAGACTTAGCCTAAAATAGTGACTTCCAATATCAGAATGTAAGCAATTAAAAAGCAAAAAATTAAATTGTGATTTTACTTAATATATGCATAGATTAGGTTTGTACCACTTAATACCGCAGACTCAACTAAACACATTTTAATATAGACACATTATAAACACTTTATACCAGAAAGAAAAACATTATCAAAGGATTCTACTACACTAAATATTAGGGAAGAATAACGTTCAAAAAGTTAACTTGTGTGGTAGGGTATAAGCTTTAATCTTGCATAATTTTAAACCTCAAACTATTCAGTGGTTAGGTTTGATTTATCTCATCATTTTTAAAGAACATCTTCTGTTCGTTTTCTTATGTCACCTTAAAGTATCGCATTGCATGTGCCCTCACATGCACTCACTGGGCTGTGGGACCATTGTTACGTATCCAGAACACCTCAGACCTTCAAGCATCCTTGCTATCCTTGTTCTCTGTGCTCCCAGGGCATCATTCTGCACCCTTTCTTCACTACATGATATCACTTCCTACTATATGGACATCAGTGTTTACTTTTCCATCCCCCTGACTAAACTGTGAACTCAAGAGAAAAAGGTATGCTTTGCCTTTCCTTATAAAACAATATCTGGAAAAGAGTACATGTTCTACAAATGAAAGCTGAAGTAAACTGAAAATAAGGACATAGCAAATTGGATATGCCTAATACACATTTCAACTCAACAGTGATAAAATATTGTAAATAATAAGGAATTACATTTTTAATTAATAAGGAATTACATTTACAATCTTTACAATCTAGTTAGTATATACAATGACACAATCTTTATCCAATATATTTTTTAGTATTTACAGACTGTGATTTGGGTATTTCTTTTTCAGTATCATTTTCTCACAGATACATCTAAAATTACTCCTATATAACTACACACACACACATAACACAATATATGTTATTACATAATTTAATGTATGTAACTTAATTATACATAATATATAGTTATATACTGATATAGGCAAGAATACTGGAGCAGGTAGCCATTTCCTTCTCCAGGGGATCTCCCCGACCCAGAGATCAAACTCACATCTCTTTGGGTTTTTTACCAGCGGAGCTACCAGGGAAGCCCCAACATATAATGTGTGTGTGTGTATCTGTGTGTTAGTCACTCAGTTGTGTCTGACTCTGTGTGATCCCATGGACTGATGCCCACCAGGCTCCCCTGTCCATGGAATTCTCCAGGCAAGAACACTGGAGTGGGTTGCCATGCCCTTCTCCAGGAATATACAATATATATATATACATGTGTGTGTGTGCTAAGTTGTTTTGGTCGTGTCCGACTCTGTGTAACCCCATGAACTATAGCTTGCCAGGCTCCCCTCTCCAGGGGATTCTCCAGGCAATAATACTGGAGTGGGTTGCCATGCCCTCCTCCAGGGGATCTTCCCATCGAACCCACAGTCTCTTATGTCTCCTGCATTGGCAGGTGGGTTCTTTACCACCAGCACCACCTGGGAAGCCCCACAAGAGTGGTGAAAGGATTTTTGGAACCACCCTTCTGGTCCTATAAAGACTACACTTGTAAACCAAAGACAGTTTTCTTTTTCCCTTCTTTCCCAAAAGAATTGGGTAGCCTCCCCAACAAGGACTGACACATCTATCCATTCATGTTGGAAAGCTTCACCTCTCCTCCTCTAGCATAAGGGAGAAGGCCTCTCTGGAAGGCCCAGGGGCAACACCCAGGCTTCCACAAGAAAAAGGCAAATGTAACAGGAAAGATAGGGAAGACTGAGGAACCCACCCTGTGATCCACTGGTCTGGTCTTCAGAAAGGAGTCAAAAGCAGAGACCCCCACCAATTTGGGTGGCAACTACTGGGGCCCAGTGAGCAGTGGGGCCTTTGGAACACACCAGACGGTAATCCTGGCCAGAGTTCCTCAGCTGCTTCCACAGCCACTGACCTGTTCGCAGAGGGTGAGGAGAAAGAAAAGAGGAGAAAACCACAGAGGAAGCCTTAGAAGAAGCAGTACCAGTTGTCTGCACATCACCAAAGTAACCGGAATAAACCAAAACCTAGCCAGCCGAAAAGTCACGTTAACGTGGGTTCCCAGTCCCATTAGACCAGCAACTTTTATCCAAAGAGCCTTATAAAAGCGAGTTTCCCTTCACAGGGAGAACATTTGAAACTGAAGCCATAGCCTCCCAGACGGGAGCCAAAGCTCCCCAGATTGTACAAGGTCAAAAAAGGCTATCATGGGACCCCTGATGTCAAGCTGTTCTGGGCAAAAGGTTATTTAAGCATTTAATTTACAAAGGAGACTAGTGTCTATTTGAGAGCCAATCAACTTGTTCCTCACTGTCAAAATTAACTGGGGGTCCTTTAGGGGAAATTAGAATTGGATGTCTTAAGTCCAAGGGAGCCCCCCAAACACCAGGCATGTTTATTATCAACGCATTGTAACATGCTCCTTGACTGCCAGAATGTTTAACTGTGAGCCATTCAGGGGTCATTGTTCTTCTGATCTTAACATATCTAATGTACACCCCAAAGATTTTTCCTTCAGGATAGATGAACTATCTCTCATTTTTATAAGCTGTATAACACCAAGCTGCAGTCCATGGGGTCGCTGAGGGTCGGACACGACTGAGCGACTTCACTTTCACTTTTCACTTTCATGCATTGGAGAAGGAAATGGCAACCCACTCCAGTGTTCTTGCCTGGAGAATCCCAGGGATGGCGGAGCCTGGTGGGCTGCCGTCTATGGGATCACACAGAGTCGGACACAACTGAAGTGACTTAGCAGCAACACCAAACACAGGAGATGCAGACAAATTCCAACAGAACAGGACAGATTCCAGCATCAATGCATCCAGATGAACCAATTCCCAGATAGGGTAAATTTACCCTACAAAACAAATGAACTAATTCCAATGTGGCTACCCACCCCCACAACAGCTAGCTTCCAAATGAACTGGTTCCAACTGGATCAGTTCCCAAATCAGGTAAATAAATTTACCCTACAAATGAGCTAATTTCAACTAGGGTGGGGCTTGCCCCATGAGGACTAGTTCCCAATGAACCAGTTCAGGGTAGAGTCCAACAACACTTTCCCTCTGTAAATGGGTACCCAACCAAATTGGCTATATACATACCTCAGTTCAGTTCAGTCGCTCAGTCGTGTCTGACTCTTTGCGACCCCATGGACTGCAGCACGCCAGCCTTCCCTGTCCATCACCAATTCCCAGAACTTGCTCAAACTCATGTCCATTGAGTTGGTGATGCCATGCAACCATCTCATCCTCTGTTATCCCCTTCTCCTCCTGCTTCAATCTTTCTCAGCATCAGGGTCTTTTCCAATGAATCAGTTCTTCACATCAGGTGGCCAGAGTATTGGAGTTTCAGCTTCAGCATCAGTCCTTCCAATGAATATTCAGGACTGATTTCCTTTAGAATGGACTGGATGGATCTCCTTGCAGTCCAAGGGACTCTCAAGAGTCTTCTTCAACACCACAGTTCAAAAGTATCAATTCTTCAGTGCTCAGCTTTCTTTATGGTTCAACTCTCACATCCATACATGACTACTGGAAAAATCAAAGCTGTGACTAGAAGGACCTTTGTTGGCAAACTAATGTCTCTGCTTTTTAATATGCTATTTAGGTTGGTCATAGCTTTTCTTCCAAGGAACAAGCGTCTTTTAAATTCATGGCTGCAGTCACCATCTGAAGTGCTTTGGAGCCCAAGAAAATGAAGTCTGTCACTGTTTCCACTGTTTCCCCATCTACTTTCCATGAAGTGATGGGACCAGATGCCATGATCTTCATTTTTTTTAATTTAAATTTATTTATTTTAATTGGAGGTTAATTACTTTACAATATTGTATTGGTTCTGCCGCACATCAACATGAATCTGCCATGGGCATACACGTGTTCCCCATTCTGAACCCCCCTCCCACCTCCCTCCCCGTACCATCCCTCCGGGTCATCCCAGTGCACCAGCCAGCTTTTTCACTTTCTTCTTTCACTTTCATCAAGAGGTTCTTCACTTCCTCTTTGCTTTCTGCCATAAGGCTGGTATCATATGCATATCTGAGGTTACTGATATTTCTCCCAGCAATCTTGATTCCAGCTTGTGCTTCATATGCCTATATGTTATATATTTTCACATCATGAGAAATGCTGGGCTGGATGAGTTACAAGATGAAATCAAAATAGGCAGGAGCAACATCAACAACCTCAGATATATGGATGAGACCACTCTAACGGCAGAATGTGAAGAGGAACTAAAAAGAGCCTCTTGATGGGGGTGAAGGAGGAGAGCGAAAGAGCCAGCTTAAGACTAAGTATTAAAAAAAAAAACTAAGATCAGGGCATCCAGCCCCATTACTGCATGGCAAATAGAAGGGGAAAAGGTGGAAGTAGTGACAGATTTCCTCTTCTTGGGCTCCAAAATCACTGCAGACGGTGACTGCAGCCATGAAATCAGAAGACGATTGCTTCTTGGCAGGAAAGCGATAACTAACCTAGACAGTGTGTTGAAAAGCAGGAGACGTTACTCTACCAACAAAAGTTCGTATAATCAAGGCTATCATCTTCCCAGTGGTCACATACAGTTGTGAGAGCTGGACCATAAAGAAGGCAGAACATAATTGATGCCTTTGAACTGTGGTGCTGGAGAAGACTCCTGAAAGTCCCTTGGACAGCAAGGAGATCAAAACAATCAATCTTAAGGGAGTTCAACTCTGAATATTCACTGGAAGGACTGATGCTGCAGCTCCAGTATTTTCGTCATCTGATGCAAACAGACGGCACACTGGAAAAGTCCCTGATGCTGGGAAAGATGGAAGGCAGAAGGAGACGAGGGTGTCAGAGCATGAGATGGCTGGATGGCATCACTAATACAATAAATATGAACCTGGGTGAACTCTGAGAGATAGTGAGGGACAGAGAGGCCTGGCATGCTGCAATCCATGGGGTCAAAAAGAGTCGAGAGACTGAACAACAAAACCTATAACATATTATATATGCATATGTGTATATACATATATATATATATATATATATCACATTGATCTATAGAGGCCACCTTGATTTGGATTTTTAAATATTATAAAACCTATTCATACGAAGTTTTCTTTCCTCAAAGAGAAATGCTGACTCATTTCCCAAATAAAAGTCTGCATTACTTTTAAGTTATAATCTTTCTTTTAACCTGTCTCTCATCACAAAGGGATCAGTGAGAACTAAGCTACAGCTGACATAACAGCACAACAGATAGATAATCCTAAGTTTGTAGTTACTGTCATTTTTAAGTGATTGTGTAGGCAAACATCATTTTATAGAGAAAAACCATGCTCTGATACTGAAGCTGAAACTCCAATATTTTGGCCACCTCATGCGACGAGTTGACTCACTGGAAAAGACCCTCATGCTGGGAGGGATTGGGGGCAGGAGGAGAAGGGGACGACAGAGGATGAGATGGCTGGATGGCATCACCGACTTGATGGACATTAGTTTGAGTGAACTCCGGGAGTTGGACAGGGAGGCCTGGCGTGCTGCAATTCATGGGGTCCCAAAGAGTCGGACACGACTGAGCGACTGAACTGAACTGATCATTCATATATAATGATTATGATAATGGTAATGAAGAAAAAGGAGAAGGAAAAGACAAGAAGACAGAGGAGGAGGAAAGAGCAAAGGAGAAGAAAAGGGAAGAGACTCTTACACAACTATTAAGATATTTTAGCCCCGGTATCCCAACTGCAATTGCTATTCACAAGAAAAAAAAAATCTGTGAGTTATGTCTATAACAAAGGTGTAAAGAGAGAAATTTCTGGACTTTCAAGTGTCTAGACCTAATTCTCAGCTTTACCACTTTGCATAGCCAAGTTGTATACTTTCTAAACCATTAAAACATCTAATGCAGCATCATTAAAACATCTAATTATATCTATATGTCTGTGTTTGTGAAATTAAGTGCAGGAATTCAAGTTTTTTGCACAGCATGCAAGATACAGCAAGCACTCAAAAATTAGTACCTGTTATTATCAGTCCCATTCCCCTTTTAATAATACCCTTTTCTGGTATATGTTACCCTCAATTTTTCCAATTCTTAGGCACTTTGATTCTATCACTTCATTTGGATCTCCATTTAAACAAAGCTAAAACACAGTGAATAGTTCTTTAAGCCTGTGCTATGTGGACTTTGATCACAAAATTGTTTCTTGATGAAAATAAGTGCCCTTTGATGCTGAGAGTAGGTCATGTTTATTTCCTAACGAAAGAAAATATGATATTCTTTTAATAACCCTGCTTTCTGTGACTGATACTATTTTCATCATATTGCTTCTGTAAGTGGTAGAATCTGGCACCAATAATTTATTTAGCAGGTGATTGTAACACCCTTTTATAAATCTAAGGCCAATGCAGAAAACAGTATCACATAAAGAATGCACTGCCTAAATTGCTTGCAAAAGTGAGTAATCAAGAGACATAATGCAAGGAAATTTCAGTACCAATTCTACTGTTATTACATTATGTGAAGTAAATTAATACCAAAACACCATCATTGTTTCTCTGTTATATGCAAACATAACCATTTTATTTAACAACCAATACTCTATCTGTGATCAAAAAATTTTTTTGTATTCCCTGGACCTTCCACTGCCCATTTAAATTTGTTTACTGTCTCTACTCTGAACCCCATACATAAAATCCTAAGTATGTTCTACCGCTTTTCACTCACTGAGAGAATAAAATATCCTCTGGCCACTTTACAGTCAAAAAGAAAGACTTATTTTAGTAACTATAATATCCAGGACCTAATGATGGTAAAAACTCAAACATTTATTTAAACTTAGACCTTCTCTGTCTAGCCTGTGACTCAGCAATCCCACTCTTAGCTATGTATCTTTAAAAAATGAGTGCATATCTTCACTAAGACATATGTACCAGAATACAGATAGAAACTACCCAAATTCACCCCAGAGAGGATACAATTCAAATGATAGGCAAAAAAATAACAAGTATTTATCTAAAGTAGCACCAAACAGGATACAATTCAAACTAGCAGGCAGCAATATAATAGATAAATATTCATATGACGGAACATTTATGCAATAAAATATTGAGCACAGAAAGCAAAACATTAACTGATCCTACAAACAAATATACAGATATTACACTTAGCAAAACAAACTGGACACAAAAGAGTACAGAGTATAAAAGTCCAGTGAAATGAAATTTTTTTTTAAAACATATTAGTATTTTATATTTGACATATATATGAACTATAAAGACTATTAATGAATTGAACAAATGTACATCCACCTGAAAGATAACTGTACCTGTAGGATCTGTCCAAAGATGAGTAATAGTATCTGTTACCTGTTCGAATCCCTTCTGGAATTTCAAATAGTACATGTCTATAATATTTAAACTTTTTACTGTGTTAATTTTAAGTATAATTGTCATTCTAATTTTGTATATGAAGTCAAGTTCAGAATAAATTAGTATACGAAACTTTTCTATACAAACAGAAAAATAAAAAAAAACACAATGCTTTTAGGATCCCATATACACACTTCCCGAATTATATCACTCTACTTTCTCCCAGGAAAATAAACACACACACACACATATACACATATCAAAAATTTAAATCTGGTAATGACCATTCCCTTGCTTTTCTAGGTTACATTTACTGTATTTACATGTTGTATATATTTATCCTTCAAAGCATGATAATGGAAAACAGTGCAAAAATACCAAATAGCCAGTTTAATGTAGTTGGCCAAATAGAACATAGCTGGATAAGCACCACCCAGGTGGAGAATGAAACACTGTTAGACTCCCAGAAGTGTAAGGAAGATAGATTCCTTTAATCACTCCTCATCACTATACTCTCCCTTTTCATCACAGTTTACCACTGACACAGGGCTACTTCTAGGAATCTGGGGTAAAAATAAAATCTCACTCAGTCCATCCTTTCCAATGTTGCTGAGAAAAGATAAAACTTTGAACCCATAATTGCAGAAGTGCTCTCCAAGCCAAAAACAGATTCAATGGTAAAAAGTAAACATCTGCTTCAGGGCCTTAAGTCCAGCCTTTAACCAATAAGTGTGTTATGCTGACCAAAGGAGGATCCCTAGGAAGTCAGGTTAACAGAGAAAAACGTGGAGAATATCTGAGCAAGGCTTTCGGAAGTTGCACACTGCCAAAGAAACAGATCACAAACGATTACTTCAGGCAAGTCACTGAACAAACAACAGCAGCAAGCCTGTTAGGGATCAGTGTCCAGATTCACTACATTTTCTAATATGTACAGTTTTAAAGAAAAAAAAAGGGTTATAATAGATGCAAAGAAATAGGAAAGTGTGACACATACACAGGAGGACCAAAGCCAAACAATAGAGACCCAGATAGGGTACCAAAAGGGTACCCAGATGTTGACCTATCAGACAAAGATTTTAAAGCAGTTATTCTAAATGTTCAAAGAATTAAAGGCAATCATGTTTAAAGAGAGCTGGACCATAAAGAAGGCTGTGCACTGAAGAACTGATGTTTTCAAACTTTGGTGCTAGAGAAGACTCTTGAGAGTCCCCTGGATAGCAAGGAGATCAAACCAGTCAATTCTAAAGGAAATCAACCCTGAATATTCATTGGAAGGACTGATGCTGAAGCTGAAGCTCCAATACTTTGTCCACCTGATGCAAAGAGCCGACTCGTTGGAAAAGACCCTGATGCTGGGAAAAATTGAAGGCAGGAGAAGGGGACAACAGAGGATGAGATGATTGGATGGCATCACTGACTCAATGGACATGAGCTTGAGCAAGCTCTGGGAATTGGTGATGGACAGGGAAGCCTGGTGTGCTGCAGTCCACAGGGTCACAAAGAGTAAGACACAACTGAGCAACTAAACAACAACAGCATGTTTAAAGAATTAAAGAAATATATGACAATAATGACTCATTGAATATAGAATATCAAATAAAAACAGCTTCAGACCCAGAAAGTGAGATATTTTAATTAGAAAGACTATTGTATAGGGAGAATGCTCCAATCTCAAAAATATGTAAATATCTCAAAATCAAACAGAAAAAGGTTTTTCTATGATAAGGTAAAGGAGATGGCAAGCAAAAGATAAACAGAAACTTTGAAGGGAAATAAAAAGCAAGAGGACATGATCAGTGAGATTTGATAAGAAAACAGTCATGTTGTGGTCAAGATAAGCCAATAAAGGGGAATGCCCCATTTTTTTCCTTTGTAGCATGCTCAGAGTTGGGTCAAGTAGAGTTTAGGGTCTGGTAAAAGAAGAGATCTGACTGACGTATTGTGAAGACAAAGGAGAGGGTAAGAAATGGACAAACACTTGGTCAAGAATACCAATAAAGATCTAGAATTTTTTTTTAAAGAAGCAAATTGAAATTCTAGGGTAGAAAACTATGGTAAACAAAATTTAAAAATTTACCAGGGAGGCTCAAAAGTAGATTTGAGATGACAGAAGAATGAATCAGCAAACTAAAAATCTAAATCCCTAAGAATTATATAATCTGAAGAATGAAGAGAAAAAATAATGAAGAAGCATGAACAGAGCCTCAAAGAAATGTGGGACACCATCAAGAGTGTCAACATTCAATACACATAATAGGAGTCCCAGAAGGAGAAGCAAGAGAATCTGAAGGAATAATAGCTGAAAACTCCCCAGATCTGATGAAAACCGCTAATCTATACATTGAAGAAACTCAAAAAATTCCTAAGAGCATAAGTATAAGAACCACATCAAGAGATATCATAGTCAAAACGTGGAAGGCAAAAGATAAAAACAAAATATTGAAAGCAAGAACAGAAAAGTGAACCATCATATACAAGCAGACATCAATAAGACTAACAGCTGATACTTCATCAGAAACTGCCAGAATGCTGTGGGTGACATACTCAAAGGGCTGATAAAAAAAAAGGAAAAAACAAAAAGTCTGATAACTGATATTCTTATATCCAGCAAAGCTATCATTCAAATTGAACACATCCTCACATAAACAAAAACTGAGAGAATTTGTTATAAATCTTGCCATATAAGAAACTCTAAAGGAAGTTCTTCAGCATGAAAAAAGTGATACCAGGCTTATAAGATATAAAATCTATATGGAAAAAACAATGATCTCCAGTTAAAGAAATTGTGCAGAAAATGATAAAACAAAATATTAATATATATTGACACTCTCTCATCATAACTGATTTAAAAGACAACTGTACAGTATCTATAAAATTGCATTTTAGTCATATAACATACAAATGCAATATACTGACAATAAGAACACAAAGGAGAGGGTTGTAAATGAAGTTATGTTTGAGTAAGGAAATGAAACCAGATTGTAAGATAAATACACCAGATATACAACATAAGAAATTTAGTATAAAATAAAATGAACTCTATAAAATCTGTTTGTACTTTTCTTTCCACTGCACTCTTCAATAGACACAAACTTACATAAAGGAATAATCAGAATAATGCATGTCTTGAATAATTACAACTGCATTTATTGATATATATACAGGCATAATATATAAAAAACAACAGCATGATAAAGGTGAGTGGGCATGGAACTTTATAGCAGCAAAGTTTCTATATCATACCATCAACCTAGGGTTCTGTACTCTTGACATTAATCATCAAAAGCAAAGGAGAAATAAAAGTTTCTCAGGCAAACACTAAATGAGAGAGTTTATTGACAGAAGATCTCCTTTGCAAGGAACATTTAAAGAAGTTCTTTAGAGAGAAGGAAAAGAACATAGGTCAGAAAATCACATCTTCATAAAGAAAGGAAGAACACTGGAAAAAGAGTAAGTAAAAGTAAAATAAGAACTTATTTTTCTTATTTTAAATTAATAATAGCTTGCTCAAACTAATAATAGCAACAATGTATTCTAATATGTATATATATATTTATACATATGTTAATGTATGTTTTGTGCTCTTATTATCAGTAGATTAAGTGAAATGAATCACAGCAGTGATACAAGCGATGGGAGGAAGGAATTTGGAATATTTTGTTATTGTAGAGTACCTGCACTACCCATAAAGCAGTAGTGTTATTTGAAAGTGGACTTGGATTATATGTAAACTCTAGGGCATATTGCAAACTCTAGGGCAACCACTGAAAAAAAGTACAAAGAAAGTATAATTAATATGCTAAAAAAAGGAAAAATGGAACATATACATGCTCAATTAAAATTATACTCAGGAAAACACAACATTATAAAGCAACTATTCTCCAATAAAAATTAATTTAAACACACACACTTAGGGAATACTCTGGTGGTCCAATGGCTAGGACTCTGAGCTCTCACTGCTGAGGGTCTAGATTCAATCCCTGATTGGGGAACTAAAATCCCACAAGCCAAATGGCATGGCCAAAAACTAAAAACAAAAAGATAAAACCACACTTATATGTGGAATGTAAAAAAGTCAAACTCATAGAAGCAGAAATTAGAATGGTATTTTCCAGGGGCTGAGTGAGTGGGGAATATGGCATGATGTTGGTTAAATGGCACACAGTTTCAGTAATGCACGAAGAATAAGTTCTAGAGATCTGATGTACAGTAGGGTGGTGAGAATTAATAATACTGTATTTTGTGCTTGAAATTTGTGAACAGAATAGATCTTAAGTGTTCTCTACAAAAAAAAGGTAACTATGTGAGGTGATGGATATGCTAATTAGATTGATTGTGGTAACCATTCTACAATGAATATGTATAGCAAAACATCATGCTGTACACCTTAAATATACAGAATTTTCCTTTGTCAATTAGGTGTCAATAAAACTGGAAGTAAATTCAAAAAATAAACTCAAAAGAAGGCAGAAAAAATGTGGCAGTCAAAAATAGGAAAGTTACAAGGGCAGCAAATGGAAAACAGTATTCAATATGGTAGTTATTAATACAATTATATCAATAACACTTTCAATACCAATGGCCTAAATATGCCAATTAAAAGAGATTATCAGAGTGGATCAAAAAACAAGACCCTATGACATGCTGTCTATTAAGAAACCCTTTTAAAATATGCAGAAGCAAATAGATTAAAAGTAAAGGTATGGATAAAGTTATACCATGTTAACACTAAATCAATACAAAATGGGAGTAGCTACATTAATTTCATACAGCAAACTTCAGATCAAGGAAAATTTTCAGGGACGATGAGGGGCATGACATAATAATAAAGGGGTCAATAATCCAATAAGACATACCAATCCTTAATGAGTATGCACCTAACAACAGAGTATCAAAATACTCTGAGGAAAAAGCTGCTGTAACTAACTGCAAGGAGGAATATATGGATCCACTATTATAGGTGGAGACTTGAACATCCCTTTATCAGAAATCAGGAAGCAGAAAATCAGTAAGGACAGAGTTGAACTCAACAGTAATATCATTCAATTTGGATATAATTGACATCATAGACCGCCTCTACCTCCATCAACATAAGAATACATATTTTCTCAAGCTCACATAGAATATTCACCAAGACAGACCACATTCTGAGCCGTAAAATACATGGTAACAAATTTAAAAGAATAGAAATCATACAGCACATGCTCTCAGATCACAATGGAACTCAACTATAAATCAATAAAAGAAAGATAGTTGGAATTCATAAAGAGTGAGTTATTTGACCACAATGTAATCTAACTGGCAATCAGTAACAGAAAAAATAGAAAAATCTCTAAACACTTGAAAAATTAAACAATAGATTTCTAAATATTCTATGGTCTAAGAGGAAGCCTGAAGGTAAATTGTAGGAATACACAGAACTGAACGAAAATGAAAATATAACATATCAGAGAGAACATGTGGGACATAAAAATACTAGTGCTGAGAGGGAGTTTTAGTAAGAAGTGCTCACATTAAAAAAGAAGAAATGCCCCAAGTCAATTATGTAAGTTAACACTGCTAAAACCTAGAAAAAGAAGAGCAAAGTAATCCCAAAGCACACAGATGGAAATAACAACAAAAGAAGAGGAAACCCTAAAATTGAAAATACAGAAAACAACATATAAACCAATGACTAATAAGTTGCTTCTTTGAAAAAAAAATCAATAAAATCAGTCAACCTGTATAGCAAGACTGACAAAGACAAAAAAAGAGAAGACACAAATCACCACTATCAGGAGTGAAAGAGAGGCTATCACTACAGACACTACAGCCATTGAAAGTTAACAAGCAACTTTACACAAATAAATTAGACAATTTAGAAAAAATGGATGGATTCTTAAAAAACCACAAACACCATAACTCAATCAAGATAAAACAAGACAATCTGAGGAGAAAGGAATGTTTTCAAACTCATTTTATAAGGCCAATATTATCCTGATACAAACACTAACAAATACATTAAAACAAAACTTCAGACCAATTATTTCACATAAATATAGATGCAAAACTCTGCAATAAATCTGTAAATTTAATGCAATGATATATAAAATTATGCATCATGACAAAATGGGATTCATTCTAGGTAAGCAAAACTAGTTCAACATTTAAAAATCAATAAGTGTAAACCACCATATTATCAGGATAAAAAAGGAAAAAAATGATCATAACAACCAACATGGAAAAAGCATCTGAAAAAAATCCAAAAACCATTTATAATTTAAAAAAACAGTTCCAGCAAGTTACCAATGGAGTCTATTAGTGCCATTTGGTAAAGAGCATCTTTAAAAATACTACAAATAACATCACATTTAATGGTAAAAGACTGAACACTTTGATATCAGAAACAAAGCAAGGTAGTCTGCTCCCATCACTCAATTAAACATAATGCTAGAAAATCTTCCCACTAAAATATGTTAAGAAAAATAAATAATATGCATACATATTGGAAAGAAGAATTAAAATTATACCAATTTACAGAAGACATCATTATCTGTGCTGAAAATTCTAAGCAATCTACAAAAAATCCTCCTAGAACAGAATTACCTCAGCAAGGTTGCAGAATATAAGATCAAACACACAAAAAAATCATATTTCTATATAATAAATATAGATGTAAATCAAAATAAAATTTCCCAATTTTTAAGAAATATGTTAAATTATAAATCCAAGATCAATAGAATCAAAGCAGGTTAAATTAAAATAGATATTCATATGGGTACATCATACTTAAACTGCTAAGAGTCAAAGAATAAAAAACAAAAGTTCTGGAGAAATAAAGATGAATTTCCTACCTGTGAATGATGATTAAAATACTGCCTGCCTTAAGGGTATCTCTGGAGATCCGGAGAAAAAGGGGGCAGCATTTTTCCAACACTGGGAGAAAAAATACAGAGTCAATCCAGAATTCTATATCCACCAAAATTATCTTTCCAAACTGAAAATGAAATAAGACACATTCACACAATCAAACCTGAGACCATTTGTTGCTGGACAACCTGCAATGCAAGTAATAGTAAAGTAAGGTCTTCAGGTTGAAGGGAAAGGACACATCATGGAAATTAAAAATTACAAGAAGGAGTGACAAGAAACACATGGATATATATGACTACTTTTCTCTATTTTTGAAATAAATCTCTGTAAAGAAAAAGTGGTAAGCAGTATCACATATGTAAAATATATGACAAGAATATATTTGTCACACAGGAAACGTGACAAAGAAAAGGAAGAGGATGTAAGGTTTCATGTGTGTTGAGTGATACTATCATGACTCTCCTCTGTCCATGCGATTCTCCAGGCAAGAATACTGGAGCGGGTTGCCATTTCCTTCTCCAGGGGATCTTCCCAACCCAGGGATTGAACCCAGGTCTCTCTCCCACATTGCAGGCAGACGCTTTACCCTCTGAGCCACCAGGGAAGCCCTCTGAATAGACCAGGATAAGGTAAATATTCATATGCCAGTTCAAGAGTAAAAATTAATGAACATAGTATAGATAGTAATCTGGTTACTAAAGCTGTATAATAAATTCATCCAAAATTTATCTTTTATAATATGCTCATTATTTACTATGTCTCCTACTAGACTGAACCTCAATAAGTATCACCAACACAAGGCTTGTACCTAGTACCTAGTACATATTGGAAACTGAAGAAAATTTATTGCATCAATGAAATATTTAAACTGAAATAAATCAGGTAAAATGATAAGGGAAAAGATGCAGTCCTTTGGAAGATCATTCATCTTCACAAAAATTGTTTATTTATGGACATGTATGTATATGTGTTCCCTTGGTATCTCTAATTTTCTTGAAGAGATCTCTAGTCTTTTCCATTCTATTGTTTTCCTCTATTTCTTTGTACTCATCATTGAGGAAGGCTTTCTTATCTCTCCTTGCTATTCTTTGGAACTCTGCATTCAAATGGGTATATCTTTCCTTTTCTCCTTTGCTTTGGCTTCTCTTCTAAGGCCTCTTCAGACAGCCATTTTGCTTTTTTGCATTTCTTTTCCTGGGGATGGTCTTGCTCCCTGTCTCCTCTACAATGTCATGAACCTCCATCCATAGTTCATCAGGCACTCTGTCTATCAGATCTAGTCCCTTAAATCTATTTCTCACTTTCACTGTAAAATCTTCAGAGATTTGATTTAGGTCATACCTGAATGGTCTAGTGGTTTTCCCTACTTTCTTCAATTTAAGTCTGAATTTGGCAATAAGGAGTTCATGATCTGAGCCACAGACAGTGTAGTTGGACACAACTGATCAACTGAACTGAACTGAACTGATGTGTATGTGTGTGTGTATGCATGCACTCAGTTGTGTCTGACTCTTTGTGACCCCATGGACTGTAGCCCGCCAGGCTCCTCTGTCCATAGGATTGTCCAGGCAAGAATACTGGAGTGGGTTGCCATTTCCTTCTCCATTATGGGCATACAGATTATATCAATTTCTTACAAAAGAAAAAACATCTACGGATATAAAGATATTTCAGTAACTAGTGTTTGTAAGATAAACACTTTCATTAGTGGCGTGCCAGCCATTTTAGTTGAATCATCCCACTAAGAAAAATTAAGAAAGCTGAAAGATATTAAGCATACTGTTTGAAGGCACCACAAACCCAAGGAAGCAAGCATTTGAAGAGCTTGAATCTTAGAAGAGAAGACTTCGTGGTGTGATCCACCCAAATTTGATACTGCTTTGTTCTTGAAGGCTTTTGCTGATTCCAAAGATGCAATTGAGGGTCCAAACAGAAAGCTGCAGCTAAGCAGCTGAACAGAATTCCAGTAATCTCAACCAACTCAAGAGGAACAGACTGAATGTGACAGTGCGCCAGGACTTGGCCTGCACCAGGGGAGATTCTGGCAAATAATCCAGCTGGTATTTGGTATCCTCAAGGGGCTGTGTCTTAATGTCAATAAGAACCTAAAACAAAACTTCACACAAAACCTGATATCTAAATTCAAAAGGACTCAATCTCTGATCTAATGAACTGCCCCAACTGTCTCTCAAAAACAAAAGCAAATGCTCACTAAAAATAGATAAAAATCACTCAGGAACTTCAGTTACTTCTCTAGTATTTCATACAGAAAATCTAACCTGCAATTGAAAAACACTACACATGCAAAAAGTTAATGGGAAGGAAAACAACAACTTACCAGATGTGGGAGCCATTTTCTCCACTTATTGAGGATGTTGGGACAGAGAAAACTAAGACTTGGTTATACCCATGCAAACTAGAGCAACAGAGATACCTCTACATACCTGTTAGATGGGCAACAATAAAAAACACTGCCCATAACAAATAATGGCAAAGAAATAGAGCAAACATGACTCTCATGTACTTCTGATAGGGAGTACAATAGCATATTCACATTGCATAGCACTTTGACATATTCTAAAATAACTGAAATGGACAACTATCACATGATCCAGCCATTCTGTTCCTTGAGGTTTTTCCAAGAAAAAAATGAAACTAAATCTCCATACCAAAAAATCCTACAAGAATGTCTATAAAAATGGGAAAAAGTAGAAGGCTTGGGCAGGATCAAAGAGGAGAAATATAAAATTCACAAGGACTTTGATGAGAGAGGAGTGGATATTTATATTATCTTAACTGTAGTAATGGTTTCACAAATGCATATATATCTTTAAACTTATATTGTTAACTTTAATATTATGCAATTTATGATAATTATATCTTAAAGAACCTGTTCGAAATGTTCAGCATACACAAAATATGCATTTTAAAGGGGAATTAGAGCATTAAAGTCAAAAGAAGTTCTAAAAATTTTAAATCTAATTATACACCTCAAGAAATTAGAAACAATTTTAAGCCAAATAAAGAGGAAAATTTAAAAATAATATTATTAAAATTAATGAATGAAAATTTAAAATTATAAAGAGAACATTTTAAAATCCAAAAGTCATTTTTTGCTGTTGCTCTTGTTGTTGTTTTACTTTTTCTGGAGTAGGGCAAAAAATGATAAACTCTTGACAACATTTGTTGACCCTCCAAAAAGAGTTAAACATAACCATTACCAAAATGCAGAGAGGATTATCACACAGATCTTTAAGACAACATTAATAGTTTAAGCAAAGTTATGCTAATATTCTGAAATTACCTGAAATTCCAAGAAATAATCAGTTTACCCAAAAAGAAAATTCAGAAAATCTCAACAATTCAGTATCTATTTAATAAACTGCATCTGTAATTAAATCTTTCCTACCAGTGATTCTACTGGCAACTTAAGACCTGATCTTTTTCATATAATGAAAAACACCACTAGTCTTGCATAATCTTGTCTATGGAATAGAAATAGTAAAAATACTTCTCAATTGTGTTATGAGACTGCTATAAACTTTATACAAAAATGACAAGGGTATTAGAAGAAAGGAAAATCAATGATTTACAGTAAAGAACTAAAGAAATGGAACACTACCTTTCAAATGCTGCAAGAAAAATAAAGCTTTCAACCCAGAATTCCATTTGCAGAAAAATTAGGCTTCCATAATATATGTAATTACATGGATAAATATATGACTATTCTCTTACTTCTTTAATAACTGACTAGAACTGCTCTACTCCAAACACCACAGGAAAAACTGAGACTTCATCCTTATCCTTACCACCAAAGGTCCACAATCACTAGGTCGTAACCATTTAACCCAAACCTTCTACTTGTAATGTCTAAAGCTCAAGTAGGGAGCTAGGACTTTCATACTTGCTGGGTGGTAAAAAAATGCCTGTCTTCCACCACACCGCAGCATCAATGGAGAGTATGTGAGAAATAATATACAATGAAAATGGCTTATATACATGAACTGAAAGACAGATATTGGATGAGTGAACTTTTTTTTAAAGACAACTTTTTTCTGTCTATACCAAATTCATTTTAAATATGATACAGACAGTTTGAAAGCAAAGGATGGGAAAAGATACATCATACCAACAATAAATAGAAAGAAAGTATGAATACCAACCAGATACAGCAGAATTCAGAGTTAAGGAAATGACCAGAGGCAAAAATGGACATCATATAATGACAAATGTTCAGTCTAACAAGGAGATACAGTAATCCTAAATATGTTTATACTTAACAAATAGAGCTTTAAAATATCAGAAGCAAAACTGATAAAACTGAAAGGAGAAATAGATGAATCCACAATTATCTCTGGAAATCTCAACCCCCTCTCTCAATAACTGACAGAATAATTATACAAATTCAACAAAGATACATAAGAAATCAACAGTAATATTAACCAATATGAGCTAATCAATATTTACATAACACTACACCCACAAATTATTTTCAAATATCCATGGAATGTCCATATACCAAGATAGACCATATCTTGGGGCATAAAAGAAACCTCAACAAACTTAAAATAATTAAAATCCTAAGAGTATATTGTCTGGGCACAAGGGAATCAAAAAGAAAATGAAGAAACATACCAGGAAAATCTTAAAAAATTTGTAAACAAAACAACACACCTAAAAAAAAATAGGTTAAAGAGGAAGTATAAAAAAATTAAATCACTGAAATAAATTAAAATAAAACAATATATCAAAATTTAAGACATAAAGAAAAAGAGGAGAAAACACTTCACAATTCATTTAATGAAGATAATATTATACTGATATCAAAATCAAACAAAGAAATACCAAAAAAAAAAAAACCAAACCGACACAGTAATAGCCCTTGAATACAGACACAAAATCCTTAATACAATATTAGCAAATAGAACTCATCAATATACTAAAAAAACATATGCACTACAAACAACTAAGTTTAGTTCCAGATATTTAAGGCTGACTTGGTATCTAAAAACCAATCAATGTAATTAACATGCTAAGGAATGAAAATAAACATATCAATTAATGAAGTAAAAACTACTAACCAAAAGCAATACTCATTGAAGGTAAAAACTCATAGAAACAGAAATAGAAAGGAACTTCTAAAAAATGATACAGAGCATATACAAAAGATCTACAATACACATTATGCATAATGGTTAAAAAGTGAACTTCCCTGCTAAGTTCAGGAATAAGGCAAGTATGTCCACTTCTATAAGTATGTTGACTTCTATAACTTTTATTCAAAATAGTGCTGGAAGGTGAGTCAGGGCCATAAGGCAAGAAAAGGAAATAAAAGACATAGAAACCTGAAAGAAAGAAATAAAATTATTGCTATTTGCAGACATCATTATGTCTACATAAAAAAATTCCAAGGAATTTATAAAAATTTATAAAGTGCAAGATATCAGCAAGATTACACTGGATACAAGATGAATACACAAGCTCAACTGTATTTCTATATACTAATAGTGATCATGTGAACATTGAAATAAAAAATACAAATTACAATTGCTTCAAAAATTAAGTACTTAGAAGTAAACCTAACAAAATATGTATAGGCCTTCTATGTTAAAAACTACACAACACTGATGAACCTCCAATACTCTGGCCACCTGATGTGAAGAATTGACTCATTTGAAAAGACCCTGATGCTGGGAAAGATTGAAGACAGGCGGAGAAAGGGAAAACAGAGGATGAGATAGTTAGATGGCATCACCAACTCAATGGACATGAGTTTGAGCAAGCTCTGGGAGTTGGTGATGGACAGGGAAGCCTGGTGTGCTGCAGTCCATGGGGTCGCAAAGTGTCGGACACAACTGAGCGAATGAACTGAACTGAAGGAATATAAACTTGGAGGATTCACTCCACCCAATTTTAAGATGTATTATATAGCTACAATATCCAAGACAGTGTGGTATTACTAGAGAGAGTGAGAAAAACAGAAAGTGAGAGATACAGATCAATGAGCCAGAAAGGAAACCTATAAACAGCCCCATACAGTATGGCCAATTTATTTTTTATAAAGCTGCAAAAGCAATTCAATTCAGAAATAATAGTCTTTTCAAGCATTATGCTATAAAAATTGGTTATCCATAGGCCCCAAATTAAGCCTCAATCTAAACTTCACACCTCACACCAAAAAAAAAGGGGGGGCAACTCAAAATGTATCACAGACCTAAGCTATATAAAACCTATAAAACTTACAGAAAAGAAATAAGATATAAACATTCAAGTCCGAGGGCTAAGCAAATAGCTGACAGATCTGACACCATATGTACAATCCATGCAAGGGAAAATTAACAAATTAGATTTTGTCAAAATTTAAACCTTTTGCTATGCTACCAGTTTTTAACTTCTGTTAAGCAACTGGGAACAGCAAGTTACATAAATAAATTATTTTTTTTTATTATTTACAAGCCAAATTATTTGGATAAATTATTTACAAGTCAAATATTTGACAAACGATGAATATAACATATAAATAACACTTAAAACATAAAATTTAAAAAATCCAACTGGAAAATGACCAAAAGAAATGAGGAAAGGGACTTTCCTGGTGGTCTAGTGGTTAAGCCTCCATGCTTCACTGCAGGAGTGTGGGTTCAATCCCTGATCAGGGAACTAAGGTCCCAAATGCTGTGTGGTATGCTGCCACCCCCCAGAAAAAAGAAATGAGAAATTTCACAAAAGAGGATATACATATGGCAAGTAACCACATGAAAATGCTTAATACTAAAGCAATTAGGCAAATGCAAATTAAAATTAAAATGATATATCACTACATTTATTAGAAAGGCTAATAAAAAGATAGCTGCACCATAAAATGCTTCACCATAGGATGCAGACAGATTCATACATTGCCTGTTGCCACATAAAATACAGTGAACTCTGGAAGTCAGGTAATTTCTTTAAAAAAAAGAACATGCAACTACAGTATGATACAGAATTTGTACTTTGGGGTATTTATCACAGAGAAATGAAGACTCATGCTCACAAGGAAACATGTACTGAAATGTTTATCACAGTGCTTTCTGTAAAAGTAAAAAACTGGGAATGTTCAGATGTTTTTAAAAGAGTAAATTATTAAAGAGAATGTAGTATATCCATACCATTCTCCTCAGCAATAGAAACAAAAAATTATCTATATTCTCAACAACCTTGATGGATCTCCAGATGATTATGCTGAGTGAAAAAAGCTAATCTGAAAGGTCACATAAACAATGATTCTACTTATAAAATATTCATTAAAGGAAAAATTATAGAAACGAAGAACAGATTAGTAGTTGCCAGAAGGCAGGGATGGACGAAGGGGCAAGAGGGGCTTGCCTGTGAAAGGATTCTTGTGGTGATTGAAATGTACTGTATCTTGACTGTATGAATGTTAATATCCTGGTTGGGATATTATTCATAGTTTTGTAAGATGTTAAAATTGGGGGAAACTGGGTACTAGAATACCTCTATAGTATTTCTGACAATTGCAAATGAATATATAATTACCTTAAAATAGAAACTTAAATTTATTATTGTTTATAGTCTTGATATTAAGTTGTAATTAATTGGCTACGGGAGAAAAAAACACCTATTACTTAAAACTTATTTCAAAACTAGTTTTAGGGAAGACACCTGCTTCTTGTAATAGTCAACTAGCCCCGATATCCTGTTGAGAAATACTGGGAAAGCTGGAAATATATGAAAGACAGGTCTTCGAGGTATTACAAACTCAAGGAAGTAAGCATGGAAGAGACAGGATTTCAAGGAAGAAGAAAAGCCCAGGTAGTGAGCTCTAAATCTGGTACCACTTTCCCCCACAAAGTATTCACTAATTTAAAAGAGATGACTGAACACTCAAGATGTTAAGCAGAAAGACGAGGCTGAGAGCTAAGCACATGAACAGGTCTTCATACCTTCTCACCATTTCAGGGACACACACTGAGCTCAGGGCCCAGCAAGGCAGAAGGCTAATGAAACAAAACAAACCTCATGGATTCTGCTGGCATCTCTGAGGGGCTATGCCCTAAATGTCTATATGGACTAGAAAGAGAAAACATCTCATAAGTCTGGAGATTCAGTTACAAAAGGTCTCAAGGTCAAAAGGAACTTCCTGCAGGAAACTGCTCCTGAATAGCGAAAGAAATGCTTCCTGGAAAAAGAAAAGTACCACTTAGAGCCTATTATTATCCCTCTAGTATTTCATACTGACTACCCAGCAGGCAATAAAAATAACCGTACATGCGGAAGTATAAATGGGAAGGATTAACAACAGGCCTTTGATCTCCATCTACAGGGGATGCCTGGGACAGAAAGAACTTGGTTACAATCAAGCAACTCAGAGTGACAATGAGATACCACTGCACACTTAATTAGATGGACTTTGGCACCCCACTCCAGTACTTTTGCCTGGAAAATCCCAAGGACGGAGGAACCTGGTAGGCTGCAGTCCATGGGGTCGCTAGAGTCGGACACGACTGAATGACTTCACTTTCACTTTTCACTTTCATGCATTGGAGAAGGAAATGGAAACCCACTCCAGTGTTCTTGCCTGGAGAATCCCAGGGATGGGGAAGCCTGGTGGGCTGCCGTCTATGGGGTCGCACAGAGTCGGACACGACTAAAGCAACTTAGCAGCAGCAGCAACGCCTATAACAAGTGCTGCAAGAATGTAGAGCAACTGAGACACTCACATCACCGGGGGGTGGTGGGGGGTCGGGTATAAAGTAGTATAAACATGTTGCAAAACATTTTGTCATATTCTAAAATCACTTTAAAGCTCAACATTCAGAAAACGAAGATCATGGCATCTGGTCCCATCACTTCATGGGAAATAGATGGGGAAACAGTGGAAACAGTGTCAGACTTTATTTTGGGGGGCTCCAAAATCACTGCAGATGGTGATTGCAGCCATGAAATTAAAAGATGCTTACTCCTTGGAAGGAAAGTTATGACCAACCTAGATAGCATATTGAAAAGCAGAGACAGTACTTGGCCAACAAAGGTTCGTCTAGTCAAGGCTATGGTTTTTCCAGTGGTCATGAATGGATGTGAGAGTTGGACTGTGAAGAAAGCTGAGCGCCGAAGAATTGATGCTTTTGAATTGTGGTGTTGGAGAAGACTCTTGAGAGTCCCTTGGACTGCAAAGAGATCCAACCAGTCCATTCTAAAGGAGATCAGTCCTGGGATTTCTTTGGAAGGAATGATGCTGAAGCTGAAACTCCAGTACTTTGGCCACCTCATGCAAAGAGTTGACTCATTGGAAAAGACTCTGATGCTGGGAGGGATTGGGGGCAGAAGGAGAAGGGGACGACAGAGGATGAGATGGCTGGATGGCATCACCTACTCGATGGATGTGAGTTTGAGTGAACTCCGGGAGTTGGTGATGGACAGGGAGGCCTGGCGTGCTGCAATTCATGGGGTTGCAGAGAGTCGGACATGACTGACCGACTGAATTGAAGTGAGTCATGTGATCTCACAACCTGTTCTTTCAAGTTAATCCCCCCAAAATGGAAGTATATGACCATATAAAAAACTGTATAAGAATGTGCAGAGCATGAGATAATGGGAAGTGTTTGTGCAGAATTATCAGGGAGAGAATATGAATGTATCACAAGGAAAGGTGAGTGAGATAGTCGTTTACATTATCTTGTGTTGACTGTTTCACAAACACAGACATATCTCAAAACATATACTATTCATTTTAAAGATGTGCAGTTTATTTTAAATTAATCATACCTCAATAAAATTGTTAAAATATGTAAGCTGCACGAAAATACCTGTCTAAAGGAAACTTTAAACTATTAACTACACAAGTGGAAATGCTGAAATTTTAAAATCAGATAATTTTACCTCAAGAAATTGAAAAAATAAGCAATTTACTATGAATAATGATTAAAGAATGAAACAACAAAATTAAGATCAGTTAGTGAAATTTTAATGATCACAAAGAGACTAACAAATCCTGAAGATTTTTTAACAGAATAAAATAATTAACTTGATTGTGGTTATCATTTCACAATATGTATCAAATAACCATGTTGTACATCTTAAATACATACAATTTTTGTTGATTACAACTCAATAAAGCTGGAATAAAAACTTAAAAGATTCCTTGCAAGCTTTATCAAGAAAAATAAAAGACACATTACCAATACCATAAATGTAAAAGAGATCATCACTACAGATCCTGGAGACAAATACATATTATTTTAAAATTTACGCTAATAAATTTGGAATTATATGAAATGACAATTTTTTTAATCTTAGGAAATCTCAAAGGTCCTATGAGTATTAGATAGTGTCTATAATGAATTCCTACAAATGAATTCCATGTCCCAGTGTCTGAATTCCTGATATTTTCTGTATGAGAAAGAAATAATCTTGTATAAACTCTTTCTCAAAACAGAAAAACACCACTATATATGTTCCAGAAGACCCTTATAAACTTTACACCAAACTGAACATATAATAAGAAAGTAAAATATATGGTTTACATCTCACATAACCAGATGCAAAAAACAAGAGTAACTTATGCTTGATAAATGAAATCAAAGATGCATCACTGGGGAGAATAAGATGGTAGAGGAGTAGGTGGACGTGGAGTACATCTCTCTCCACAGATACATCAGGAATACACCTTCAGACACAGAAGTGCATGCAGAACACCAGCTGAGAGTGGACAGGAGTACTTGACCAGTGGAAAAGAATATACAGAACCAAGCAAAACTTGGAAAGACAAAGAAACTAGGGGGAAAAACAGGAGTGTTAGTAGGACTGGACCTGCACTCAGTGGGTGGGGGAAGTGAAGCAGGGGTCTGATACCCATAGCAGGGCAATTGTCTGAGTCAGAGAAGAAACACTTAAGGCTGAGAGTGAAACAGCTGATCTGTGGCAGCCCAAATGGAATGAGAATCAGACAGTCCTTGCTGCAGCCGTACATAAGTGGGCAGGAACACGGGTCTCCTGGAAGGGGCAGTGGCTGGGAGCTGGAGGTTAGGGATTATGGAGCGATCCCAGGTTGAGGACTGCTGTTGACTGCAGAGAGATGGATCGAGAGGATATGAGATCGTGGTGGGAAATGCCAGTGGAGGAAAGCCAGGCAGCCATGGAAGCAAGGCAATACTGCCGAGTCACACACGTAGGGGATGGAGCCATCACCATAGCCCCTCTCTCTCCATGTGCCAGAATCGGCAGCTGAACAATAGAAAGGCTGGCCCATCAAACACCTGAGGCACTGAACTACAGAGTAGGACCACAGCCAGGGGGGCCCCTCTATGTGCCTGATGTGTGGAACAACAGAGAAGGACACCAGGCAAAGGATCCCGCTAAGTGCCTGAACAGGGGGGAGCTACAGAAAAAGACTGGCCAAAGAGGCCTTCTGATCGCCAGCTACAGGAGGCTCGAAAAAAGACTCTGATAGGGCCATAACTTCTGCTGCAGAGGCAGTCTGTGTCCCTGCACACTTGGCCCCGCCAGTGTCCCTGCAAGCCAAGCAGCTGCACCACCTTCACGCTCAACTCTCACTGGAGCAGAGCTGCCACAGGCAAAAAAAAAAAAAAAAAAAAAAAAATCACTTCGGTAGTGTCCAAGTCTTTGCAACCCTGTATGTGGCCTGCCAGGCTTCTCTGTCAGAGAGGGGGTTCTCCAGGCAAGAATACTGGAGCCTATCAGCCAATACTGGTTGCCATACCCTTCTAGAGCACTATATTTCCTACTACCCTAGCTGCCAAACCCCCTGAGTCCCTGGTGCTGCCAGAACCCCTGTGAACCAAGCAGCTGTACCACCTCCACACCTGGCCTTCACAGGGGCAAACCCAAGCCCTTCAGGGCAGCCTCAGGAGCTAAACCCCAGTGGACGGCCCACATGCAGAGGTGGAAATAAAACCACAATTGAAACCCAGGGGCAGTGTGGCTAAGGAATAAGATCCAAAACCTTCTGACCAGCTGTACAAGCTGCAGATTAAATTCACACGATCAACCAGGCAGACTCTGAGTCTACGGAATACAGAAAAGGACACTGAGAGTTCCCACAAAAGAAAATGCACTAGCTCTGATAGCTGCAGACACTGGAGGCAAGAACACACAGGAGTAGGACCAGATTAGCGTCTGAGTTGCCCCCACAGCAGGTCCAGAGACCAGCACAGTGTTGGAGGGCATCCTAGGAAAGTAAGGTGGTCTAAAGGAAAGTCAAGTGATTCCCAGCGCTGGAAAGGACTCTGACAAAAGTGACTCAAGAAAAACCTTTATTATTCTTATTTTTTGACATGTTCTGTAGATTCTTTTGGAATATTTTCCTTTTTGCCCCTTTTTCCCCCCCTGTTGTAGTTGTCGATTTCATTGGCACTAAGAAATCCAATTAAGCTTTTGAGCTTTTTTTTTTTTTCTTTTTCCTCAGTCACATTTTTTATTGTTGTCATAAACCTCTGCCTCTATGTTGGGCTTTTGCAGCTCTATGGAATTTCCCTCTTTTTTTCTTTTTCTTTAATTTTTTTAATCTATTATTATTTTTTCTACATTTATTCCTTGGTCTGCTTTTCCTACTGTTCTTTTCCCCTTGCAGTTAATCTTTAAAATATATAAATCTTCTTTATCTACTTCCATAACTTTTCATATCTATTCTTTCTTTCTTTTCTTTCTCTCCTTTCCTCTTAACATATTTCTTAGTTTTATTTTCACTGCTTTATTCCCCAATTGGCACCTTGCTTTAGTTTTCTTTTCCAGTTTGTGTTTTAATTAGTTTTGTTCTGGTAGATATAATTTTTGGTTTCCTTTGTTGGCTGGGTCAATCTATTGTACTTAATTTTTGTTGGACTGTTTTGATTTTGCTTATGGGTATATGTGTATATGTGTATATTCAGTCACACTTTCTATTGTTGTTATAAACCTCTGCCTCTACATTGGGCTTTTGCAGTTCCATGGAGTTTTCCTTTTTTTTTTTCCCTTTTTTCTTTCTCCTTCCGTTTTTTTCTCTTCTCTTTTTTTATAATTATAATTTTTAATTTTTTAATCCTATTATATTTTTTCTATATTTATTCCTTTGTTTGCCTTTCCAACTATTCTTTTGTCTTGCAGTTAACCTTTAATGTATATGACTCTTCTTGATCTACCTCTATTTAACTTTGTATATCTATTCCTTATTTCTTTTCTTTCTTTCTTTTCCTCCCAACATATTTGTTAGTTTTGTTTTCATTGCTTTATTCCCCACTTGGCACCTTGCTTTAGTTTTGTTTTCCAGTTTGTGCTTAAGATAGTTTTGTTCTTAACTGGTAAATATAATTTTTGATTTCCTTTGTTTGCCAGATCAATCTACTGTACTTTATTTTTGTTGGATTGTTTTCAATTTTCTCATAGCTATATATGTATATGTGTATATTCCATTATTTGAATTATTATTTTCCTGATTTTGTAACTGCCACTGGTCTGGGGTTCATCTTGGGTTACTCATTTTTGGGTATTTGTTTTACTCTCCCTTAATGCCATAACAAACCACTTGTGGAATCTTCATTCCTGACTAGAGATCAAACCCTGAGCATTTGGAGTGGGAATACTGACTCCAAGACCCTAGACTACAGAGAACTAACCCTGAAGAAGTGAAGTGAAGTGAAGTGAAGTCGCTCAGTCCTGTCCGACTCTTTGCGACCCCATGGACTGTAGCCTACCAGGCTCCATCCATGAGATTTTCCAGGCAAGAATACTGGAGTGGGTTGCCGTTTCCTTCTCCAGAGGATCTTCCTGACCCAGGGATCGAACCCAGCTCTTCCGCATTGCAGGCAGACGCTTTACTGTCTGAGCCACCAGGGAAGCCCCATCAAATAGTGAGAACTCACACAAAGGAAACCACTTGAATACAACACCCAGCATCACCCAACCACCAGTAACACCCTGTGAAGGATGCCTCATCTAAACAACAAACAAACAAAAAATACAAACCAAATCATTGGCAGACAGGAGTACGACCTCACTCAGCCCTGCCTTTCAGAGAAAAAAACAAACAAACAAACAAACAAAAACTCAGCACAAATCTCATCCTATACACAAACCACTGGACCAACCTTAGGAGGGCAGAAACAAAAATGAAGAAAGAATTCAACCTTCTTCAAAGAAAGAATTCAACTTTTCTTGAAGCCTGGGAAAAGGAGACCTCAAAAACAATAACTTAAAAAAGGAAAAAATGAAAAGGCAGAGAAATACTGCACAAATGAAGAACAAACTAGAAACACAGAAGTCCAAATAAATGAAGAGGAAATAGGAAAATTACCTGAAAAAGAATTCATAATAATGATAGTAATGATGATCAAAAACCTTGAAAACAAAATGGAGAAAATGCAAGAATCAATTAACAAAGACCTAGAAGAACTATAGAATAAGCATACAGAGACAAACAACACAATTACTGAAACTAAAAATAATCTAGAAGGAATCAATAGCAGAATATCTGAAGCAGAAGAACGAATCAGTGAGCTGGAAGATAAAATGGTGGAAACAAGTTATGAAGAGCAGAATAAAGTAAAAAGAATGAAAAGGGCTGAAGACAGTCTCAGAGACCTCTGGGACCATATCAAATGCACCAAAACTCTAATTATAGTGGTCCCAGAAGAAGAAGAGAAAAAGAATGGGTATGAGAAAATTTTTTAAGAGATTATAGTTAAAAATTTCTCCAACATGGAAAACGAAATAGCCAATCAAGTCCAAGAGGCACAAAGAGTCCCATACAGGAGAAACCCAAGGAGAAACACACCAAGACACATACTAATCAAACTAACAAAGACTAAACACAAAGAAAGAATATTAAAAGCAGCAAGGGAGAAGCAACAAGAAACATACAAGGGAAACCCCATAGGCTTAACAGCTGTTCTTTCAGCAGAAACTCTGCAGGCCAGAAGGGAATGGCAGGACATATTTAAAGTACTAAAAGGAACAAATCTACAACTAAGATTACTGTACCTGACAAGGATCTCATTCAAAATTGATAGAGAAATAAATAGCTTTTCAGACAAGCAAAAGGTAAGATAATTCAGTACCACCCAGCTATACAACAAATATTTAACAGACTTGTATAGTCAAGAAGCACAACAGAAGTAAAAAAAAATCTCAAAATCAACCCTAAACAATTAGAAAATGGCAATAGGATCATATATATCAATAATTATTTTAAATGTAAATGAATTAAATACTCCAACCAAAAGACACAGACTGGCTGAATGGATACAAAAATAAGACCCATATATATGCTGTCTACAAGAAACCCACTTCAGACCTAAAGACACATGTAGACTGAGGGTTAGAGGATGGAAAAATATATTCCATGCAAATGGGAAACAAAAGAAAGCTGGAGTAGCAATCCTCATATAAGACAAAATAGAGGGCTTCCCTTGTGGCTCAGCTGTTAAAGAATCTGCCTTCAATGCAGGAGACCTGGGTTCAATCCCTGGGTTGGGAAGATCCCCTGGAGAAGGGAAAGACTACCCATTCCAGTAATCTGGCCTGATGCTTACTGAATCAGCTGTTTGCAAAACAAACAGACAAAATAGACCTTAAAGAAGATTACAAGAGATAAAGAAGGACACTACATAATGATCAAGGGATCAATCCAAGAGGAAGACATATGCTATGCTATGCTATGCTAAGTCACTTCAGTCGTGTCTGACTCTGTGCAACCCCATAGACGGCAGCCCACCAGGCTCCCCCATCCCTGGGATTCTCCAGGCAAGAATACTGGAGTGGGCTGCCATTTCCTTCTCCAATGCATGAAAGTGGAAAGTGAAAGTGAAGTTGCTCAGTCGTGTCCGACTCTTAGTGACCCCATGGACTGCAGCCTACCAGGCTCCTCCGTCCATGGGATTTTCCAAGCAAGAGTACTGGAGTGGGGTGCCATTACCTTCTCCGAGAGGAAGACATAACAATTGTAAATATCTATGCACCAAACATAGGAGCACCTCAATGCATAACACAAACACTAGCAGACATAAAAGGAGAAATGAAAGTAACACAATAATAGTAGGAAACATTAATACCCCACTCACATCAACGGATAGATCATGAAAACAGAAAATTACTAAGGAAACAAAAGTCTTAAATGATACATTAGATGAGATGGATCTCACTGATATTGTCAGGACATTCCATATAAATGCAAAAGAATACACCTTCTTTTCAAGTGTACATAGAATATTCTCCAGGATAGGACACATCTTGGGTCACAAATAAAACCTCAGTAAATTTAAGAAAACTGAAATCATATCAAGCATCCACTCTGACCACAACAATATAAGACTAGATATCAATTACAAGAAAAAAAAATGTAAGAAACACAAACACATGTAGATTACACAACATGTTTCTAAATAACCAACAGGTTACTCAAGAAATAGGAAAAAATGACAATGAGAACACGACAATCAAAACTTATTTTGATGCAGCAAAAGCAGTTCTAAGAGGGAAGTTTATAGCAATACAATCGTACCTCAAGAAACAAGAAAAACATTGAATATACAAGCTAACTTTACACCTAAAGCAACTGGAGAAAGAAGAAGGAAAAAAAAAACCCAAAATCAGTAGAAGGAAAGAAATCATAAAGATTGAGCAAAAATAAATGAAAACCCAGAGGGATGGTATGGGGAGGGAGGAGGGACGAGGGTTCAGGATGGGGAACACGTGTATACCTGTGGTGGGTTCATGTTGATATATGGCAAAACCAATACAATATTGTAAAGTTAAAAAATAAAAAAAAGAAACAAATAATAGCAAGAAATACTAGAAATTGCCAAAATATTTGGAAAGTTTATAAAAACACATTTCAAAACAAACAGCCCAGTTTTAAAGTGGGCAAAGACTTGATTAGCTATACAAATAAACAATAATCACATGAAAAGATGCTCAACACGACTAATTATTAGGGGAAAAAATAAATGAAAAAGAAATGAATGAAACAATAGTAAAGATTAATAAAACTAAAAGCTGGTTCTTTGAGAAGATAAAATTGACAAACCCTTAGCCAGACTCATCAAGAAAAAAAGAGAGAAGAATGAAATCAACAAAATTAGAAATGAAAAAGGAGAGGTTACAACAGACAATGCAGAAATAGAAAGGAGTATAAGAGACTATTATGAACAACTATATGGCAATAAAATAGATAACTTGGAAGAAATGGTCAGTTTCTTAGAAAAGTTCAATCTTCCAATACTGAACCAGGAAGAAATAGATATTATAAACAACCCATTACCAGCACTGAAATAGATGCTGTGATCAAACATCTCCCAAAAAACAAAAGCCCAGGACCAGATGGCTTCACAGATGAATTCTATCAAACATTTAGAGAATAGCTAATGCCTATCCTTCTAAAACTCTTTCAAAAAACTGCAGAAGAAGGAACACTTCCAAATTCATTCTACAAGGCCACCATCACCCTGATACCAAAACCAGACAAAGACAACACAAAAAAAGAAAACTACAGGCCAATATCAGTGATGAACATATATGCAAAAATCCTCAACAAAATTTTAGCAAACAAAATTCAGCAACACATCAAAAAGCTCATACACCATGATCAAGTTGGGTTTATTCCAGGGATGTAAGGATTCTTCAATAAACACAAATCAATCAATGTGATACACCATATTAACAAATTGAAAGATCAAAGCCATATGATCATCTCAATAGATGGAGAAAAAGCCTTTGACAAAATTCAACACCCATTTATGATTAAAAGTCTTCAAAAACTGGGCACAGAAGGAACCTATCTCAACACAGTAAAGGTCATATATGATAAGCCCACAACAAACATTACTGTCAATGGTGACAAACTGAAAGCATTCCCCCTAAGATAAGGAACAAGATAAGGATGTCCACTTTCCTCACTATTATTCAACATAGTTCTGGAAGTCCTAGCTACAGCAATCAGAGAAGAAAAAGAAATAAAAGGAACCCAGATAGTAAAAGAAGTAAAGCTCTCACTGTTTATAGATGAAATGATACTATACATAGAAAACCCTAAAGATAGTATCAGAAAATTATTAGAGCTAGTCAGTGAATTTAGCAAAGTTGCAGGATACAAAATCAATACACATAAATCACTTGCATTTCTATATATTAACAATGAAAAATCACAAAGAGCAATTAAGGAATCAATCCCATTCACCACTGCAACAAAAAGAATTATTTATCTAGGAATAAACTTACCTCAGGAGACGAAAGAACTGTACACAGAAAATTATAAGACACTAATGAAAGAAATCAAAGATGACATAAACAGACGGAGAGATATTGCATGTTCCTGGGTAGGAAGAATCAATATTGTGAAAATGACTATACTATCAAATGCAATCTACAGATTCAGTGTGATCCCTATCAAATTACCAATGGCATTTTTCATAGAACTAGAACAAAAATTTCACAATTCATATGGAAACACAAAAGACCCCAAATAGCCAAAGCAGTCTTGAGAAAGAAGAATGGAGCTGGAGGAATCAACCTTCCTGACTTCAGGTTATACTACAAAGCTACAGTCATCAAGACAGTATGGTACTGGCACAAAAACAGAAATATAGACCAATGGAACAAGATAGAAAGCCCAGAAGTAAACTTACGCACCTATGGGTATCTTATTTTTGACAAAAGAGGCAAGAATATACAATGAGGCAAAGACAGCCTCTTCAATAAATGGTGCTGGGAAAACTGGACAACTACATGTAAAAGAATGAAATTAGAACACTTCCTAACACCATACACAAAGATAAACTCAAAATGTATTAAAGACCTAAAGGTAAGACAAGAAACTATAAAACTCTTAGAGGAAAACATAGGCAGAATACTCGATGACATAAATCAAAGCAAGATTCTCTATGACCTACCTCCTAGAGTAATGGGTAAAAAAAAGTTTAAACAAGCGGGACCTGATTAAAATTAAAAGCTTTTGCACAGCAAAGGAAACTATAAGCAAAGTGAAAAGACAACCCTCAGAATGGGAGAAAATAATAGCAAATGAAACAACTGACAAAGGATTAATTTCCAAAATATACAAGCAGCTCATACAACTCAATACCAGAAAAACAAACAACCAAATCAAAAAGTGGGAAAAAGACCTAAACAGACATTTCTTCAAAGAAGACATACAGATGGTTAACAAACACATGGAAAGATGCTCAACATCGCTCATTATTAGAGAAATGCAAATACAAACTACAATGAGATATCACCTCACACAGGTCAGAATGGCCCTCATCAATAAGTCTACAAACAATAAACGCTGGAAAGGGTGTGGAGAAAAGGGAACACTCTCGCACTATTGGTGGGAATGTAAATTGATACAGCCACTATGGAAGATGGTATGGAGATTCCTTAAAAAACTAGGAATAAAACCACCATATGACACAGCAATCCCACTCCTAGGCATATATGCTGAGGACACCAAAATTGAAAGAAACACATGTATCCCATTGTTCATTGCAGCACTATTTACAATAGCTGGAACATGGAAGCAATCTAGATGTCCACTGACAGATAAATGGATAAAGAAGTTGTGGGACATATACACAATGCAATATTACTCAGCCATAAAAAGGAATGCATTTGAGTCAGTTCTAGTGAGTGGATGAACCTAGAACCTATTATACAGAGTGAAGTGAGTCAGAAAGAGAAAGATAAATACCATAATCTAACACACATATATGGAATCTAGAAAAATGGTACTGAAGAATTTATTTACAGGGCAACAATGGACATAGAGAATATACTTATGGATATGGGGAGAGGGGAGGAGAGGGTGAGATGTATGGAAAGAGTAATATGGAAACTTACATTACCATATGTAAAATAAAATTTGCTGTATGTCTCAGGAAACTCAAACAGGGTCAACCTAGAGGGGTGGGATGGGGAGGGAGATGGGAGGGAGTTTCAAAAGGGAGGGGATATTTGGATGGCTGTGGGTGAATCATGTTGAGGTTTGACAGAAAACAGCAAAATTCTGTAAAGCAACTATCCTTCAATAAAAAATAAATTAATTTTTTAAAAAGATGCATCACTATAAAACACAATGTATAAACTGATGTTAATCCAAGAATGAATTCTTCATTTAGCATTTTGAAATAAAACCACTTGAAAGAAAAAAAAGGTAGAAGATCATGTACTATTGCAATAAATACAGAGAAACCATTTGACAAAATTTACCACTCAAGACTAAAAACAAACCAAAAAAAAAAAAAACAACACCCAAACCCTCAAACTGATAACAGTGTGGCAAACATCATACTTAGAAATGAATTCTGAAAAATTGCCTCTTGAGATTAAAAAGGGTACAGGAATGTCTACTGTCGCTGCTGCTGCTGCTGCTGCTAAGTCACTTCAGTCATGTCTGACTCTGTGCGACCCCAGAGACGGCAGCCCACCAGGCTCCCCGGTCCCTGGGATTCTCCAGGCAAGAACACTGGAGTAGGTTGCCATTTCCTTCTCCAATGCATGAAAGTGAAAAGTGAAAGTGAAGTTGCTCAGTCATGTCCGACTCCTAGTGACCCCATGGACTGCAGCCCACCAGGCTCCTCCATCCATGGGATTTTCCAGGCAAGAGTACTGGAGTGGGTTACCATTGCCTTCTCCCTACTGTCACTAGTTCTATTGAATATCTTAAGGCAGTCCTTGCCAGGGCAATGCAGGAAAGGAAGAAATGCAACCGTCATTGTTCAGAGATTGTGTTTATATTCCACAGCTATCTAAACACAATCTGCAGCTAATGTATTAAAATAATTCATTTTGATATTTGGAAAAACTAATACAGTTATGTAAAGTTTAAAAATAAATAAAATTTAAAAAAAAAAGATTTAGCAAGACTGATAAATACCATACAGTGAAAAAACCACACTTTTCCAATAAAAAGTTATTAATAAACGTTTTACACAAATCACTAAAAATGGCACAAATACTTCCCAACACAAGGTTATATTTTTAAGGCTTTTCCTATATACTCATCAGATAAACTTTGAGAGTCACTATAATCCTCATCACTGTTATTACCATCTCTGATATCACGGTAACAAAAGCAGCTAAACATAGGATAAATTTTATAATACACTTGACATTTAATGCCAGGGGAACACTTTTCTAACACTCTTATTTTAAAGCATAATTTCTTATCCTGTTGTATAAGAAACAGGAAAAAGGGGAAACACAAAACATATGCCATCTTGATTCTATTTATCTTTCATTAATTACATATGTATTGTTTGCTCAGTGAAAAATTCAGACATATTCATTCTGAAAAGTAATATGATTAGAAATGAGGTGTATATATTAACAGATACACACATAAATATGTATTAAAGAATATATGCTGCTAAGTTGCTTCAGTTGTGGCTGTCTCTGTGCGACCCCATAGACGGCAGCCCACCAGGCTCCCCAGTCCCTGGGATTCTCCAGGCAAGACCACTGGACTGGGTTGCCATTTCCTTCTCTAATGCAGGAAAGTGAAAAGTGAAAGTGAAGTTGCTCAGTCGTGTCCAACTCTTTGCGACCCCATGGACTGCAGCCCACCAGGCTCCTCTGTCCATGGGATTTTCCAGGCAAGAGTAGTGGAGTGGGGTGCCATTGCCTTCTCCGAAATTTGCACATATATGAAAGTAATTTATAATTTGCTTTCTTCTTTTAGCAATTTATCTTGAAAATTTCTTCCATAAGTATATATAGGTCAACCTGATTGGTTGCAAAAGCTGCAGAGTGTTCTTGATAGGGACAAAGCATAATTTATTCAGAAATAGAAGCTTTGCCTTTTTTGTACATACTTTAATGTACATGTATGGTAACAAAGTCAGATGCAGGACTAGAAGGGAAATTACTATTCAAAAGTATAGGCAAATTTAAAACTGGTAAAAAAAAAAAGCCAAATTACTATCAAAAAGTTTGTGTAACTTTACACCCCTTCAATAAACTGGTATCAAGACAAAAACTGTCTGGTTATGCATTTAACTTGCACAAAGTATTAAGCATATTTAAGCATCAATTTATGTTTAGTTTGTATATATACTTAGATGCAATTGCTAAGTTCATTTGTTAGCCTATTCTTAAATAATTATTTGAAATGACAAAATTATATATTAAGCCTACAGATATTCTTAAGCATATCTTTTCATGACTGTCTTTACATTCTATATATTATTACTGATTCATTGTGATACTGTATTTATATTAACTATTGATATAGATTATATTTTACTGAAGTATAATGGTATTATATATTATATAATAGCTATAAACTATTTTGAGGTAGGTAAAACAAGTGTCACTTCATTATTATTTATCAAGAGATTTTTGACTGCTCTTATTCAGTTTCTCATTCAAGTTAAAAGTAACACCAGATTAGCAATAATAATAAATCATTTGGCATTTTGCTTGGAATGTGCTTTAATTTGTGTAAAATATGTACAGATAGCTCTACAAATTTAATATAAAAAAAGTTTGATTTGGAACTTTTGTTATTTCATATAAACCGCTATATTTTTGCTTTTGCACTGTCTTATTGCCAGTGTCAAGTAAATTATCATTTTATTTACATAAATGGAACAATTTGGACTGACATAAAAGCTACTGAAGTTTCTGACATAAAATCTATTGAATGTCTTTTCAATATAGATGTCTTTCATATAGATGCATTATGTTTGCATCTATATCAAAGCATCTATTTGTAAGCATCTATATCAAATATAAATAATGTTAATGAAGTGAACAAACGTATGCCTACCAAAAACTTCTGAGAAATAAATATATGCTACTAATCCATGAATAATATTTTAAATTATGGCTACCTTCTCAACAGGATTCATAGACAACCAGAAAAATGGAGCTCTTTCCAATGATGAAAGAAAAGATACAATTTTAACATCAGAATCATGAAAGCAGTTTCTAAGCCACATCTTTTCAGTTCAGGGTCTTAAATACACAACATCTGACCAACAAGTGCCTTATAGCAACTGAGGAAGGACCCCTAAGAAGTCATGCTAAAAGATTAAAAAGATAGGGGAAAAAGTGAGCAAATATATCAGAAGATGTACACTGCAGTGGAAACAGAATTCATATGATTAGTCCAGCCTTATCACCAAACAACAACAAGCCAGGTGGGAGAATCAGTATCCAGATTTCCTACATTATTTAAGATGTCTAGTTTTGTTTTGTTTTTTTAACAACAAAGACTGCTGCTGCTGCTGCTAAGTCATTTCAGTTGTGTCCGACTCTGTGCGATCCCATAGAAGGCAGCCCACCAGGCTCCCCCATCCCTGGGATTCTCCAGGCAAGGACACTGGAGTGGGTTGCCATTTCCTTCTCCAATGCAGGAAAGTGAAGAGTGAAAGTGAAGTTGCTCAGTCCTGTCTGACCCTCAGGGACCCCATGGACTGCAGCCTTCCAGGCTTCTCCGTCCATGGGATTTTCCAGGCAAGAGTACTGGAGTGGGGTGCCATTGCCTTCTCTGACAACAAAGACTAGAGACATACAAATAAAACTTGTTACAAATCCTGAAATATGAGAAATTCTAAAGGAAGTTTTGCAACATGAAAGAGTTGCAGTAGACAAAATCCATGTGGAAGAATGAAAATCTCATGTAAAAATAAATATGTAGGTAATGACAATACAAAGTATATTTAATGATCTTCCTTTCTCATCATAACTTATTGAGACAACTACACAACGTAATATCTATAAAACTGTACTTTAGTCACGTAACCCACAAATGTGATATATTTGATAAGAACACAAAAGTGGGAGCTCTGAATGAATCTATATTGGAATAAAGAAATAAATGGCAACACAAATTCACAGGAAGAAGTGAAAAGATTCAGGACTAGTACATAGAAATTTTAATATAAAATAAAATCTATAAATATAATTTTTTCTCCTTTCCTCTAGCTTTTTCAACAGAAGTAAGATTATATAAAACAATTACTACATTATATAGCTGCACTGCTGGGTATGTAACACATATAAACATAACATATATAATAATAGCACAAAAATGAGGGAGTTATAAGAATAAATGTTCCATACTATACTGAAATTTTGTGGAAGTATATTCTAATAACTTAAGATTTATATTATCTTAATAACATAAGAAAGCACTAAGATGATAACCACAAAATATGGTTAAAATTGTTAAAGAAATTAAAATGTTACACACAAAGTTCTAATTAATAAAAGGAAATTAGTGAGAAACAGGGAGAAACAGTCATGAGCCATATAGAAAAAAATGTTGACATAAATAAAAACCATACCGATAATAATAATATTAAATGTGAATGGATTAAGTGATCTAAGTAAAGGAAAAGATTATCAGGCTAAATAAGAAAATGAGATTCAACTATGTATTGTCGATATAGGACATACCTTAGATGCAAAGTTGTAAACATGTTAAAAGTAAAAGAATAAAAAAGTATGCCATACAAAGACCAAACATAAGAGAGCTGGAGTGGAGCTTCCCTGGTGGCTCAGAGGTTAAAGCGTCTGCCTGCAATGTGGGAGACCAGGGTTCGATCCCTGGGTAGGATTCCCCTGGAGAAGGAAATGGTGACCCACTCCAGTATTTTTGCCTGGAGAATCCCATGGACGGAAGAGCCTGGTGGGCTACAGACCACCGGATCACAACGAGTAGGACTCGACTGAGCGACTTCACTTTCACTTTCATAACAATATCAGACAAAAGAAGACAAAACTGTTACTAGATAATGATAACAGAGTCAATCACAAAGAAAAATTGCAAACAGATATACTCCTAACTACAGAGTCCCAAAATACTTCAAGCAAAAAAACTGACAAAACTGAGAAGAAAAATAGATACTTCAACCATAATTATTAAGAGATTTCAATACTTTTTTTTGAATAGTGAACAAAATAACTGGGCAAAAAAAAACAAAAACAAACAAACAAAATCAAAGAAAAAATCAACAAGTAATACAAGATATGGACAACACCACAAACAGCTAGACCTAGAAGACACCTATAAAATACTCATCCAACAATTGCAGAATATACAATCTTTGCATTTACAAATGGAACATTTCCAGTGAGGACTATATACTAGATCATAAAACAAACTTCAGTAGTTTTAAAAGGACTGAAATAAAGCAAAGTATATTCTCTGACACAATGGACTGAAGTTAAATGGCTGTTTATTAAGTGTGCTTAATTAATTAATTAATGGCTGTTAATTAATGGCTGCTTAAATGTGATGATGGTTTTATGAGTACATGCATGTGTTCCAGCCCATTGTACACATTAAATATGTGCAGTTTTTTGTATATAAATTACACCTCAATAAAGCTGTTAGAAAAAAATAACCAATAGAAATTTGGAAATTTTAAAAATAAATAAAAATTAAACCACTCTGAACCACATAAACAAAACAATATATTAAAGAAGAAATCAAATGGGAAATCAGAAAATTAAAAACAAACTACATTTTGTACATAAAATATATAACTTGCAAAATTCACTGCAATGGAAGCTCAAGATTTGTATATTAAACTGAATATAAAATTATCTCATTTAAGAAAATTAAAGGAAAAAATTAATAACCATCAATATTTTAAATAAAATATTCATATAAAATGTGAAAAAAAGACCAATAATAGGGGAAATAAGGAAATTTTCCTCTTGTAATTTTGTATTGGCATAAATTGGTACCTTCTTAAATCTAAGTAGGCCAAGACAATAAAAGCTTTGCCAAATTCTAGACTAGCAAGTAACCATAATACAAAGAGGTATAGGTAACATTTGAATTACTACTATAGCTTAAATAATTACCACAAAACTTATCTTCTATAACATAATCCAAATTTACTTGTTTTCCACTAGATTACATCTAGTGAAATCACATAACTTCACCACATAATCTATATCTGGCCCTTGTAGGGAACTTAAAAAACATTTAGGCAATCAATGAAAAAATTTAGAGTACATTAAGCAAGTGAGATCAAAAAAGATCTATACTTTGGAAGTTTATTTGCCTTAAAATAAGTTTTTCCTCTAACTGATATAAAGATTCGATTAATAAGGTATAGGAGGAAAAATAACTATAAAAACTCATTCCAAAAAGAGTATACACACACACTGAAGACTATATACACACATTGAAAGGTGTCTGCTTTCAGTAATGACTAAGCAACTTCACTAGCCCAACTATTCTACTGAGAACCAGGAAAGTAGTAAGAATAAATATATATAATCTTAATATATAAAATGATTATTTCAAATAATTATAAAATGGTAAACTAAGTTGGAACAGTAAACTACAGGAAGCATTTTAAACAAAAGTAAGCATAAATTTTCAATATCTGTATTGAAATGTTTGCTAATTAGTGTAAAATAAATAACAAGATATTCCTCATCTTGATGCTAAATGGTACTGGGCTTTTGACAATTAATTTGCCATTTTTAGAAACTTCTTTTTTATATATTCTTTTGTATTTTAATACTGTATCCAACTTGAAATGCTGCTGCTGCTGCTAAGTCACTTCAGTCATGTCCAACCCTGTGAGACCCCATAGAGGGCAGCCCACTAGGCTTCCCCTGTCCCTGGGATTCTTGAAGCAAGAACTCTGGAGTGGCTTGCCATTCCCTTCTCCAATGCATGAGAGTGAAAAGTGAAAGTGAAGTTGCTGTATCATTCTTGCAACTTAGTTTATGATTTTATAATTATTTGAAATAATCATTTTATATATTAAAATTATATATATATTTATTCTTATTACTTTCCCTTTTGTTCCATATAATGCCTGTTACTGAATCAATTTCTATATGTGCTGTGTTTATATAGTTTCACAAATAGAATATGATTTGCCAAAGCAAGTATCTTGCAGTATGTAATATAAGCATCGCTTCACTATTCTTTATATTTTAATTCTGTCTTACATATTTTTTCATGCATGTCATTAGAAACAGATCAACAACTATAAAAACAATTAGGGTTTTTTGTGGAATATGCTTGTTCTCTTTTGTATATAATTTAGAGATAGATATTTAATAAGAAATAAAAATTATTCCTCCCCCCTTGGGAGACTTTCTTTGGCTTTTGTTGTCTTTTGTTGTTACTATCAATCAAATAGCTCTATTTTTATTTAGATAAATTGAACAATTTGGATTGACAATATAGGTACTGATATTTTTTTTAATATTTCATTTTTAAGCTATATATTAAACGTCTATATGAAACATAATGGAGAAGGAAATGGAAACCCATTCCAGTATTCTTGCCTGGAAAATCCCATGGACGGAGGAATCTGGTAGGCGATATAGTCTATGGGGTTGCAAACAGTCGGACATGACTGAGAGACTTCACTTTCACTTCACATATGAAATATAAAGAGTATCAGTGAAGTGAACAAATGTATACCAATTTAAAACATCTGACAAATAAAAATACATTACCTAGCCTGGAGAAGGAAATGGCAACCCACTCCAGTGTTCTTGCCTGGAGAATCCCAGGGACGGGGGAGCCTGGTGGGCTTCCGTCTATGGGGTCACACAGAGTCTGAAGCGACTTAGCAGCAGCAGCCTGGAACAACAATTTAAAAGATGGCCACTGCCTTCTCAGCAGAATCCACGGAAAATCAGCGAAAACGGAGACTCTTCCAAAGCTGAAAGAAAAAATAAAGCCGTCACCTCTGAATTCTACAACCATCAGCATTATCCTTCTAAACTGAGAGTTAAGTAAGATACAGCCACATAAACGAACTTGAGACAATTAACTGCATGACGAACTTTAATTCACACTGCGAGCACCATGTGGTAGAAGCGGAATTACCCGCACGCAGCAAAAACTGGGTTAAAGAGCCAAGATGGCATGCTCCAGTGGCAGCAGTTGGTAAGGGCAGTTGGTTGGAATTCCGGCCTGGTAATTTATGCAGCTAAATTACCTGCATTTATGCAGCTAAATTACCCACTCCAGTGTTCTTGCCTGGAGAATCCCAGGGGCGGCGGAGCCTGGTGGGCTGCTGCCTATAGGGTCACACAGAGTCGGACACGACTGAAGTGACGCAGCAGCAGCATGCAGCTAAATTACCTGCATTTATGCAACTAAATTACCTGCAAAAATTATGCAGCTAAATTAGTGAAGGAAATCAGTCCTGAATATTCATTGGAAGGACTGATGCTGAAGCTGAAACTGCAATACTTTGGCCACCTGATGCAAAGAACTGACTCATTGGAAAAGACCTGATTCTGGGAAAGATTGAAGGCAGGAGGAGAAGGGGACTACAGAGGATGAGATGGTTAAATGGCATCACCGACTTGATGGACATGAATTTGAACAAGCTCCAGAAGTTGGTAATGGACAGGGAAGCCTGTTGTGCTGCAGTCCATATGGTGGCAAAGAGTCAGACACGACTGAACGACTGAATTTATGCAGCAACAAAACTGCTGCATTTTATTGGTTAGGAGAGAGTCCCTACAGTTGGCCCAGTAAGGGGCTATCTCTTGAAGCAAGGGTCTTCCCTGGTGGCTCAGACAGTAAAGAATCCGCCTAAAAAGCAGGAGACCTGAGTTTGATCCCTGGTTCGGGAAAGATCACCTACAGAAGGGAGTGGCTACCCGTTCCAGTATTCTTGCCTGGAGAATTTCATGGACAGAAGAGCCCGGTGGGCTACAGTCCATGGAGTCCCAATAACACACTTGAAGCAAGGGAATGTCAAAAAATATGTGGGCATGTTTTGTTTTCCTTTGTTTTTAATGTAGGCATCTTTTTAAATTGCCACAGATAAAAATCCAAGAGAGGACTTTAAAATGAATAACAAAAATCATCTAATAAATACCTAAGTAAGCACAAAAATCAGAGAAGGCAATGGCACCCTACTCCAGTACTTTTTTGCCTGGAAAATCCCATGGACAGAGGAGCCTGGTAGGCTGCAGTCCATGGGGTTGCTAAGAGTCAGACACGACTGAAGTGACTTAGCAGCAGCAGCAAGCACAAAAATAGAAAGAGACAGATAAAACAGAAACAGGAGGAAAAGAGAGATAATTAAAAGTCAGTCTATATTGAAGTGAAGTGAGGTCACTCAGTCGTGTCTGACTCTTTGCGACCCCATGGACTGTAGCCTATCAGGCTCTTCCATCCATGGGATTTTCCAGGCAAGAGTGCTGGAATGGATTGCCATTTCCTTCTCCAGGGGATCTTCCCAAACCAGGAATCGAACCCAGGTCTCCTGCATTGCAGGCAGACACTTTACCGTCTGAGCCACCAGGGAAGTCCTTTAATTATAATGACACATCCCTTTTTATCTTAAGTCAGTCTATATTAGTAAAATATTAAGGTTGCCATTTCCTTCTCCAGGGGATCTTCCCGACCCAGGGATTGAACCCGGTTTTTCCAGGCAAGAGTACTGGAGTGGAGTGCCATTGCCTTTTCTTTTTTAAAAGTATAAACATTCCAATTAAAATGTAAAGTTTTTCAGACAAGAAAAAAAAAAGTCCCAGTTATTGTATATGCTGTTTATATGAAAGGCAATTTAAGCTGAAAGGTACTGTAGGGTTGAAAGTAACAATGCAGAAAATGATATACCATGCAAAATTGGTAAGAAATAAGAAAACTGGGATGGGCAAATTAATGCTAAACAAACTAGATTTTCAGGAAAGGAGGATGACTCCTTTATAAGATATAAAGCTACTTAATTATATAATCATAATAAGGATTCATTCATCAAGAATGGTCACTAAAGTTGGCCCAGTAAGGGGCCATTATCATTATATAATATTGTTATATAATAAGAAACACATTATTTATATGAGAAATGTCATCATTACAGAATCGAGAAACAAAATATAAGTGGTTTCATGCTAATAAGTTTAAAACTATATGAAATGTAAAACTCCAAGTAAAACAAATTCAACCAAAAATAACTTAGAAATGTTTATAGTCCTATGTTTATTAAATAAATTGCAACTGTAATGAAAAATCTTTCATAAGTGAATCACATGCGCTAGTGACTAACTTGGTGAATTTTCTCTGACAATTGATAAAGAAATGACACATCTTACACAAGATATCATAGACTTGAAACAGTAGACAAGCCAACAAAATTCAGTATATTTAACAACCTGAATTTAAAGATAGAGCAAGTCTGATACAAAATGAACAAATTGGGTTTTAACCAAGAATTCCTGTTGAATTAACACTTTGAAATCAAATCACTTCAATAAAACAAAGGAACAAAATAGTGCCATTATTATAATAAATGCAAAAAAATACATAACTTATCACCCATTAAGATTATAAAAAAAAATTGTAAAACAGCAGCTAATTCCATAATAAGTGCTGAAATATTTAAATCTCCTGATATGAGGAATGAGAAAGGATTCTTATCACCATTTCAATTCAGTACTTATATAGGGCAATAATATGTGAAAAAGAAAAGACAAAGATGAGAAAGGAAGAAATGAAACTTATTATTCACATATTGTGTGAATATATTTCTATACTATCTAACATCTATATATTATACATTAGAATTAACAAGTGAATTTGGCAAGATTGATGGATACATGATTAATAAAAACTGTAATTCCAAATGCCAGCAACAAATTAGATGATTAAATTAATTATAAATATCATTTACAAGCTCAAAGACTATCAAACTCCCAGGTAAAACTTTGGGGCTTCCTGGATAGCTCAGCTGGTAAAGAATCCATCTGCAATGCAGGAGACACCGGTTCGATCTCTGGGTTGGGAAGATCCCCTGGAGAAGGGATAGGCTACCCGCTCCAGTATTCTTGGGCTTCCCTGGTGGCTCAGGGAAGGATCTGCCTGCAATGTGGGAGACCTGGGTTCAATTCCTGGGTGGGGAAGATCCCCTGGAGAAGGGAATGACTACCCACTCCAGTATTCTGGCCTGGAGAAATGAAACTTATTATTCACATATCGTGTGAGTATATTTCTATACTATCTAACATCAATCTATACGTATTAGAATTAACAAGAGAATTTGGCAAGATTGATGGATACATGATTAATAAAAATTGTAATTCCAAATGCCAGCATATTAAATGATTAAGTTGATTATGAATATCATTTACAAACTCAAAGATTATCAATCTCTCAGGTAAAATTTTAATGAAATCTGTGCAAGCTCTTTACATAGTGAACTATGGGGAAATTATATTGATAGGAACTAATGAAGATATGAACAATTGGAATGGTGTTCAAAGCTTATTCAACAGAAGATTCATTTTTTTCAGGTGATCAATTCTTCCCACTCTAAAGCACATGCAATTCTATTCAATGTGAATGCAAGTCAAATCCTAGCATGTTCAATAATTCAGCATGTTCTGTAAAGGCATAAGTAAAAAATGGGGCCAATGGGAATAATTAACAGGAAGTTAGATTCCAGCTAAACAGAATAAAGGAACAATCCACTGGTCAATGTTAAAACAGTTCTCAAAATTGTGGTTTCCTGCCACTGCAGTTCAAATAAAAGCTGTACAGTATCTTGGTGAAGATACTCTACTGGGAAATTAAAGATAGGTTGATGGTTTGTGACAGCTACACTTTTATGTTAGTGTTTGAGTTTATATGATTCCATTGTATTTGGATATCTGAATTTTCTATACTGTAGTATTCCAGAATGAATCTTCAAACCATGGGGACATTTTTCACTTTTATGACTACTTTAAAATGGTATTTTTATATAAAAGGTATGCATGAGGGTGCTAAGTCACTTCAGTCATGTCTGACTCTTTGTGACCCCATGGACTGCAGCCCACCAGGTTCCTCTGTTCATGGGATTCTCCAGGCGAGAATACTGGAGTAAACTGCCCTACCCTCCTCCAGGGTATCTTTTCAACCTAGGGACTGAACCCGTGTCTCTTACGTATCCTACACTGGCAGGTGGGTTCTTTACCATTAGTGCCACCTGAGAAGCCCATATAAAAGGTAGGGTGTTTAATTTACTGAAAATTTAAATGCTAGCAATGTAGAATATAGTGGATGATGTTCATGTTTGTGCTATGTATGTAGGTATATAAATCCCATAGAATTTAAATATTTACGTTTGGCCTCATATGTTTGATAAAAATACAGTGAGGTCAGAGAAGGGAAGCAAATTTCCCAAGTTTATGCAGAAGAATGGCACAACTGAATTTAGGAGTCACCCTTCTGTAACCCAGTCCTGAACATTACATAATGCTATTCTCTCAAGGTAAATTTCCATAAATCCAACCATTCACTGACAACTGTACCTCCCTTTAAATGTGAGGCAGGCACATTCAAAACCATCAGAATCATTTCCTCAAATTTGAATATATGTTATACCTGAGCTCTATTTTGGTCCAAATCACAATTAATTATATCTTCAATTTCTGTGATATTAAATCACACACAGAGTAAACATTGTGCTTCAACAAATTATTCCTGGGAGCTGATTTTTACTATATATTTTATTCTTCCCTTCCAAAATACATTGAATTGTCTAGTGATTTTGATGGCACCTAAGTGGTTCTAAGTGGAAGGCAAAAGGAGAAGGGGGTGGTAGAGGATGAGACGGTTAGATAGCATCATTGATTCAATGGACATGAATTTGAGCAAACTCCAGGAGATAGTGGAGGACACAGGAGCATGGCATGCTATAGCCCATGAGGTTGCAAAGACTCCAACAAAGTGGGTCTCTGGACTTCGTCATGGTCCTATCATACAGTTACACATAAGTGCATTTTTTCTGAGAATAACAATTTTTCATAAGGTTTTTATACATATCATAAAAAATGACACAAAATTCTACATGAAAAATTATACTTTTAATGCTTCTTTCTATATATTTACTTAAGAGTCATTACAAACTTGACCATTATTGTCATTTTTCGTGGTATTATGGGAACAAGGACTTTTAATATACAATAAACTTCCTAATAAACATGACATTTAATCCTAGTGGAACAATAAAAGATTATTCCATGTGACAACTTTACTTACAACCCTTGGCTTAATTGGGCTTCCCTTGTGGCTCAGCTGGTAAAGAATCCGCCTGCAATGTGGGAGACCCGTGTTCAGTCCCTGGGTTGGAAAGATCCCCTGGAGAAGGGAAAGGCTACCCACTCCAGTATTCTGGCCTGGAGAATTCCATGGGTTGTATATAGTCCATGGGGTCGCAAAGAGTTGGACATGACTGAGTGACTTTCACTTCACTTGGCTTAATCATCTCACTGATAAATAGAGGGCAGCTTCTTCAAGTGACTCATTGATTTATTTTCTCCACATTGTTTATATATTTTCTTAATATTTCTTTTCTTTCTCTTTTCTAATTGCAACTTAAGTATAATGTTTTATCCTATTCTGTACTACTTATGAAAAGGAGAAAAAGCAGATATTAAGTCTTCCAAAATAATCATTAGCGATATGCCATCACATGACTATTTGGTTTTTTTCTTTTATTAGAAATAGAATGTGCTCAGTGTAAAATTTCAAAAAATTGTAGATGTACTTCTCTTTCTCAAAGATAACCATAATTAGCAGTAAAGTCTGTATATGAATCATATACACACAAACATACATTAGCACACATATTTATATATTTGTGCATATAACTGAATTAAACTATAACACTTTTTTTTTCTTAGCAATATGTCTTAGAGGTGTTTTGTGTAAACCTTCACAATATAGACATAGGTGACTGCAAGAGTTGAAGAGTATTCATAGTATGGATACAATGTAATTTATTTAAAAACTACTCTGTTGCTTTTTTTGTACCCATACTTTTGTATACCTGCCTGAGTAGCTGTACAATTCTAGAAGTGGAATTACTGTGTATAGGATATGTAATTCAAAATGTTGCTTTAAAATGTTAAATAGCTTTCCAAAAAGGTCAGTATGGTTTTATATCCCTTGCAAAATCTAGTACCAGAGATTGAAAATAAATCTTATATTTTAAATTGAGTGTTCACTAATAAGGCTATATAAATTACTGTAGACATAAAATATGTTTTCTCAGAACTGAATGTTACTGTATATTAATTACTGTAGAAATAAGGTATTTTGCTATAGATATATATAGGTGTCAATTTACTACCCCATATCAATAGAACTTGCCAGTTCTCTCTTTTTTTAATATTTATTCATTATTTATTTGGGTGCATTGAGTCTTAGTTGTGGCGTGTGGTATTTTCGATCTTAGTTGCAGCATGCCAAGATTTAGTTCCCTGACCAGGGATTGAACTCAGGCCCCCTGCATTGGGAACACGGAATCTTAGCCACTAGACCACCAGGGAAGTCCCACCAGTTCCTATATAATTTATCATCCAGGTCAATGTTAGGTTCAGAACACCAATTAACAAATCATTTGAAATATTTCTTAGGAATATACTTAAATTATTTTAATTTGGGTATAGTTGATTCAGACATTTTTTATTGTTTTTTATTTTTTTTAACTTGGATGTATTGGCTTTTGTGATCTTTTTTGGCATGTGGCAATGTTTGATTATTGTACTACTAAGACTAATCTTCCAAATGTACAAAACAAACAATTTCACTATTTAAGAAATCTCATTAGCAATTTATCATAGAAAAACATAGACACAAATAAAATTAGAAATAATATTTCTAGAAGGTACTTTAGCTCTATATGTGCATAGAAACCTTCACCAAATTAACATGCCTTATCATAATTAAAATTCTTCTTGACTTTTGTGATTTTTTTATTCCTTTTATTTGGTTTTGCTCCTATTGTCAAATTAGGTATCCTTTACTTCACATAAAGAAAATAATTTAAATTGAAAAAAATATGATTGGAATTTTTTTAATATTAGGAAACTATATACTTGATATATATAAAATATAGACAATACTAATGAAAGAGACAACTTATATCCACCAGCAAGAAAATATGATCAATGCATTTAGGACTCCATTTGTGCACTCCCCTAATTATATCACTTTGCATCCTTCTAGGAAAACACAGACACATCAAACATTTGGTACTGATCATTCATCTGCTTTTTGAGGTTACATTTATTGTATTTGTATGTCATTTTTATTTATCCTTCAAAGCATAATACAAATGGAAAACAGTGCAATAACACCAACTAACCAGGGCCATGTAGTAAGCCAAAGAGAACACAGCTGTATAAACACCACTCAGATGCAGAATAAAACTGTCAGAATTTCAGAAGAATAAGGGCTTCCCTAGTAGCTTAGCTGGTAAAGAAGCTGCCTGCAATGCAGGAGACCCCAGTGTGGTTCTTGGGTCAGGAAGATCTGTGAGAGAAGGGATAGGCGACCCACTCTAGTATTCTTGGGCTTCCCTGATAGCTCAGCTGGTAAAGAATCCACCTGCAATGTGGGAGACCTGGGGTCAATCCCTGGGTTGGGAAGATCCCCTGGAGAAGGGAAAGGCTACCCACTCCAGTATTCTGGCCTGGAGAATTCCATGGACTGTATAGTCCATGGGGTCGCAAAGACTAAGCAACTAAGCAATTTTCACTTCACTTCAAAAGAGGTAAATCTTTTCTGCCAAGTGCTATTGTTATGCCTCCCCTTTTCCCCATAGTAACCACTTTCCTGACTTCTAAGATCCTAGACTCATCTTACATGTTGTGAAGGAAAGGAGTAGGAGCAAGCCTGTAGCTATCCCTTACATGGAATGTTTGAGAATAAATGAACTTCTAGTAAATGTGCTAATGACATTGTTAATAATTCCTTATAAACATGCTAATAGATATAACTTTTACCAGGGTATACTTTGTCTGTCTAGGTTGTTTAAACTACCTTGGAAATTAGGGATCTATGGAGAATGACTTTCTGGAGAATGAGAGACAGACGCTGTGTAATTAACAGTAAAATAGGATGAATCAAAAACTAAGTGACTCCATTTTGTAAATTTTTTCACAAACATAACTTATATCTTCACAAATGATATTCAACATTACAACTCACCTTTTATTATGAAACCAAAATGCAACTTAACATGGAAGAAAAAGAGCACTAGCAGGGCTTCTGTCTGATACTTTCCTGATCCCCCAAATATTTCGTATTTTGCCTGAATGTTTGCCTCAACCCTTAGAATAATTATAAAAACGGTTTAAGTTCTACCATTCACATGAGTCTAATTTCACAATTCAACTCATGACAAAACAGGTATTTTGGCAACACATATAGTTTCAGACAATATGGATTGTGGGGTGGGGGGGATTTGTATTCCTTTGTTCAATATTATGTTCATGAAACTTATCCACAGTGTACACTGAAGTTTGTTCATACTCATTGGTGTATGATATTACAGTGTATGATATGATATATACAGTGTACCCATTCTTAGAGTAAAAAGTGGACTTTTTTTGGTGGACTTTTAAGTTGTTTCCAGTTTAGGGCAATTAGGAATTAGGGTTTCTAAATGCTTTTTGTCACACATGTGGATTTTAAGGATAATTACATAAGCCAGAGTAGAACTACTGAGTCATACTGTATGTGTCTCTTCAATTTAATAGAATCTACCAAAACTTTGTCAGAGTCCTGGATACAAATTTTCCTTCCACAACAATATATGTGAGTTCCTTACCAACACAAGGTGTGGCAGAGTGAGAAGCTCAAGTCTGCCCAGGCACTCTGAAGAGGGCAAATTCCCCTGGGCAAGGAGTCTGCAACCAGGCAGAGCATGGAGGAGTTGCTGAGCTGATGAGGCTGAGATTGGAGTCTGGAGCTGCTAAAGGCAGCTGGGTATAGCACTGTGGATGAGGGAGCTATATACAGGACTAGGGCAGAAGTCTATGTGGGAGTTCACAACAGGTCTTTGGTCAAGAGTTGGGCTGCACATGGCCACAAGATACATCAAAAGCTAACACACAGTGGGTGTTACGAGAAGACCAGAGAGACCAGAGGTCTTGAACTGTCCAAAGACGGTGGGGTTCTGATCTAGCCAAAGTAGAGTGACTTAGAGCAACCTGTGGGATAACATTCAATCACCAATGTTTAATCAGAATCCACTAAGAAGAGCAACTAGAAAAGGATCATTAAAAAATATATATTTTATAGAAAAGTTGTTAAAAATTCCAAGTTTTTAGAAATATGTCAAATTACAGATTGAAAATCAATAGAACCAATGCAGGTGAAATAAAAACAAATATTGACATGGGTATATCATACTTAAACAGCTAAAATCCAAAATTTTTGTTAAATTAAAATTTCCAGAGAAATAGAGAAAAATTTCCTACTTAAGAGCGATAATTAAAATGATGGCTGCCTTCTCAACAAAACCCATTGAGACTGGGGAATATGGAAGAACATCTTTCCAATGTTGAAAGGATAAATAAAGCTGTAAACCTAGAATTATATATCCATCAAATTTATCCCTCCAAACTGAGAATGAAATGAAACACACCCATGCAATCAAACTTGAAGCCATTTATTCCTGGACAACCTGCACTGTAAGCTTACAGCAGGTTCTTCAGGCTAAAAGAAAAGACACCACTTGGAAATTAAGAACTCTAGGAAGAAGTGAAGACCACTAGAGAGGGAAAATATGTGCATAACTATAAATGACAACTTATCTTTATTTTTAAAATATGTTTATGAATCAAAACTGGCAACTAGTATTTTTTATGTAAAATATATGAAAGGGGATTAAACGAAAATGTAGTGTTGTGAGATTATATTTACTTGGGGGTGGGTACTATCATAATTCAAAGTAGACCAAGATAAGACAAAGATTCATATCCCAATCCTTCGAAAAGCAGTTAAATACAAAATGACACAGGCAATAACCTGGTACACAATGGCTGCATAACAAATTATCCCTAACTTTATCTCTAATAATATACTCTTTTTTTTTAGAATTGCATGATTTGTTAAAAACTATATAAAAGTCAACATATATAATTTGCACATATATAAATGACAAGTCTCATCAAAATTACTTGGAAACACAAAGACATAAAATTCTCATCACATTTTTAGTAGCATGAGTTTATATCCAGTCTCTCTCCTTTCTTAAAATAAGCATTTATAATATCCCTCCCAAGCACTAAAGGTGTGTCAGCCCTTAACATTCCAGTAAAAAAAGGATGGAAGAAAAAAAGTCACCTAAATAAATGTACAATTACAATCAGTAGTAAATGCTAAGAAAAGTACTAGCTCCTATGACACCAAGAAAGAACCCTCTTACTTCAACCACCTGGTGCATGGGGCTTGGAAAAGACTGATGATGACCATTCATGTTTTTAAGACAAGCTATGCTGGCCCCAAACTCAGGTGGCTATATACTCCTATTTATTCCGATTTTTCCCACCTGGCTGGCTGTCGATAAAGTACCAACATCACTTGGCCTGTACTTGGCATGCTCTGTGAACTGAATAAAGATTTATTGGAATCTGTGAAATAGTTAAGCAAATAAATTAAGTAAAATATAAAGAAAAATCATGCACTTCTTGAGAAAGTTATTTGTCTTAAATAAATTGGTATATTGATTAGATTAACTGGCTAAAGGAAAAAAAACTACAAAGTAAAGTACATTTAAAAAAATAATTTTGATAGAAAGTTTTTAGACTTTACAGCCTAACCACACTGTTGCCAAAAATCAGGAAAACTGGAAGTATATTAAGATTATGTATTTTAAAGCACCACAAACCCAAGGAAACAAATATTTAAAGAGACAAGAGCTCAATTACAAGATAAGCCTCGGTGGTGAGACCCAAATTTGGTACCCCCTATTCCCTCCAGGATTTTGCTGATTCACAGGAAATGACTGAGAAGCCAAGATGTTGAGCAAAAAGTTGGAGGTGAGAAGCTAAACAACTGACCAGGGCCTTTATCAATCCAGGAGAAACAAATTGGACCTGAGGGTTCACAAAGGAGGAGAGGCCCTAGGAAACAACCCAGGGGTTCATCTGACATTCCAGAAGATAACATTCCTGACAATATCCAACTTCTCAGTTCCTGACTGCTATGAGATGAACTGCCCTCATGCTAATGTCCTCTCAGAAACAACAAAAAAATTGCACCTAAACTCCAATTATCTCCACTGTATTTAATACAGAAAATCCAGCCTACAATACAAAACAACCATACATGTAAAATAGAAATAGAATAATTACCATCAGGCCTGTGATCTATTACCTCCATTTACTAGGATGCTTGGGGAAAAAAAAAAAAAAAAGAACAATTAATTTGTTACATGTACACCATTTAGCTAGGAGGAGGGCATGACAACCCACTCCAGAAATCTTGCCTGGAGAATCCCCATGGACACAGTAGGCTAGCAGGCTACAGACCATAGGGTCACAAAGAGTTAGACACGACCAAAGCAATTTAGCACGAATGCACACCATTTAAAGTGGCTGAGCTATCACTGCATACCTATTAAAAGAGCTACAACTAAAAATACTAAGTACTAACAAGGATGCAGAATGACTGCAAGACTCACATTGCCGGTGGTGTGTACTATGGTACAAGCATGCTGCAAAACACTTTGACATTTTCTAAAATAACATAAAGACACATCAATCATATGATACAGCCATTCCATTCCTTGAAGCTTCTTCAAGAAAAATGAAATTATATATCCATACAAAGATATTTATATGTTTATATCATGGAAAAGGGGACAGGTCTTGGGCAAGACTAAGAGGGAAGAAATACAAAGATGTAGAGGGAAACATGGACACATGAGAGGGATATTTAACTGTTACTGATTATAGAGAGAATTTCATAAAGGAATATATATTTCAAAACTTACACTGATATTTCAATGTACAGCTTATTTAAGTAAATATCAATAACCTCAGATATGCAGATGACACCACCCTTATGGCAGAAAGTGAAGAGGAACTCAAAAGCCTCTTGATGAAAGTGAAAAGTGGAGAGTGAAAAAGTTGGCTTAAAGCTCAACATTCAGAAAACAAAGATCATGGCATCCGGTCCCATCACTTCATGGGAAATAGATGGGGAAACAGTGGAAACAGTGTCAGACTTTATTTTTCTGGGCTCCAAAATCACTGCAAATGGTGATTGCAGCCATGAAATTAAAAGACACTTACTCCTTGGAAGGAAGGTTATGGCCATGAAATTAAAAGACGCTTACTCCTTGGAAGGAAAGTTATGACCAACCTAGATAGCATATTCAAAAGCAGAGACATTACTTTGCCAACAAAGGTTCATCTAGTCAAGGCTATGGTTTTTCCTGTGGTCATGTATGGATGTGAGAATTGGACTATGAAGAAGGCTGAGCACCGAAGAATTGATGCTTTTGAACTGTGGTGTTGGAGAAGACTCTTGAGAGTCCCTTGGACTGCAAGGAGATCCAACCAGTCCATTCTGAAGGAGATCAGCCCTGGGATTTCTTTGGAAGGAATGATGCTAAAGCTGAAACTCCAGTACTTTGGCCACCTCATGCGAAGAGTTGAGTCATTGGAAAAGACTCTGGTGCTGGGAGGGATTGGGGGCAAGAGGAGAAGGGGACAACAGAGGATGAGATGGCTGGATGGCATCGCTGACTCGATGGACGTGAGTCTCAGTGAACTCCGGGAGTTGGTGATGGACAGGGAGGCCTGGCGTGCTGCGATTCATGGGGTCGCAATGAGTCAGACATGACTGAGCGACTGATCTGATCTGATATCTCAGTGAAGCTGTAATAAAATGTGTATGATGTATAAAATATGTCTTTAGAAGAAATTATGTATCATTAAATGCAAGAGAGGAAATATGGAAAATTAAAGAGCTGATAATCCACAATGAGAAAATGCAAAAGAAACAATAATTTAGTAGCAAAAATAATAAAAATGAAACAATAATATTAAGGTCAGGGAAACACAGTTTAAAAAAATTACAAAGAGAAGATCAACAAATTCAAAAGTTGGTGTTCATTTTTGTAAAATGGTTAAAAAAAAAGTATAAACTCATGAGAAGACTGATCAAGAAAAAGAGTAGACCCATATTATCAGTATCAGAACAAAGAGAGTATAATACTACAGATCCTAAGGACATATACATAATATTATAAGGAAATTTATTCCAATATATTTGAAATTAAACAAAATGATGAAATTCAAAAAGGAATACATATATCCAAAATTTTGTGGAAATACCAATCAAGTAAGTTTTGTCTAACAAAACTTCTTACAAATTATTTTCACACCTGGTACCCTAAGCAATGAACTTTCCATATATTTGAGAAAGAAATAAAATCAGTCTTATACAGCTTCTTCCACAGAATAGAAAGAGCAAAAGAACTTTCTAAAACATTTTATTGGATCTATATAAACTTATATAAAACTACTAAGGCTATTTTAAAGAAGGAGATTATTAGGTTTATATCTCTTGTCAACATTGACAACAACAGCAAAATATTTTTCTGACAAACTTGAGTCAAGAAGAAACAGATACTTTAAACATACCAATCACTAGAAATGAAATAAAAAATACTCCCTATAGACAAAAGTCCAGGAGTGGTCAGCTTCACTGGGAAATTCTGGCTAACATACAAAGAAGAACTTACACCTATCCTCAAACTATTCCAAAAAATTGAAGATGATGGAACACTCAGAAATTCATTCTATGAGGCCATCATTGCCCTGATACTAAAACCAAACAAAGCCACTTATAAGAAAAAGAAAATACAGGCTAGTATCTTCATGAATATAGATGCAAAAGTCCTCCATAAAATATTAGCAAACAGAATCCAACAATACACAAAAAGGATCACATACCATGATCAAGCTAGATTTATTCCAGAGTCAAAAGGATGGTTTAACATATGCAAATCAATTAATGAGATACAGCACATTTGCAAGAGAAAGTACAAGACACACATGATCATCTGAATAGATGTAGAAAAAGCATCTGACAGATTTCAACATCCATTCATGATAAAAATTCTCACAAAAGTGGATATAACAGAAATATATCTCAACACAATAAAATCCATTTACAACAAATCCACTGGCAACATAACACTCAAAAGTGAAAATCTTCCCATTAAAATCAGGTAACAAGACAAGGATACATATTATCACCACTTTCATTCAACACAGTCTTGGAAGTCCTAGCCACAGAAATCAGAGAAGAAAAAGAAATAAAAGGTATCCAAATTGATAAGGAAGAGGCAAAACTCATTATGTGCAGATGATGTGATATTCTGTATAGATAATCTTAAAGTCTCCACACGAAAACTATTAGAACTAATAAATTATTTCAGCAAGATATAAGGATACAAGATTAACATTCAGAAATCTGTTGCATTTCTTTATACTAATAATGAAATGTCAGAAATAAAAAGTACAAAAAAAAATCCTATTTAAAACCATGTCAAAAAAATAATAAAATACCTAGGAATACACTTAACCAAAAAGCTGAAAAACCTATATGCTTAAAACTATAAAAACTGATAAAGAAAACTTGTGATGATTCAAAGAAATGAAAAGATATCCCATCCTCTTGCATTGGCAGCATTAATATTATTAAAACAGCCATAGTACACAAAGCAATCTACAGATTCAATAAATAACATCCCTGTCAAAATACCTGAGACATTTTTTCATAGAACTAGAAATGATAAGCCTAAAATCTATCAGATCAGATCAGATCAGTTGCTCAGTCGTGTCCGACTCTTTGCCACCCCATGAATCGCAGCACGCCAGGCCTCCCTGTCCATCACCAACTCCCGGAGTTCACTGAGACTCACGTCCATCGAGTCAGCGATGCCATCCAGCCATCTCATCCTCTGTCGCCCCCTTCTCCTCCTGCCCCCAATCCTTCCCAGCATCAGAGTCTTTTCCAATGAGTCAACTCTTCTCATGAGGTGGCCAAAGTACTGGAGTTTCAGCTTTAGCATCATTCCTTCCAAAGAAATCCCAGGGCTGATCTCCTTCAGAATGGACTGGTTGGATCTCCTTGCAGTCCAAGGGACTCTCAAGAGTCTTCTCCAACACCACAGTTCAAAAGCATCAATTCTTCGGTGCTCAGCCTTCTTCATAGTCCAACTCTCACATCCATACATGACCACAGGAAAAACCATAGCCTTGACTAGACGAACCTTTGTTGGCAAAGTAATGTCTCTGCTTTTGAATATGCTATCTCGGTTGGTCATAACTTTCCTTCCAAGGAGTAAGCGTCTTTTAATTTCATGGCTGCAGTCACCATCTGTAGTGATTCTGGAGCCCAGAAAAATAGTCTGACACTGTTTCCACTGTTTCCCCATCTATTTCCCATGAAGTGGTGGGACCAGATGCCATGATCTTCGTTTTCTGAATGTTGGCCCAGAACTGTCAAAGCAATCTCGAGGAAAAAGAATAAAGCTCAAAGCATAATCCTTCCAGATATCAGACTATACTACAAAGCTACAGTAATCAAAACAATATGGTAGTGGCACAAAAAGACACATAGACCAATAGAACAGAACAGAGAGCCCAGAAATAAATCCACACACCTACAGTCGATTAAATTATGACATAGGTGCAATGAATATACAATGGAGAAAAAATAGCCTCTTCAACAACTGGCGATGGGAAAGCTGGACAGCTATATATAAATCATTGAAATTAGAAGACTTCCTCACACCATATACAAAAACAAACTCAAAATGTTTTAAAGACCTAAGTATAAGAAGTAACACCATAAAACTCATAGAAGAGAACATAAACAAAACATTCTTGGACATAAATTGTAGCAACATTGTCTTAGCTCAGTCTCCCAAGGCAAAAGAATTAAGGTAAAAATAAACAAATTGAACCTATTCAAACTTATAAGCTTTTTCACAGCAAAGGAAACTATCAAGATGAAAAGACAACCTATGGAATGAGGCAAAGTATTTGCAAACAATGTGGCCAACAAGAGGTCAATAACCAAAATGTACAAACAGCTCATACAACAATAACAACAACAAATCCAATTAAAAAGTAGGCAAAAGACCTAAACAGACATTTTTCCAAAAACATATAGATGGTCAACAGGCAAATGAAACAGGTGCTCAACATATCAATTTTAGAGAATGCAAATCAAACCACAATGAGTTATCACCTCACACTTGTCAGAATGGTCATTAGCAAAAAGTCTACAAAAATAAATGCTGGAGAGGGTGTAGAGAAAAGGAAATTCTTGTACATTGTTTGTGAGAATATAAATTGGTGCAACCACTCTAAAAACAGTATAGAGGTTTCTCAGAGCTACCCTATGATCCAGCAATCCTACTCCTGGGTGTACATGCAGAAAAAATGATAACTCTAATTTGAAAAGATACATACATCTTAATGTTCCACAGCACCACTATTTATAATAGCCAAGACATGGAAACAACCCAAGGGCCCATCAATAGCTGGGTTGAAGAAGATGTGGTGTGTGTATATATATATATGAAAAGTGAAAGTGAAAGTCGCTCAGTTGTGTCTGATTCTTTGTGACCCCATGGACTGTATAGTCCATGGAATTCTCCAGGCCAGAATACTGGAGTGGGTAGTCTTTCCCTTCTCCAGCAGATCTTCCTGGCCCAGGAATCAAACTGGAGTCTCCTGCATTGCAGGTGGAATTTTTACCAACTGAGCTATCAGGAAAGCCCAGAGAATATTATACTTAGGAAAGTAAGTTGGTGAGAGAAAGAAAAATACTATGATATCAATTATATGAGAAATCTAAAAATTATACAAATGAATCTATATACTAAACAGAAAACAAACTAATGGTTACCAAACAGGAGAGGGAGAAAGAGAGGGACAAATTAGGAGCATGGGATTAACATAGAAAAACCACCATACATAAAACACATAAGCAACAAGGATTTACTGTATACCACAGGGAATTATACTCAATATCGTGTAATTTTGGGGGCTCCAAAATCACTGCAGATGGTGACTGCAGCCGTGAAATAAAAAGACACTTACTCCTTGGAAGAAAAGTTATGACCAACATTAGACAGCATATTAAAAAGCAGAGACATTACTTTGCCAACAAAGGTCCATCTAGTCAAGGCTATGGTTTTCCCAGTAGTCATGTATGGATGTGAGAGTTGGACTATAAAGAAAGATGAGTGCCGAAGAATTGATGGTTTTTAACTGTGGTGTTGGAGAAGACTCTTGAGAGTCCTTTGGACTTCAAGGAGATCCAACCAGTCTATCCTAAAGGAAATCAGTCCTGGGTGTTCATTGGAAGGACTGATGCTGAAGCTGAAACTCCAAAACTTTGGCCACCTGATCGGAATAGCTGACTCATTGGAAAAGACCCTGATGCAGGGAAAGATTGAAGGCAGGAGGAGAAGGGGTTGACAGAGGATGAGATGGTTGGATGGCATCACGGACTCAACGGACATGAGTCTGAGTAAACTCCGGGAGTTGGTGATGGACAGGAAAGTCTGGCATGCTGCAGTCCATGGGGTCACAAAGAGTGAGACACGACTGAGCAACTGAACTGAACTGATCTTGTAATCACATATAATGGAGTATAATCTGAAAAAAAAACTAACTGAATACTTTGTTCTACACCTGAAATCAACACATTGTAAATCAACTAGACCCTTCATGGACCATAGCCTTGTCATGGCAAAGTGACTTGCATAACTCAATGAAGCTATGAGTCATGCCATGCAGACAGGTCACAATGAAGAGTTCTGACAAAATGTGGTCCACTGGAGAAGGAAAGGGCAACTCATTCCAGTATTCTTGCAATGAGAACCCCATGGACAATATGAAAAGGCAAAATACATGATGCCAGAAAATAAGCAACCCCCTCCCCCATGTTGGATACATAAGGTATCCAATATGCTATTGGGGAGGAGCAGAGGGGTATTAATGATAGCACCAAAGAACTGAGCAGCTAGGTCAAAGCAGAAACTATGCTCAGCTATGGATGTGTTTGGTGGTGAAAGTAAAGTCTAATGATGTAAAAAACAATATTGCATAGGAACTGAGAATGTTAGGTCCATGAAACAAGGTAAATTAGACTAAGTCAAGCAGGAGGGTAATGGGCGAATTTAATTCAGATGCAAATTCATTTACTACCATGGGCAAGAATCCCTTAGAAGAAATGGAGTAGCTCTCATAGTTAACAGAAGAGTGTGAAATTCAGTACTTGAGTACAATTTGAAAAACAACAGAATAACCTTGGTTTGTTTTCAATGCAAACCATTCAACACCACAGTAATCCAAGGCTATGCCCCAACCACTGATGCTGAAGAAGCTGAAGTTCACCAGTTCTATGAAGACCTACAACATCTTCTAGAACTAACACTAAAAAAGGTAGTTTTCTTTTTTTCCTCAGAGATACCCTGAATAACAGGCAAGTTTGACCTTGGAGTTCAAAAGGAAGCAGTGCTGTGCTAAGCCACTTCTGTTGTGTCTGACTCTTTGTGACCCCATGGACTGTAGCCTGCCAGGCTTCTCTGTCCATGGAATTCTCCACGCAAGAATATTGGAGTGGGTTGCCATTTCCTTCTCCAAGGGATCTTCCTGACCCAGAGATGGAACCCAAGTCTCTTATGTCTCCTGCACTGGCAGGCAGGTTCTTTATCACTAGTGCTATCTGGGAAGTCACAAAATGAAGCAGGGCAAAGGCTAAAAGAGTTTTGTCAAGAGAACACACTGGTCATAGCAAACACCCTTTCCAACAACCCAAGAGATGACTCTACACATGGACATCACCAGATGATCAATACTAAAATCAGACTGATTATGTTCTTTGCAGTGGAAGACAGAGAAGATCTATACAGTCGGCAAAAACAAGACCTGGAACTGACTGTGCCTTGGATCATGAGCTCCTTATTGTAAAATTCAGGTTTGAATTGAAGAAAGTAGGGAAAACCAGTAGGCCATTCAAGTATGACCTAAATCAAAGCCCTTATGATTATACAGTGGAGTTGACAAATAGAGTCAAGGGATCAGATACAGTGGACAGACTGCCTGAAGAACTATGGGTGGAGGTCTGTACTGTTGTAAAGGAGGAAGTGACCAAATCCATCCCACAGAAAAAGCAATGCAAGAAACCAAAGCGGTTGTCTGAGGAGGCTTTACAAATAGCTGAGAAAAGAAAAGAAGCAAAAGGCAAGGGAGAATGGGAAATATATACCCAACTGAATGCAGAGTTCCAGAGAATATCAAAGAGAGATAAGAAGGCCTTCTTCAAGGAACAATGCAAAGAAATAGAGGAAAACAACAGAATGAGAAAGACTAGAGATCTTTTCAAGAAAATTGGAGATACCATGTAAAGATGGGTATGATAAAGCACAGAAAAGGTAAGAACCTAACAGGAGGAGAAGAGATTAAGAAGTGGCAAGAATACAAAAGCTAGTGGTGGTGAAAGAACTTCAGCTGAGCTATTTTAAATCCTAAAAATAATGCTGTTAAAGTGCTGCACTCAATATGTCAGCAAATTTGGAAAACTTAACAGTGGCCATAGGACTGGTAAAAGTCAGTTTTCATTCTAATTCCAAAGCAAGGTAATGCCAATGATTGTTCAAACTACTATATATCACATGCTAGCAAGGTTATGCTCAAAATCCTTCAAGCTAGTGTTCAACATTATGTGAACTGAGAATTCCCAAATGTACAAGCTGGGTTTCGAGGAAGCAGAGGAACCAGAAATCAAATTGCCAACATTCGTTGGACCAAGGAGTTCCAGAAAAACATCTATTTCTGTTTCATTGCCTACACTAAGGCCTTCAAAAGTGTGGATCATAACAAAACTGTGGAAAATTCTTCAAGAGATGGGAATACAGACCACCTATTTGTCTCCTGAGAAACCTGTATGTAGGTTAAGAAGCAACAGTTAGAACTGGATGTAGAACAACTGACTGGTTCCAAATTGGGAAAGGAGTATGTCAAGGATGCATATTATCACCCTGCTTCTTTAACGTCTATGCAGAATACATGACATGAAATACCAGGCTGGATGAATCACAAGCTGGAAGCAAGATTGCCAGGAGAAATATCAACAACCTCAGATATGATGATCTGAGATAATATCATTCTATTGGCAGAAAGTGAAGAGGAACTAAAGAGCCTCTTGATGAGGGTGAAAAAAGAAACTGAAAAAGCTGGCTTTAAACTCAACATTCAAAAAACAAAGATCATGGCATCTGGTACCATCACTTCATGGCAAATAGAAGGGGAAAAAGTGGAAGCAGTAACAGATTTTATTTTCTTAGGCTCCAAACTCACTGCAGATAGTGAAAGTAGCCATGGAATTAAAATATGCTTGCTCCTTGGAAGGAAACTTTGACAAACCTAGACAGTGTATTAAAAAGCAAAGACATCACTTTGCCAGCAAAGGTCTGTATTGGCAAAGCTATAGCTTTTCCAGTAGTGATGTATACATGTGAAGGTTGGATCGTAAAGAAGGCTGAGCACTGAAGGATTAATGCTTTTGAATTGTGGTGCTGGAGAAGACCCTAGAGAATCCTTGGACTGCAAGGAAATCAAACCAGTCAATCCTAAAGGAAATCAACCCTAAATATTCACTGGAAGGACTGATGCTGAAACTCCAATACTTTGGCCACCTGATGTGAAAAGCCAACACACTGGAAAAGACCCCGATGCTGGAAGATTGAAAGCAAAAGGACAAGGGGGCTGCAGAGAATTAGGTAGCATCACTGACTCAAAGGAAATGAATTTGAGCAAACTCCGGGAGATAGTGGAGGACAGAGGAGCTTGGCATGCTACAGTCTATGGGGTCGCAAAGAGTCAGACACAACTTACAGACTGAACAAAAATCTACTATACTTCAGTAAAAAAAAAAAATTCTATACTTTTTAAAACCTTTTAGTACAGAATCTTTCTAACATGTACAAAAATAGAGTGATTAGTACAATCAACCCATGGATCCATCTTCTACTTTCAACAATTGTCACCATATGACTATCTTGTGATATGATAAGAAAAACATACAATATTATCATATCAAATTAATTAAAAAAAGAATTTTCCATTTATATCCACTTATTTTATATATCCTTTAATGAATGTTACTAATTCCACTTTTAAGTATTCTTCTATCCTTTCACAATTATTGGAATGCCAAAATTATTATGCATTAAGCCTAAATATATATACACATACATATTGGCAGATAGCTAGAAGCATAAACACTTGCTGCAATTATCTAACCCTTGGACCGCAAGGAGATCCAACCAGTCCATTCTGAAGGAGATCAGCCCTGGGATTTCTTTGGAGGTAATGATGCTGAAGCTGAAACTCCAGTACTTTGGCCACCTCATGAGAAGAGCTGACTCATTGGAAAAGACTCTGATGCTGGGAGGGATTGGGGGCAGGAGGAAAAGGGGACGACAGAGGATGAGATGGCTGGATGGCGTTGACTCAATGGACATGAGTCTGAGTGAACTCCAGGAGTTGGTGATGGACAGGGAGGCCTGGCGTGCTGCGATTCATGGGGTCGCGAAGAGTCGGACACGACTGAGCGACTGAACTGAACTGATAGTGCATGGTACCTAACTGCTTCCATTATGGATTATGTTTACATACATCATTTTGCATTTAAAATACATTTTGCCAAAGCAGAATAGTATTGTGTATTATGTTATTGTTGTTTAGCCGATAAGTCATGTCAAACTCTCTTGCAACCCCGTGACTTTTTAGCCTACCAGGTTCCTCAGTCTGTGGGATTTCCCAGGCAAGAGTACTGGAGTGAATTGCCATTACCATCTCCAGGGGATCTTCTCAACATAGGGATTGAACCCAAGTCTCCTGCTTGGCAGGCAGATTCTTTACCACTGAGCCACCTGGGAAACCCCTATTCCATAATATAATTAAACAAAAGAGATGCAATCATCTTCTGTTCGGTTCAGTCCAGTCGCTCAGTCATGTCCCACTCTTTGCAACCCCATGAACCATAGCACGCCAGGCCTCCCTGTCCATCACCAACTCCCGGAGTCCACCCAAACCCATGTCCATCAAGTCAGTGATGCCATCCAATCATCTCATCCTCTGTCGTCCCCTTCTCCTCCTGCCACCAATCCCTCCCAGCATCAGGGTCTTTTCAAATGAGTCAGCTCTTCACATCAGGTGGCCAAAGTATTGGAGTTTCAGCTTCAGCAACATTCCTTCCAAAGAACACCCAGGGCTGATCTCCTTCAGAATGGACTGGTTGGATCTCCTTGCAGTCCAAGGGAATCTCAAGAGTCTTCTCCAACACCACAGTTCAAAAGCATCAATTCTTCAGTGCTCAGCTTTCTTTACAGCCCAACTCTCACATCCACACATGACCACTGGAAAAACCACAGCCTTGACTAAATGGACCTTTGATGGCAAAGTAATGTCTCTGCTTTTTAATATGCTGTCTAGGTTGGTCATAACTTTCCTTCCAAGGAGTAGTGAAAGTGAAAGTCACTCAGTCATGTCCGACTATTTGCAACCCCATGGACTGTATGAATTTTCCAGGCCAGAATACTGCAGTGCATAGCCATTCCCTTCTCCAGGGGTTCTTCCCAATCCAGGGATCGAACCCAGGTCTCCCGCACTGCAGGCAGATTCTTTACCATCTGAGCCACCAGGGACAACCAGGAAGCGTCTTTTAATTTCATGGCTGCAATCACCATCTGCAGTGATTTTGGAGCCCAGAAAAATAAAGTCAGCCACTGTTTCCACTGTTTTCCCATCTATTTCCCATGAAGTGATGGTACCAGATGCCATGATCCTAGTTTTCTGAATGTTGAGCTTTAAGCCAACTTTTTCACTCTCCTCTTTCACTTTCATCAAGATGCTCTTTACTTCTTCTTCAATTTCTGCCATAAGGGTGGTGTCATCTGCATATCTGAGGTTATTGATATTTCTCCTGGCAATCTTGATGCCAGCTTGTGCTTAATCCAGCCCAGCGTTTCTCATGATGTATTCTGCATATAAGTTAAATAAGCAGGGTGACAATATACAGTCTTGATGTACTCTTTTTCCTATTTGGAACCAGTCTGCTGTTCCATGTCCAGTTCTAACTGTTGCTTCCTGACCTGCATACAAATTTCTCAAGAGGCAGGTCAGGTGGTCTGGTATTCCCATCTCTTTCAGAATTTTCCACAGTTTATTGTGATCCACACAGTCAAAGGCTTTGGCACAGTCAATAAAGCAGAAATAGATATTTTTCTGGAACTTTCTTGCTTTTTTGATGATCCAGCAGATGTTGGCAATTTGATCTCTGGTTCCTCTGCCTTTTCTAAAACCAGCTTGAACATCTGGAAGTTCACGGTTCACGTACTGCTGAAGCCTGGCTTGGAGAATTTTGAGCATTACTTTACTAGCTTGTGCTGCTGCTGCTAAGTCGCTTCAGTCACGTCCAACTCTGTGCAACCCCATAGACGGCAGCCCACTAGGTTCCTCTGTCCCTGGGATTCGGAGTGGGTTGCCATCACCTCCACTAGCATTGTTCATACTGATGCTTTCTAAGGCCCACTTGACTTCACACTCCAGGATGTCTGGTTCTAGGTGAGTGATCACACCATCGTGGTTATCTGGGTCATGAAGATCTTTTTTGTACAGTTCTTCTGTGTATTCTTGCCACCTCTTTTTAATATCTTCTGCTTCTGTTAGGTCCATACCATTTCTGTCCTTTATTGAGCCCATCTTTGCATAAAATGTTCCCTTGGTATCTCTTGTTTTCTTGAAGAGATCTCTAGTCTTTCCCATTCTGTTGTTTTCCTCTATTTCTTTGCATCAATCACTGAGGAAGGCTTTCTTGTCTCTCCTTGCTATTCTTTGGAACTCTGCATTCCAATTGGTATATTTTTCCTTTTCTCCTTTTTATTTTCACTTCCCTTCTTTTCACAGCTATTTGTAAGGCTTCCTCAGACAGCCATTTTGCTTTTTTGCATTTCTTTTTCTTGGGGATGGTCTTGATTCCTGTCTCCTGTACAATGTCACGAACCTCCATCCATAGTTCATCAGGCACTCTGTCACATCTAGTCCCTTAAATCTATTTCTCACTTTACTGTATAGTCATAAGTGATTTGATTTAGGTCATACCTGAATGGTCTAGTGGTTTTCTCCACTTTCTTCAATTTCAGTCTGTATTTGGCAATAAGGAGTTCATGATCTGAGCCACAGTCAGCTTCCAGTCTTGTTTTTGCTGACTGTATAGAGCTTCTCCATCTTTGGCTGCAAAGAATATAATCTATTGATTTCAGTGTTGACCATCTGGTGATGTGCATGTGTAGCATCTTCTCCTGTGTTGTTGGAAGAGAGTGTTTGCTATGACCAGTGCGTTCTCTTGGCAGAAACCTATTAGCCTTTGCCCTGCTTCATTCTGTATTCCAAGGCCAAATTTGCCTGTTACTCCAGGTGTTTCTTGACTTCCTACTTTTGCATTCCAGTCCCCTATAATGAAAAGGACATCATTTTTGGGTGTTAGTTCTCAAAGGTCTTGTAGGTCTTCATAGAACAGTTCAACTTCAGCGTCTTTAGCATTACTGGTCAGGGCATAGACTTGGATTACCATGATATTGAATGGTTTGCCTTGGAAATAAAGAGAGATCATTCTGTCATTTTGATATTGCATCCAAGTACTGCATTTCGGACCCTTTTGTGGACTATGATAGCTACTCCATTTCTTCTATGGGATTCCTGCCCACAGTAGTAGATATAATGGTCATCTGAATTAAATTCACCCATTCCAGTCCATCTTAGTTCACTGATTCCTAGTATTTCGATGTTCACTCTTGCCATCTCTTATTTGACCATTTCCAATTTGCCTTGATTCATGGACCTAACATTCCAGGTTCCTATGCTACACTGCTCTTTACAGCATCGAACCCTGCTTCCATTACCAGTCCCATTCACGACTGGGTGTTGTTTTTGCTTTGGCTCCATCCCTTCATTCTTTCTGGAGTTATTTCTCCACTGATCTCCAGTAGCATATTGGGCACCTATCAGCCTGGGGAGTTCATCTTTCAGTGTTCTATCTTTTTGCTTTTTCATACTGTTCATGGGGTTCTCAAGGCAAGAATACTGAAGTGGTTTGCCATTCCCTTCTCCAGTCGACCACATTCTGTCAGACCTTTCCACCATGACATGGCCATCTTCAGTGGCCCCACACGGCATGGCTTAGTTTCACTGAGTTAGACAAGGCTGTGGTCCATGTGACCTGATTGGCTAGTTGTCTGTGATTGTAAAGTCTATTTAAATATACCAATTTTATATACTTTTATCTTAATTTTGTCAACTTTTATATCTTTAACTTTAGTTTTCATTAGGATGCATTCAACAAGCATGGTCTTAGAGGAAGTTTTAGAAGTTTTTCTTTTCTTTTCTTTTTGTTCCCTGTCCATTTTATTAATACCTACTTTTATATAAAAAGCTCTGGGATCTCCAGAGTGGGGTTGAGCCAAGGAGGTCCAGCCCTTTGTTCTAACATTTGCCCCAAGTAATTGGTGGTCAGATATCTCAGTGTAAATTCTTCTAGCCCCTGTGAAATGAAAACATCTCCTGCCATATCAATAAATAGGAAATGTCACAGCCATCAGAGATTTCTGGCCACCAAATGTAAATGAGGGCTCCTACAACTGCCATCCAGTGGATGCTGCCACCCCCAATGGTGATTGCTGAGGAGTTGATGCAATGCAAGAAGCAGCCTTCTGTCACTCCTTAAGGTGGACAAGGAAAAAGGATTAGCCTCAAATCACTGAGGTGCATATGAAAGGAACAAATTCAGTGAGTCCAGAGGCTCACATCATCCCGTACACAGAATGCTAAATTCCTTAACTTGATACCTCATCTTTGATGTTCAGACTGCCTGCTCCCTTTGTTGCAAACTTATATAGCCTGACTTCCCCTCCTGCCTCCTTGTAATAGTTTTTTCAGAGCTACTGAGATGCTGCCTCCCAGACCTAGAGTCCTAAATATTCCTACCAAATAAAATAACTCTCTACTTTCACTTTGTGACTATATTTTTATTTGACATCCCTAATATCTGTTCTTAAACTAAAGTAAATAGAACAGACTTGTTTGGCTTTTAATATTGGGGTCCAGTAGGGAACGGGGTCCTTTGGGCCCACTTAACCTTAGGCAGTGTAGTAATACCAAAGGAAATCAGTCCTGAATATTCACTGGAAGGACTGATGTTGAAGGTGAAACTGCAAAACTTTGGCCACCTGATGCAAAGAACTGACTCATTGGAAAAGACCCTGATGCTGGGAAAGATTGAAGGCAGGAGAAGAGGCCGACAGAGGATGAGATGGTTGGATGGCATCACCAACTAGATGGACGTGAGTTTGAGCAAGCTCTGGGAGTTGGTGATGGACAGGGAAGCCTGGCATGCTGCAGTCCATGGGGTCGCAGAGTCAGACACAACTGAGTGACTGAAATGAACTGAACTGAGTGCAGTAATATCAAATCTTGTTTTAAACACATACATGCCCATTTTATTTATTCCACTTTAGATAACCATCTAAAGATTTCTTTATTCATTTGAGATAATTTCTTTAAAAAAAATTCTACCTTATTGGAAATAATAGCTAGATTTTCCTTACAAGTTTTTTCTCGTTAATATTAATTATTCAAATGTCTCATTAGCATTTTTAAGACTCATTGAGGGGAAGCAAAGGCCACAAATGAAGCTTCCGAAATCAGTTTTTCTTACTTGCTTTAAACAACAGAAACTTTTAAGTTAATTATTAGATAATTTTTTTCACCTTTAATTTGGTTTTTGTTTTATAGGTACCAATAAAACATAGGAAGTGAAATAGTTCTATGTAGAACTTGAAGAGTCTAATAACAATTCCTTGAGAAATCACTAAATATAACACAAAAATATATAACTGATATTCTAGTTACTATTATTGTCTAACAAATTACCACTAAACTTACCTGCTATAAAACACCAGTTTCCTTGTCTACTTTCTCAATAGGCTCTTCCAAAGAACTTAATTCCAGGACATGACCCACACTTAACACATGTTAGGAACTGAAGAAACATGGAATGAAAGAAATAATTCGACTGAAAGAAATTAAACAATTATGAAAATAAATTCACTATGAGACAGGGTGCTCAGGGCTGGTGCACTGGAATGACCCAGAGGGATGGGATGGGGAAGGAGGTGGGAGGGGGGTTCAGGATGGAGAACACATGTAAACCCATGGCTGATTCATGTCAATGTATGGCAAAAATCACTACAATATTGTAAAGTAATTAGCCTCCAATTAAAATAAATAAATTAAAAAAATAAAACAAACATAATAAGACTTTCAATTGTGCAGAGAAGTGAGACTGGTTAGAGACATCAGGACTCGTGGAACAACATGATGGTGAATTCTATTTTTGCTTTTTTCTTTTTTATCATTTTGTTTTGTTTTGCTTTTGCCTCATAAATACCAGACATGAAGCTGAAGAATCTAGCAACCTGTAAATAATGAAGGATGTAGGCCAAAAAAAGTGCCTCCCCAACTCCCTATGAAAAAAAAGCTCTAGAAAAAAAGTAGGAAAAGGACAGTCTAACAAGATAGAAAATTTTAAGACAATAAGCACCCTACTCCAGCCAGCATGACAGATAAAATGGAGGTCCTGACTTTAGAAAGATCCCATGCAAGGAAAGGTGCTGTGGGGAGCTTAGGCTCCCACATTCACCAGGATGTAACTAATCACCCCAAACTGCCAATGCCCTGATGTCAGAAAAAGCCACGTAGGCACTAAGAGTTTCATACATTGTGGCCATAAAGAGTACCTCTCCACCACAGTGTCAGTGGAGATTATGTCGGGAGACTGGACTTTCAGTCCCTAGGAATTAATGAGATGACCCTCCCCTCCTAGCTGAAGTGATGTCAGAGGAGGCTTAACAGAGATTAATAACTTTCACCAAAGTCCATGTTAAAGAAGTCATTCTGCATGGTATCAGTGGAGTCCACTTGAGGACCTGTAATTTGACACTATTTCTTCTATCAAGGAGGCATTAGTGGAGGCCTGGTGCTGGAGAAGACTCTTGAGAGTCCTTTGGATAGCAGGGAGATCAAACCAGTCAATCTTAAAGGAAATCAACACTGAATATTCATTGGAAGGACTGATGCTAAAGCTGAAGCTCTAATACTTTGGCCACCGCATGCAGAGTCAGTTTTTCACCAGGAAAAGATCCTGATGCTGGGAAAGATTGAAGGCAGGAGGAGAAGGGGACAACAGAGGATGAGATGATTGGATGGTATCACTAACTCAATGGACACGAGTTTGAGCAAACTCTGTGAGATAGTGAAGGACAGGGAAGCCTGGTGTGCTGCAGTCCATGGGGTCACAAAGAGGTAGACACGACTTGGAGACTGAACAACAAACAACAGTGGGAAGCAGAACTCCCAACCTTGATTAGGAGTAACCAAAAACATTCCCCAATTTCAAGTCAGTGGGGTTACGGGAAAGATCTGAACTTCAGCACCTGGCAACTGAGGTGGTATGTATATATGTATGTGTTAGTCACACAGTAGTGTCCAACTGTTTGTGACCTTATGGACTTTAGCCCACCAGGCTCCTCTGTCCATGAAATTCCCAGGCAAGAATATTGGAGTGGGTAGCCCTTCTGTTCTCCAGGGGATCTTCCCAACCCAGGGATTGAGCTGGGTCTCCTGCATTGCACGCAAATTTTTCACCATTTGAGCCACCCAGGAAGCCCACTTGAGGTGGTACCTCCACATTTCCCCTGCTGGTGTGGTGTCAGAGGAAATAATCAATGGCCTTAAAGGTAAAAAATAAAGAGCAATTACCCAACAGAACAAGAGAAAGGAAACAGATTAAAAAACAAAAATAATAAAGACATAGGGACTTGTGAGTCTATAACAAGACTCATGTCATTGGACTCCCCTCATAAAAGGATAGAGGTTGAGCTGGAAGAGAATTTAGAACAATAACACTTGAAAACTTCACAATGTGTCATATGACATGAGCCTACAGATTCAAGGAGCTAGATCCTAAAAATATAAACTTGAAGAAATCCACACCAAGACACATCATAGTCAAACTTCTGAAAACTAAAAATGGAAAAAAAAACATGAAAGCAGCAAGAGAGAAATGACACATTACCTAATGAGGTTAAGTTCCTCATCACAAACAATAGAGGCCAGATGGAAGTGACACAAAAAATTTTAAGTGCTGAAAGAAAATAACAGGAAGCCCAGGATACTAATATTCTTTAGGAATAAAGTAAAAAACAAGACATTCTCAGGTGAAGGAACACCAAAAGAATTGGTTATCAGTGGAGAAGGAAATGGCAACCCACTCCAGTATTCTTGTCTGGAAAAGTCCATGGACAGAGGAGCCTGGCGGACTGCAGTTCATGGGATTACATGACTGAGCACACATGCAAGAGGAGAGTGGAGGGAGATGGGTTGGTAACAATAAACTGGTAAAGGAAAATACCCTAAAAGAATGGCTAAAGGAGGTTCTATAAATAAAAAGGAATAATAAAATAATTAATCTTTGAACATCTAAGAAAGAAAGACTAACATAAGAAAGAAAATACATGAGTGAATACACAAGCCTTTCCTTCTCTTTTTGAGTTTTCTAAATCAAAATGGATGATTGAAGCAAAAATTATAATACTCTATGGCCTGATTTTCAAAATATGTAGAAAAAATTTAATACAACTATATTATAAATGAGGGAGCATAAATGATATAAAAGACATGTTTTCCACTTAACTCAAAGTGGTATAATGATAAGATATGTGTATATACAGTATGTATCTTTTATATTTACACACACACATATATATATAAATAAAATGTTTACAGCAATTACTAAAAAAGTGATCCAAAGACATACATTAAAAAGCACTACAGATAAATAAAAATTAAAATCTAAAAATTATTCAAATACATACAGAAGGCAGAAAAGAGGAATAGAGATAATAAGTAAAGAAGGTACACTGAAAACCTAACACTGACAATAATATTAAATGAAAATGATATACACAAGTCAATTAGGAGACAGACACTGGAAAAGTAAATTTTAAAATATGACAACTATTTTCTGTCCACAACAAGCTCGTTTCCAATACAATAACACAGATAGACTGAAAATACAATGACTGGAAAAGATATATCATGCCAACAATAACCAAAAGAAAGCAAAAATGGTTATATATATCATATAAAATAGGCTTCAGAGCAAAGAAATTTGCCAGAGACAGAGAGGCACATTCTATAATAAAAAATGGTCAACTGAAGAAGAGGATATGGCAATCCTAAATGTGTATGGACCCAATATCAGAGCTGCAAAATATGTGAAGCTAAATTGACACAACTAAAGGGAAAAAAAAAAAGATGAATCTACAATCATAGCTGAATATTCTAACATCACACTCTCAACAATTGATAGAAGAACTACACAGATAGAAGAACTACACAGCAAAGATACAAAAGAAATCAACAGTACCGCTAATCAAAAGGATCTTGTTGTTTTCAGCCGCTCAGTTGTGTCCAACTTTTTACTACCCCGTGGACTGCAGCATGCCAGCTTCCCTGTCATTCACTGTCTCCTAGAGTTTGCTCAAATTCATGTCACTGAGTTGGTGATGCCATCCAATCATCTCATCCTCTTTTGCCCCCTTCTCCTCCTGCCCTCAATCTTTCTCAGCATCAGGGTCTTTTCCAATGAGGGATGGGAGGGCCATAGGAATTAGATATGGGTGTGCCTACAAAGTACACTAAAATAATTGCAGTGATTTAAATGTATTTTATCTCGACTGGATCAACATTAATATCCTAGCTGAGATATTGTACTATAGTTTTATAATATGAAAAAACTGGCTGGAAGTGGGAAAAGGGTGCATTGGATGTCTTTGTGTTATTTCTTACATCTGTGAGTGAAAGTGAACTATCACAAGACAGAGAGTGTAATTAAATATTGTTTACATTTTTAATATATATACTGAGTTAAGTAGCCATGAGGCAAATCATCTGCAAACTAAAACATTTTTAAAAACAGTATTTGTGAAGACATCACCTTCTAATAATGGCAGACTACGCATTTCAGCCCAAACATTCTACTGAAAAATATCTAGGAAAGATGGAAAAGTATAAAAGATATTTTTGAAGCTATGACAAACTCAAAGAAGGACAAGATTTCAGGTAAGAAAGCAGTCCTAGTGATAAGAACCAAATTTGATATCCCTTCTCCCCACATGGTATCCCACATCAAAGGAGGAGATTGAGAACCCAAAATACTAAGCAAAATTTTGTAGCTGAGAAGCTAAGCAACTGATCACTTTCCAGTAGTATTACCAGTATAGAAAGCTCAATTTGGATCTCAGGACTTATTAAGGAAAATAAACCTTGGAAAACATGCTAAGGGTTCATTTGATGTCACCAAGGGACTATGCCCTAAGCGTCAATATGAACCAGAAATAGAACAATCCTCCCAAAATATAAGACTCAGCTTCAAAAGGACTCATTCTCTTGATGAGTTGAACTACACTCTAACCCTCCAACTCCACTCCTGCCACTGCCTTTTAGAAGCAAATGACTACGCTCCAAGGAGGAAAAAAAAAAATCATCCAGAGCCTCCACTTACTTCTATGATATTTCTTACACAAATTTTTGCACTCAATCAAAAACAATTATATGTGCAAAATATTATTTGACAGAAAAGGATTTGTTTCAGCCTATGATCCATTTTCTCCCCTGATGGGTATTTCCTGGGATAGAAAGAACTATGACTTCGTCACACCCATGCAATATGGAGTGGCATTGAGACACCAATGCTCAACTATTAGAAGGGCTACTACAACAACCAAAACAACAATGATCATAACAAGCCCTAGTAAGGATTGCAAAGCAAATGTGATTCTCATATACTACTAGGAGGGCATAAAACAACACAATTAAGATTAAAATACTTTGCCATTTTCTAAAATAACAAAAATTTACACACATTAGATGTGTAAATATATCCAGACATGCCATTCCTTGATGTTTACATGAGAAAATAAAAATATACATCCATACAAAGGTCTGTAAAATAACATAAACATCATGGGAAAAAAGGGATTGGGGCAGAATCATGAAACATCTAACTTTTGGTTCATTGACTATATTACAGTATTTGACTGAGTGGATCACAACAAATTGTGGAAAATTTCTCAAGAGATTGGAATACCAGACCACCTTACCTGTCTCCTGAGAAACCTGTATGCAGAGCAAGAAGCTACAGTTAGAATTGGACATGGGACAAAATTGGGACCAGAGTAGGACAAGGAAGTATTTTGTCACCTTGCTTATTTAACTTCCATGAAGATACATCATGTGAAATGCCAGACTAGATGAATCACAAGCTGGAATCAAGACTGCTGGGAGAAGTATAAACAACCAGATATGCAATAATACCACTCTAATGGCAGAAAATGAAGAGGAATTAAAGAGCCTCTTGATGAGGGTGAAAGAGGTGAGTGAAAAAGCTGGCTTAAAACTCAACTTTCAAAAATCTAAGATCATGGCTCCAGGCCCATCACTTCATTATAAATAGAAGGGGAAAAAGTGGAAGCAGTGACAGATTCTATTTTCTTGGGCTCCAAAATCACTGCACACAGTGACTGCACCCATGAAATTAAAAGACACTTGCTCCTTGGAAGAAAAGCTATGACAGATCTAGACAGCATATTAAAAAGAAGAGAAATTTCTTTGCTGACAGCAGTCCATATAGTCAAAACTATGGCTTTTCCAGTAGTGGTGTATAGATGTGAGAGCTGGACCATAAAGAAGGTTGAGTGCCAAAGAATTGATGCTTTTGAACTGTGGTGCTAGAAAAGACTCTTGAGAGTCCTTTGGACTGTAAGGAGATAAAATCAATCAATTCTAAAGGAAATCAATCCTGAATATTCATTGGAAGGACTGATGCTGAAGCCAAAGCTCCGATACTTGGTCACCTGATGAAAGAGCCAACTCATTGGAAAAGACCTTAATACTGGGAAAGATTGAAGGCAAAACAGAAAGGGGCAGCAGAGGATAAGATGGTTAGATAGCATCACCAACTCAATGGACATGAATTTGAGCAAACTCTGGGAGATAGTGAAGGACAGGGGAGCCTGGCACGCTGCAGTCCATGGGGTCACAAAGAGTCGGACATGATTTAGCAACTGAACAGCAATAAAAAAAGGGAAAAAAATTGCAGGACAAAATTGAGTGGATGGATGGATATGAACATTATCTTGCTTTAGGTGATAGTTTCACAAATGTATTTATATGCATATATTTAATATACATGTATTTATTTTAAAATATGAAACTGATTTAAATTCAATTGTATTCCAATGAATCTGTTATAAAATGTAAGGTAAAACAATATATGTCATAAAGCAGCATTGATAGTAATAAATGAAAAATGTAATCTTAGAATTTATGATTTAATAAATCTCAAGATTCTATTTAAAAAGTATTAATCTAATACCAAAAGCGTACAGAAGTGAAACAGTAGAGATTAATGGTTTCTGTTAATCATTGACATGTAAATAGATTGAAAGTCATCACTCTCATTTTCTCAAAACAAGAAAAAAGCTGAACAAAATGAAAAAAACAATTCTTCCTAATTCATCAGAGAATTGTTATTAACAGGGCCAAATGCTGTCCCAAATGCTGGAAAGACAGGCAAATACAGAGAATCACAGCTTAGTAGAGAAGTTCAGAAGCAGAGGCCCATCACTAGGGCCAGTACCAAGGGTATTACAATGAAAAGACCTGCATATCTTAGACCTTATTTAAGAAGTCTCTAGGGAAACCTCAAGACACCAAGGAGACAAACATAAGGACATCTTATCACAGACTCAGAAAATTTGAGCATATGATGCCGCAACTACAGCAAACAAAATACAGCCTAACTCTTAGCCAGATAAAACTTTACACCAAAGGACTTCTGACCTCAGTTCTTTTTACCTAATACACATTTGGCTTTCAACAGAAAATTACAAGGCATACTGAAGGGGAGGGTAAAAAAAAGCAAAACTTGAAAAGACAGTACCTAAAGCATCAAAACTAGATTCAGGCATGGCAAAGATTTTAGAATTATCAGACCAGGAATTTAAAATAACTATGATTATTAAGCTAAGAGCTCTAATGGAAAAACTAGAGAACATGTAAGAGCAGAGTAATGTATCACTGAGAGAGGTATTTTTAAAATTATGGAGAAAATCAACCAATCTAAAAATGTTCGTTTTTCATAAAAAGTTAAAAAATAATAAACTCCTGACCAGACTGATCAAATTTAAAAATAAAGATAAAATGCCTATCAGCATTATAAAGGAAATCTCAACCATATCCTGGAGATATATACATAGTTGTATAAGACAATTTATGCTAATAGGAGATATTACACAAAATGATAATGTTCTAAGAAAACACTGCTTAGCAAATCAAGAAAATTTAAGATATCTCAATTATTCTGTACTTCACAAATAAGCTATGTCTGTACTGAAAATTGGGCTTCCCCGGTACCTAAGTGGTAAAGAATCTTCCTGCAATGTGGAGACGCAGGAGACAATGTGAATTCGATCCCTGGGTCGGGAAGATTCCCTAGAGTAGGAAATGGCAACCCACTCCAGTAATCCAGCCAGGAAAATCCCATGGACAGAGGAGCCTGGCAGGCTATGGTCCATGGGATTGCAGAGTCAGACACGACTGAAGTGACTTAGCACACACAAGCACTTACTGAAAACTAATTCTTACAAATGAATTCTAAGCCCTGGTGCCTGAAGTCATGCACCTGATATATAATAAGAAAGAAATAATACGAATCTTATATAAGCTCTTTCATATACTAGAAGCAGTACAATCACTTCCAACAATGTTTCATGTGAACCTTATAAATTTTATACCATGATGATAAGGAAATCATAAGAAAGTAAAAACAAACATTTATATTCCTCAGAAAGCCGTACTGCCTACGGTCAGGAAAATCAAACAACAATAATAAAAAATCATTCATTTGACAAACAGAACCCCCAAATATTTCCACTATATAAGTCCATGAACAAATTGGGTAGAATTCAAGTGTGAATTATTGTTGAGATAACATTTTGAAACGAAACAACTTTAACAAATCGCAGGACAGATGAATGTCACTATCACCATAGATACTGAGAAACTATACGACAAAATTTACCATCCAATTATATATTTTTTTAAAAAAACCCTCTGGAAACTGCAGCAAATATCATAATTAGTGGTGAAATATTGACAACCTTCCCCTGAGATTGTAAAAGAAATAAGAATGCCTAGTATCATGAGTTCTATTCAACACTTTAGGGAGATCAAAGCCAGGAAAAAATGCAAGAAAAAGAGAACATGCAAAAAAAGATTGGAAAGAAAGGAAAGAAACCACTTTTATTCACAGATTGAACAATCATGTTTCCAGGCTATGGAAAAGCAATCTATAGGTAATATATTAGAATTGAATTTAGCAAGACTGCCATATTCCATACAGTTAAATTTAAACACATTTTTCTGAGAATAGCAATTCTTACTAAACTTTGTTATACACCTCATAAGAAATGGCCCCAAAACCCTACAAGACAAGGTCATATTTTTCAGGTTTTTTTCTATATACTTATCAGATAAAATTTAAGAATCATTATAGCTCTGAATATTGTTGTAATTTTTTCTGATATCATGGTAATAGAGGCCCCTGAATATATGATAAATCTCACAATATACCTATAGTTAATCCTCATGAAACAGTTTAGAGTATCCACTGTGCCAATTTTAGAAACAGTTTAGAGTATCCACTGTGCCAATTTTACTTATGGCCCCAAGGTTAATGCTCTCACCAACTAATTAGAGTTATTTCTAAGTGTTTTACTACTAAATTATATTATTTTCTTTATATAAATTCTTTATGTATTTTCTTATTTCCTTTCTAACTGTATCCTATTTTTGGCTTTAAACATAAGCTCTTACCTGTTCTGTATTTCCTTACAAAAGAAAAAGAAAAAAGTATGGCTCTTTCAGAAGATCATTATTGATATGACTTCATGTGACTACTTCTTTAATTTTATTTTACCAAATAACACTCTGGCATATGCTTAGTGTAAAATTTCACCCAAAATAGAAATGCATATCCTTTCACAGAAGTAAGCACGATTAGCACTGCAGTGTATTTGTCAACAGATACACTAATATTTAGATAAGTAATACATTTATATACTTTTGCACACAAATGAAATAAGGTGCAATTTGCTTTCTTTTTTTATGAGTAATACCTTTGATGAACCTTCTGCAATTTTATGAGATTTATCTGACTGGGTATAAAAATTGCATAGTATTCACCATTTTAACAGAGTAGAAGTTACTTCAAAAATAGTTTTGTTTTGCCTTTTTAAAACCATATAAATACACATGTTTAACAAGCTCTGTCAGATACAGTGGTAGAAAGACAATTACTGTATGAAAGGGTAGACAAATTTAAAACTTTGCTAAAAAAATACCAAATTAATTTTAAAAACTCAGGACCATTGTATCAATATAAAAAAAGGATATCTTGTTATCTAACTTCCACTAAGTACTAAACAGATGTAATATGTTAATTGTCAATTTAAACTTATTTTTGTGTATATCCTTGATGAATTTTACTAGTTCCACTTGTAATTATAGAGACTGTCATTTCAAAATTACTTGAATACTAAAATCTAGTATAACATATGACTATACATTAGGCCTACATATATGGATAAATTATTACTTTCATTTATACTCTATACATTTCCTGTTAGTGAATTTATTCTGATATGTACTACATATAAAATAAGAATTATACTGTATATTATACAATTACAGTATGTATATAAAATATTTTGCTATAGGTAATATACATGTTGCTTTATTATTTTGCATTAAGGGTTTTAATCTGTTCTTGTACACTATCTTGTGTATGTTAACATTATCAACATATCAATAATTATGACAACCATTTTGATATTTTGCTTGTGAATGTGCTTTAATTATTTTAATTTGTATATAATTTGCACCAACACATTTATAAATCTTAACTGAAAAAATTAGGCTTTTTTATTTTTAATGGTAGCTGTTTTTTGTTTTTGCCTTGTTTTATTGCTCTTTTCAACCCAATGAGTTATCTTTTCATTTACTTAAATGGAAAAATTTTGGTTGACAAAATAGTTACTGAAGTTTTTTTTTTTTTGCACAAATTTTAAATTTTATTTTATTTAATTTTTTTTAATTTTTTTAAATTTTATTTTATTTTTAAACTTTACATAATTGTATTAGTTTTGCCAAATATCCAAATGAATCTGCCACAGGTATACATGACTTTTAAATGATATCTGTTGTCATTCTGTCACTAAGTCATGTCCAACACTTTGCGACCCCATGGGCTGTAACCAACCAGGCTCCTCTGCCTGTGGGATTTTACAGGCAAGAAAACTGGAGCAGGTTGTCATTTCTTTCTCCAGGCAGCTTCCCAAAGCAGAGATTGAACCCGCATCTCCTGCATTAGGAGGTGGACTCTCTACCACTGAGCCACCAGGGAAGCCCTTTAAATGATATTCAGTTCAGTTCAGTTCAGTCACTCAGTCGTGTCTGACTCATTGCGACCCCATGAATCGCAGCACGCCAGGCCTCCCTGTCCATCACCAACTCCCAGAGTTCACTCAAACTCATGTCCATTGAGTTGGTCATGCCATCCAGCCATCACATCCTGTCGTCCCCTTCTCCTCCTGCCCCTAATCCCTCCCAGCATCAGTGAGTCAACTCTTCACATGAGGTGGCCAAAGTATTGGAGGTTCAGCTTCAGCATCAGTCCTTCCAATGAACACCCAGGACTGATTTCCTTTAGGATGGACTGGTTGGACCTCCTTGAAGTCCAAGGGACTCTCAAGAGTCTTCTCCAACACCACAGTTCAAAAGCATCAGTTCTTCGGTGCTCAGCTTTCTTCACAGTCCAACTCTCACATCCATACATGACCACTGGAAAAACCATAGCCTTGACTAGAGGGACCTTTGTTGGCAAAGTAATGTCTCTGCTTTTCAATATGCTATCTAGGTTGGTCATAACTTTCCTTCCAAGGAGTAAGCATCTTTTAATTTCATGGCTGTGATCACCATCTGCAGTGATTTTGGAGTCCCCAAAAATAAAGTCTGACACTGTTTCCACTGTTTCCCCATCCATTTACCATGAAGTGATGGGACCAGATGCCATGATCTTTGTTTTCTGATTGTTGAGCTTTAAGCCAACTTTTTCACTCTCCTCTTTCACTTTCATCAAGAGGCTTTTTAGTTCCTCTTCACTTTCTGCCATAAGGGTGGTGTCATCTGCATATCTGAGGTTATTGATATTTCTCCCAGCAATCTTGATTCCCGCTCATGTTTCTTCCAGTCCAGCGTTTCTCATGATGTATTCTGCATATAAGTTAAATAAGCAGGGTGACAATATACAGCCTTGACATACTCCTTTTCCTATTTGGAACCAGTCTGCTGTTCCATGTCCAGTTCTAACTGTTGCTTCCTGACCTGCATACAGGTTTCTCAAGAGGTAGGTCAGGTGGTCTGGTATTCCCATCTCTTTCAGAATTTTCCACAGTTTATTGTGATCCACCCAGTCAAAAGCTTTGGCATAGTCAATAAAGCAGAAATAGATGTTTTCTGGAACTCTCTTGCTTTTTAGATGATCCAGCAGATGTTGGCAATTTGATCTCTGATTCTTCTGACTTTTCTAAAACCAGCTTGAACATCTGGAAGTTCACAGTTCACGTACTGCTGAAGCCTGGCTTGGAAAATTTTGAGCATTGCCTTACTAGCATGTGACATGAGTGCAATTGTGCTGTAGTTTGAGCATTCTTTGACATTGCCTTTCTTTGGGATTAGTATCATTTATATTTGATATTTATATTAAGCATTAGGAATATCTGGGAACAAATGTGTATCAAAAAAAACTTCCAAAAAAATAAAGACATATTAATACAAATCCAGGCACAATTATTTAAATGATGGCTGCTTTTTCAACAGAACCCATGGAGAACCAGAGAAAATGCACCAGAGTCTTTCCAATGCTGCAAGAAGAAACTTTCAAGCCAGAATTCGACATTCAACAAAATTCTCCTTTCAAACTGAGGCATAGCCACATAAACAAACTGGAGACAATTTTTCACTGGCCGACTGTAATCTAAATAAAGCCACAGAAGTTCTTCAGTGGAGGGCAAATGAAATTTGATAGAAACAGAACCACAGAAAAGAGTGATGAGGTCTTGAAAGGAAAAGTATTTGCAGAAATATTAAGGCTACTTTTTTCTATTATTTCATTAAAAAAGAAATGACTCTAAACAAAACAGTAAGTAGAATTATAGATGATAAAGACCATGTGTAAAATATATCAAACTGTTTTAAGATTTGTTCATTTACTTTAATGTGCTAACCCCCTTAACCAAAATTATAAGGCAAATATAAGTTATAATTAACAAATAACATTTAAATAATAAAACACATGACAAAAAGAGAACAAAGTAAAGGGGAGTTAAATGGATTGTAGTATTGTGAAGTTACATTTACAGAGAGGGGTACAATTCTCAATAGAAGGAGTCTAAGGTAAGAAAAGGATTCATATGCTGGACTCTAGAGAAATGATTGAACATAACATAAAGTAGCATAAGTAACATTCTGGTAACTATTGTTGAATAATGAATTTACCAGTAACGTATCATCTATAATATACTCATACTTACTTGCGTTTTTTTCACTAGGTTATAGCTCAAGAATGTACCTCCACCACAGAATCTATACCTGGCACATGTTGGTAACTTGGGAAACACTTAGAAATCCCTGAAAAAATTTAATTGGAGCTCATTAAACAAAAGATGATAGAAAAGCCCCACTTCTTGAGTAGATTGTTGCCATAAAATTTATCTTATCTTACTGATATAAAGTATGGATTAACTGGCTAGAGGAGGAAAAATAACTGACAACAAAAACACATTTAAAACAGTATTATGAAACCACCTGCTTTTATTAATGGAAAACAAGTCACTGCCAACCAACCATCTTTGCTAAGAAAAACTAAGAAAGCTGGAAGATATGAAACATCTTGTTCAAAGGTACCACAAATTCAAGGAAACAAGCAGTTGAAGAAACTGGATCTCAGAAGAGAAGCACAGAGAGTGAAGACTCGTATTTGGTACCTTTTTTTCCTCCAGGCTTTTTACTGATTCAGAGGTGGTAACTAAGGGGCTAAGTAGAAAATTTTAGTTGAGAAGTTAAGCAGCTGACCAGGGCTCCCAGCAGTCTCACCAGCCCAGTGAACACAGGGGGTTCATGGCCCACCCTGACAGAGAAAGTGAAAGTGAAAGTCACTCAGTCATGTCCAACTCTGCCACCCCATGGACTATATAGTTCTCTAGGCCAGAATACTGGAGTGGGTAGCCTTTCCCTTCTCCAGGGGATCTTCCCAACCCAGGGATCGAATCCAGGTCTCCCAAATTGCAGGCAAATTCTTTACCAGCTGAGCCACAAGGGAAGCCCAATAATACTAGAGTGGGTAGCCTATCCCTTCTTCAGTGGATCTTTGGGACCCAGGAATCGAACCAGGGTTTCCTGCATTGCAGGCGGATTCTTTACCAACTGAGCTATCAGGGAAGCCCCAGGACCTAGAAAATAACTGAAGAGTTGAATTCGCATCCCTGATGGACTATATCTTTAGAGTCAATGTGAGCTAGAAATGGAAAATTCCTCACAAAACATGACATACATCTTCAAAAGGAGTGAATTACTGATTGAGATGAGAACTATCCAACTATCCAAATAAAATGAAAATGCTCCCAGGACAAAAATAAAATCATGTAGAGCCTGCAATTATCTCTTACAGTATACCACACAGGAAATCCAGCAGGCAAAACACACACACACACACACACACACAGAATAACAACAACAACAACAAAAAAAACTACATTCAAAATAAAATGGGGGAGGGAAAGATTAGGTATATAAATGTGATCTATTTTCTCCATTTGCTGAGGATACCTGGAATGGAAAGCTAAGACTTTCAAAGCTAACACTCTTGCAATTTAGAGTGACAGTGAGATACTATTGCATGATGATTAGAAGAACTACAATTAAATATACTAACCACAACAAGTTTTGTCAAAGATGTAAAACAATTGCAACTCATACTGCTGATAGGATGTAAATTAGTACAATCACATGGCAAGGCATCTGACGTGTTCTAGAAAAAAACTAAATATACATTTCTCATGTGTTCCAGTCATTCTTCTCTTTGATTTTTTTTCAACCAACTGACAAAGAAATAGAGAGAAAGTATATGTTCACACAGAAACTTGTGCAAGAATATTCATAACATATGGATGGAAGAACAGTTTGAGTAGGAACAAAAAGGGGGAATTAAATGGTGAACAAAGAAGTTTGGTGAGAGGGGATGTCTATTTACATTATCTTAATTGTGGTGATGGTTTTAGATAGATTGATATTTCAAAACCTACATTATTTATTTTAAAGTTGTCCAGTTTATTTTACACCTATTATACCTCAATGAAGCTATTAAAAACTGTGTGGATGCATCAAAACATGCACCTAAAGGAAAATTTATACCATTAATGCAAAGGAGGAAACCCTGAAAATTTAGGATATGATAATATACTTCACAAAATTGGAAAATAAAGTAGGAATATAAATCAAAGCCAGAAACAAAAATTTAAAGTTATGATGGATAAATCAAACTGAAAAAAAAACTGGTCAATAATGCTAAAGGGATTTTTTTTTAAATGGTGAAAAAAGCTGAGAAAAGAAGAGAAGTGAAAGACAAAGGAAAAAAGGAAAGATATATCCATCTGAATGCAGAGTTCCAAAAAATAGCAAGGAGAGATTAGAAAGCCTTCCTCAGTGGCCCTCAGAAATAGAGGAAAATAATAGAATAGGAAAAACTAGAGATCCCTTCAAGAAAATTAGAGATACCAAAGGAACATTTCATGCAGAGATGGACACAATAAAGGACAGAAACAGCATGGACCTGACAGAAGCAAAAGATATTAAGAAGAGGTGGCAAGAATACACAGAAGATCTATACTAAAAAGATCTTCATGATCCAGATAACCACGATGGTGTGATCACTCACCTAGAGCCAGACATCCTGGAATGCGAAGTCAAGTGGGCCTTAGGAAGCATCACTACAAACAAAGGTAATGGAGGTGAAGGAATACCAGTTGAGCTATTTCAAATCTTAAAAGATGATGCTGTGAAAGTGCTGCACTCAATATGCCAGCAAATGTGGAAAACAGCAGTAGCCACAGGACTGGAAAAAGCCAGTTTTCATTCCAATCCCAAAGAAAGGCAATGCCAAAGAATGTTCAGATTACCACACAGTTGCACTCATCTCACATGCTAGCAGAGTAATGCTCAAAGTTCTCCAAGCCAGGCTTCAACAGTACGTGAACTGAGAACTGCCAGATGTTCAAGATGGATTTACAAAAGGCAGAGGAACCAGAGATCAAATTGCCAACATCCATCAGATCATTGAAAAAAGCAAGAGAGTTTCAGAAAAACATCTACTTCTGCCTTACTGACCACGTCAAAGCCTTCAACTATGTGGATCACAACAAACTATGGACAATTCTTCAAGAGATGGGAATACCACCTGACCTGCCTCCTGAGAAATCTGTATGCAAGTCAAGAAGCAACAGGTAGAACCAGACATGGAACAACAAACAGGCTCCAAATTGAGAAAGGAGTACTTCAAGGCTATATATTAGCACCCTGCTTATTTAGCTTATATTCAGAGTACATCATGCAAAATGTGGGGCTGGATGCAGCACAAGCTGGAATCAAGGTTTTCGGGAGAAATATCAATAACTTCAGATATGCAGATGACACCACCCTTATTACAGAAAGCGAAGAGGAACTAAATAGCCTCTTGATGAAAGTGAAAGAGGAGAGTGAAAAAGTTGGCTTAAAACTCAACATTCAAAAAATGAAGACCATGGCATCCGGTCCCAATAGATGAGGAAACAATGGAAACAGTGACAGACTTTACTTCTGGGGACTCCAAAATCACTGCAGATGGTGACTGCAGCCATGAAATTAAAAAATGCTTGCTCCTTGTAAGAAAAGCTATGACAAACATAGACAGCATATTAAAAAGCAGAGGCATTACTTTGCCGACAAAGTCCATCTACTCAAAGCTATGGTTTTTCCAGGAGTCATGTATAGATGTGAGAGTTGGACTATAAAGAAAGCTGAGCGGCAAAGAATTGGTGCTTTTGAACTGTGGTGTTACAGAAGACTCTTTAGAGTCCCTTTGAATGCAAGGAGATCAAACCAGTCAACTCTAAAGGAAATCAGTCCTGAATATTCATTGGAAGGACTGATGCTGAAACTGAAACTCCAACACTTTGGCCACCTGATGTGAAGAGTTGACTCATTGGAAAAGACCCTGATGCTGGGAAAGACTGAAGGCAGGAGGACAAGAGGATGACAGAGGATGAAATGGTTGGATGGCATCACCGACTCGATGGACATGAGTTTGAGCAAGCTCGGGAAGTAGGTGATGGACAGAGAGGCATGGCGTGCTGCAGTCCATGGGGTCGCAAAGAGTAAGACATGACTGAGCAACGGAACTGAACTGAACTCATCACAACAGATACAGAAATACCATTTGATGCAATTTACCACTCATTTATGATTGAAAAGAAATACCCATGAATTTGCATGAAATATTATACCTCCTAGCAAAACACTGAAAACCTCTCCCTGAGATGAGGAATGAGAACAGGATGCCTACTTAGCACAAGTTCTATTGAACATTTTAGGGAGGTCTTAGCCAGGGCACTAGTGCAAGAAAAGGGAAAAAATAAGGCATAAATATTGAAAAGGATGAAATTATTTTGGCTTTTTAGCAAACTGCATCTTTATGTTTCCAAACAAATTACCACAAAATTACTTTAATTAATTAATTACTTTAATTAATTAATGTACTTTAACTTGTAGGTTGCTATTATTAAAAGCAATATCTAGGTAATATACACAAATAATAACTGAATTTATCAAGATTGATGGAAACCAGATGGTCAAACAGAAACCCATATTTCTGAGAAAGCAATTCTTAGTGAATTCTCTATACACATTTTAAGAAATGGCATGAAACTCTACAGAACAAGGTTACATTTTTAAAGGTGTTTTAAACATAATTATCAGATAACTGAACTTGAGAGTTATTATACCTCAATTATTATTGTCATTTTTCTGATATCATAGTTATAGATGCTCCAGAATATAAAATAAGACTGATGATATACTGAGAGGGTAACATGCAGGAAGGCCAGGGGTCTCCAAACAGAGGAAATAGGTTGCAAGTGTCAGACATTTTTATCTCTCTTAAACTGCAGGAGGAAACAAACTAGTGATATTTTTTTCTTCTCTGTAAAAATTTAAAAAGGGGTTTCTCTTAAAATACTGTGTTGCCATAATGGCACCTGGTTTCACCTGAAGTTAACTATTCTCAAACCTTGAGTTAACCAATGCATTTTTCTTATGGAAATGTTTATCTTAAGCTATGTTAATGTACTATGCATTTACCCCAGACTCTGTCTTCAAGTCAGTTCAGCCTAATGTCTCAGAACCTACTTGACAAACCATTATGTTATACTCAGACATTGTTCCCCTAATCTATGTAAACGAAGCTATTTGTATGGTAATCTGCCTTTCTACAAGATTCAAGTCAATCGTTTTATGGCCCGGGATGAATTGTCTGGTGCCAAGATTACCCCAAAATACATCTTATGGATGAGGGGCCTGGTGCCATTCTGAGTTTTAAGACATTTCTTTCTTTCATTAACAGACTGCTAGTGACTATATAACATCCAGCTGAAGACTAGCAGGGGGGCACTCTTTCTGCCCCCTTCTGATGCCTATGTCAGAAGCTTTCACTATCTCCTTTATACTTTAATAAAAGTTTATTACACAAAAGCTCTGAGCGATCAAGCCTCATCTCTGGCCCTGGATTGAAATCTTCTCCTCCAGAGGCCACAAATCCCGGTGTCTTTTCGTGGGTCAGCAACAACCTTTCAATACTACATTTAATCCAAGAGAAAAATGAAAAGAGCACTCTTTGTGACAAGTTTACTTAACAGCCTCTATTCACTGATCTCATTTACAAACTAGAGCTCAGCTTTTTTACTACAGAACTGCTGTTTTTTTAAAGTGGCTCACAATTAACTTTTTCTACAAAACTTCTTTATGTTTTTCTTATTGTATCTCTTCTTTCAAACGGTTTTCTATTTTTGTCTTTAGCATAACTTTTAATCTTTCCTGTTATACATTTAAAAGGAAAATATTTTAAACTAATCATATGCATTCATGCATTTCTTTGATTTCCTTTTACTAATTATAAATTTGGCATGTACTAAGTATAAAATTTCCCAAAAAGTACATGTATATCTCTTCACAGAAGTAACCATGACCAACAGTGAAATGTGGATATAAACAAATATATACTTGCAAATGTAATATACACATGTACACACATGTGAAATAAATTGCAATTTATTTTTTATTACAAATATGACTTGGAGATGTCTTCTTCAAGTATACAAGAACGTCTAGTTGTAAATCTATCTAATAGTCATGGTAAGAACACACTATAATTTACCTAAAATAGATCTTTTATCATTTTTAAGCATATTTTTATGTAGGTTTGTGAGTAGTTTTGTTGAGTATAATACTAGAAGGAAAATTACTGTTTGAAAAGAGTAGGAAATTTTTCAAATTTGCTTTAAAATACCATTTTAATTTTCAAAAATTTACCCAGTATCATTTTTTCTCCCTCAATAATTTTGTATCAAGATAAAAAGTGTCTTACTATCTGTTTAAAATGCAATAACTACTGAGTATACTCAAAATAGTAATTGGCCATTTATATTTGCTTTTACTGTGAGACACTGAATGTACAAACTGACAATGACCAGACCATATACAAAAATAGAACTCTCACCCACAGCTCTGCAGCAAGCAGCCAGTGAAGCCAAACCACAGATTCTGCATCAACTGGTCCAAAACAAGGAGGACCTAATCAGTAATGGCCAACTTCCTTAATTTCTGCCCCTACTCCTCACTTAGCATGAACCAGAGGAAGCCAAGTATGATTCCTTAAGCAAACATATATGATGTTCTACTTCTACTTATCTGGACTCTACTTTCCCCAGACTAACAACCTCCAGTTACGGCACATGTGAAGTCTTCCCTTTTCTCCACCATAAAGCTTTCCCACACACCTATCTGCCTTCATGTCTCTGCCAAATACAAATTACATTGTCTGATTTCCTGCTTTATAGTAAGTTCTGAATAAGTAGTGTGTTCTTGTTCTCATATTGATGGTCTTCATTTATTTCCAGAATTGCTTGATTATTTTACTATTCCATTTGTTAAAGAAATAGTCTAACATTTCATAAATATTTTTAAAATCAAAATTATTATATATTAATCATATGTATATATACTTGTTGCTTTCATATATAGAGAGCTTGTTATGATTTATTCCAATATGTACTATATTTATATAAATAATTTCAGATATAGACTGCCTGCCAAATTGAATGCTGTTATATAGCATATAATTACTATAAACATCTTGTTTTATGTTGTATGAAACACTTTATTATTGCTTATCAAGAGTTTTATTTGTTCTCAACAATTTCTCATGCATGTCGACATTAGCATCAAATTAACTTCACATGAGAATGTATGTAACATTTTAATCTGTATCAATATGTGTAGACATTTATATATATAGACATAAAGTAAATAATGAATATTTTGATTTTTGTAAAATATTTCTTCACATGAGTTTTTTTTAGCTTTTTTGTTACTATTGTTAATCCAATAATCTATCTATTTACACAAATGGAAAAATTTGGGTTGATAAAATGGCAATTAAAATGTTTAAATATTTTGTCACTAAACTATATATGGGACATCTATGTGAAATATGTAGATATTAGTGAAGTTTATAAGTATACACCAGAAAAAAAACTTCTGAAAAATACAGCACCAATAATGATTAAAATGATGACTGCACTCTCAAAAAAATCCTTAGAGAAATGGCAATAATGGAGCAATATCTTTCCAATGCTGAAAGAAAAACTATCAACCCAAAATTCTTTATCTATCAAAGTTATCTTTCCAGAGTGAAACGAGATGCAGACACATAAAAAAAGTTTAAGACAATTTTTCCCTGTCCAAAAATAATATATACCTTATAGGAAGTTCTTTAAGCTCAACTGGAAAAATATCTAATAGAAGCTACAAAAAGGAGAGATGAGCACTGAATAGGGAAGGTATGTGACTAAACATAAAATAATACTTTTTTCCCATTATTTCCGTTTAAAAAGGTGATTCCCTGAAGTAAAAATGAAGTAGCACTTTGGATGTAAAATACATAATTTGCAAAATTAATCTGTCAACAAGCTTTGTGCATTTACTGAATATACAATATATTTAAGAAAATTAAAGGATGAAAAATTATATATAATCAATTTAAGTTTTAAAATAAGAACATTTAAATAAAATATTTGACAAAAGAGCAAAATGGGAGAATAAATGGATTGATCCTGTTGTGAGGCTACACATACAGAAACGGGTACTATCTTAACTCTAAATAGACCAAGATAATTTAAAGATCCACATGCCAATCCTTTGAGTAACCAGTATATATAATACTAGTAAGTGCATATGTGAGTGTGTACTCAGTTGCTTTAGTTGTGCCCTACTTTTTTGGGACCCTATCAACCATAGCCTACCAGGCTTCTCTGTCCATGGGATTCTCCAGGCAAGAATACTGGAGTGGGTTGCCAGGCCCTTCTCCAGGGGATCTTCACCCCCAGTGATCGAACCCACATCTTTTGCATCTCCTGCATTGGGAGGCAGGTTCTTTACCACCAGTGCCACCTGGAAAGCCCACAGGTAAGTATTCTGGCTATTATTGCAGCATAAAAGATTGCTATAAAATTTATCTTTTATAATATACTCTGTATTTACTTGTCTGTTTTCCTTTAGGCTACATTTCAAGAATGTACCTGCACATGGATGCCTAGCACATATAGGAAACAAGAAACATTCTGAAAAAGGATAGGAAAACTGAATCTAGGAGGAAAAATAATTAAAACTGAAACATATTTCAAAAAATAGCATGTGCAGGGCTGTCTTCTTCCAGTAATGGTAGACTAGCCATTTCTGCCCAACCATCCCACTGAGAAAAACCAGGAAAGCTGGTAGATATTAAACATTTTGTTCAAAGGTATCACAAACCCAAAGGAAGCAAGCATTTGAAGAAATTGGATCTCAGAAGAGAAACCCAGACAATGAGGCACAAATTTGGTACCCCTCTTCCCCACAAGCCTTTTGCTAATCCAAAGGAGGTGACTAACAACACAGGATGCTAATAAAAAAGTTGCAGCTGCTAACCTAAGCAGCTGATCTGGGCTTCCAGTCCTCTCACCAAGCCAGGGAACACAGACTGGGTTCAAGGCCCACCCTGGCAGAGAGGATCTGGAAAACAACCCAGGGGTGAATTTAACATCCTTAAGGGTTTATGTTCTAAATGTCAATATAAAGCTGAAATAGAAAATTATTCATAAAACCTGAGACCCAACTTCAAAAACTCAACCACTGATTGTAATGAGATGAACTGTTCCTACCCTAGCTGCCTCCCTGAAACAAAAGGAAATACCCCCTGAAGGAAGATAAAAACATCCAGTTATCTCCATATCTCCAACTATCTTATAGTATTTCATAGATAAATTTCTGAAAGCAATAAACTATAACTGTACATTCAAACGGAGAAGGCAATGACACCCCACTCCAGTACTCTTGCCTGGAAAATCCCATGGACGGAGGAGCCTGGTGGGCTGCAGTCCACGGGGTCGCTAAGAGTTGAACACGACTGAGCGACTTCAGTTTCACTTTTCACTTTCATGCACTGGAGAAGGAAATGGCAACCCACTCCAGTGTTCTTGCCTGGAGAATCCCAGGGATGGGGGAGGCTGGTGGGCTGCCGTCTATGGGGTCGCACAGAGTCGGACACAACTGAAGTGACTTAGCAGCAGCAGTAGCAGTAGCAGTACATTCAAAGGGCTTCCCTAGCAGTGGCTCAGACAGTAAAGAATTCACCTGCAATGGCAGGAGACCCAGGTTCCATCCCTGGGTCAGGAAGATCCCCTGGAGAAAGGAATGAAAGGATTAGTATCAGGTCTGCAATCCACTTTTTCCCCCTCACAAGGGACTCCTGGGACAGAAAGAACAAGGACTTAGTTACATCCGTGTCATTTAGAGTGATAGTGACAAAGCACTGCCCACCTATCAGAAATGCTACCATTAACAATACTAACCAGAATAAGTGCTGGTAAGTATATAGAATAACTGGGTCCCTAATATACTGCTCTCCAGGCAAGAATACTGCAGTGGGTAGTCATTCCGTTCTCCAGGAGATCTTTTTGACCCAGGGATCGAACCCGGGTCTCCTGCATTTCCGGCAGATTCTTTATCGTCTGAGCCACCAGGGAAGCCCTGATACACTGCTGGTAGTGTGGAAAATAATATAATCAAATTACAAAGCATTTTAGTATTTTCTATAGTATCTTAAAGAAGCACATATCATGTAACCCAACAATTCCATTCCTTGATGTTTATACAAGAAAAAAATGAAAGTATATATGCACACAAAGAATTGTATGAAAAAGTTCATAGAGTGAAAGAGAACAGAGCTTGACTGGATCAGAAGGAGGAAAAATTCAAAGGTGCATATGGAAACCTGGGAGGGGGGGTAAATGTGTTTATCATCTTAATTGTGGTAAAAGTGTTAGCTGCTCAGTCATGTCCGACTCTTTGTGACCCCATGGACTGTAGCCCACCAGGCTCCTCTGTCCATGGGATTTCCCAGATAAGAATACTGGAGTGGCTAGCCATTCCCTTCTCCAGGGGATCTTCCTGACCCAGGGATTGAACACAGGTCTCCTGCATTGCAGGCAGATTCTTCACCATCTGAACCACCAGGGAAGCCCTAACTGTGGTGAGGATTTTACAAATATATAAATATCTCAAAAGTTACATTATTTCAAAGTTGTGTAGCTCATTTTAAGTCAATTACATCTGGTGGCTCAGCTGGTCAAGAATCTGCCTGTAATGTGGGAGACCTGGGTTTGATCCCTGGGTTGGGAAGATCCCCTGGAGAAGGGAACAACCACCCACTCCAGTATTCTGGCCTGGAGAATTCCATGGACTGTGTAGTCCATGAGGTCCCAAAGAGTTGGACATGACTGGGCAACTTTCACTTTCACTCACACCTAAGAAAGGCTGTTAAAAATGTGTGGGGTCCACCAAAATGTGTCTAAAGAAACATTTTAGCATTAAAAACCCTGAAATCTGGAGATCTGATAAGCCACCTCAAAAATGGAGAGGCAAAGAGCTGATTTAAACAAGCAAAAAAAGATAGTGGATTTAAAAGAATTAGAATTAGCTAATGAAATTCAGAAAAATACAAACATTGATAAACCCCAAAATTATTTTGGGGGGGTTAAATGTTAAAAAATTATAATTCCTGGCAAGACTGATCACACACAAAGGAAGACATACATCATCAACACCAGGAATATAGAATGGATCATCACTGTAGATGCTTGAGACCCTTATATAATATTTGAAATTATATGATATGACAAAATTCCAGAAAAATACACTGCAACAAAACAAGAAATTTTCAAAATCCTATAGATTTTAATTGTATTCATAATAAAATTCCTTCCTACAAATGATTTCTACGGTCTGATGCCTGACTGTGTAAACTTTTCAATAAAATTCAGAAATAAATAATACCAGTCTTGTTCAACCCATTACATGGAATAGAAATAATAAAAACACTAACCAAAATATTTAATGACATCCTTATAAATTTTACACTAAACTGACAAAGGCAGTATAGGAAAAGAAGATTGATATGCATCATGACAATGTAAGAAAAAAAATTCTTATGAATCCAAACACATTTCAATTGTTATTACCCATGAACAAACTGAGTTTAATCCAAACCTGAATTCTTAAGTGGCTTAATATTTTAACATCAATTCTCCTCAACAAAAGACAAATAACCCTGTCACTTTCACTACAAACACAGACAAACCATCAGGCAAATTTACCATCCAGTTATGAGTTTTAAAAAAGCCTCAGAAAACTATAGCAAATATCATAATTAGTAATATAACATTGAGAAACACAACCTGAGATAAGAATGGAGGTAAGGATGGCTATTATTACTAGTTCTTTTCAACATTTTATGGAGGTCTAGGGGTGACAATGTATGCAAGAGTTAAAAATGCATAAATAATTGACAAGAATAGAAATGAACACAGCTTTATTCAGTTGGATATTTATGTTTCCAGAATATCTCAAAATAATCTACATGTAACAAATTAGAATTAATAACTGCATTTAGCAATATTGCTGGATTCCACACAGTTAAATCTAGACACATTTTTCTAAAGAACAGCAATTCTCACTAAACATTTCATACACATCATAAGAAATGGCATGAAAACCCTGTACAACAAGATTATAGTTTTGTCTTTTTCTGTACACGGAGCAGATAAAAATTGAGAGGATTTTGACCCTGATTACTGCTGTCACTTTTCCTGATATCATGGCAAGAGACGCTCCTGGATATTAAGTAAATTCTACATTACACCTGACATTTAATCCCAGTAGAACAGTGAAAAAAGCATTCTTTCTGACACTTTTATTTATCGCCCCCAGTACAATGATTTCAATGACTAATTAGAGGTCAGTTTCTTATAAACGGTTCACATAAAAATTAAATTTTTCTCCACATACATTTTCTATATTTTTTCATATTATTTCTTTTCCATCCACCTCTGCCGTAATTCTGGTTTTAAGCATAACTTCTCACTGTATCATACTACTTATAAAAATAAAGTAGACAGTTAAAAAGAATCATCAGTAATATGCTGCCACGTAACTATTTTATTCTACTGATTAAAAGTAAGATGTGTGCGCAGTGTAAAATTTCCAAAAACACAGACATATATCCTTTGACAGAAGTAACCATGATTAGCAATGAAGAGAGTACCTGAACAAACATACATATAAATATACATCTATATTAGTAATATTTATTTACTTATAAACACATGTGAAATAAACTTGCTTGCTTTTTATTAAAAATATGTCCTGGAGATATCTTCTGCAATTATATAAGATCTATTTGGGTATAAAATCTGCAATGCATTTATAGTATGAATACAATATAGTGTACTAAAAATAGCTGTTGTGCCTTTTTGTAGCCATATTTATATACATATCTTCGACAAATTCTGTCAGATACAGTCACAGAAAGCCAATTATGGTGGAAAAGTGTAGGTAAATTTAAAGTATTGGTAAAAAATAGCAAATTAATTTCCAAAAACTCAGTACCATTTTATATGCCCTCCAAATTCTGGTTATGTACAGTCTGCAGATTTTTTATGCATTTTAGCAAGAAAAAATATATTGTCTTTTGCTATTTTTAATAAGATATTTTTGCTCTTGCTATATTTTGTTGCTATTGTCATTCCAATAAATTCTCCTTTTATTTACACAAATGGAAAATTTAGAATCAACAAAACAGCTATTTAAATTTTGAAATATTTCACTAGTAAACGTCTTTTAGATATTTATATGAAATATAAAGAATATTAATGAAGTGTAGAAAAATCAAAACTTCTAAGAAAGATACGTTACCTCCCTAGAAACGACAATGGTGGCCTCAACAGAATCCATAGAAAACCGAGATACGTAGCAGAATCTTTCTGATACTAAACAAAAAAAAAATAAAACGTCAGTAGAATTCTCTATCTGGCAAAATTATCTTTCCAAGCTAACAGTGAATTAAAACATATCCATATAAACATACCTGAGTCAATTTGCCGGCGGACAACCAGTAATTTATGTTATTACCAGAAGTTCTACAGAATATGAAAGCAAATATGGAAACCGAGGACCACAGTGACCTGTGATCTGTGCTTGAAAAGCACAGGGTGGCGGACCAACACGGCACCCTCTGCTGGTGATAGCTGATAATGTCAGTTTCATTATCTAGCATCACAACTGTTGCATTGTATTGGTTACAAAGATTCACTAGGCTTGACCTAGAATGCTGGGAGGAGCCATGAAACGCATCTCTTGAAGGAAAGGAGGTCAAAGAATGTGTGGAAAGGTTTTCAAATGGCCATAGGGGTGTGTCCTTGGGCTTAGAGAGTGGGACATTGCGCTTGCGGCTTGAAGCAGGAACCTCTCAGCCGTTTGAGGAGAAGGAACGATTTAAAAATGGGTGACGCTGAGAAGGACAAGATTTCTGTTCAGAAGTGTGCCCCGTGCTATATTGTGGAAAAGGGAGGCAAGCACAAGACTGGGCCAAATCTCCATGGTCTGTTTGGGTAAAAGACAGGTCAAGCTGCTGGATTCTCTTACACAAATCCCAACAAGAACAGAGGCATCACCTGGGGAGAGGATACACTGATGGATTACTTGAAGAATCACAAGAAGTGCATTCCCGAAACAAAAGTGATGTTCACTGGGATTAAGAAGAAGGGAGAAAGGGAAGACGATAACTTATCTCAAAAAAGCTATTAATGAGTAATAGTGGTCCACTGCCTTATTTATTACAAAACAGAAATATCTCATGACTTTTTATATGTACCATATTTAAATTGATCTCATACACTAGAATTCAGATCGTGAATGACTGATGGAATATTTCTGTTGGACAGTCTTGATTTAAATAAGATTGGCTTGTGGCTTAATGAACATGGTCAACTTTTTGAATTTTGATAGTAATTCCAGTTCAACAAGGACTATCACTGTTTTCCTTTTCTAAAGAGATGATTGAACCTGAATCAGAAATGTCAGGCTTTTTAGGAAGATGATGAATGCCTTCTCAGACCCTACAGGAGATTGGTTTTATGCTCAGATTTCTATAACTGGTGTGTGTGTGTGTGTGTGTGTGTGTGTGTGTGTATATATATATTTAAATACTGAGAAGGTCCCTTCACTGTCTCACAGACCAGCACGAGAGTCACCTGTGTTTCAAGTTGTGCTCATTAGCCTATCCATGCAAGGGCTAAAGACACACCAACAGTGTCCACTGTATCTTTTTGGTCTTAACTATGCCAATTTAATTATAATTCTTTATCTAAAATACTGCCATACGGCCTTTTACTTAATGAAAGGCATTTTAGTATGGTTTATGTATAGCATCAAATAAAGAATATTTGGCACCTCACATTTTATAGATGATCTTTAAGGTCAGATGCTTTTAAAATTCACTGTGACAAGATCTGATAGCAAACTTTGCTTTTGCATTCTTCATGACGTCAGACTAAGTTATAATTCAGGATTGTCTTTTAAACAGGAATTCAGAAACACAACTGTAGAACTACTTATATGTGTGTGATTGGTAATGATGCTTTTGCCAGCTCATTAGAAAAGTTAAAGTAGAGGAGTTATATCATTAGCATAGATTTGTAAACTATCCTATCATAGGGCTTAAGAATTAAAAACAAAGTCAGAGATTAAAAAAATTTAAGAAATAAACTGCCACAAATAAAAAGTCAAAAGAGGAATTTAAATTGAATTAATAAAAAATATTCAATATTCAAAAGGAAGTACAAAAGAGGAACATAAAAAGAGATGGGGAAAATAGAAAATGAGTGGCAAGATCATCAACTTTAAAACAAACTGTATTAATAATATTAAATTTAAGCAGACCTAATCATTCCAATTAGAATGGAGAGTTTTTCAGACTAGAAAAAAGACAAGTCCTATTTACTATATGCTACTTACACATGAATTAATTTGAATTCAAGAGATAGGTTGAAAGTAATAGTATAGAAAATAATATACTGTATAAAATTAAGCATAAGAAAGCTTGACTGGGTACATTAATGCCAAAGTAGACTTCAAGAAACAGAGTATAACTAGAGACATATAGGAACATTTCATTATAATTAATGAATCCATTTATCAGGTGACAATATTCCTAATGTTTAAGTGCCTACATACAGAACTTTAGTACATGAAATAAGACCTGATTTTTTATAATTTTCAGTCTGCCACTAAAATTCTTAATTTTGTCTTCTATTTACTTGAACATAGGCATTTTTAATGAATATCTGAAAGGTCTTTTATCTGGTTAACTTGTTATTCTAGTTCCATTATCTGCTGTTTCAACTGGGTTTTGGTCACATGTTCTTTTCTCCTACTTATCCTGGCCATTTTTAATTCTATGCCCAAAACTATATATGAAAATTGTAGACACAATTCAAGTTAAATTTCATTCTGGCTTCGCTACTAGCAACACTATCATTTTCAGACCTATGTATTCCAAACAGAGATTCAAATGATTCAGAGATGAGCCTGGTAAGAGTTGGTCATTTCTGGCTTTGCTGTTGCTCCCAAACTATAGCCCTCAGCATCCCATTCAAATCCAGCAACATTTACAACCTCTTACATTCCCTATGGCCTGGTGAGTTTACTGGAAGTTCTGCTCATTGTTCTACCTCTAGTAAGCTACCTGAATTTGTATATTCTTCAGAGAGAAAGACAACTACAAATACTCAACTGAATTCTAAGGATCTTCACTTTGTAAATTTTTCTGGCTGACCACTGCCTTTGTTTGTTCTTCAATCCCTCTTTCCTTCCGTCTTTCCCTGTCTCCCTCTCTCCATCTATCTGTCTTTCAGTATTTCAAGTTGTATGGATAGTCTGATTAATAGTCTTCCTTGATCAGATGAGCATCTCCAATATATAAATGAGTACATACTACAGGTCTTAGTATGCCACTGACTTTTTTTTTTTTTTGGTTCAATATTATATTTGTGAGATTCATTCATATTGATGCATGCAATTTATAATTCATTTATTATCAAACGATGGACACTAACTTTGTTTTAATTATATAGACAGATAAGTGATGGGCAAACTTACTTGGACAGAGATTGTCATTGTTTGATGAAATTCTTTCTGAAATCATTAATATCTATTTTAAGACTTAATATGTGATCAAGTATCATTTATGCCAATAAAAGAACATGTACATACCCATATTTTATATCTTCTCTAATATATCTCCTAATCTTCTTGATTGAGTCCACATTAAGCAGTAACCCAACAATGTACCTCCAATAGATGGATCACACTTGGCACATGTTGGGGACTGTGGAAAAGTTCATGGATTCAGTCAAATTTTAAATTGGAAATCAAGCAGACAATGACAAAAAGGATTGAATTCTCAAGAAACATTTGCCCTGAAATACTTTATCTTCTTAATATTGGTTGGATTGATTGGCTACAAGAAGCAAAACTATCACAAACTAATACATATTTCAAAAAAATTTTATTTAGAGAGATGTCTGTGGCTCTGAGGTTAAAGCGTCTGCCTGCAATGCAGGAGACCTGGGTTCGATCCCTGGGTTGGGAAGATCCCCTGGAGAAGGAAATGGCAACCCACTCCAGTATTCCCGCCTAGAGAATCCCATGGAGGGAGGAGCCTGGTAGGCCATACAGTTCACAGGGTCACAAAGAGTCGGACACGACTGAGCTACTTCACTTTCACTTTTCACTTTCTGCTTCCAGTAATGGTAGACCATTTCAGCTCAAGCCTCCTACTGAGAAAACCTAGGAAATCTGGAAGATATTAAAAGTATTATTAAAAGGCACCAAAGACCAAAGGAAGAACTGGATCTCAGAGACAGGAGAAGCCTAAGTGACGAGACCCAAATGTGATACCACTTTTTCCTCTTAAGTCCTTTTATAATACTAAAGAGATGACTGAGGATCCAAAATGCTAAGCAGAAAGTTGTAGCTGAGAAGTTTTGCAGCTGATCAGGGCTTCCAGCAGGGAACACAAACTGGACCTGACTACACAACACCAAGGAGACGTTCTGGAACACAATCCAACAAATCATTTGACATCTCTGAGAGGATATGCCCTAAATGTAAATATGAATCAGAAATATAAAACTCTTCACAAAATCTGAAACCCAGCCTTAAAAGGACACAATCCCTCACTGCTATGAGATGAATTACTCCAACACTAACTGTCCCTCATAAGCAAAATGAAATGCTCCCTGGCCTCCAGTTATCTCCATAGTGTTTCACACAGAAAATCTAGCTTGCAGTCAAAAATAAATATATATACAAAATCAAGTGGAAAGGGAAGGACGGGCATTAGGCCTATATTACATTTTCTCCATTTACTATGTATGCCAGGACAGGAAAATCAATGATTTGGTTTTACCTATACCATTTAGAGTGACTGTGAAATATCACTGTACACCTCTAAGGACTACAGTTTAAAATACTGACCATTCTAAGCAATGATATAGAGCTACAGTGACTCTCATCCACTACTAACAGAATATAAAATGATTCAATTATTTGGAAAACCTCATTGACTCTATCCTATTTATGATGTGATTCATGCCTTCGACTTCTGGTGTTTATTCCAGAGAAATTAAAGCATATGTCCATACACATATTTGTATAAGAATGTTCACTGCCTGGACTTGGGGCCATAGAGAAAGTTAGCAGGGGTGATTACACAACTCCACATGGAAAATTTGGCAGGTAACAGATATAGTTATTATCTTATTTCATAAATATATACATATATGTAAATCATAATGCACCATACATTTTAAAATTATCAAATTTATGGTATGTCAGTTATACCTCAAGAATCTTTTGAAATGTGTAGGATGTACCAAAAGAAAACTTACCACATTAAATGCAAAAGAAAAAATGCTGGAAAATTCAGGACCTGATCATTACTCACAAGACTTCAGAAAAAAATGGTATAGTAAAGTGGAGAAAATAAAACAATAAAATTAAAATCAAAATCTAATGAATTTTTAAAAATATAAAAGAATATCAACAAAACCAAGAAAGTTCTCTTTTGAAAGGGTTAATATCTTTATTAATATCTTTATTATCCCTTTCAAAACATCTAGCAAGGCCGATTGAGAAAAATGAGAAGGCACATATAATTCATATGAGGAACATAAAGGGGGTCATCCCTACAGATTCTTGAGGCATTGACGTAAAATTAAAGCAGTTGTGTGTGCATGTATGCTAAGTGGCTTCAGTCATGACTGACTTTTGTGACCCCATGGACTGTAGCCTGCCAAGTTCCTCTGTCCATGAGATTTTCCAGGCAAGAATACTGGAGTGGGTTGTCATGCCTTCCTGCAGGGGACCTTCCTGACCCAGGGACTGAATCAGCGTCTCTTACATCTCCTGCGTTGGCAGGCAGGTTCTTTACCACTAGTGCCACCTGGGAAGCCTATAAGCAGTTGTATCCAATACATTTGACATGAAATGGCAAAATTCCAAGAAAAATACAGTTAAAAAAGAAAACTTAGGAAATCTGATTTGCACTACCTCTTCCAGAAAATAGAAACAGTGAAAACCTTCCAAAAAAGTTTAATTTGACGCATTTGAAATTTATATCAAACCAACAAGAATTTCATGAGAAAGGAAAATTAAAAGTCTTTTTCATGACCCCCCCCCAAAAAAAAGAGGAGTGATGTTTAACAAACTTAATCCAAGATGTAGCAACTGTAATATACATAAACAAATACTTTTTAATCCAAGATAAATTTATGGTTTGTATCATTTAGAAATCAAACAAAGTTAACAGAACAAAAGGACAAAATCATAGATTTATCCCCAAATATGCAAAAATGCCATTAGGCAAAATTTACCATGATTAAAAGCAAAAAAAAAAAAAAAACAAAAAAAACTTCAGAAAACTGAGGCAAATATAATAACTAATGGTGACATACGGAAAACTTACTCCCTTGAGATCAAGAACAACACAAGAATGCTTATTATCACTAATTGTGCTCAACATTTTAGGGGGCCCTAGCCAGGGCAATAAAGCAAGGAAAAGATAAAAACAAAGGCATAAGGATTATTCTTGCTGGGAGAGTTCCATGGACAGAGGAGCCTGGCGGGCTATAGTCCACGGGGTAGCGAAGAGTCGGACTTGACTGAAGCGACTTAGTAGCCACAAGGACTGAAAAAGAAAGAGTGCGACAGCCATTATTCACAGATTGCATCATTATGTATTTACAATATCTGAAAGTAATCTATCATTAGTGAGTTAGAATATATTAGTCAATATAGCAAGATTACTTGCTATACAAGGTACAAGCTCAAGAAAAAAAAAATCAAGTGTAATTCTAAATACGACAAACAGTTAATTAAAGAATTACATTACTACAAAAATATTATTTATGACAGCATCAAAGAACATCATATTCTGAAATGTAACTTTAATGAAAAATGTGCAAGATATGTACACAGTGAACTGTGGAAAATTGCTTCGAAAATATTAATGAAGATATGAACAATTGGAATGGTATAATAATTTTATGGATTAGGAGATTCAATATTTTTAATCTCCCCACACTGAGTCAGAGATTCAGCATAATTTCAATGAAAATCCCATCAGTTCTAATGATGTTAAATTTCTTCTGCATGCTAGTCACATGGGTGTTTTTATTTTGTGAAAATTAATCTATCTGTAATTTATGACTTGTGTACTTCCTTGTATGCTTGTTATACTTTGATGAAAACTCATGTTTTCTAAAGCAGAATGCTTGTCATCATTTTAAAAAAATAATGGTTTTCTCTTAGCAAAATTCAAGCTAGTTTAAGAAATTGAAGAAACTATTCATTCCTAACATTTAATAGAAACAAACAGATGCACACTGAATGGTTCAGGTAGTAGTGGTAGTAGTAGTAGTGTTAATCGCTCAGTTGTGTCCGACTTTTTGCGACCCCATGGATTGTAGCCTGCCAGGCTCATCTGTCCATGGAATTCTCCAGGCAAGAATATGAAGTGGTTTGTCATTCCCTTCTCCAGGGGATCTTCACAAGCCAGGGATTGAACCTGGATCTCCTACAATGCAGGCCGATTTTTCACCATCTGAACCAGGGAAGCCCATGCTTCAGGTAACAATCAAAATTAACTAGATCCTAGTTTTTAAAAAGAATATTATGAAAGAATATTATGATGTATAGTAGAAGAATTGAAAATGATGACAAGGAAGAAGGGAAATTGGAAGGGAAAGTAAAAAGAAAATAAGAAAATTTAACATTAGTGAGTCAAAAAAGTTTAAAAACAAAACCTGATGAACATTAAGAAATAATATTCAGAGGGGGCAAAAGAAAAGCTTCCAAATGATTCATTTTAATATGGAGAGAGGCTAAGATCAGGAAAAGTGAAGACATCTTATCTCATCTGGATCTATGTTACTGTAAAGCTAGAGATATAGAATTTACAAAGAAATCTGTTCCAGCATTACAAAGTTATTATTCAATAGAAAAAAGCCTTTGGGTCAGAAATTTGGTTTTTATTTTTTGTATTTTCATGCTTGCTCTGTAACATAAGGCAAGTTATCTAGCCAACTTCAGTCACTTCGTGTTTGAAATGTTGGTAATATTTACCTACTCACCAATTAGCATTGTCCTGAAAATCCAATTTGACAGTGGGAAGCAGGACAATCTATAAATGAGTGTTAAGACCTATAAGTCATTATTTTAAAAGTCCTATAAGTCATTATAAAAAATGCATTTATACTATACTATAGACCACGTAGAGATTTTCATTATAGCAGCTAAATGTGCTTTAAATTTGCATTTTCTATAAAATTATATTTACCTTGCAAATATCAGTGGAAGAGTTACATTCAGAAATGGGGCACAGTTATTAGATATTTCAATTTTAACTGGAGACTGCAAAGCCATGGAATACTAAACTCATAATAAGGCTCACATTTATTCAAGATGTAATTTTTATAATTAGAAAGAAAACATCATCAACATGTGAATGTTAGCATTATTTAGGTGAGAGTTTTTTAGAAGTGATGTTTAACAATAAATCATAAAAAGCCCTCTAAGTAAGTGTTAGTTGCTCAGTCATGCCTGACTCTTTGCGACCCCATGGACTGCAGTTCACCAGGCTCCTCTGTCCATGAGATTTTCCAGACAATGATACTGGAGTGGGCTGCCATTTCCTTCTCCATGGGATCTTCCCAACCCAGGGATCGAACCCAGGTGTCCTGCACTGCAGGCAGATTCTTTACCAACTGAGCTACAAGGGAAGCCCCCAAAAAGCCTCTACTCTCATATATACTGCAGTCCAAAGGACTCTTTTAAGAGTCTTCTCCAAAACTACAGTTCAAAGTCATTAATTCTGCAGTGCTCAGCCCTTGGACTGCAAGGAGATCAAACCAGTCGATCCTAAAGGAAGTCAGTCCTGAATATTCATGCTGAAGCTGAAGCTCCAACACTTTGGCCACCTGATGCGAATAATTGACTCACTGGAAAAGAGTCATCTTTCCCTGATGCTGGGAAAGACTGAAGGCAGGAAGAGAAGGGGATGACAGAGGATGAGATGGTTGGATGGCATCACCGACTCAATGGACATGAGTTTGAGCAAGCTCTGGGAGTTGGTGATGGACAGGGAAGCCTGGTGTGCTGCAGTTCATGGGGTGGCAAAGAGTCGGACACGACTGAGCAACTGAACTGATCATATATAATGCATATTCTCAGGAAATATCAAATAATAACGGATTCAATGATTCAAACAAAGTGATCATTTATAGTTATTTTGATTATTAATATAATCTAGTAGAAAGACTATATTATTAATAAGTTAAAGGACTTTCATTTTAATAAGTTAAAGGACTTTCATAAATCATTTTCTTCTCCTGGAAAAGGAAATGATACCAATCCTATTGACTTTGTAGAACCCACTAATTGCATTAAAAAATGTGAGCTACTATTACTGTGAATAGGAAAAAATCTTAGTGTCATGGAGAATTAAGATAATTTCTTTTCAACATTTTTAAATTAAAATATCAAATAGTAGTAAAGCTTATGAGTTGCTTTAAGAAAAGTAGGTATCTTATTATTGCTTCTTGTAAATTAGTGGAAGGTTTTATGGCCCAAGCTGGATTTAACATAAGCTTAAGTAATTGGTAAGGGAATGTTGAACAGGATTACCCTAGGAAACCTGAGTGGTTTGGTGGAAATGAGAGGCTTGGAGGTTGGATATGGAATGTACAGAGGAGAAAGTGGGAATAAATAAGGAAACAAACAATTTGGGAAAGAAATAGAAAAAAAAACTAACGGGTGATTTGTGGTTATTTTAAGGTAATCATAGAAAAGCTAATGACAATTTTTCATTAAAAAGAACTATTAAATCCAGTAATCAGTCTCTACAGTATCGAATCAAGGAGATGAAAATGAGTGCCTTTAGCAGCTGATTATAAAAATGAAAATTAGAAGACAAATTTTGTCAAAACTTGATAAAAAATGAATTTGCTTTCTTGCTTCATGGTTTTCTTCAAATCATAGCTAGGAGCTGTGGCAGACTTCCAAATGTCTGTTGATTTCAAATTATAAGCATTCCATATAAGTTAACAGTTTATCCCTTTTGCTAGCTTTTAAAAAATGCATACTTGTTGAACAGATATTTTGAAGCGAGGCAAATGTATCTATGCCACTATTTTTGTAGAAATCAGTCAGCTACTGAAGCAATTTAGACAGTAAATCCAAATATATATTTAAAATAAACATATGGTTTATTTTCTTTCTTTGATAGAAATGCTATTAACTGGTCTATTGTGATTGGGCTTTTACATATGTTGGTTTGCAATACAGGGTATTATTTCCAGCCTCATCAACTTAAAATGAAGATGATGAGGCAACGACGATAAAGTGACCTAGCCCCCTTCATCATGGTTAAATTTTTCATTAAGATACATTCAGTTCAGTTCAGTTCCTCAGTTGTGTCTGACTCTTTGCGACCCCATGGACTACAACATGCCAGACTTCCGTCCATCACCAACTCCCAGAACTTGCTCAAACTTGTCCAATGAGTCGGTGATGCCATCCAACCATCTCATCCTCTTTTGTTCCCTTCTCCTCCTGCCTTCAATCTTTCCCAGCATCAGGGTCTTTTCCAACGAGTCAGTTCTTCACATCAGGTGACCAAAGTATTGGAGCTTCATCCTCAGCATGAGTCCTTCCAATGAATATTCAGGACTGATTTCCTTTAGGATGGACTGGTTTAATCTCCTTACAGTCCAAGGGACTCTCAAGAGTCTTCTCCAACACCACAGTTCAAAAGCATCAATTCTTCAGTGCTCAGCTTTCATTATGGTCCAACTCTCACATCTGTACATTACTACTGGAAAAACCATAGCTTTGACTATATGGACTTTTGTTAGTAATGTAATGTCTCTGCTTTTTCATATGCTGTCTAGGTTTGTCATAGCTTCTCTTCCAAGGAGCAAGCATCTTTTAATTTCATGGCTGCAGTCACCATCTGCAGTGATTTTGGAGACTAAGAAAGTAAAGTCTGTCACTGTTTCCATTGTTTCCCCATCTATATGCCATGAAGTGATGGGACCAGATGCCATGATCTTCATTTTTTGTGTTGAGTTTTAAGCCAGCTTTTTCACTTTCCTCTCCCATTTTCATCAAGAGGCTCTTTAGTTCCTCTTCACTCTCTGCCATTAAGGTGGTGTCATTTGCATATCTGAGGCTATTGATATGTTTCCCGGCAATCTTGATTCTAGTTTGTGCCTCATCCAGCCTGAATTTCACATGATGTACTCTGCATATAAGTTAAATAAGCAGGATGAGAATATACAGCCTTGGCGTACTCCTTTCCCAATTTGGAACCAGTCCGTTGTTCTGTATCTGGTTCTAACTGTTGCTTCTTGACCTGAATATTGATTTTTCAGGAGGCAGATAAGATGGTCTGGTATTCCCATCTCTTTAAGAATTTTTCACAGTTTGTATTATGATACATCAGCAATCACATTAATGCCATCCACATCGGGATCACCAAATCTTTATTTAAAGCAGGATGGGGAACACATGTATACCTGTGGCAGATTCATTTTGATATTTGGCAAAACTAATACAATTATGTAAAGTTTAAAAATAAAATAAAATTTAAAAAATAAATAAATAAAAACTCGAAAAAAAAAGGAAAAAAAATAAAATAAAAGCTCTTTAAAATGGCTTTTCCTTTTAGAATTTTCAATTCTGGAAAATATCTGATGTTTTGTTGAATATTTAAGGAAATTTGGTTTGTTTAAAGTTTCAGTTCAGTTCAGTCGCTCAGTCGTGTCCGACTCTTTGCAACCCCATGAACTGCAGCACGCCAGGCCTCCCTGTCCATCACCAACTCCCACAGTTTACCCAAACTCATGTCCAGTGAGTCGGTGATGCCATCCAGCCATCTCATCCTCTGTTGTCCCCTTCTCCTCCTGCCCCCAATTCCTCCCAAATCAGGGTCTTTTCCAATGAGTCAACTCTTTGCATGAGGTGGCCAAAGTACTGGAGTTTCAGCTTGGCATCATTCCTTCCAAAGAACACCCAGGGCTGATGTCCTTTAGAATGGACTGGTTGGATCTCCTTATAGTCCAAGGGACTCTCAAGAGTCTTCTCCAACACCACAGTTCAAAAGCATCAATTCTTCAGCGCTCAGCTTTCTTCACAGTCCAACTCTCACATCCATACATGACTACTGGAAAGGAAGCATCATTTTCCTATATCTGATTTTAATAATATCTGAAAAAACAAGGTGACTTTTTATTCAATATCATGAAGTAGCCAAAGTTCACATTCTTGCAGCTTTTATTCTACTATTTATATTGCATAGGTTCACTCATATGTTTAGCAATTTATTCAGTGATTGTACCAGGCTCTTCCCTAAGTACCAGGGATTAAATATTAAACTAAATATAAATAAATAAATACATAGTTCTTCCCCTTATGAGGCTTATGTTCTAGTGAGAGAATATAGATCCAATATATACCACTAAAATGTCAAATATTATTAAGTACTGTTAAGAAAAGCAATGATTAAATGTCAGAGACTACTGAAGGTTTGAATGGGATGAAAACTTAAAATTCTCCTTTGACTTTGTTAATGTATTAATAAAAATCGTTGGATAACTAACCAAAGTGATTGCAGCAGCACAGTGGGAATCCAAGTCTGAGAGGAATGTGTTCTACAGTGAATAGAAGTAAAGAAAACACAGACATCACTCTGGCAAAGTTTTCTCTAAAGAAATATAGAGGAAAGAGATACACAGCTGAAGAGGATGCAAAGTCAAGGAAGGTTTTCCTTTTTTCCACTAGATGAAAGATATTACAGATGTTTTAACAGTAATGACAACATACAGAATTCCAAATAATGGAGCATAAAGTGCAGGAGATAATTGCAAGAGCAAAGTCCTTAAGAGATCAAATGGAGGAGCTGATGCCAGATGGGAGAAGGGAGACTCTATCATATGTAATGGGAAAAAAGAGCATGGTTTGGTTTGGTTTGGTTTCTGGCCATGTCCCGTGGCTTGGGGGATCTTAGTTCCCCAACCAGGGATTGAATTCAGGCCCTCTGTCCAAATGAGCGACAGCATGGAGTCCTAACCACTGGACCATCAGAGAATTCCCAAGAGCACGATTTAAAAAGCAGGTAGGGTGGTGTATGTGTAGAGTAGTGGCAGTATTATCCCAATAACTTTCTTTTGGCTATGAGATTAAAACAAGATCACCAGTTCGTTCTTGGCCAGAGAGGATGTTTTGATACATGAAAACTGACAAGACAGCTCCTGTGGGTTGCCTCAAAAGCAGATTCCAGCAGTTGCAGGTAGATTATTTAGGAACTGATCTCAAGAAACACAAGCAAGAAAGTGGGAAAACAGACAAACAGATGTCACTATGTCTTCAATCTTAAACAACTAAGTCAGTGCTATCTATACCTTGGTATCCCATTTTATCATTGCCTTATTTAAGCCCTATATCTTCCTGGAGTTATAGTAATGCTTTTCCTAACTGTCCTCTGTCAAAAGTTTTACCACTAACCAATCATCATTCACATTATCAAAAAAGTAGATTTTTCTCTCTCTCACACCTTCAGAAGAAATCTCTTGATTTGAAACAGAAATTCTATCATAATCTATCCCTTACATCTGCTTCTTTATCTTCCACTATGTGACCAAAACACTCTTCCATCTAGCCGTTTAAAATATATTAATGTTCTCTGTCTTTATACACCTCTACAAAATTATCCTTAATCAGAATTCCCTCAATCGTATTTTCCAGCTGGATAATTGTTACACATTCTAACTAAAATTTATCTGTTCTTGACACCTTTTCTTAAACTTAAAAAATATGTCCTTATCATCATAGGGGACTGGAGAGTCATCTCTTGTGTTATTGGCAGAGAGTGTATGCTATGACAGTGTATTCTCTTGGCGAATTCTGTTAGCCTTTGCCCTGCTTCATTTTCTAGTCCAAGCCCAAACCTACCTGTTACTCCAGGTATCTTTTGACTTCCTACTTTTGCATTCCAGTCACCTATGATGAAAAGGACATCTTTTTTAAGTTTAAGGAAAGGTGTTAAGAACAGATAAAGTTTTAATTAGAATGTGTGGATATCATCAGATGGTCAATAACAAAATCAGATTGATTATATTCTTTGTAGCTAAAGATGGAAAAGCTCTATACAGTCAGCAAAAATAAGACCAGGAGCTGACTGGGGTTCAGATCTTGAAACCCTTGTTGCAAAATTCAGGCTTAAAATGAAGAAAGTAGGAAAAACCACTAGACCACTCAGGTATGACCTAAATAAAATCCTCTACCATTATACAGGAAGTGATAAACAGATTCAAGGAATTAAACCTGATAGAGTGCCTGAAGAGCTATGAACAGAGGTTTGTAACATTGTAAAGGAGGCAGTGATCAAAACCATCCCTAAGAAAAAAAAATGCAAAAAGGCAAAATGGTTGTCTGAGGAGGCCAAAAAGCTGGCTTAAAGTTCAACATTCAGAAAACTAAGATCATGGCATCCGGCCTCATTACTTCATGGAAAATAGATGGGGAAACAGTGGAAACAGTGGCTGACTTTATTTATTTATTTATTTATTTTGGCTCCAAAATCACAGCAGATGGTGACTGCAGCCATGAAATTAAAAGATGCTTCCTCCTTGGAAGGAAAGTTATGACCAACCTAGATAGCATATTCAAAAGCAGAGACATTACTTTGCCAACAAAGGTCCATCTAGTCAAGGCTATGGTTTTACCAGTAGTCATGTATGGATGTGAGAGTTGGACTATAAAGAATACTGAGCTCCGAAGAATTGATGGTTTTGAACTGTGGTGTAGGAAGACTCTTGAGAGTCCCTTGGACTGCAAGGAGATCCAATCAGTCCATCCTAAAGGAAATCAACCCTGAATATTCATTGGAAGGACTGATGTTGAAGCTGAAACTCCAATAATTTGGCCACCTGATGTGAAGAGCTGACTCATTTGAAAAGACCCTGATTCTGGGAAAAATTGAGGGCAGGAGGAGAAGGGGACAACAGAGGATGAGATGGTTGGATGGCATCACTGACTCAATGGACATAGGTTTGGGTAAACTCTGGGAGTTGGTGATAGACAAGGAGGCCTGGCGTGCTATGGTCCATGGGATTGCAAAGAGTTGGACACAACTGAGTGACTGAACTGAACTGAATTGAAGAGGCCTTACAAATAGCTGAGAAAAGAAGAGAAGTGAAAGGCAAAGGAGAAGAAGAAAGATACATCCATCTGAATGCAGAGTTCCAAAGAATAGCAAGGAGAAATAGGAAAGCCTTTCCCAGTAATCAATGCAAAGAAATAGAGGAAAACAATAGAAGGGGAAAGACTAGAGATCTCTTCAAGAAAATCAGAGATATGAATGGAACATTTCATGCAAAGATGGGCCCAATTAAGACAGAAACAGTATGTACCTAACAGAAGATGAAGATACTAAGAAGAGGTGGCAAGAATACATGAAAAACTATACAAAAAAAAAAAAAAAAGATCTTAATGACCCAGATAACCACAATGGTGATCACTCACCTGGGGCCAGACATCCTTCAGTGTGAAGTCAAGTGGGCCTTAGGAAGCCTCACTACGAACAAAGCTAGTGGAGGTGATGGAATTCCAGTTGAGCTATTTCAAATCCTAAAAGATGATGCTGTGACAGTGCTGCACTCAATATGCCAGCAAATTTGGAAAACTCAGCAGTGCCCACAGGACTGGAAAAGGTCAGTTTTCATTCCAATTTAAAAGAAAGGCAATGCCAAAGAATGCTCAAACTACCGCACAATTGCACTCATCTCACCCACGAACAAAATAATGCTCAAAATTCTCCAAGCCAGGCTTCAACAGTACGTGAACTGAGAACTTTCAGTGTTCAAACTGGATTTGGAAAAGACAGAGGAATCAGAGATCAAATTGCCAACATCTGTTGGTTCATCAAAAAAGCAAGAGAGTTTCAGAAAAAACATCTGCTTCATTGACTATGCCAAAGCCTTTGACTATGTAGATCACAACAAACTGTGGAAAATTCTTAAAGAGATGGGAATACCAGACCACCTTACCTGTCTCCTGAGAAACCTGTATGCAGGTCAAGAAGCAACAGTTAGAACTGGATGTGGAGCAATACACTGGTTCCAAATTGGAAAAGAAGTATGTCAAGGCTGTATATTGTCACCCTGCTTATTTAACTTATATGCAGAGTACATCATGTGAAATGCGGGCCTGGATTAAGCACAAACTAGAATCAAGATTGCCAGGAGAAATATCAATAGCCTCCGATATGCAGATGATACCACCTTTATGGCAGAGGGTCAAGAGGAACTAAAGAGCCTCTTGATGAAAGTGAAAGAGGAGAGTGAAAAAATTGGCTTAAAGCTCAACATTCAGAAAACTAAGATCATGGCTTCCAGGACCATCACTTCATGGCAAATAGACAGGGAAACAGTGGAAACAGTGGCTGACTTTATTTTTCTGGGCTTGAAAATCACTGCAGATGGTGATTGCAGCCATGAAATTAAAAGTCACTGACTCCTTGGAAGGAAAGTTATGACCAACCTAGATAGCATATTAAAAAGCAGAGACATTACTTTGTCAATGAAGGTTCATCTAGTCAAGGCTATGGTTTGTCCAGTGGTCATGTATGGATCTGAGAGTTGGAGTATAAAGAAAGCTGAGTGCCGAAGAATTGATTCTTTTGAACTGTGGTGTTGGAGAAGACTCTTGAGAGTCCCTTGGACTGCAAGGAGATCCAACCAGTCCATCCTAAAGGAGATCAGTCCTGGGTGTCCATTGGAAGGACTGATGTTTGAGCTGAAACTCCAATACTTTGGCCACTTGATGCACAGAACTGACTCATTTAAAAAGACCCCCTGATGTTGAAAATCAGATCTGTATTGTGAGCAATGCTTAGAAATCCGTGAGTTGACACATAGTATTATGCCTATCATCCTTGTAGTTCCCTCAGTGAAATATGTTGCGAAAAGCTCTTCCTTCGTGGTATAGATTCATAAAGAAGCTAAATAGCATAAATTCTTTACGTTAACAACTGTGAATTTAAATCTCCTGCGAATCCTATGTGACAACCACACATACCAACATGATTTATTAGTATTATATCAATATTTTTAGTCCTACTGTATTTCAACTAAAAATATCAATATACAATGGTACATGAAGTCAAGACATAAAATCAGGGCAAACACAAAATATTCCATCCTTTGAGAAAGGGAGCGAAAAAATAATGTGCTTTGCCTATTGCATTTTTATATATTAGATCCTTAAGTATTTTATTCACCACACCCAACTGAATGGTTCACAAATGTTTCAGAGAGGAAAGGATTATTTTTCTTTAACAATGAGGAGTTCAACTGCTCTCAAAGCAATTACCGGACAGTAATCACTATGAAGGACAAAGTTGATTATTCATATTTATATTACTCATTCGTTAGCTTGACAAAGGTACTAGATCTGTTACCACATTTTTTTAAATAATATCTGCATGTGAAAGTGAAAGTGGCTCAGTCGTGCCTGACTCTTTGTGACCCCATGGACTATACAGTCCATGGCATTCTCTAGGCCAGAATACTGGGGTGGGTAGTCTATCCCTTCTTCAGGGAATCTTCCCGATCCAGGAATCAAACCGGGGTCCCCTGCATTCAGGAAAATTATGTCCTTTGAATTTCCATTTTACTCTATAGGATCACCGCAATGTGATTACATAAAATTGTTTAGTTTCCTTTACGTTTCTCCTGTTTGATATAGATATCAGCCTTTGGTTCTATCACTAGCATTGCAAGTAAAAAGAAAAAAAATTAAAAAAAAAAAAGACCCTGATGCTGTGAAAGATTGAGGGCAGGAGGAGAAGGGGACGACAGAGAATGAGATGGTTGGATGGCATCACCAACTCAATGAACATGGGTTTGAGTGGACTCCGGGAGTTGTTGATGGACAGGGAGGCCTGGAGTGCTGCGGGTCATGGGGTTGCAAAGAGTCAGACACGACTGAGCGACTGAACTGAACTGAACTGAATAAAAAACACTGTTATTTATGTTGTTTTTCAGATATACTATCTAACACTCCATTGCTTTGATACACCAGCTTTTATCATCTGAAAAATACTGTCACATTTTAATAGTTTCCATTTACTGTTACCATATATAATGATGTGTGAGTGTACCCTTGAAAAAAGAAAAAAGGGATTGGGGAAGGGTCCAGTTGAAGCCATTTGCTTACACACTGCTTGAGACTTAGCTAGGATATTTATTTCAAGTAAGAAATGATGCACACATATCTTATAATCTTCTGGAACATCTGTTCACCAAGATTTCTTTTAAGCTGTCTCCCAAGTTTTAATGATCTCTGGAGAGCAAAAAACAACCAAAAATGTCGGTATAGATTAATTATAACTTTTATTGAAAGACTTAGCCATATCTTTTTATCCTAAAAGAAAAATCATGTACTTCACTAAAGAAGAATATGGCCAAATGGGAAAAAAATTCTAGTTCTTTAACTCTGAGATTTTAACTTAATTAGTATATCTAGCTCAGTCAGTAAAGAATCTGCCTGAAATGCAGGAGAGCTGGGTTTGATTCCTGGGTCGGGAAGATCTCCTGGAGAAGGAAATGGCAACCCACTCCAGTACTCTTCCCTGGAGAATCCCATGGACAGAGAAGCCTGGCGGGCTGCAGTCCATGGGGTCCCAAGAGTCAGACACGACTGAGTGACTAAACCACCACCACTACAGTATATTTACATGTGCGTGTGTTTATCTCTAATTGTGTACCTTTTGTATCATTAAGTTGACCAGTATTTCTAGTTAATACAAATGTGAGAGAGATCATATTTTCTAGTCTATTAGCAAATAGCATACAGTAAGCTATAGCACTCCCCCCCACTGGGTGATAAACAGGGTATGCCATACAGAAAGTATATAAATATGGAAAATAGAACAGAATTTCCTGTCCTTTTCATAAATTCAATCTCCCATCTTTACATGTGATCAAAATTTTTATAAATACATGACTGTACCATGCTCTTTTTCTTCTTATTCTTCAAATATGTGACTTTTCTTTGCCTTGCACACTATCCTACTGTTATTTCAGGTTCAGTGTCTATGTCATTTTCCTGTGAAAAGATTTTCCTGATCAAATGGAGTGTCTTGTTAGGTATTCCTGGAATATTCATACTTTTCTGCCATAACATTTCTCAAATGTTGATTTTTAAAATTCTTTTTTTCCTTCTGCAACAAAACCTTTTCTCTGTTAAGGCAGCAACTGACCTTATCTTACTCACCATAGTAATCTTTAACCCTACAAAAATGTAAGACTGCCTGACACATGATGTATTTGAAATAAAATGTTTTTGATTCAAAGATGTCCATCAGCAGACGAATGGATAAGAAAGCTATGGTACATATACACAATGGAGTATTACTCAGCCATTAAAAAGAATACATTTGAATCAGTTCTAATGAGATGGATGAAACTGGAGCCTATTATACAGAGTGAAGTAAGCCAGAAAGAAAAACACCAATACAGTATACTAACGCATATATATGGAATTTAGAAAGATGGTAACAATAACCCTGTGTACCAGACAGCAAAAGAGACACTGATGTATAGAACAGTCTTATGGACTCTGTGGGAGAGGGAGAGGGTGGGAAGATTTGGGAGAATGGCATTGAAACATGTAAAATATCATGTATGAAATGAGTTGCCAGTCCAGGTTCGATGCACGATACTGGATGCTTGGGGCTGGTGCACTGGGACGACCCAGAGGGATGGAATGGGGAGGGAGGAGGGAGGAGGGTTCAGGATGGGGAACACATGTATACCTGTGGCGGATTCATTTTGATATTTGGCAAAACTAATACAATTATGTAAAGTTTAAAAATAAAAAAAAAAAGAGTACTAAAATCAGTCTTTAGGAGAATATCTAGAAGAAAAGACATATTTGTTTAATATGCACTGTTATCTTTATAAGATCTCCCACCTCCCATTATAATTTCACTTATGCAGTGGTAAATTGAAGGTTTTAACCAGAAATTCTCATTTATAAGTCAATATGGCTCAGGACTTCCCTGGTGGCTCAGATGGTAAAGTGTCTGCCTACAATGCAGGAAACTCTGTTTCAATCCCTGGATCAGGAAGATCTCCTAGAGAAGGAAATGGCAACCCACTCCAGTACTCTTGCCTGGAAAATCCCATGGAAGGAGGATCCTGGTAGGCTACAGTCCATGGGGTTGCAAAGAGTCGGACATGACTGAGTGACTTTACTTTCACTTTCAATATGGATCAAGAATGAAAGAAGCTATATGGAATTGGATTTTATAATAGAAGACATTTCATAAATCTAAAATGATATGAACCAAGGCCCATTTCTTGCAAATAGGATAAGTATAGAAGCTTCCTGGAGAAATAGCAGTGAAATTCTCACCATATAGGATGGTATAAGATATCCAAGGATCAAGCAAAGATTTGGGGGCTTGTTTTTCTGAGCAGTTTACAGATCAGGCTCAGTGACACAATAGGCTATTTTTACCTATTCTAGTTTATGAATTGTTCTTTTGGATACATCCCAGAGCTGAAATCCATAAGTGAGCTTGTAATAGGATTGAAGGCTCACTTGAATTGCCAGAAGCTGCCCCATTGCCAGTCCACTATTCAGCCTGGAATGAATGCTTAAACAAGCAACCTTCTAGCTTTAATACACTATACCTTCTGCAAATTATACTTTAGTTGATATATTTCATTCTTCAAAATCCTTATGAGCTTTTCAGTCTGAGGACATGGATGTGTTCTTATATGGTCTTGAATATCAAGTTTTTGAGATTTACATTTTAAATCTCTTTTACAGCTACTTAGGGAAAGCAAAAAGGGTTGGCAATATTTCAAATATTTTTAATGTGAAAATAAGACATCAATTCTTAACTGTTTATAAAAATTTCAATTTTAAATATTAAATTATACATATTCATGGATATATTTGGCAGCTATAAATTATTCTCATTATTTACCACATGAAAAATATTTCATCAGGCATAACGACCAATGATATAATTATAGTGTTTCATTTTGTTTCATTTGCAATTGGCTCACATAATAGATATTTATTAAGTACCTACTATGTTAAAGTAATTTTTTTTATGGTTTCAACCTTAAATTCACTTTCTTGTTCTGAAATATAAATTAGTTCTGTCTGATCAAGGACTCTGCAATAAAATGGATTCTTAATTTTAAAGTAAGCATATTGTAGTTCTTAATTTGAGTTTTTGTCACTCTAGGTATATTCAATACAGGTCAAACGAACCTTAAAAATCTTGTAAAGTCATCAGCTATATAATGATTCAGTTCAGTATAGACAAGTAACATACACATGATTAGAAACACATAATAATTGTACTGCACTTTGCTTCTATATATGATTTCCCCCTCTGTAAAATTTGCTTACACTAATCTATACCAGAATCTAAAAATAAAAATAACCTGGGTCTTGGCTCAGATTGTAAAGACTCTGCCTGCAATACAGGAGACCCAGGTTCGATCACTCGGTTGGCAAGATCCCCTGGAGAAGGAAATGACAATCCACTCCAGTATTCTTGCCTGGAGAATCCCATGGACAGAGGAGCCTGGTGGGCTACAGTCCATGGGGTCATAAAGAGGTGGACACAACTGAGCAACCAACACTTAAATGTAAAAAAAAAAAAAAGGAAAACTCTCTGGCATCCTGAGACAATATTTCAAAATCATTATTTCAAAATAAGTTACAGTTGAACCTTAATCTTGAAGAACATGCCCATATTAATACACTAACAAAAATAAAGCCAGCTAATTAAATCATAAATGATTGAATTTGCACAACTAATTCAGTATCATTTATCCAAGTCCTTAGAGAGCAAACTGCTTCACATTGTCTATAGTGGACATCCACTGAAATATCATGGCTTCCTTATTTTACAATATTTCACATACTAAAATAACTCTGTATGGAAGTTATATAGCTTCTGAAAGGGAGTCCAGTCTTCTGGTTATGACATGACTCCAAAATTAATTCACTTCCTCAAACTAATCATGTGTAATTTTAAAAGAATATATTTGTGTACTATTTTTATGGCTTTATTTTATTTTTTAACTTTACAATATTGTATTGGTTTTGCTATATATCAACATGAATCTGCCACAGGTATACACGTGTTCCCCATCCTGAACCCTCCTCCCTCCTCCCTCCCTGTACCATCCCTCTGGGTTGTCCCAGTGCACCAGCCCCAAACATCCAGTATTGTGCACCAAACCTGGACTGGTGACTCATTTCATATATGATTTTATACATGTTTCAATGCCATTCTCCCAAATCATCCCACCCTCTCCCTCTCCCACAGAGTCCAAAAGACTGTTCTATACATCAGTGTCTCTTTTGCTGTCTCGAATACAGGGTTATTGTTACCATCTTTCTAAATGGCTTGATATTAATAGAAATAGAGATAGCTTCCTATACCTTATTAGGTTTTTTGTTTGTTTTCAACCAAGGAGGGCTACACAACCCAAATTTCCAGAACATTACCTGGAATCTGAGAAATCAAATAACTTAATTTTATAAGCCAGCCTCTATCCTCTTACCCCCATGCCTGGTGTTCATTGATCAGATTTAAGTTAATCTTTCTATTACATAAATAGTTCCCTTGTTGAAGCTACTGTATAATCTTCATTTTCATTAAAAATGACTGTTCATCATTATAAAAATTTCATTGCCAGAACCTGTGGGATTAATAATAGCAGGCACTTGAAGAGCTCACTATTTTTATCATTGGTTATGCTGGCAAATAGCAGCCAATTTTTTCATGTTAGTCCCTTATTAGCTATAACTACTTCCTTAGATAACTGTGAAAATCATTTTTACATTGATTATTAAATTTAACTTCTTAAACTGCGATGGATTAAAGGCAGGCAAAACAATTCCACCAGCTCCTACAATAGGAATCTTGGTGATATATTTCCGAATTATTGGGTTATTTTATTTTTCCTTGCTCTTATATAAGAATATCCAAAGCAAAAATGACTTAGGGAATTGTTCCAATTATTAATAGGCTCAGTATTTTATTGGCTGAATTTGACTAGGGAATGGAAAGTAAATCAAAGTTAATATTTCAATGTATTTGTATTGTCCTGGCATTACAAAACAGATATACAATTTTTAGGGCTGTAGCATAAAAATCCATAATAGCAAATCCAAATTAAAAATAATAATAAGACTGGAATGAATAAGGGACAAGAAAGAGCATAAACAGGGGCTTCCCTGGTGGCTCAGTGGTAAAGAATCCATCTGCCAATGCAGGAGGCGTAGGTTCCATCCCGATCTGGGAGGATCCCACATCCTCCAGAGCAACTGAGCCTATGTGCTACAACTAGTGAGCCTGTGCTATAGACCTGGGAGCCGTAACTACTGCGGCGGCGCGCCCTACAGCGCACAAGCGAAGCCACCACAATGAGAAGCTCCCATATTGCAACTAGAGCCGCAACTAGAGAGTAGCTCCTGCTCACCAGGACTACAGAAAAACTTGCACAGCAACGAAGACTCAGCACAGTCATAAATAAATAAATTAAACTATATAAAAATATTTTTAAAAGAAAGAACATAAACAGAGTCTCACATTTTCCCACTTCTTTAGTGTCCAAATTATTTCTCTCCGAGGCTGTTACAAGGTAATGGAGAATAATGTCAAAGCCATGCTATAGAAAAGACTGACAGTGAAGCAACACCTCAAACAAAATGAAGTTAAACCCAGCCCCTTTAATGTGAGCTGGGAGAATGAGAAAAGAGAATGTTCTGTGCTTACAGAAAAGTATGATTTCTCACAATAGACTCTTTAAACTCTTTCTGGTTCCTGGAAGGGTTTGTGTAAATTGGTTTTTGTTTTTTCTTCAAATGCTTTGCTATAACCCTACAATGAAGCAAACTGGGATTGAAGTTCTCCCATAAAAAAAACATTTTAAAAATTGATTTGGAGTTCCCTGGTGGCCTAAATATGAGGAGATATAAGAATTGGGCTCATGAAATCAGCTCCTGAAAATATCTAACTACCTGTCCTGCCAGTTTCCCGTGCCTCCCAGCATAGGGTGCCTCCTTTCTGCTGTCCACCCTGAACTCCTCTCCAGGAGTGTTCAGAGTCAGAAACTGCTGCAACAAGTGATTTAATCCTTGTAAAGCAGATGGCAAGTGCCCATGGCAAACGCCAATTTGTAGTTGACACATCCTTACTCAAATAACATATAAAAATTAATTCAAAATAAATCAATGACCTATATATAAAAGTCAAATTATAACACTCAAAGAAGAAAACATTTGGGTAAATCTTTGTAACCTTGGGTTTGACAATGGATTATTAAATATGATACCAAAAGCAGAATCATCAAAATTTTAAAAAATAGATAAATTAGACCTCAGAAAAATTAAAAACACCAAAGGACATTATAAAGAGCATGAAAAGACAAATCACAGAATGGAAGAAAATATTTGGATATCATATATTGGATAGGGATTTGTACCTAAAATAGAACCTGCCATTTGTGACAACTTAAGTGTTAGTCACTCAGTTGTGTCTGACTCTTTGCAACCCCATGAACCCTAGCCCACCAGGCTCCTCTGTCCATAGAATTCTCCAAGCAACAATACTGGAGTGGGTAGCCATTTCCTTCTCTAGGGTTTCCTGACTCAAGGGTCGAACCCAAGTCTCCTGCACAGCAGGCAGATTCTTACCATATGAGCCACCAGGGAAACCCTGTGACAACATGGACAAACCTTAATCTTTTGGATTTCTGGAACCATTTTCAACATATTTTCTCATAGACTTCCCCACACCAATTCAATTAACAATATCTACATGGTGATTCATTGGAAAAGACCCTGATGCTGGGAAACATTGAGGGCAGGAGGAGAAGGGGGCGACAGAGGACAAGATAGCTGGATGGCTTCACCAACTCAATGGACATGAGTTTGAGCAAACTCTTGAGAGATAGTGGAGGACAGGGAAGCCTGGCATGCTGCAGTCCATTGAGTTACAAAGAGCTGGACACGATTGAGTGACTGAACAACATGGTGATAGTATCAGATTCCACACATAAAGGGCTTAATCCTATAACTGCCCCACATACCCATATACATTTCCGAGACCAGTGGCAAGCCCAGGTTAATACCTGTACTTCTGAGACATTGGCTATCCATCAGAGGGTCCCTGGACCCTCTTCTTCCTCGGGTTATTAATTTGCTAGAGCTACTCACAGAACTCAGGAAACATTTTACTTACTGTGTTATGTTTATGTGTATTATAAAAGGATATAACTCAAGGACAGCCATACAGAAAGTGCACATAAGACAAGCTATATGGGAATGGTAAGGATCTTCCATGCTTTCTCCAGGCCTGCCACTCTTCCCAAATCTCCATGTGCTCACTCAGAAGCTCTCCAAATTCTGTTCTTTGGGGGATTTTTATGGAAGCTTCATTGCATAGGCATGACTGATTAAATTATTGACCACTGACAATTGAATTCAAACTTCACTTCTCCTCTCCCCTCCCCCAAGGCCTGGAGGTGGGATTGAAATTTCCAACCCTCTAATCACAAGGTTGACTTCCTGGCAACCAGCCCCATCCTCAAGTGCTTTCCAACAGTCACTTCATTAACATAACAAAAGACACTTCTAATGCTCTCCTCACTTGGAAAATTCCAAGGGTTTTAGAAGCTTTGTGCCACAAAAGAAGACGAAGGTCAAATATGTATTTCCTACTGTAAATTACAATATCACATTAGAGGACGTTATGTTAAGTGAAATAAGTCAGACACAGAAAGACAAACACTGTATTATCTCACTTGTATGTGGAATCTAAAAAACTCAAACTCATAGAAGAAGGGAGTAGAATGATGATTGACAAGGGCTGGGGGTGGGATGAATGGGGAGATCTTGGCAAAGTTGGTACAAACTTCCAGTCATAAGGTGAACGTGCTAGGGATCTAATATACAGCATGGTGATTATAATCAATAATACTGTATTGTATAGCTTGTTGTTGCTATTCAGTCACTTAAGTCATATCTGATCCTTCACGAACCCAGGCAAGAATATTGGAATGGGTTGCCATGCCCACCTCCAGGAGATCTTCCCAATACACATGTCTCCTGCATTGGCAGGCAGATTCTTTACCACTGAGCCACCAGGGAAGCCTATTCTATACTTAAAACTTACTAAAAGAGTAAAGCATGTGTTCTCATGGCAAAGCAAAAGAGAAAAAGGTTATGAATGTGTTAATTAACTGGATTTTTGTAATTATTTCACAATATATAAGTATACTAAGTCAACACTTTGTACACCTTAAAAAAGAATGTACAATCTAAATATGAACAGTTTTTATTTGTCAATCATAACTTAATAAAGCTGGAAATAATGAAAATATATGATTTCTCAGTCAAAGAATAAAGTGCAAGCAAAATTTTTAAAAATTCTACAACTCAATAATAGACAGACAAATAACCCAAATCAAACATAGGCATAGAATGTGAATAGACATTTCTCCAAAGAAGATATACAAATGGCCAATAAACATATGGAAAGATGCTCAGTATCATCAGTCCTCATAAAATGCAAATCAAAACACCAGTGAGATACTTCACGCCCAGTAAGATGATAATCAAAAAGTTAGATAATAACAAGGTTTGGTGAGGACGTAGAGAAACTGAAATCTTCATTCACTATTAGTGGCAATGCAAACGGTGCAGTCACTTTTGAAAACAGTTTGGCAGTTCCTCAAAAAGTTAAACAGCTTACCATTTGACCCAGCAATTTCACTTTTCAGTTTCTAATGAAAACAAATGAAAATACATGTCCACATAAAACTTTTATTGTTCACAGCATCATTCTTCATAAAAGCCAAAAAGGTGAAACCCAATATTTGTCAACTGATGAATAAGCAAGTTCAGTTCAGTCGCTCAGTCATGTCCGACTCTTTGCGACCCCATGAACTGCAGCACGCCAGGCCTCCCTGTCCATCATCAACTGCCAGAGTCTACCCAAACCCATGTCCATTGAGTTGGTGATGCCATCCAACCATCTCATCCTCTGTAGAAAGTGGTATATTCAAACAATAGAATAGTGTTTGGCTCTAAAAAAGAAATGTTCTGATATATCCCACAACATGGATAAACTGAAAATATTTTGGCTAAGTGAAAGAAGCCAGTCACAAAAGATCACATATTATATGATTCCATTTACATGAAAAATTCAAAATAGGCAAATAGAGAGAGAGAAGTAGAATGGTGATTGCTTAGGGCTAGGGGCCTAACGGGTGATAGCCAAATAGTAAAGGCTTTCCTTTTGAGGTGATGAAAATGTTCTAAAATGTGTTGTGGTGATGGTTGTACAATTCTGTGAATATACTAAAAAACACTGAACTGTACACATTGAGTGAGTTGTTTGATGTGTGAATTATAGTTCTATAAAACTATCAGAAAAAAAAATTATCTTGGAAAAAATCCCTGAGAGACCAAAAGGAAAGATATGCATCAACTTCATTAAATTGAATTTATATGATGACTTCTCAGGGCTTCCCATTAGTTTGCACTTTGATTAGTAAGTACTTCATGATGTTTAACCCAAAAGGCAAGTAAGCATTCACTATACATATAGAGAAACTGACTTGTCCTTTATAGACAAATCCATTTCAATTTATGCAAAACTCAGACTATAAATAGTTTCACAGTTATGGTGCTTACATGTTTTCCTGCTATTTAAGTGTTTGGTAGCTGCAATAACAGGCAACTGATATTACCCTGTACGGCCATTATCTTTGCTCATTTAATCATCATGACCATGTTTTCAATAAAGGAAACTGTAAAAGATACCAGTAAATCTGTTAATTTTCCATATGACTTAGGATCTATAAACTGATAGCTCACAAAAATTTCATTTAACTTTTCCTCAAGAAGAACCATATCTAGTTCTGCAATTGTATACTATACTAATAAGGAGAGGCATTAACATGTTCATATCTTGGCACTCAATAAAACCGATATCAATTTAGTAAGCACCAACATGGAAACAAAAAGACCCTTTACAGCTCTTAATAAAGAAAGACAATTGCTGGTTTGATCACAGCATTTAAATTTGCCAAAGAAGTAGTAGGACAGTTTATGTTCCTCAAGGTGATGCTTTCTGTGAGGTATTTTCAAGCTCTAAAGCTCATGTATTACCAACAGGCAATCTTTCTGTAGCTAAAAAACAAAACATTGAAATTGTCTTTGTGTTACAGCACATTATATACATATAAAGTACTGGACTAAAACTGTCTATCCATCTAAATATAGATCATCACAATGCTATGACTTGGCAAAAATGTTTTAAGGGAATGAGGTATATGCCTCTGTCTGTGTGTGTGAGGGAGAGAGAGAAAAAAAGAGAGAGGGAGAGAGACAAGGAGATACAGAGAGAATTATCTGCACCAAACTTGCTGATACTTGCAAACAGTCTTAAACACAATAGAGTTGTATCAAGATAAAATAATAGCTAATGACTCAATGAGAAGAGTATACAAATTTCTGAAAACAAAATTGAAGAGATTAAATTAGATTTTTATTTTAATTCATTATAATTATTCCCTAAAATGCTAACATTAAAAAAAAGAACACCTAACTCCAAGATCTATCATCTTTCTTCTTGTATTTGTAATAACAAAACTCATGTTATATATTGCTATAGATGTGCTTAGTTGCTCAATTATGTCCGACTGTTTGCGACCTCATGGACAGTAGCCCACCAGGCTCCTCTGTCCATGGGAGTCTCCAGGCAAGAATACCGGAGTGGTTTGCCATTTCCTTCTCCAAAGGATCTTCCTGACCCAGGGATTGAACTCGTCTCCTGTGTTTCCTGCATTGAAGGTGGATTCATTACCACTGAACCATCAGGGAAGCCCCATTTCTATAGTTACATGGGTACAATTGTTGTAAAGAAGTAAAAGGAAATGTTTTAAATTAGAAGTAAAAGGAAATGTCAAAAATTATAAAAAATATATATGAATTTTGCTTTAAAAACAGGGTCTTTATTTTTTGCAAGGTAATAGTAGGCTATAAAAATGAAAATTAAAGGAGTAATAGAGGACTTAAAAATTGTTTTTAAAATGATAATAGTTAAATATATCTAGGAATTTCTCTGGAGCTGTTGTGGGCAGTGTGGGGTCAGTTTGGTTTCAGATAGTTCCTTGTTCCAGCTCATACTTCTTCTCAAGGTCTATAGGCCCCTTCCAATGTAGTCAGTGCTAACTACAGGGTTTTAATCTGTTGCACCTGTCACTTCCAAAGCAGTTCCCTCTTTGTTTATTTTGGCTTCCTCTGTTTGAAAGTCTCTTCAGTGTGTAATTTCCACCCTGACACAAGGGGGCAAAGGTGGTCACTTATTTAGGCTCACTTGTTCAGTCGTGCCGTGGGGAGGGAGGAACACTGCAAACAGATATCACTGGCGTGTGTGGGGAGTGCTCGCAGCATCTGGGCCATGCTGGGGTTGCCCCTGCTCACGGTGTGTGTGCTTTCCCGGTCTACACTGCTCAGGCTCCAGGTTGCTCTGCAGGGAACTGTCTAAAGCAGGCCCTGGGTTGCGTGCATTTCCCAGGTCTAAGCCGCTCAGGTTCAGGTTCTCCAGTACTCCACAAAGGCATAGACTTGGTTGGACCTGTGTTTTGTGCCCTTTCCAGGTCTGAGCAGCTCAGGCGACCAAGTGCTTGGTGAGCGCACTCTCCCCAGGTGTGCGGTGCCTCTTATCACCTCTCTGGTCCCAGCCTGTCGGTTTCCTGGTTGCGCAGCTCCACACCATCTCAGGTGTGCTGTGTGTCTCCTCTGGGGAGCTGATCTCTGGCTGCAACCCTCCTGGCAGATGTCAACTGTCAAGGATCCTAGGAAGACTTGGTTAGCAACTGGGAGCCTGCTCGCAGTTTAGTAGAGGATGCCGTCTCTGGAGCTGAGATTGCCCCTTTCTGGCTCTGGCTGGCACCTGCCTGCCTCCCTGCCTCTGGCGGGGGATGGTCCAGTCCACAGCCAGCTAGCTCTCCTCTGGTATTCGCTCAGTCCTTTGTTCTGTGAGTGGCCTGTCAGTGCCTTGGGTTAGAGCTTTTCGCAGGCAAGTTCTCTCTCTCTCTCTCTCTCTCTCTCATCTTTTCTCTCTCTGGCTATCCCACAGTTTGGGTTGGTATCTCACGTTAGCTCCCTCAGATTGTCCTCAGGGCATTCAGGCCTGGTCCTTACCCTAAGCAATGAAGCCTGCGCCTCCCTGTTCAGCCCACGCTTGCTGGTGGCAGATGTAAGCGTCTGGGCTACTTCTCTGCTGGGAGTTGTGGTTAGGTGCGTAATCTGTGGGTTTTATTTATTTATTTATTTTTCTTCCCAGTTACGTTGCCCTCTTAGATTCCATAACTCTCCACAGACCTGCCGGTGAGAGGGTTTCCTTGTGTTTGGAAACTTCTCCTCTTTCACGACTCCCTCCCCGGGACAGATCTCCATCCCTAACTCTTTTGTCTCTCTTTTTATCTTTTATATTTTGTCCTACCTCCTTTCGAAGACAATGGGCTGCCTTTCTGGGTGTGTGGTGTCCTCCGCCAACGTTCAGAAGTTGTTTTGTGGAATTTACTCAGCCTTCAGATGATCTTTCGATGAATTTGTGGGGGAGAAAGTGGTCTCCCCGTCCTATTCTTCCACCATCTTAGGACCACCGCTGATTAATAGGAATTCTTTACCTTGTCTTATAGAACAGCATCTAAAGGAACAGTTAAAAACTCCCCTGCTTGTAGCCTTCCTTCAAAAAGCAAGCTCACTTTAGTTATTTTATTTTTCTTACTTTCTTTTTTTCCCTCTCTTTAACTGCATACCTTCCCAGTTTCACAGTAGCCCAGCTATTTTATAGGAACTTGGAGTTAGCTCTTGTCCAGTGCAAGCCAGCTAAAGCAGATTGAAACCAACACTGAAACTGCCCCTGTGCAGCTGTGGGATGACGGCCTGTTGATGTTAGAGGCTCAGAGACTCCTCCCTCAGATCATGCTAAGGGCCTCCACTTAGAATCTGCAGAAGCATGTAACCCAGATGTACCTGCCGAGAAAAACCAATTACCTTACTTTCCCCCCTACCTCCAATCACCTTTCACCATGCTGAAGATCACCCTGCTTATCCTAGAAATAGTCCAGCTCTAACCACCTTCCCCACCCTCCCCCACCTCCCTGCTTTCAGGAGGCAGATCTGAGATTCGTTTTCCATCTCCTTACTTGGTTGCCTTGTGAATAAACTCTTGGCCATAAAACCTGGGCTTCTCAGGGTTTGGCTTGCTGCACTGTGGGCAAGCAGACCTGGTTCAGTAATAGTACATCAGTTCTTAGACACCAAAGTTTGTCATCTCCCATCTTTGGATGTGGTTCTAATATTTTAAAAAAGCTAAACAGAGACTTGTTGACCATAGTATGGATCACAAAATATGATTTTGGGAAGCTTCAGTCTAGGATTTTACACTGGATTATGTTCAATTATAACAATTATAGGTGATGGCTTTAGAGTGTCTAAATTCACTTATTTCAATGAAGTTGATTACCCTCTATCAGGTACTGTGCTAAGTGTTTACATACAATGAAAATAGAGACATGATTCTTGCCTTTTAGGAAACAATTTCAAATATATTTAAATAAATTCAAACTTTGTATTAAAGCATACTAAGTCCTGCATACATTATATTACAGTAATAATAAGGTTCAATTAATTAATCAAACACTCTGGAGTTTTCAGCTGGCCCACAAATTATTATTTCTGCATTTAACACTTTTTTAAAAATAGCTGCTGAAAGGCTAACTATACTACTTAGTTATTGTTACAATAATGCTGCATAATAAAACACAATTTTTCAGTGATTCGGGGTTTAGCTGATTGCGGCATGGCTTAGCTGCTACCTAGTAGTTCAGTTGGACTTAACTACAGGTAATATTGGGACTTCCCAGGTGGTTCAGTGGCAAAAAACCCACCTGCCAATGCAAGAGACATGGATTCAATTCCTGATCGGGAAGATACCCTGGAGTAGGAAATGGCAACCCATTCCAGTATTCTTGCCTGGAGAATCCCATGGACAGGGAAGCCTGGCAGGTTATGCTTGGGGTTGCAAAGTGTTGGACACGAGTGAGCAACTGAGCATGCATGCATAAGTAATATCAAATTTAAGTCTGCTCTATGTGTATCATTCTGCAACCCCAACTAAATGGGCAATGAAATAACTAGGGCATTTTTTTCTCATGGAGGCATCAAGGACCAAGCCAACCTCTGATGGATGATTTCAAGCCTTTGCTTATGTCACATTAACATTCCATTGACTAAAATAAGATACATGGCCCCATGCAAAATTAAAAAAACATGGAAATGCAGTTCATCCACTGTGAGGCCCTGGTAACAGAATGGAAGACTACTTCTACTGATAGTGAGAAATGAGACCAGTGATTCAATGTACCACAATTGTTGGTATTGTCCTTTTCTGTAAAAGTTGTCTGACCACTCTTTCTTGCAGTGATGGCTAAGTCTCACCTTTGTGTTCCTGAAGTTGTTTATACTTATCTACCTATCATTGAACTTACAGTTTTCACAAAGTTATAGTAACTTGACAAGACTGTTACTTTGCGAAGGCCATTATAGTACCCTATCTTCCCTTGGAGTTCCAGGGCATTTCTCCTAGCCTAGAGTTTACAAAGCATTCAATACCCAACATTTCAAATAGTAAAGTGAGACTTTTTATAAAAGTAACACAAGTATTTATTTATTGAAAGGTATTTCATTAACTTCCCTACTAATGTTGGTATCCACCTCATTTGAAACTGCTTGAAAGAAAAGTACTATGAATTCTGACATTTCTCTGAAACAAAACATGTGTAATACTAATTTCTTTTTTTGGCCTCACTAGGTGGCATGCAGGATCTTAGTTCCCAAACCAGGGATGGAATCTGTGTTCCCTGCATTGGGAGCATGTGTCTCAACCACTGGACCACCAGGGATATTCTCATGTAATACTAATTCAATTATTACTCTTCTCCCTACAATTAATTAATTAATTTTAACTAACTTCCTATTTGAATAGTAGGTAAATAACTTCTAATAGGTATGGAACAAAACATTACAGAATTTCCAGAATATTTATTATAAGATGTATAGCTACAATTAGAAAGTACTTTGACCTTTTAGGAATATTTACTGAATTTAAAAAAACACTTCAAAAAATTTTACTGGCAATATAGCCCACCCGCAAAAGCTGCCCTTCTTTCTCAGGTCCTCTCTGTTAAGCTGCACCCCAAAGTGCAAACTTTAACTATAATTCTCTTTTGTCTGGAAACTATATGCTCTGTGCAACAGAGATTGAACTATCAACAAGAGTTTTGTGTGTGTTTGATTTTTCAAAATGCAATTTTTAGAACAGCATAAACATTGAGTTCATTGAAACAAATTCAAAATTACCTGAGACTTTGTACAAATCCAGCAAAATGAACGATTGTATAAATCCTGGGCTGTGTGCTGTGCTAAGCTGCTTCAGTCATGTCTGACTCCTTGCGACCGTATGGACCGTAGCCCACCAGGCTCCTCTGTCCATGGGATTCTCCAGGCAAGATTACTGGAGTGAATTGCCATTTCCTTCTCCAGGGGATCTTCCTGACCCAGGGATTGAACCCGTGTCTCCTGCACTGCAGGCAGACTCTTTACTCTCTGAGCCACCAGGGAAGCCCCTAATATATATTGATTCCAATATGGAAGACATAAACATAAAATGAGCAGGTGATCACATAGGCCCTACCTTCAATGTGTGAAATGACTTAAGGAATAAACCTCCTAAGGAAGGCCTGATGCTGAAGCTGAAAGTCCAATACTTTGGCCACCTAATGGGAAGAACTGACTCATTGGAAAAGACCCTGATGCTGGGAAAGATCGAAGGCGGGAGGAGATGGGGACGCCAGAGGATGAGATGGTTGGATGGCATCACCAACTCGATGAACATGAATTTGAGCAAGCTCTGGGAGTTGGTGATAGACAGGAAAGCCTGGCGTGCTGCAGTCCATGGGGTCGCAAAGAGTCAGACACAACTGAGCAACTGAACTGAACTGAAGGAGTATATGATACTAAAAGTATATGAGTATTGCTCTGGGTATTTTGGCACCTCATTACTCTAAATTTCTTGTATATTGATAAGATACAATTGCTACAAATAAAAAACACATTTTAAATATTGGCGAGATAGAATCTTTTACTAAGTGTCAAAATAACATAAAACAAAGAGAGTGCTCTCATTCTGGCAAGCCTGTGGCCTGCCAAAACTGCCTATCAATGTTCCTATGCAAGCTCCATTGGACTTGGTATTACCAAGCTCTCACAATGGCTGAAATAAATGAAGTTCCATCTCAAGTTTCCTTTCTAAGACCATAGCATCAGGCAGTGCTCTTTTACTGACTGGTGTAATGGTTGTCTGATGTTTCTGAGCCACAAGCACTCTGTAGGACAGTACTTCTCCAAATACAAAAGTTGCCTGTTGTCAAAAGCTCCACATTGCTTTTGTCTTTTGAATACTATACTTCATTACCCCTTCAGTTAATGCTAGGGCAACCAGCACTGGAGCTCTCCTAAGACCTGCAGTCCAGTGGACCACAATATAACAATAAAGATCTTCACAAAATTTCTTTCTTTGCAAGTTTTAACCACTTATGAATGATCTGGCTGGGTGGTGGTGCACCATCATCAAAAGGCCAGTCCAGAACCTGGATTCTGCAGTGTTGTAAGTTGCTTCACACACTCCTGCTGCTGCTGCTGCTAAGTCACTTCAGTCGTGTCCGACGCTGTGTGACCCCATAGACGGCAGCCCACCAGGCTCCCCTGTCCCTGGGATTCTCCAGGCAAGAACACTGGAGTGGGTTGCCATTTCCTTCTCCAATGCATGAAAGTGAAAAGTGAAAGGGAAGTCACTCAATCGTGTCTGACTCTCAGCGACCCCATGGACTGCAGCCTACCAGGCTCCTCCATCCATGGGATTTTCCAGGCAAGAGTACTGGATTGGGGTGCCATTGCCTTCTCCATCACACACTCCTACTATGGTGGTAACTCTGTTCTTCTTAAGTTCCTGTAAGAATTTGTCTACAGACTCATTTCTTGGGCTGTGGGTGATCAGAAATCTCATATTCCTGTATGCCATCTCTACAGGAGCAGGGCAGTTCATCCCAATCATGTGAAAGTAATTAAAATTTAAAAATACAGAAAAGATATAAAAGAACTGGAGGGTACTTCAAAATATTAATACTCCAGTTGAAATTCTAAGTTAAATACGAAGTTAGGAGTAATAGGAAATGAAACCAACCTTCAAACAAAACAAGAAAGTATCAATGTTTCAGTACAGTAATACTGAAAACCAGTGCACTCAGCTTTGCCCCCATTCAGGGCAGAATTCTTGCAAAATGGTCTGCTATTCAGTTCAGCTCTTCAGTGTCCAGGTTATTCATTTTCAGGGGAATCTCTCAGGTAGTAACAACTTTCTGGAATTCACTGGATTGCACAGAAGTTAGACTGGGCCTATCAGTAATTCCTATTGCCTCTTGGACAGTCCATAGTTGTGTGACCAAGAACACTGGAGAACCGAGAGATATGTACATTCAATGATGAATGTGGCCTAGTCAGACACCCAGTCCCTGGGTGGAAATGACGATGCCCAGTGCACAACTCTGGGGAAATTGCATCACTGACATGATCTACTGCCACCAGGGTCCAAAACGGTCTTTATGTGGCCTATATCGTCAGCCTTCCTTTGTTTCTCTGCTCAAAGGACAAAAGGAGACTCTGGCCACTGATCGGGATCAGTGGATCCCAGGTAAGTGCAGACAAGGAGGAACTGGGCTGGGGTAAAGCGAAGGCCAGAGCATCACAGAGGGGAAGCAAATGCCCACATGTGAGAGCTATTTATTTCTGTGGTAATGTTTTATAAATTAATCCACAGGTTCTCCCATGAAATACTTCCAATGCACAGATAGCACTTCATATTAGACAACCATCAAATGTCAGCTCCCTTTCTTTACATAATCAACAAACAAAAGGTGATATTAGAGGTGGCCCTGAAGCAACATGCCAATTTCACATCATTTACCAGGAGAATAACTGACTGTGATACCAATTATTTCTTTGGTGCAGCTGTTAGGTGGCACTGTGCTCCAGGCTGACTCAGAAATCATTCATAGATTTTCCTCCCATTTACTACAAAACGGATGTGTTTGATATCCAGCCTCTACAGTCATTTCTAATCAATTTCCCCACATACAGACATGATCTGCTTTCTAAGACTTAAAAAGTATTAAAAAGAAAACAAGAATGAAAGTAAGTTAACCAGTCTAATGGTGATCTAAACCTCTGATTTCAATGGACTTCAAATTCAGAAGGTCTTATCTTCTGTCCAAGATGAGGGGGAAGTTAAAGTGAGACTGGGAAAAGGACTAAGTACAACTCTGACTCCCTCTAACCCGGAATGAGGCTGGCACAAATGTATGCAAATGACCATTGTATTTTCTGAAAAATTCAAAGGTCCAAAGTGGCACTTTCCACTAAGTCACAGGTGGTGAGAAGGAAATTAGTGTAGAAAAAAAGACTGTAAAAAGGGAGTATATGATGTATGCATGGGTAAAATAATAACTTGCCATATTTATCTTCTTTGGGTGGATATGAAAAACAAAGTATGTCTATATGTCTGTAGTCATACTCTTTATTCAAGCACACAGTGAGGAAACAGGCAGTGTGTAATGCAAAATCACATTGTACTTGCCATACCCCAGTATGATTAACTTCTGCAACTCACTGAGTCCCTGGAAAATTGCATGATTTATATGCATAGGTACAACTAAATGCACATATGCATATATACATATACACATGCATACACAAGCATGCACTTTTACTTTCATCACATTACATGTATCATAAATAAATTCTGCATCTGCAAACGTATACTACATAATTCCTTCTCCAAGAGGACATACCCAGATTAGCAATAATGAAATGTAGACTACCTAAGAAGCTATTTATTATGTTTCTTTTACTTTCTGTATAAACACATTCCTTTCCCCTTTCCATACATTTAAAGTAAAAATCTAGAAGAAAAATAACTTATTTTCAAGATTCGCATTTTGGTAATACTTTTTGCAAAAATACGTCTGCTGTCAGAGCACATGCATCTCCCTAACTCCTGATTAAAACTCCATGAAAGGAGAGGAAATATATATGTATTTCAAAATAATACATTTATAACCTCCCATAAAAATTAAAATGTGTCATTAATGGGTACATTTTAAGGAAGACCATGGAGTATTTCTACATTAATTCAATACACCTTTATCAAGGCTCTCCTAAATATTGGTAAAATCTAGACCTAGTCCACAAGAATCTTGTTATCTACAGGAGAAATACACATATATAAAACCAATTTAAAAGAAATGAAATATTTTATATCATAATAAGAGCAAACTGAGTTCAGAAGACGGTATGAATAAATTTGCCTGCCATATGAACCAGGACGCTATAATAAGACCTCTCAGATTCAGTGACATTTTTGCTCATTCATTTATTGATCTTTCACCATTTTAACTACAATATAAGTCTCTACAATAGCTGTATACTACATACATTTTTATGAGGGCAAAATACCAAAAAAAAAAAAGCAGCAAACAATCAATGGAAAAATGAGGCAAGATTAGTAAAGAATGAAACATCATGCAAATTGGATTGAAATATAACTAGAGGGACTATCTGGTCATCCAGTGGCTAAGATTCTGTGTTCCCAATGCAGGGGGCTCAGGTTCCATCCCTGGTCAGGGAACTAGATTCCACAAGCTTCAACTAAAGATCCCTCATGCCTCAAGGAGGATTGAGTATCCTGTGTGCTGCAAGTAAGATCAGGCACAGCCAAATAAATAAGAAAATAAAAATAAATATTTTAAAAAAGAAATATAACTAGGAAGAAATGAGAAAAATAATTAGCTTAATAACTGCTCTCTAATGCCTCAAGAAAAGAAAAGAAAGCTGGAAGATTTCTACAATAAAATATAACATGCTATATATCAAGTTTCATCAGACAAACTACTTAAAGCTGAATAAAATGACCAATTACTCTTAAAGAAAACTTCTAACACCTGTTCAAGGAGTCTTTGAAGAGGGTAAATGGATTATTTATCTAAGATATATTAAATATGAGAGATAAGATATACTATACTTGGCAAAGATAACTATAAACCCTGAAGAAATTAAATTTTTGTTTTTTGGAGGTTTTTTGTATTTTTTTGTGAGGAAATTTTATCTTTGACTTCTCAATTATTTTGATAATTTATTTTAGTTTCAGTTCAAAAGAAATTAAAGGCTATACTGTCTAACTAAATAAAGAGTTAGGAAAAGCATAAGGTTGAATTGATAGTTATTTTTCCTTTGATGGCGTATCTAGAGTATTTTATAAATTGCTAGATATTTTAGATATCAGAAAATGATCATTTTTCACGTAAATTATCAAGTCCTAACCTAATTTAGGGGGTTCTCAAGTGGCGCTAGTGGTAAAGAATCCACCTGCCAATGCAGGAGAGGTAAGAGAAGAGGGTCTGATCCCTGGGTGGGGAAGATCCCCTGGAGGAGGGCACGGCAATCCACTCCAGTATTCTTATCCGGAGAAACCCACGGACAGAGGAGCCTGGAGGATTACAGTTCATGGGGTCGCAAAGAGTCAGGCATGACTGAAGTGACTGACTATGCATACATGCATGCACATATTATAAACAGATCTCAAAAATGTAATGTTAAGAGATGCAAGCAAGTTGTAGAGTATCTGTACAATATAATTCTATTCATTGTTATTTTGACTATTCCAATTCTAAAAATAGTCACGTCTACTGAAGTGACTTAGCATGCACGCACGCAACCTAATTTATCATCAAGGTTTTTTGTATTTGTAAAACATGTTATTAAATAAACAATATTCATTAGATGGAACCTAAAATTTTATTCTCAATTCCTCTCTTTAAATGTACCATTTACAGAGTGTATTTGTAACAAATACCTTGTGTGACCATAAACTTTCAAAATTGAAATCTAAAAAAAGAAACAAAAACAGTTGTTTGGAAACAGCAGCAATGACAATGTTTAAAAGGAGTTGACTTAATCATTTAGACCAACTTGTATATCATTTTTTAAAAATAATACAAAACCCTCAGGTGCTCTTTTGATACTTCATCTTCTTGTCATTTTACTAAATCATTTTTAATGAGGAAGGGATTTCAATAAAATAGGAGAGAAAAAAGTGGGGGGAGGTAAACAAAATAATCAAGGGGAATAGGGAAAGAGAAGTACAGAAAGCAAGCAGAAAGATTTGGAGTAATTCCCTTTTTCCCTTTTCCCCTAAGTCCTTAAGGGTAGTTAAAGGAAAGCAGAAAGGGCAAACTCCTTGTCAAATAGCACCCTTTGTTAAAACAAAACGATTTAATTTTCTCTAGGCTTGTGATGTAAATAGATTCCATTCCAGCCACTATGGTTAAGCACAACACCACAACAGATGGTCTGTTTATAAACAATTATAGTGCCTGGTATTCATTTGAATTTAAACGACTACAGTTGGTTCAAACCTTTCCTGGAAACACATGTTAAGGGTATCTTAGGTTTCAGTTCAGTTCAGTTCAGTCGCTCAGTCGTGTCCTACTCTTTGCGACCCCATGAATTGCGACACGCCAGGCCTCCCTATCCATCACCAACTCCCAGAGTTCACCCAAACTCATGTGCATCAAATCGGTGATGCCATCCAGCCATCTCATCCTTTGTCGTCCCCTTCTCCTCCTGCTCCGAACCCCTCCCAGCATAAAAGCCTTTTCCAATGAGTCAACTCTTTGCATGAGGTGGCCAAAGTATTGGAGTTACAGCTTCAGCATCAGTCCTTCCAATGAATACCCAGGACTGATCTCCTTTCGGATGGACTGGTTGGACATCCTGGCAGTCCAAGGGACTCTCAAGAATCTTCTCCAACACCACAGTTCAAAAGCATCAATTCTTTGGCACCCAGCTTTCTTTACAGTCCAACTCTCACATCCATACATGACCACTGGAAAAACCATAGCCTTGACTAGACGGACTTTTGTTGGCAAAATAATTTCTCTGCTTTTGAATATGCTATCTAGGTTGGTCATAACTTTCCTTCCAAGGAGTAAGAGTCTTTTAATTTCATGGCTGCGATCACCATCTGCAGTGATTTTGGAGCCCCCAAAAATAAAGTCTGACACTGTTTCCGTTTCCCCATCTATTTCCCATGAAGTGATGGGACCAGATGCCATGATCTTCGTTTTCTGAATGTTGAGCTTTAAGCCAACTTTTTCACTCTCCACTTTCACTTTCATCAAGAGGCTTTTTAGTTCCTCTTCACTTTCTGCCATAAGGGTGGTGTCATCTGCATATCTGAGGTTATTGATATTTCTCCCAGCAATCTCAATTCCAGCTTGTGCTTCATCCAGCCCAGAGTTTCTCATGATGTCCTCTGCATAGAAGTTAAATAAGCAGGGTGACAATATACAGCCTCGATGTACTCCTTTTCCTATTTGGAACCAGTCTGTTGTTCCATGTCCAGTTCTAACTGTTGCTTCCTGACCTGCATATAGGTTTCTCAAGAGGCAGGTCAGGTGGTCTGGTATTCCCATCTCTTTCAGAATTTTCCACAGTTTACTGTGATCCACACAGTCAAAGGCTTTGGCATAGTCAATAAAGCAGAAATAGACGTTTTTCTGGAACTCTCCTGCTTTTTCGATGATCCAGCGGATGTTGGCAATTTGATCTCTGGTTCCTCTGGCTTTCCTAAAACCAGCTTGAACATCTGGATGTTCATGGTTCACGTATTGGTGAAGCCTGGCTTGGAGAATTTTGAGCATTACTTTACTAGTGTGTGAGATAAGTGCAATTGTGCGGTAGTTTGAGCATTCTTTGGCATTGCCTTTCTTTGGGATTGGAATGAAAACTGACCTTTTCCAGTCCTGTGGCCACTGCTGAATTTTCCAAATTTGCTGGCATATTGAGTGCAGCACTTCCACAGCATCATCTTCCATGATTTGAAATAGCTCAACTGGAATTCCATCACCTCCACTAACTTTGTTCATAGTGATGCTTTCTAAGGCCCACTTGACTTCACATTCCAGGATGTCTAGCTCTAGGTGAGTGATCACACCATCGTGATTATCTGGGTTGTGAAGATCTTTTTTGTACAGTTCTTCGGTATATTCTTGTCATCTCTTCTTAATATCTTCTGCTTCTGCTAGATCCATACCATTCAGACCATTATAATATGACTTAAAAAAGCATTATATACTATTTAGAGTTATTAATAAAATAATGCATGTACATGCTAAGTCACTTCAGTCATGTCTGACTGTGACCCTATGGACTGTAGCCCGCCAGGCTCCTCTGTCCATACAATTCTCCAGGCAAGAATATTGGAATGGTTTGCCATGCCCTCCTCCAGAGGATCTTCCCAACCCATGGATGGAACCTCCATCTCTTATATCTCCTACACTGGCTACTTTACCACTAGCACCAGCTGGGAAGTCCCCAAAATAATACATACTTCCCTCCAATACAAGAATATTGGGTCAAAATTAGGTCAAAATTGTGAGTTAAGTCATCATAATGTCTTTTTTCTTTGTATCACAGTTTCAAAGCCTACATAAAATTTAGAATCATGAAATGCATAATACTTCATGTAGGAATCTAAAAACTTAGGCCTAGTATTTAACATATATTAAGGTATAATTCTTATTGAATACACTGCACAATTTTAAAGTGAATAATTTGATAAATTTTCATATGTGTACACATCCATAAACCTATCAAGATAAAAAAACGTATGTATTATCACCAAAAGTGTCCTCATGGCCCTTTGTGAGCTATCCATTAACCCTCAAAAATGCCTCCCACCCACTTTGTAGGTAACCTTTTTATGCTATCATACATTTGTTTGAATTTCTTGAAATTTTATTTGAATAGATCATGCAATATATTCTTGTCAGGCTTCTTTCATTCAGAATTATTGTTTTACAAATCACTCATGTTTTAGCTTCTATTATTTGTCCCCCTAAAAGATATGTTACAGTCCTAAAACACAGTAATTACCACAGAATGGGACTTTATTTGGAAATAGTGTCATAACAGATGTAATTACTTAAGTTGAAATGAGGTTGTACTGGAGTAGGGTAGACCCTTATTCCACTATGACTAGTGAAGAGAAGATATAGAGACAGTAACATGCAGGAGGAAGACGTCATGTGATGATAGAGGCACAGATAGAAGCACTACAGCTGCAAAGTGGGGCTAAATCCAATGTGACTAATGTTCTTATAAAAAGGGATAATTTGAACACAGCCATAGATATTCACGAGCTTCCCTGGTGGCTCAGACACCAGGGAAGACACAGAGTAAAGAATCTGTGTGCAATGTGGGAGACCTGTGGAATGGCTACCCATTCCAGCATTCTTGCCGGGAGAATTCCATGGACAGAGCAGCCTGGTGGGCTACAGTCCATGGGGTCACAAAGAATCAGACACAACTGAGCAACTAACACTTTCACAGATATTCACAGAGAGAAGTCTATGTGAAGATCCACACGGGAAGAAAACCATGTAAAGACAGATGATGAGTGATGCATCTCCAAGTCAAGGAACAGCAAAGGTTGCCTGGAAACTACCAGAAACTGAGGTGAGGAAAGATTCTCCTGTACAGGTTTCGGAGGGTGCCTGGCCCTGCCAACACTGATTTCAGACGTCTAGTTTCCAGAATTGTGACACAATAAATTTCTGTTTTTTAAGCTACACAGTTTCTGGTACGTTGTTATGCTGCTGCTGCTGCTAAGTCACTTCAGTCGTGTCCGACTCTATGCGACCCCATAGACGGCAGCCCAACAGGCTCCCCCGTCCCTGGGATTCTCCAGGCAAGAACACTGGAGTGGGTTGCCATTTCCTTCTCCAATGCATGAAAGTGAAAAGTGAAAGGGAAGTTGTTCAGTCGTGTCCGACCCTCAGTGACCCCATGGACTGCAGCCTACCAGGCTCCTCCGTCCATGGGATTTTCCAGGCAAGAGTACTGGAGAGTTGCCATTGCCTTCTCCGGTGTTGTTATAGAAACCCTACGAAATCAATAGATTATGTATCAAAGTATCATTCTGTTTTGTGACTATATCACAATTTGTCTATCCCTTCACCTGTTGAGGACATTTGTATTTTTGCCAGTAACAGGCTTAATGGTATCACTAAACCATAGAGTACATTCAACTTTAATTTGACTAAATAGTGACAAATTGATTTGCAACAGTCAATACACCCAAAATCAGGACTCAGGGGTCCCTTTATCCATATTTACACCAATACTTGCAATATGTGTTCTTTTTTCTTCCCTGCCAGTGTAACCTGGTATGTTATTACTGTAATTTCATTTCTTGATCACAAATGAGTTTGATTATCTTTTCATATATTAACTCACCTGTTGAGTATCCTCTTTGCTGAATTGTCTGTATATATCCTCTGTTCATGTTTTTTTTTTAATCAGTTTTATATGTTGAAATATCTTTTCCTCACCTTTTATCTGTCTGTTAGATTTATTCTGCATGTCCCTCATTGGGGAGAAAAAAATCTGAAACTTTTATTTTGATGTAATAAAATCAATTCTTTTCTGGGCCTTATGACTGATGCTTTTTGAGCCTTATTCAAACTTTGTTGGCAAATATATCCTTCTAAATTGTTCAATGCTAACTTTATAATTTATTCTTTCATTCTACACTATCTGGAACGCATCTTTTTATATTTGCTAAAGCATGGATCAGGTTTTGTTTTTTATACATATACCAAACAGATTTTTCTAATATTATTTATTAGACAGTCTGAGACTGACCATGTCATAGGCAAACGCTGTCTGTTGATGTCCAGGCCCTTGTTTATCTTCCTTTATGTTGTCACACATCATCCAGGAAACCTAAAGTTATAGAATTCAGTTTCTAATACGGTTTCTCTCAAACTCCTGTGATTACTGAACACTTTTCATGATATTTGAGAGGCAATGAGAGAAATCTATTATTTTCCCCAATTGATATAAAAAGCTAATTTTCATATATTAATATATTCCAGTGATTCATCTATTTTGAGTCAACAACATATTCCATTCTAGACGATTATTAAAAAATGAGTATCTGGGGAGAAACTCCCCCTTCATTTCTGTTTTTTGTAATTTTTCCTCTAGAAATTATTTTGTCTTAATTTTTCTATATTTGTTTTGATGATTTTAAACTGATAAAAGTACACCCATTTTGAATTGTGTTGAAGTTATAGATTAGTACAGGAGAAATTGATAACAAATATTGTCTTCCCATATAAGAAAATTGGTTCCATTTATGCAAGACCCCTATAGTGTGCTTCAGCAGAGATTATAGCTTATTCATATAGACTTCGAACATTTTCTGTAGAATTTACATTATGGTTGGGAACTTGGCTGTGGATTAATTCCAAATCTAAGTATTTAGCCAACTTCCTTTGCTTTGAATAATGGAATTCTATTCATATACTAGTTGCCATAATGAAAATTGCAATCCCAAACATGTATCTCATAAAGAAGTATTTTTCTGTGTTGTAGAGGTCTGGAGTTACCTCAAACCTTGTTCTGTTTCCCTCAGACTCCACTAGGAGCCCTTTTCCTGGTAAACCATTTGCTTCTTAAAGAAGAACAATACTGAGGGAGAACCTGGAGTTATCAGCCATGTTTCTTTGAGTCAGAGTACAAGTCCTCAGCTACCCTTGCTCTTTCTAAAGTAATTCTTAAAGAATCATGGATATTGTTTTAAATCTGAGTCAGTGATAAGCAAACATTTTCTCTTAAGGGCCAGCTAGTATTTCAGGCTTTACAGGCCATGTGCGCTCTGTCACAACTGCTCAACAATGCTATTACAGCATGAAAACAGCCATAGACAATGCAGCAACAAATTGGTGCAGCTATGTTCCAGTAAACTTACACTTATAAAACCAGGCAATTGGCCGGATTTGGCCCATGTGAAGTAGTCTGCTACCCTTCTCCATTTCAGATTTTGCACTAAAACATCTAAGGAACTTCAAATGATGTCTTTACAGATGGCACATAAGCATATGAAAAGATGCTTCACATCTTATGTCATCAGGGAAATGTAAATTAAAGCAACAGTGAGATACCCCCAAACAGCTACTAGAATAGCCGAAGTTGAGAACACTGACAACACTAAATGTGGGGCAATAGGAACTCTTACTCTCTGCTGGTGGGAATGCAAAATGGTACAGCCACTTTGGAAGAAACTTTGGCAGTTTCCTACAAAACTAAACATTCTCTTACATATGCTCTAGTAATCATGCTTCTTGATATTTACCCAAAGGAAATGAAAGCTTGCATCTGCACAGAAACCTACACATGGATATTTACAGCTGCTTTATTCATAACTGCCAATAACTGGAAGCAACCAAAATGTCCATTAGCAGGTGAATGGATAAATAAACTGTGGTACATCCAGATAATGGAATGTTATTCAGCTCTAAAAATATATGACCTATCAAGCTATGAAAAGATATGTAAGAACCTTAAATGCATATTACTAAGTGAAAGAAGCCAATCTGAAAATGCTACATACTATATGATTCAAACTACATGACATTCCAAAAAAGGCAAAACTATGGAAACAGTAAAATGATCACTGGTTGACAGAAGTTGGGGGGGTACAAATATGAATAGGTGGAGCACAGAGGACTTTTAAGACAGTGAAAATTCTCTGTATGATACAATAATTTAGATGGATACATGTCATTATATACTTGTCCAAACCCAAGGAATGAAATTCCAAGAGTGAACTTTAAGGTAAACGAAGGACTTTGGTTGATTACGATGTGCCAATGCAGGTTCACCAATTGAAAAAAGTTTGGGATGGACATGTACACACTACTATATTTAAATGGATAATCAATAAGGACCTACTGTATAGCATAGGGAGCCCTGCTCAATATTACACAGCAACCTAAATGGGAAAAGAAGTCAACAAACAATAAAGGTATGTATACATATAACTGAATCACTTTGGTGCACAGCTGCAACTAACACTTTTATTCAACTATAAAACAAAAAGTTAAAAAAAAAACCTCTTAGATAAACAAGGTCCTCCTGTACACCACAGGGAACTATATTCAATATCTTGTAATAAACCACAATGGAAAGAATATGAAAAAGAATATATATATATATATATATATATATATGTATAACCGAATCACTTTGCTGTACACCAGAAATTAATCTAACACTTTAAATCCACTATATTTCAATAAAATATTTTTCTTTAAAATGTCCCACTTTGGTGGGGAATATTAACAATAGGAGGCACTATGCTGGGGACAGGTGGTATATGGGAAATTTCTGTATATTTCATTCAATTTTTCTATGAACTTCATACTGCTTTTAAGAAAGAGTTTTAATTTATTAAAAAGTTATGGCTATGCTCTGTCCCCTAGAAAATCTGATTTAATTGAAGTAAGCCAGGCACCTATGTGTTGTTTTTTTCTTTTGGTTCACCTAAATCAGTAATTGAGAAGCCAGATCTAAAAACCACATCCTTGAGGCATTTTCTCAAAGTGTAGCTATGTTATTTTGGATGGTGCAAATATCACTGGAGCATTTGCTAAGACTACAGATCACAAAGTCGCACTACAGACTTACAGAATCAGAATCTCCAGGAAAGGGCAGTGGATTTGCAAAACCTAGCAGAAACCCCAGGTAATTCTTATCATGAGAAAAAATTAGAAAACACTGCCCAGGGGCCAATTTCTGCTTTCATGCTTGAAGCTCCCACTGAATGATTTGGACAAATAGCCTTCTATTTGGAGATCATCCATCCTTGGAGGTTAGCCAAACCTTTTCTGGAGGTAGGGAATTATGAGTAAATAATTTCAAAGGCATAAATTCCCAAATAGTCACCTTCTGTATGTACTTGTTTTTGAAACTGATTTGACTGAGAAAGCTCTCACTTCACAGTAGAATACCTCTCTCTTTATGTCAGAATTACATAATAAGTCTTCTTTGCAATTCTCACCCACTCCTGGTCCTGCTATGGATCATTGCCTCAGGGTGTGAAAATCTCCAGGGTACCCACAAAGGGAAAGCCCACTTTAAACTTGAATCAAGGAAGCATAAACACAGAAAGTTTCCTGTATTTTCCTGTTTTCATTTACGTTATGAGCTGTTAGAAAATTGGTATTTTGGCCCATGATCAGATGTTCAGAATCCAGATATGTGATACAGGGTGGTGGTAGGAGTGATGATTTTTATTTAATGGCTTTCTTGCCTCTATGAGACTACTGTGGCAGAAAGTGAAGAGGAACAAAAAGCCTCTTGATGAGAGTGAAAGTGGAGAGTGAAAAAGTTGGCTTAAAGCTCAACATTCAGAAAACTAAGATCATGGCATCTGGTCCCATCACTTCATGGGAAATAGATGGGGAAACAATGGAAATAGTGTCACACTTTATTTTTCTGGGCTCCAAAATCACTGCAGATGGTGACTGCAGCCATGAAATTAAAAGTCACTTACTCCTTGGAAGGAAAGTTATGACCAACCTAGATAGCATATTCAAAAGCAGAGACATTACTTTGCCAACAAAGGTCCATCTAGTCAAGGCTATGGTTTTTCCAGTGGGCATGTGTGGATGTGAGAGTTGGACTGTGAAAAAAGGTGAGCGCTGAAGAACTGATGCTTTTGAACTGTGGTGTTGGAGAAGACTCTTGAGAGTCCCTTGGACTGCAAGGAGGTCCAACCAGTCCATTCTAAAGGACATCAGTCCTAGGTGTTCATTGGAAGGATTGATGCTAAAGCTGAAACTCCAATACTTTGGCCACCTCATGCGAAGAGTTGACTCATTGGAAAAGACTCTGATGCTGGGAGGGACTGGGGGCAGGAGGACAAGGGGACGACAGAGGATGAGATGGCTGGATGGCATCACCAACTTGATGGACATGAGTTTGAGTGAACTCCAGGAGTTGGTGATGGACAGGGAGGCCTGGCGTGCTGCGATTCATGGGGTCGCAAAGAGTCGGACATGACTGAGTGACTGAACTGAACTGAACTGAAGGAATGCATCTCCTATGAAGGAGGTGTTGTAGCCACGCGTTCCGGGAAACAAACTCACTCAGAAGGACAATGCAGATAGTGGAGTGCAGTTTATTACACCGGTGGGCCCAAGGCAGAGTCTCCTCTTAGCCAAGGACCCCGACCAGCATTTGTGAAAATCTTTTATACCCCATGTGCACGTGTCTGAACCTACCACTCCAAATTCCTTGAGACTTTCATAAACCAAGGAAAATACAATCCCAATAACCCCATCATTCACGTGCTGTGCTCATGTGCTCAAACAATCAAACAGTTAGCCAATAATCAATAAACCCGAGGTTACACTCTGATAGATACAGAAAAATGTATGGCCTGTCTGGAGGAAGGGGTGATTAGTGTATGTTTCTCTGAGGCGATGAGTAACCTAGATATGATCTTCAAGGTTCCCCGGTCTGGAGGGGGTCTTATCCTTCTGTTGTTGTTTTCATAGGCACTAAACACAGAGTTCAGAGTCCATTGGAAAGGTGGCCGAGCACGATCAGCATCAACAGGCCTAAGATGGAGTCCAGGCACTATGAATTCCTTCTTCAGAGGGACACAAAAGTAAAGAAAGATTTAGTAAGACATACTGTATGCTCAAAATGATATCTTTCCACATATATAAATATAAACAACTCTTTTCAGCTTTTCATTCCTAAGGGTGAGTCATTAGCCAGAAAGAAAAGTACCTTCCAGGGCCAAAGCAATACTGGTTAGTGATCTCAATACTGTCATATGAAACAGGAAGGTTCACAAAGAATATGTTTGAAACACTGGTTAAAATTAAAGGGAGAAAGTTTTATGTGATTCCTTTCAAGTTTTTTATAATGAAGTTAAAACCTATTTTATCATCATATTATGAAATATTTATTCCCTTTACATTTAATTTTTAAAGCACTTATTTCACAAGATGAAATAACATTAACAAAAAATAAAAAATAAAATGTTATCTGTCAGATAGTAAATAACAAGGATAATTTCTATTATATTTTATCTTATGAAGTAGTTTCTATAAAATTTTATTTTGTAAAAATTATAAAAACATATAATGCATGTAGATTGTTTTGACCAATTGTATACTAACCATCATTGTAAGAAAAGTAGATCTATAAGACATATTTTAGCTTTAAAATCCTTGTGCCTGTAGGCATAAAGCACATGTTAAAATTTCAATTTTTGCAGCAATGGAGAAATAGACATAGAGAACAGAATTATGGACATGGGGAGAGGGAAGGAGAGGGCGAGATGTATGGAAAGAGTAACATGGAAACTTATATTACCATATGTAAAGTAGATAGCCAATGGGAATTTGCTGTATGGCTCAGGAAACTCAAACAGGGGCTCTGTATCAACCTAGAGGGGTGGGATAGAGAGGGAGATGGGAGGGAGGTTCAAAAGGGAGGGGATATATGTATACCTATGGCTGATTCATGTTGATATTTGACAGAAAACAACAAAATTCTGTAAAGAAATTATCCTTTAGTTAAAAAATAAATTAATTAAAAATAAAAAAAATTCCAATCTATATACATCCAGTGTTTTTGTTTTCTTACTTAGGGTAAGATGTTATACAAAAATAACTTTCAAAAGTTAAAGTTATAAAGTGAACACATGTCAAATATTTATTTGACTCAATAATGAGGGAAATAACGAGGAAAACAACATGTGGGAAAGGTGGTTCAAAGGAGATTTCAAACAGTGGTTATGTTGTCAGTTTAAGAGAAGCAAGCTGAAATACATTTGCTAAGTTTGAGTCAAAGGTATTTAATGTCTTACTGGAAAAATAAGTTATTAGGACTAGGATTATTTTCTCTGAGAAAAATAATGCATCCACTCCAGTATTCTTGCCTGGGAAATCCCTTGGGCAGAGGAGCCTGGTTGGCCACAGTCTATGGGTTGCAAATAGTTGGACACGACTTGGCGACTAAACAACAACAACAGAATAACATCAGTATAAGTTAACATATAACTTCATCAAGCCTAGACTCTGCTGCTGCTGCTGCTAAGTCGCTTCAGTCGTGTCCGACTCTGTGCAGCCCCACAGACAGCAACCCACCAGGCTCCCCTGTCCCTGGGATTCTCCAGGCAAGAATACTGGAGTGGGTTGCCATTTCTTTCTCCAATGCATGCATGCATTCTAAGTCACTTCAGCCGTGTCCGACTCTGTGTGACCTTATGGACAACAGCCCACCACGCTCCCCTGTCCACAGGATTCTCCAGGCAAGAATACTGGAGTGGGTTGCCATTTCCTTCTCCTAGCCTAGACTCTAGTAAATAGTAAATAGTACACTAAACTGGAAAAGGAAATGGCAACCCATTCCGGTATTCTTGCCTGGAAAACCCCATGGTCAGAGGAGCCCAGCAGGCTACAGTTCATGGGGTCTCAAAAAGTCGGACATGAGTTAGCGACTAAATAGCAGCAGCAGTACACTAAACAAAGATACAATTTCCCAAAGAATCAAATAATCCAAAGTGAACCTTTAGGTAATGCTCCAGTATGAAAAAGGGAAGCATGCTCTTGTTCCTAACTTGAAGTCCTTTGCAGTGTCAAGTGTCTTATTTCTAAGCTTTTTGTAATTTTCCACTAACTGCTGCTGCTGTTTAGTTGCTAAGTCATGTCCGCTCTTTGTGAGCCCATGGATTGTAATCCGCCAGGGTCCTCTGTCCGTGGGGTTTCCCAGGCAAGAATACCAGAGTGGGTTGCCATTTCCTTCTCCAGGAGCTCTTCCCAACCCAGGGATCAAACCATGTCCCCTGATTGGCAGGCAGGTTCTTTACCACTGAGTCACCTGGGAAGCTAATTTTTTTTTTTATATTAATAGCAATCAACAAATTATGTTCAAACATGAAGTAGTTAAGGACAATTTTGGAAAATAAGAAAATCTAGAATCTTTAAATGTAAAAATCTAGTTCATAAATTTTTTTCAATGGGTAAAAATTCATAACTATAATTTTTTCATTGGTTACAGTTTTTACAAAAATGTCATGGGTTTTTTAAGTTACAATTTTTACAGTATATCAGAAATTCCACCTCTCATAATGATTTCAAATTAGGCTGAAAAATATAGTTGCCACTTAAAATATATGGAGGATGCATAATTTTTCAGAGTTCTTCTAGGGAGGATGTGCACAGATACGTTTGATGGCCTATCTTTAGGAAATATTTTTCTCTGCTGAAATTTCTCCTCATTATGACTCTACTACATTCAATATTCCTGCAGTACCTCAAATTATCTAACACACCCAGTTCTTTGCTCTTGAGCACTATAGCAAATAGCCACTGAGAAGAGAAGAATGAGCGAAAAAAGCCTAGGCATCTATCCTCATCGAGATTGCATTCTAGGAAGGGAAACTGAGATTAACCAAATGATTCCTTACCTAAAGATAAATGTGTATTTGCAGCCTGTGTGGTGAAGTATGACTATATAGAGCCTTGAGAATGAGAGATGAGGGAAATAAACCTGAAAGAGTGAGCTGAGATCAGAAGAAAGAGTTAACTAAGTGAGGACTAACTAAACTCAGTCTTTGAGAGAGTTTTTTTTTTTTTTTTTTGTCATTTCAAAAGCCTTTTGGATGAGAGGGAAGATATATATGCTTGATTTGACTCCATTTTACATTTTGTTTAGAATTTTATTGTATATTTTTGTCTGACACTTCTTCAACAACTTTAGAGTCACACTTCTGACCAATGTGGAATAACAGGGACTGGTTCGTCCTCTCACCCTGCAACAACCCCAAACAGCCAAAAGATGAAAGATACCAAACATTAGCAATAAAGGACACTGATTTCTTTTTTGTTAATGGAAGTATAGTTGCTGTGGGCTTATAGTGGTACCCAGGTGGCAATAGTGGTAAAGAATCTGCCTGCCAATGCAGGAGACAAAAGAAACACGGGTTCGATCCCTGAGTCAGGAAGATCCCCTGGAGAAGGGAATGGCTACCCATTCGAGTATTCTTACAAGGAGAATCTCATGGACGGAGGAACCTGGCAGGCTACAGTCGAGAGGGTCACAAAGAGTCAGACATGACTGAACAGACTTGTCATGCACGCATAATTGCTGTATGATATTATATAAGTTCCAGATGTATAAGAAGTTCCCTAGTGGTCCAGTGGTTAGGACTCAGTTCTCTCACTGCTATGGCTGAGGTTCAATCAATCCCTGGTTGGGGAGCTAAGATCCCACAAGCCACACAGTGCACCGCCTCCCACACAAAAAAGTTACAGGTGTATAATGTAGTGATTCACAACTTTAAAGGTTTATATTCCACTTATAATTATTATAAAATATTGGCAATATTTCCTATATTGTACAATATATTCTTGTAGCCTATTTTGTAATAAATAGTTTTCAAAGATGGGACATAAATGAAGTGAGGCCTAGAACTGCCTGAGCTTAGTCCTGAGAGAGAGTTTCTTGGCCTTAGAGTTTCCAGGCAGGGCCCTGGAGGGTCCCTGGGATGGAGCTTACAGTCCAGAGAGACCAGGGTGGCTACTGGATGAGAAAGCCCTACAAAGAGAGTATCCTGGAGTTCTGTAGGGGGTGGCCCTAAAGTATTCGGCAGATTCCTGAGCAGCAGATTCACGTGCACACACACTACTCAAGGCTGGGGAAGGAACCACTAAGAAGGATTAGCAGGAACAGCTCTTAGTATTCAATCCATGTAAGGTTTGGATAAACTGCATTTTTATTGGCTAGCCTCTTAAAGCAGAAGCAGTAAAGACGGTGCTATGAAAACAGAGCAAGGGACAATCTTGTAGCAGCAAAAGGTAGAATCTGTTGCCTCTTTTCATCTTCTTTGTCATCAGCTTCATAGCAGCCAGCCTCCGTCGTCATTGTTGTCTTCCTTATGGAAATCTTCAGAGACATGCATTTTTATAAAAGTTCATATGTGGGATCTTACTATTTATATTCTTCTACATGCATTTTTGTTATAGTACTTAAAATGTATCTTTGAGGTATTTTCTTGGATCTACATATTAAAATCAACTTTACTCTGTAATTGTTTTTAAGCCTTGTTTAATATGTTCAGGTTGATAGGATGCAAGCATTACCATGGAGCCATTGTCAATGAAAATTGTTGCCTGCCATAGCAGTAAAGAAAGGATGTTGCAGCCGTCAAACCATCACATAACAGCTGCCCAGCAGTCAGCTGCGGCAGTCACCCCTGAGGGCGCACCCTAAAGAGACTCAGAATGAGAAAGCAGAGGATTCAGACTCCAGACAGCTGAGGCGCATATCAAAGGAAGGATTTTAATGAGCCCAGACTCTTGCATCTTCCCATCCACAGAAAAGTGCTAAATTCCTTAACTGGAGATGTCTGGTTTTCTTTAATTAATAGTAATCTTTTGATGATCTAACCACCTGATCTTTGTTGCAACACTCCTGTATACCCTGCCCCACTCCCCACTTAATTCTTTGGAGCAGGTCTTCAGAGCTATTTGAGAAGCTGTGTCCTGGGCTGAAATCCTCAGTTTTGTCTCCCAAATAAAACGTAATTCTCAACTTCTAGGTTTTCATTTCCTTTTTTCAGTTGACACTGCCATACCTGCTTTGTGGACTCTCTTGCCTGTCTCTTAGATAATAGTAATAACTTTTCCAATCACTTTCAGATACTAATAGCAATAGTCCTCTGGTACGTTTTAGATATGATTCCCATCTCATTTACATAACAAATTTGAATCTCTCAAGATGAACCTCCAAGTTTGATTTAACTTGATTTGATTTCGGGGGGAATATCTGCAATGAGAACCAGTTATTTCTTTCTCTTACATCTCTTATTTTTCTAATGAACTATACAGCTTCTGAACACTGCAGGAAGGGAGTGGGGTTAGAGTACAGATGTATTCAGCCAGTAATCTCAGGGTTTGGCAGCTGTTTGAAGATAGTTTATTCAGTCGTTGGATGATGTTAAGGATTTCTGAGAAATTCATCCACATGATGTGTGATGGCTCTTAAGTTCCTTGGTGTCTGGTAAGCTACTCCACAGACTCTCCAGACTGGAGCCCCTGATCTCTTTCAGGTAGCTATTTTGGGCCAAGTTCCTGCTAAGATGGCTTCAAGCTATTTTCTCTCTATCTCTCTGATGGCATCAATGTACCAGTTTGTGGAAACCACACTCACAGTCTTGTTCATTCTGTAGATGGAAGTTCAGTTTGTTCCTAAGATCATGCTTTTTCTTTCTGGATATTTCCACAGCCTATTTAGAATTCTCAGGTATGAATCAAACACCAGGACACTGTGTTCCTCAAATTCCAGTGGACACTTTTCAAAATCTTAGGCTGGTTTCCTTAAATAAAGCCCCTTCTACTAGACTAGCAATGAAAAACACCTTTGTCCTCTCCTTCCAAGAGTTAAGTGTAATGACGAAAGAGAAAGTACGAAAGTCCTATTGCAAACATCTCCAAAGAAATTCTGTCTTTATCTTACTTCAATTTAAAGTCTCAAGTATGGGCTACAAGTCACAAAACCTTTTTCATATAACTTTTTTTATGTGAACTGTATAAATGGACTAGTGCCTCACTTTCACAATTATTGTTTTGTTGTCCAATGTTAGAACCTCAGGTGAAACTCAGACAAAAGAATCTCATTTCATTTCTACTGTATAGCACCAGAAACTACATTCAATATCTTGCAGTAAACCATAATGGAAAAGAATATGAAAGAGAATATATGTATAACTAAATCACTTTGCTATGCCCCAGAAACTAACACAACATTGTAAATCAACTGTATTTCAATTAAAGAAAAACCTTTCAGAAAAAAAAAAAATCTCATTTCAAATAGTATCATATACATGCATACTATGCTGTAATATGTAACTCTAGTTACTCGGTGATGGACACTTACACTGGCTACAAAATTTATTACTCTAAACAATGCTGCAGTAAGTACCAAGGTACATAAGTCTTTTCATGATTTTTGAATATGTTAGTAGGAAAAATTCCAAAAAGATAAACGAATCAAAGGTTTATTTCTATGCATATTTTGAAATTGCAAGAGAATAGAATAAAAGTACCCCACTTTTCTTCCATTACCATACTTCTCCAAGGTTTTAAATCTTTGCCCATAAGTGTAGAATAATCTCATTATTATTCTAATTTATATATTTTTAACTATTAGAGCATGGATTAGTTTACCGTGTCTGCTGTAACAAATTATCACAAACTGGGTAGCTTAAAACAACAACAGAATGCGAATTTCCTGGCAGTCCACTAGTTAGGACTCCATCCTTCTACTGCAAGGGGCCTGGATTTGATCCATGGTCATGGAACTAAGATCCTATCCAGCATGCCATACAGTGAGGCCAAAATAAATAAATGGAAAAAAGAAAAAAAAAAAAAAAAAAAAAAAAAAAAAAAAAAAAAAAACACTAAAAAATTCTCTCAGTTCTGGAGGACAAAATTTCAAAAATTAGCATTGTGAGGGGAAATCAATGTGCCAGCAGGGCTGCATACTCTCCAGAGGCTCTAGGAGACAATCTGTTTCTTGCTTCTCCCAGCTTCTGGTGACTGTTGGCATTCCTTGGCTTGTGGCCACAATATCCCAATTTTCAAGGCTAAGACTTCGAGTCTTTCTCTGCTCAGCCTTTGCATTGTCTTTTCCTCTGTATGTGTGTGTGTGTCAAATCTCCCTCTGCCCACTGTTTACAATAGCCAGGACATGGAAACAACCTAGATGTCCATTGGCAGACAAATGGATACGAAATCTGTGGTACATATACACAATGGACTATTACTCAGCCATTAAAAAGAATACATTTGAGTCAGTTCTAATGAGGTGGATGAAATTGGAGCCTATTATACAGAGTGAATTAAGTCAGAAAGAAAAACACCAATACAGTATATTAATGCATATATATAGAATTTAGAAAGATGGCAACAATGACCCTATATACAAGACAGCAAAAGAGACACAGATGTAAAGAACAGACTTTTGGACTCTGTGGGAGAAGGCAAGAGTGAGATGATTTGAGAGAATAGCATTGAAACACATATATTATCATATTTGAAATAGATCGCCAGTCCGCATGAAACAGGGTGCTCAGGGCTGGTGCGCTGGGATGACCCTGAGGGATGGGATGGGGAGAGAGGTGGAAACAGGGTTCAGGATGGGGAACACATGTACACCCATGGCTGATCCATGTGAATGTATGGCAAAAATCACCACAATATTGTAATTAGCTTCCAATTAAAATTTAAAAAAAATCTCCCTCTGCCTTCCTCTTATAAGGATACATCTGATTGCATTTAAGGCCAACCTGTATTATCCAGGAAAATCTTTCCATTCCCCAATTCTTAATCACATCTGTAAAGACTTATATACAGTAATATTCACAGGTTCCAGGGATTGAGATGCAAATATTTTGGGGTGGAATATTTTTTACAGCTTGCTACAGAGTACATGATTTCATGTTTACTGATCTTTGGTATTTCATTTCCTGTGAACTGCTAATTTCTGTTTTTTCTACCAGCAAATTTAGTCATTTATGTTTTTCTGCTTTCATTGTAAAAATAAAATATAACCCATAGAAAAAAAAGATATATATTTCCCACCACTACAGAACATTTTTGTGTCATCATGAGTCTTTCCCTTTGTCACCACTTGAATTTCTTGTCATTATAAAAAAAGAAAAAAACTTCACCATCTAGTAAAATCTTCATAAAATAGTCAGTTTGTGATTTATTTTCTTGAGATATTATATTTCTAAAAAGTTATTTTAATAAGAGAAGTAATGTGATGAAATTGCATTTATCTATGGTGATGGACAGGGAGGCCTGGCGTGCTGCGATTCATGGGGTCACAAAGAGTCCGACACGACTGAGCGACTGATCTGATCTGATCTGATTAGTTTCTAGACTGCTGAACCAATACCATGTTTGCATAACTTAGCTTACCCTATATTTTGCAGGTAAGAAACCCCATAAATATAATCTCTAAATTTTATTCTTTCCACTGAAAGGTTTCCTTCTTGCTGCATGAATGCAGTAAGGTTTTTATTAAACTGGACTTACACATTTTGATATCTGGTAGAAGTCATCCTCTAACATTATTCTTTTTCATAAAAGTCCATTACTCTCAACTAGTAATATTTCTAGAAAAATTTCAGAATAATATTATAGCAAAAACAAAATAAAAACCTTATAGTACTTTCCTTGGATTGAATTACATTAGTGAATTTCTGTTTGGGAAATGGAATTCCTCACAATGCTAATTTCCTGTCCTAAATCAAAGTGTGTTATTATTAAAGGATTTTTATTAAAAATCTTATTAAAGGATTTAATGTGTCTTAAGAAACTGTAATGCTTTATTCATATAGGTCTTAAACATTTCTCGCCATATTTATTATAAGCATTTAATTTTAAGTAGTTATTGTGTTTGTTCTTGGATAAAGGAAAGTTACTGGCTGTCATTTACTAATTGCATAATCAACACCCTTACTGAATTCTTTTTGATTTTCAGATTCTTTTGGGTCTTCAAAGTATACAATAATAAAATCTGGAAAAGATAACATGTCCTCCTTCTTCCCCAAATTTATAGCTCTATTTTCTTACTCTCTTATCTAATTAAATAGGTTAGGGGTGACAGTAAGATGTAAAATCAGTTCAGTTCAGTTCAGTCGCTCAGTCACGTCCGACTCTTTGCGACCCCATGAACTGCAGCACGCCAGGCCTCCCTGTCCATCACCAACACCTGAAGTTCACTCAAACTCACGTCCATCTAGTCCGTGATGCCATCCAGCCATCTCATCCTCTGTCATCCCCTTCTCCTCCTGCCCCCAATCCCTCCCAGCATCAGGGTCTTTTCCAATGAGTCAACTCTTTGCATGAGGTGGCCAAAGTACTGGAGTTTCAGCTTTAGCATCATTCCTTTCAAAGAACACCCAGGGCTGATCTCCTTTAGAATGGACTGGTTGGATCTCCTTGCAGTCCAAGGGACTCTCAAGAGTCTTCTCCAACACCACAGTTCAAAAGCATCAATTCTTCAGCACTCAGCTTTCTTCACAGTCCAACTCTCACATCCATACATGACCACTGGAAAAACCATAGCCTTGACTAGATGGGCCTTTGTTGACAAAGTAATGTCTCTGCTTTTCAATATGCTATCTGGGTTGGTAATAACTTTTCTTCCAAGGAGTAAGCGTCTTTTAATTTCATGGCTGCAGTCACCATCTGCAGTGATTTTGGAGCCCCCAAAAATAAAGTCTGACACTGTTTCCACTGTTTCCCCATCTATTTCCCATGAAGTGATGGGACCGGATGCCATGATCTTCGTTTTCTGAATGTTGAGCTTTAAGCCAACTTTTTCACTCTCCTCTTTCACTTTCACCAGGAGGCTTTTGAGTTCCTCTTCACTTTCTGCCATAAGGGTGGTGTCATCTGCACATCTGAGGTTATTGATATTTCTCCTGGCAATCTTGATTCCAGCTTGTGCTTCTTCCAGTCCAGCATTTCTCATGATGTACTCTGCATAGAAGTTAAATAAGCAGGGTGACAATATACAGCCTTGATGTACTCCTTTTCCTACTTGGAACCAGTCTGTTGTTCCATGTCCAGTTCTAACTGTTGCTTCCTGACCTGCATATAGGTTTCTCAAGAGGCAGATCAGGTGGTTTGGTATTCCCATCTCTTTCAGAATTTTCCACAATTTATTGTGATCCACACAGTCAAAGGCTTTGGCATAGTCAATAAAGCAGAAATAGATGTTTTTCAATAACGACTGGTAATTGGCTTTATCTTACTCTTGACTATAACAGATATTCCCTAAAGATTCACCATTAAATATGATTCTGATTTTAAATATACACATACAGAACATATTTTATATTAATACACACACATAGATACACACCAGTTAGTATAATGGAATGAAACCCAAAACATACCACAGCATCTACCCAACAGACTTTGACCTCTGTCAATGAGCACCAAGCAACCAGTCAAATTGTACACTACCTAGTATGCCTTACCAGTGTATGTGAACTGGCTACATATCAGCTCTAGGGATACATGCTACACACGGTTAAGAAAGAGTTAACTTTTTATCAGACATAGGTATATATTAAATTTTATAATTATTTTAGCATTCTACACAATGAATATTTTTCATGTATACTTGTATTATTTGCAATATTAATTACAAATGAGTATTTGTAATATTGAGTATTTGTTATATTAATATGAAAAACTCTACTCACTAGGAAAAATAATCATGATGTACTGATAAGGTATAACTGGTGATATTGTCTTCAGCAATTTGCTTCAATATGAATTAAAATTTTCTTTGGGGACTCTCTTTGCTTTTCTCCTAGTAAAATTCCAATCCATTTTTAAAAAATAATTTCATTTATTAAATTTTTGGGGGGATATGTTGGGTCTTCTTTGCTGCATGGACTTCTCTCTAGCTGTGGCCAGTGAGGCATGTTCTCTAGTTGTGGTGCACAGGCTTCTCATTGCAGTGGATTCTCTTGTTGCAGAGCATGAGCTCTAGGAATGCAGGCTTTAGTAGTTGTGGCTCTGGGGCTCTAGAGAACAGGGTCAATAGTTGTGGCGCACAGGCTTAGCTGCTCTGGGGCATGTGGGACCTTCGTGGATCAGGGATCGAACTTGTGTCTTCTGCATTGGCAGGTGGATTATTTACCACTGAGCCACCACAGAGGCTACCAATCCAATTTTTGAAGTGTTTGGATGTTCTTTTTCTCTGTGGTGCCCTCAAATCGTTAAAATAGCAAGGTAGTTAATTTTTTATTTTTGACAATTAAATAGAGGTCACCTGTAATATTCTCAGAATATTTCAAATAATAGAAACCCCAGTGAAAATCAGCTTACATTACTAATACAAAGGAAACATTTTCTCTGGTTATTCAATAATCCAAAGATAAAGCTCAGGGGCAGCTTGATCTAGAGCTTAGGCTGGTTTCCTCTGTAGTATATTTCTTCCCTTGTTTTCAAACTATGGCTTCCACCAGCTCCAAAAGTGGCACATTGCTCATTTGTATCTCACAGCAAAGAAATTCTTTTCAAGTAGATCTCATTAAAGAAGAGAATAGAATTCCTAGAATGTACGCATTTCATTTGCTTTGTCTCTTTTGTATATCTACTCAGAATCAGTGGCAAATACCAAGAAATACATAGCACCGTCCCTGGGGCTGGTGATGGGGTAGGGACAATCTCACTCAAAATGCCTGGCTAAGAATTGGCCGTTGAATTTCCTATAAAATAATTCTCAAGGAAATGGAGGAAGAATGGAAAAGACAAAGAGTAAATATCTATTAATGTTACACAGAAAGTATACATGTACATACACACATAACTACAATATGAATTTGTTATGAATATATTGGGGCTTTCCTGGTGGCTTTGATGGTAAAGAATCTGCCTGTAATACAGTCATATAAAATCCACTGAACACTAAATTCATGTTCATCAAATTGATAAGGATGAGCTCCTGAGCAAACTGCAGGAACGATAGATCTTAGATTATTCAGGTACCTAATGTGTACAGCAAAAACAATGCAATATTATTCAGTAGCTTATCAGGCTCCTCAGCCCATTCATATGTCCTCTTTCCCTAAAGCATTGCCCTAGTAACTCTCCAATCGAAGTAGTTTTCTGCAGACTTCTCCAAATAGTACCTCCATAATTGTTTAGTCATTGCTGTGAGAGCAAGAAATAATGTATCTCAAATTTGGTTTGCTTCTAACAGTTTGGAGATGAAAATCTTTCTAGTAAAAACAGCCAAAAGTGTCAAATACAGTATAACAGCAATCATGTGCAATACCATGGAGAGAATGATACATATAAACCAATTTCCTTTAATTATCCCAGGGAAGGATAGATTGATTAAATCTAGTCTTTGTAAAATAAACTGTGCATGTTACAATTTAAAGGTAACTAATTACCAGATTAGAACTGAAGAAATACCTTGCAAAGCAATAAAAGAAAAACAAACATGAAAACAATCCAATAGAAAGATAGAAAGGAACATGGCTTTATGCAAGTCTAGTGGTTAGGAAACTCGGTTTACACACTCTGAAATATAAAAGGGATTAAATTTCAAGTTGTATATGATTGGACATAATTTCTATTTCCATCCTCTATTTTTCACTGGGGCTGAAATGTAATCTCAGTACATCAAGTATGTCCGTATGTCCACCAGTTTTCTTAGATTAGCAACTAAATTCTAGAGTGGGTGAATGCATGCGGTGAAGTAGGACCTCCACTGTTAACGTCGAAGTGTCCCACCACCCAAATCAAGAATTAAGTAGCCTGGAACTTAGCACACAGTGAAATTTAGCTATTTTCTCTCTCTTACTTCCGAGGCAAGAGGGAAAATTCCACTAGTCACCTCTTTAGCAACTCCTGTGGTGAGTGTGATGACAGTGGTCTGCACAGTGCTGTTTTGTGGAGGAGAATTCAAGCAGTGTTAGCCTGACATGACCTTTGGAAGGGTGGGTAAAGCAAAAATAGGGACATTGTTACTATTTATGTGCATAGATTGTTCAAAGACTTGAGATATTGATTTCAGATTTCTACTTTATTATTAATAAACATATTTTACATGGTAGGTGCATATAATGGTTTTAATGTTTAAAGTACTTTCACCATGTATTTCAAGATACATTATAATATGTAGAAGAATCAGTCTGTGGAGTTAGATAATCATATCTGAATACCCTTGCACTAGTACTAATTAGGCAACTCCGGGAACACACTTCTGTGTGCCTGTTCTCCCTGTAAAATAGAGTCAAAATACATACTGTGTCAGTCCATTCCAAGAAGCCGTTAGCATGAAAGGCTTTAGTATGTAAGGATCTCTTTAGGGGACAAGTTAATGAGAGGCAATGGAGAGCAAGTTAGAGGATGTTAGGAGAGCTGTCAGATCATAACACAGAGCTGTCAGATCATAACACACTCTGACATGAAGAGAAGGAGAGACAGGATGATGGCAGCATCCTAGATCACCAAGCAGTTTAAAGAATGTTTAGGAAGGCCTTCGGAAAGTCTTCAAGTCAAAGTCTCTGATCAGAGGAGTTTCTCTTTTTCCAGGAGCAAGCCTGCTTAGTACTCGTCCTGTACCCACCACTGGCTGGCAGCAGTCCCTAGCAAGCATAACCTGGGAGAAAAAGAGGCAATGGCTGCAGAGTGCAGTGGCTGGAGCCCTTTAGTTCACTCAGCCATTCTGCCTCTCTACAAAGTGGAGTCTCACGATATCACATCAACCCTGTAGGTTTACTGTAAAATTAGAAATAATCTAGGTAAATTGCCTAGGAAAATGTGCTTGACACATAATACATACTCAATAAAGAACAGCTATTGTCACATGTCATTTTCAAACTCTTTATTGTAACTCGGATGTTCGTAAGATATGCATTCTTTCATTTTTGCAAAACTTCTTTCTATTAGATATTTGTATTAGCTTGCTAAGGCTGCCATTATAAAGTACCACAGACTGAATGACTTAAACCACAGAAGTTTGTTTTCTCAGTTCTGAAAGCTAGAAGTCTTAGACCAAGTGTCAGCAGAGTTGGTTTTTTTCTGAGGCCTATCTCCTTGGCTTGTATTATGGATGGCCATCTTTTCCTGTATCTTCACGTGGTTTTCCCTCTGTATGTATGCCTGTGTCCAGATTTCTTTCTTTTAAAGATACCAGTTATACTGGACTTGGGTTCACCCTAATGACCACATTTTACCTTAATAATCTCTAAGACCAAATCTCCAAATGCAGTCCCATACGAGATATCAGAAGTTAGAAATTCAACATACGAATTTGGGGGTGGGGCTGCACAATTCAGCCATAACAGGGTGGTTAGCCATAACTACAGATAAGAAAACTTGAGATTAGAGGTGTCAAATAAGATGCTGTGATTACACTTGTGATGAAAAGCAGAACTGGGATCTCTGTATTTCCAAGTAAAGTCCATTCTCTTTCTATGAAAGTGTGTTATGCACCTGACCCTTGTGTGTACTGGCCTCCCTGGTGACTCAGACGGTAAAGCGTCTGCCTGCAATGCAGGAGACCTGGGTTCGATTCCTGGGTTGGAAAGATCCCCTGGAGAAGGAAATGGCAATCCACTCCAGCACTCTTGCCTGGAAAATCCCATGGACGGAGGAGCTTAACAAGCTACAGTCCATGGGGTCTAAAAAAGTCGGACACGACTGAGCGACTTCACTTCACTTCACTTGTATGTACTGGGCTCTTCAGGGAGAGGGAAAAAGAGAAGGTGACTCACCCTACTGGATGTGGACTCAACATCCACAAAGAGAAGCCCTTGAATCAAGTTATACACATATTTGGGCTAGAGATTCACAGTCAAGGGTGATTTTGCCCCCTTGAGGAATATTTAGCTTCTTCTGGATAGTTTTTGGTTGCCACAGCTGAAGGTGTTCTGCTGGCCTCTAGTGTGTAGATGTCAGGAATACTGCTAAATATCGTGCCAATGCAAGGGAAAGCCTCTTACAACCATGAATGATCTGGCCCCTAACATCAACAGTGTTGAGACTGAGAAGCCCTACTTCAGAGTAAGGCAATTTGGTCATTAAATCAGGACTAAAGGGATGGGGGATTATACAGGCCTCTTTTGAAACTGTAGGGTTCTGTCCTGACCATTCCCCAGCATGATACACATTTCTTTTCCCAGACCAGCCTGGCTGGTATAGCCATGGTGGCAGCCAGGCAAAAATGGGATCTACATGGTTCAAACTTAATTCTGGTTTTATACACATGTCCCATGCCTCTTACACCTGATCTTCCTAGATGAAAAGTTTGGGTGAGAGTAGGGAATGAGCAGAAAAAGGGGCAAGTCATCAGAAAGCGGCACTCAGGTATTGTAGAGGTGGAGGAAGAGTAACAACCCAGCACCCAAGATTGCACAGAGGAGGGAGGGGCATTGATAAGCCCTGTAGTTAAGAAGTGCCTCTGGAGACTTCCTCCCCAAAGAAAACATCCTGGTATAGTTCTCTCAAACTCTAGCAGGCACCTTCATTCTAATTGACTGCTGGGTCTGCCGTCCCCAGCTAGGCAGCTCTGAGCACTTCCCCCTTAACCCTCCTGAGAGACCTGTCAGGAGATGCAGGGCATGATCACACATACCCCTCTGGACATCTTCCTGCTCCTAATCACAGTCATCCCATGGGGTGGATTAAGGTCACGCCACCATGCTGGTGGCATGGACAAACAAGAAAACTGGATTGACTGCACTCAGAAAACTTTCAAAAGCAAGGACTATGCTGTTTTTATAACATGAACTGGGAACTTTAAGGCTGATCTACTAGCATTCTCAACCTGTGTTCCCTGATCTGTGTTGTGTCGAAACCAGCTGGACAAGCAGGGTTTTCGAAAGCGCGATACGGTGAGAGAATGAGAAACGAGATGCAAGAATTCAGAGAAAAGCGAGCATCAGGGGACCAACACACCTCCAGGTGAAGGTGCTGAAACTGAATCTAAACCAGCTTTATTATACTTTCAGCCATGAATGAAAGAATATGCAGGGAGTTAAACTATAACTCATGTGACTTTCAGGGCCAAAGAACAAAATGATCATTAACCATTAAGTAATTAGGAAACAGTAATCAATAACAAATTAGTAACTAAGACTAATATTCTTATGTATAGATTTTCCACCAGATATGTAAAACATGTGACTCTGAGACGCCAGTTGAGAAACAGTCTGGGGTCGGTTTTCCGACCCCAGGATCATATCTTGTTTTCAAGATTATGAACTGTTCCCTCCAGTCTTGTTCCAAGAGTCTCATACCTTATAGCATCCAGTTTATCAATAATTATAAATTTCTTTTGTGGCCCTTGCCGGGGCCTGCTTTTCTTTTATTCTTCCTGTCTCTTACATCTCCCCCTTTTTGATTTTGTAAGTGATGAGAAATGGTGAGGAATGTTAGTTGTTGTTGGCTTTGTTGTCTCTTGATCATTTTTTTCTAGACTATATAGAAACACAGACACATAATTAATAGTACTCCCATAACTAGAGCAATTTTGTATCTAAATGTCTTGATCTGTTTTAAAGGATTAAGAGAAGAAAGATTATCAGTAACAGTATCAAGAAAATCTGATCCAGAAATCACATCAAGATGTTTATTAAAAGCTTTTAATATATCTTGCTGTAGATCTTGAATATCTACAGAAATATTACTTTAATAGGTGTTGTTTAACTTTATCTCAATTAAATTGTGTCTTATTGTATTTGAAAGCCATTATAAAAAGGAAGTATAGTTCTAAATCACATCTTAGTCTCACTTGTTTTTGTAAACTGACTAATTGATCTTTTACAGATTGTTGAAGGTCGGCCACTTGGGAGGCCAACTTTTCATCAATTTTTTGTTGAGTGGTTCAAAGGACATTGGCATCTTTATGCCATTTTTGTACAAAATGAACTGTTTGTTCAGATTTATGAAGAGCCATTTCAGCTACGACTGCCATAGTGGTTATTGCAATAATGTCTAAGATGGCAGCAATTAGTAATCTCAGAAAACGTTTAACACGTTTAAGATTTTTTAATATGTTTTTTTTACTAACATATAATGTAGGGCTTTCTTGTCAAGGTCATTGTAAATCAACTGGAACCCATATGTCAGTTTTGGTTTTAAGAATGTAAATATGGGGGGTGGGGGGGAGATAATTAGTCACAGCTTAGAAGAGTGCTGAATGCTTTCTCTAAGCCATGCCTGCTGCAGAGAAGAAACATCCCAGGGGCTGGGAGTGTGGAGAACCCAATCTTAATTCCTGGGCTAAATGCTGGTGGTTTGAATGTTTTGAAGCCAGGCCTTTTGCTTCTAGCCTAGGCATATTTTTCTACTTTGTGATTTAATCTTGGCTGAAGAGGAAATAAAAACAGAACAGGAGGTGGTAGAGGGCATGGATAATTCTACCTGCTCCAAAGATCCTGGCTTCACAGAAAGAACAGCCCAGAAAAGAAAGTTCCCCAGCCCTCCTCATTCCTCCAATGGCCACTCGCCACAGGACACATCCACGAGTCCCATTAAAAAGAAAAAGAAACCCGGCTTACTGAAAAATAATAATAAGGAGCAGCCAGAACTAAGACATGGTCCATTTTACTATATGAAGTAGCCACCCACCACAGACCCTGTTGATGTTGTACCGCAGGACAGATGAAATGATTTCTACTGCTGGGTTTGTCACTGGGAAGGCCAAGTCCTTTGCTGTGAGCTCTGTCCTGGGGTTTATCACGCTAAGTGTCTGAGACTGACATCGGAACCAGAGGGGGACTGATTTTGTCCTGAATGTGAGAAGATCACAGTAGCAGAATGCATCGAGACTCAGAGTAAAGCCATGGCGATGCTCATCATCGAACAGTTATCATACCTGCTCAAGTTCACCATTCAGAAAATGAAACAGCCAGGGACAGATGCATTTCAGAAGCCTGTCCCATTGGAGCAACATCCTGACTATGCAGAATATATCTTCCACCCCATGGACCTTTGTACATTAAAAAAGAATGCTAAAAAGAAAATGTATGGCTGCACAGAAGCCTTCCTGGCTGATGCAAAATGGATTTTGCACAACTGCATCATTTATAATGGGGGAAATCACAAAATGACACAAATTGCAAAAGTACTCATCAAAATCTGTGAGCATGAGATGAATGAAATTGAAGTTTGTCCAGACTGTTATCTAGCTGCCTGCCAAAAACGAGATAACTGGTTTTGTGAGCCTTGTAGCAATCCGCATCCTTTGGTTTGGGCAAAACTGAAGGGGTTTCCATTCTGGCCTGCAAAAGCTCTGAGGGATAAAGATGGGCAGGTGGATGCCCGTTTCTCTGGACAACACGTTAGAGCCTAGGTTCCAATAAATAATTGCTACCTCATGTCTAAAGAAATTCCTTTTTCTGTGAAAAAGACTAAAAGCATCTTCAACAGTGCAATGCAAGAGATGGAGGTTTATGTGGAGAACATCTGCCAGAAGTTCGGGGTTTCTAATTACTCTCCATTCAGGACACCCTACACACCCAAGAGCCAGTACCAAATGCTGCTTGACCCCCTCCAACCCCGGCACAGGTGCCGCCATGATGGACAAACAGGAGAAGGTCAAGCTCAGGTTTGACATGACAGCGTCGCCCAAGATCCTGATGAGCAAGCTGATGCTGAGCGGGGGCGCAGGCCTCAGGCTCTCCTTGTCCGACATGCCACGCTCCCCCATGAGTACAAACTCCTCCCTGCAGACGGGCTCCCACATGGAGCAACAGGCTGAGAAGAAGGCCACGTCCAGCCACTTCAGTGCCAGTGAACTTCCTGGACAAGAGCACAGCTTCACCAGCCTTCACCAAGACAGGACAAGCGGGGAGTTTATCTGGCAGCCCCAAACCATTCTCTTGTCAAGTATCGCCAGTCACCACGAAAATGGACAAGACATCCACCACGGGAAGCATCCTGAATCTTAACCTGGATCGAAGCAAGGCCGAGATGGACCTGAAGGAACTGAGTGAGTCTGTCCAGCAGCAGTCTGCTCCTGTTCCTCTCATCTCCCCCAAGCGACAGATTCGCGGCAGATTCCAGCTAAATCTCGACGAGACAATACAGAGTTGCAAAGCACAATTAGGCATAAATGAAATCTCAGAAGATGTTTATACGGCTGTAGAGCACAGCGATTAGGAGGATTCTGAGAAGTCAGATAGTAGCAGTAGTGACTTCATCAGTGATGAGGAACAGAGGTCCAAGAACGAGCCAGAAGATGCCAAAGACAAAGAGGGGGCTCGGATGGGCAAAGAGCCATCTGCTGTAAAAAAAACAAAAACAAAAACAAAAACAAAAACAACTCAAATTGCCAAACCCAGTGGAGACGAAAGAGGAGCTCAAAGTCAGCACATCACCAGCCAGCGAGAAAGCGGACCCAAGCTCAGTCAAGGAGAAGACTAGCCCCAGCCTGAGAAGGACTTTTCAGACAAAGCAAAACCCTCGCCTCATCCCACAAAGGATAAGCTGAAGGGAAAAGATGAGATGGGTTCCCCAACAGTGCATTTGGACCTGGACTCCGATTCAGAGAGTGAACTTGCCATAGATTTAGGAGAAGACCATTCTGGGCGGGAGGATCGAAAAAATAAGAGGGAACCCAAAGAACCATCTCCCAAGCAGGGAGATCCATGACAGCGGGCAGCCAGTCTCCCCCCAAAACGCTGGTCCTCACCTGCTCATCCTCCCAAACTCCCATGGCTGGGGTCACGACTACCACCAGCACCATGTCCACTGTCACGGCCCCCACTGCCACCACCACGGGAAGCCTGGTGAAAAAGCAGAGGCCACTTTTACCGAAGGAGACTGCTCCAGCCATGCAGCAGGTCCTGTGGAACTCATCAACTGTCCAGCAGAAAGAGATCACGCAGAGCCCATCCACCTCCACCATCACCCTGGTGACCAGCACCCAGTCGTCACCTCTGGTCACCAGCTCAGGGACCACGAGCACCCTAGCATCTTCGGTCAGCACAGACCTGCCCATCGCCACCGCTTCAGCTGATGTCGCTGCAGACATCGCCAAGTACACTAGCAAAATGATGGATGCAATAAAAGGCACGATGACGGAAATATATAACGATCTTTCTGAGAATACTACTGGAAGCACAATAGCTGAGATCCGCAGGCTGAGGACTGAGATAGAGAAACTCCAGTGGCTGCACCAGCAGGAGCTCTTGGAAATGAAACACTACTTGGAGTTGACCATGGCGGAGATGTGGCAGAGCCTAGAGCAGGAGCAGGACCGGCTCATTGCCGAGGTGAAGAAGCAACTGGAACTGGAGAAGCAGCAGGTGGTGGACGAGACCAAGAAGAAGCAGTGGTGTGCCAACTGCAAGAAGGAGGCCATCTTCTACTGCTGCTGGAACACCAGCTACTGTGACTACCCCTGCTAGCAGGCCCACTGGCTCGAGCACATGAAATCTTGCACTCAGCCAGCTACCGCCCCTCAGCAGGAAGCAGACCCTGAGGTGAACACAGAAACACTAAGTAATCCCAGGGTGCCTCCTCCAGTACTCAGGCAGCTCCCCTGGAAAGCAGTGCCTTGAAAGAGAAGGAGACGCCAGCTGAGAAAAGCAAGGACAGTGGCTCGACCTTCGACCTCTCTGGCTCCAGGGAGACCCCCTCCTGCATTCTCTTAGGCTCCAACCAAGGCTCTGTTAGCAACAGGTGAAACAAACAACCTGCTTCTGCCCCAACCACCACAGACCACCAGCCGGACCTCAACTACCCAGCCCAGAAGTACCATTCCCGGAGCAGTAAATTCAGTTGCTGGAGCAGCAGCGAGGAGAAGCGAGGGTCGGCCTGCTCCGAGCACAATGCCGGTACCAGTTCGAAGAGCCTCATCCCGAAAGAGTCCCGCCTGGATATACCTTCTGGGACTAGGGACACGCTGGGACACAGGCCGCCCGCCCCATGGAGGAAAACAACCCAGACACCAGGGAAACCAGAAACCGCAAAGAAACGTGAGACCGGAAGACCGCCACCCTCAGCCTGGAGGATGCCAGCCATTCACACTCGGCCTCTGCACCCGGCACGGAGGGCCGCCCACACTACGTCACTTCCCACGATAGCCTTGACTGAGGACTGTTCTACCCACGTGAAACCTTTGCTTTAGATGTAAATAATGTACAATTTGTGGATGTCAGCGAGCCTAGAGTACTTCCCCTTTTTATATTTGTATTAACTTTATTTTTTTTTCTTTCCAACTTCACTTTATTTTTTTATTTTTATTTTTTTAAATTTTATTTTATTTTTAAACTTTACATAATTGTATTAGTTTTGCTAAATATCAAAATGAAAAAGAGAGAGAGAGGAAAAAAAAAAAAAACAAAAAACAGAAAACACACCCAACAACAAAAAGAATGTTTGGATGCTGGAGAAAGGATGGTCATCCAGCCCATCTTTCACAGGGTTGTGGAGAGGGCAGGGGGCTCGCTTTGGGGCGCACAGCTTCTCCTCCTCTGGAGGAGGCATTTGTATGTCTGTACACAGCATATTGGGATCAGGAATTTCCAGCACAGAATTCGGTGCTCCTGTGGACACATCACATGCACCCATTGGCCCCTTTCAAATATTACGTTATAATATTACAAAAGGCAAGCTCTCTGGACCAGAAGGACACAGGGAGGAGCTCATTAATTTTATGTGATTTCCATGATGACTGTACTCCTATAAAAGGGAAAAAAGAAGAGAAAAACAAACAAACAAACAAAAACACATCCTTGTTTACAGATTAACTAGAAAGAAGCCCCGCTCAGCTGTTTGCAGAAGAGAGGACCATAGAAAGCGTTGGAATCAGAAGCTCCGAAACAGAGAGTTTTTCTTTGCTTTGTGGTTCCTTTAAAGACACTCACACCTGCTTGGTAAGAGATGGCCACGCTTCACAAAGTGACAAGTCAAAGGCGAGACGCACGCGGAGAGGACATTTGAGTCTGAGATGAAGCATGTATGTAATATTTATATGATGAAATTTTACGTTTTTATGTCAGCATGAAACAAAGACAGTTTGAAGGGAAGTAGGACACCACAGTACTGTTACACTACGTAGGCTGTAGCACCATTTTGTATGTTGTGTAAAACAAGAAGCATTGAACAAAGCAAAAAGGTGATGTATGTATATGAGAAAAATTAATTGTATGATATCATTCCAGTACATTCTGTTGTACATTTTAGTCTTCTTTTCTCTTCATTGTTGATAAGAGGATGTGAACTGTACCCTTTCCAGCCAGTTATCCATATTAGAAAAGAAATAAAAAAGAGAGTCCTAGAAGAAAACAGGAAAGAACATTTGTAGATTGCAGTTTAAAAAAAAACAAAAAACTAGCCTAGCTGGCCTTATTTGTGAAGCATAATTGCTTTTAGCATATGGAAGTATTTTTTTCACATTTTTTTGGTATAAAATTTGTATTAAACTTAAATATCTTTTTAGATGATGGTGTTTCTTTGTGATTGAGCCAGTCGTGGTATGCTGTTCCCCCCACCCCTTAATTTTTTCAGATTCTTCACCTTTTTTTAATTAAACTGTTTTGGAAAAATGAAAAAAAATGTAAATATTCTGTCAACTTTTATCAAAAGGAATATTATTTATACATGTATAAAATGAACAGTTAATACATGTTACTAATCCCAAATTGGGATCATATTTTGCTAGTCTGATCATAAAAGCAAAAGGAATTTTTATGTAAGTCTGAATAGTGTGGGTAGAGGTTTTTTTGTAAAAGTAAAGGTAGTTTTGGGGTCATTTAAAATATATTCAGTATATCGTCCTTTTTAAGAAATTAGTTTTTTTTAATGTCATGAATATTTTCTATAATTTATCATGAATAGGATAATGATCTAGACAAGGCAAAGGGGGAGCTAATCCTACCCCCATGTCATATGAGGGGTTGACTACCATAAGTACTAATTGTCTTTTCATTATATACCCATGGGGAAGACACTTTAGATTCTTTAAGTTTAGGGGTTCTGTGGGGTCCCCAATCAATAAGTCTTTTGTAACATTTAATAATAAGTGACCTTCTGATCCTTTATATAATTTTCATCTTAACCAGTTTTTAATACCATGGCTAATTTCAGCAACACAATCAGGAAGGTCAGGTGGATTCATCATGTTGGAAATTTTTTCTTTTTTTAAAAAAGTAAGGGCAGTTAACAGAAAGAGGAAAGTCTTATCTTCATTTGACTTTTTGACAACTGACAGCCACTTTTTATATCTTGTTTTAAGACATATACTTTTAAAACCAATACAAATAGGAATGGCATCAGAGCCAATAGTATAATTTATCAACTACTTTTTTTTTTAGTCTATTTTAATGTCTTAATTTTTTACATTGGTGACATCTCATATCTGTCTTTTTATTAGCCTTAGACAGTGTTTGAGCCAGAAGTTGTATTTTATATGGTTCTGACCCAATATCTTAGCAAACTTTAAGATAGTCTTTTAGAGGGGCACCCTGAGTTTTGAGAGGCTGAATCACCTTTTTACATTTTGAGTTAGCATTGTCATAAGCAAGAACTAGACTGTTTCATTTAAATTTTCATGTAGCCTGGCAATAAAATCTACATAAGGTTTTCCATTTGATTGTTTACTTTGAGTAAATGAAATTCTCAGGCTTTTAAACATATTATCTTCACTTGAGTAAGTAATTGATCATCAAATTGTAACTGAGCTTGAATGTCAAAATGTGCCCCACTACCCATTAATTGATCAAGTGGTATATCAACTGGCCGGTTGGCTGTCGCATTTTTGTGAGCTTGTTGATTTGTTTTATCTTGCCACCAGGTCCTAAATTATAAAAATTTTGAGGTGGATAGGCATGTTCTGGCTATCATTTCCCAATGATAAGGAATTAACCGTTCAGCTTGTGAAAGTCTCTGAATTAGTCTCATGGTATAAGGAGAATTAGTTCCGTATTGGGTACATGTCTATTTTATCTCCTTTATGGTTTTAAATGGTATGGCATTATAATCACAATGTAGTCCTCCTTGTGGAATTGAGGATCTGGTGGGATTTGAGTTACAGCCACAGGGAGAACTAAAGCGTCTTTGTCCCCCTGCAGTTGTGCCATATGAACTCCCTTTTGTAAAGGCGTCATTTTATTAGGCACAGTTATCTGTGGTTTAAAAGCAAATCCATCATCCCAAGGGGTTTCAGGATTGAAAGGAGGGGGCTCGACCAAAGGTGCAGTTGGTTGAGAGAGAAAGATCTGTTCTTGACTTCTATCATTCTTTTGGCTCTTATTTTTCATTTTTATTGATTTTTTTTCTCATCACCTATGTTATCATATAAATTCATTTTCTCCATTTGTTTTTGTATTTGCTCTACAGAATCTCCTGAATCCAAGGTTTTGGATTATAGCGGTCCTAAAGCTGTGTTAATAAGATTTCCTACTGACCATATAGACAAAGGAATCTTTTCGCCGAGTTGGTAGGCATGGCACAGGCAACGCATAACTTTTTGCCATTTTTCATGTCTCAAAGTCCCTTTATCTGGAGCTAGCCAGTAGCAATATTTTTCAATGGCAGAAAACAATTTTTTAAAAGAGGAGTGAGAAATCTCAACCCCCGAACTTTTTAACAAAGTTTTTAACACTTGCATATAGTCACTATGTTTATAAGGATTTTGTCCCATTGTTACCCTGATTGACAAATCTGCAGGGGTGTACTTACCAAGTACTTTTCTCATCCGCAGAGCTGGCCGGATTTCTCTGCGTTCTCTGCCACTAGGAGCTAGCCTCGGAGGCTGGATTCACTTTTGGGTCCCTGTTCCAGAGCCACTTGTTGAAACCAGATAGACAAGCAGGGTTTCCGAAAGCCCCATAGGGCGAGAGAATGAGAAACGAGACGCAAGAATTCAGAGAAAAGCGAGGATCAGCGGACCAACATCGCTCCAAGGTGAAGGTGCTGAAACTGAATCCAAGTCAGCTTTATTATACTTTCAGCCGTGAATGAAAAAATATGCAGGGAGTTAAACTATAACTCATGTGGCTTTCAGGGGCAAAGAACAAAATGATCATTAACCATTAATTAGCAAACAGTAATCAATAACAAATCAGTAACTAAGACTAATATTTTTATCTATAGATTTTCCACCAGATACATAAAACATGTGACTCTGAGACGCCAGTTGAGAAACAGTCTGGGGTTGGTTTTCTGACCCCAGGATCATATCTTGTTTTCAAGATTATGAACTGTTCCCTCTGAACTTGTTCCAAGAGTCTCATGCCTTATAGCATCCAGTTTATCAATAATTATAAATTTCTTTTGTGGCCCTTGCCAGGGCCTGCTTTTCTTTTATTCTTCCTGTCTCCTACAGTGTTGGGACTACCTGACAGGTCTGCCAGTTGTAAAGACTTTCTTTCCAGGGGTTCCATTTGTGCTCTTGAAATTATACTTCCTGGGTGGGAACCAGGCACTAACATGCCCCTCTCCTGCATCTTCGGGTGGTAAGCTTTCAGCATCCTGGATCCTCCAACAGTCAAAGAGGCAAGCACATCCATAAAAGGCCCCCAGCTTTGCCTGTTATCTCAACTGCTTTAGGGCAAGGACATCTGGGTTCTTATCTAGGGACCCATTCTAGTTACCGCAGTGCTTCCTGGGATGGGACAAAGGGGGACAGGGTCAGTGACTTGCCACAAATCTTCAGTGTCCTCCCACCTTCCCTCCTTTTCTAATTTAAGTCCCACCCTTCATTACTGACATCTCCCACTCCTTTGTTAACACTTCAGACATCATTCCACTAGAGTGTCTTCATTGCTTATTTCAGTTGTGTCTTAGTAAGGCAGGATACATATACATAGACTTGTCTGCTAACCAGAAATGAACTCATTAGATTTTAATGCATCATAGAATATAGATCATTAATTTATGGGCATAACTTCTTTTTTTTTTTACTTAAAATTTTTTTTTTCTTTTTTAATTTTATTTTTAAACTTTACATAATTGTATTAGTTTTGTGATGTAACTACTTATAACTGGCTTCATACTCCCCCTTCTTAGAAATGATTATACTGCTCCTGATGATGATAACGAGTTTTGAAAGTTATTTATTGAGTACTAAATATTTTCTGGGTAATTTATGTATAGTTTCTAATTTTTAAGGCAAATTGGAGAGATTGTGGTTGAAAGAAAAAACAAGTAAATTGTCTAAGGTCCCAGAACTAGTAAGCATCAGAATCTGCATTGTCATCAAGGGCTGTCTAAATATAAAGCTTTTGCTTTATCTGTTATATCACCCCACTTTGTTGGTGAGTTTAGAAAGTCACTAAGCCATAAAAATGACTGGAAGTCATATATCTAAAGTCAAAACCTTGACAAATTCAGGGCACCTCTTCAAATATGCTCACCTGAATTTCATTTTAAGTACAAGGCCATTCCACACTGTTTCTTCTTTTTATAAACAATCTACTTAAGGGGCCTATTAAAATTACTTCTAAAAAACTTAAAGATGAAAGTAAACATTTTTGACATGGTATCCTCTCACACAAGCTATCTATAGAGACTGAACATTTTGGTCAATTTTTCACTCAGTGTGCAGACAGTAAGGATTGCTCTTCTGTGTTTTGTTACCCTCTTAAATGTTCCCTTAATAGTAGGTTTTGCCATCTGATGGGCAATTCGCCTTTGCACCATTTTTCTTGTCATGTTGTTTCCCTAACATTAAGTTGCTGAGACTAGAAAAGGGCTCACAGAGGTTACACAGAGAGAATGCCTGTCTTTTTTTCTTTTCTTCTTTTCCCCTTGTTTTTATTTTTACTTTTTATTAACCTCCCATTATGGCCAGCTGAAGGGAAGAGAATAAGCAGAGAAAGCAGCAAAGAATTGTTATTCTCTGTCTGGTTGTAAATATCTGTTCTGCTAAGGAAATGGAACTTCTCCCACCAAAACAGAGTTAAGGATATTTTTTCAAACAAAAGCTTATGCATGCATGCAAATGTGTGTACTATGGAGAACATTCCCATGACAGTCTAGTGGGAAGGAAAACACAAAATGCTCTTCAAACAAACTTCCTTTTTTGACATGCACTCACAATCTGAATCATCCCATTACAACATTTAAATAGCTTGGCTTGAGAGATGTGAAAATGAAGTTTCCCTATTGTGTCACATCCTTAGTCATGTCAGATTATATCTTCTGATGTCATGTCCATACTTCAGCAGCTTTTATATATGATGATTAAATCAGTATTTGTTATTTTAGGAATACCCTCTTTTTGTAACTAACAACAATCTCTCAGTTTTGAATAAGATGCATCCCCTGTTGGCACTTTAAAATGGTCTCTTTTATTTTTGGAATTACAGGGTCACTTTTTAATTACTGAATTGTATAGTTCAGCATAAATATCAGCAAATGGTATAAAACAAGTACAGTGGTATTTTTAATACAAGATAAATATCTGTCTTCTGGAAAACTATACTTCATATCTACAAAGACAGATCATCTTGTACAAACAATGGTCATAATAAAAATTAACTCTAAAATCTTCAAATAGGAGAAATGGCTTCAAGCAATTCCAGGGAAATTGGACCCAGTTTACACCCCACTCTAAAACAAAACAAAACAAAACAAAACAAAAAACCTCTTTGTTACATCTTACTGTTAGAAATTCACTTGCAATCACTTCTTTAATAAAGCACCTTTCATGTTACACCCATTCATTTACAGAAAAAACTTAAAGTATTTGGTGTGTAATCTAACACTTAAGTAACTTTTTCTTAAAAAACTGTGCAAAATGGTTTCTAGATATTAAGTGCCACATCATTCAGCACTATTTTTTGGTATGTTAGTCTTTGTAAGTTACACTTTAAAAGTTACCAGTGGTTGGGAGTCTGCCTTGCAATGCACAGACACCAGTTTGATCCCTCATCCAGGAAGATTCCACATACCTCAGAGCAGCTAAGCCCGTGAGCCACAACTACAGAGCCTGCAGGCCCCAGAGCCCGTGCTCTGTAACAAGAGGCCACCGCAGTGAGAAGCCTGTGCACTGCAGCCTCTGCTTACTTCAACAAAAGAAAGCAAGTGCAGTGACAACGACCCAGAGCAGTCAACAAATATAAATAAATACTCTTTTTAAAAAAGTTACTTACTGCTCTGAAGACAGACACAAGTTTATTCATGAATCAGGAAATGACCTCCAAGTATCTTTCACAATTTAGGCAGCTGAAAGCATTTGTTTTTTCTAACCAATCCCAAGGTCTTTTAGAATACTACTGGACCAATTCTTTGCATCCCATCTAACCAGACAAAAAATTATAGTAACAACTGAACATTTTGAATCCATCTTCCTTTATTTTCATGAAAATACACACCAAAAGTCACTTCCTTCCAGTTACTCATAAGACTAAATTTTTGTCAAATCTTCACAGAAAAGTGAATAGCTTTACTTTTTATTACAGTTGACTCTATTTTCCACATAAACATACACTTTTATTTCAAGGAAGGAACTGAAAAAAGAAAACCATAGCCAGAACTATTGGGCAAATGATGTTACAAACTTTGCAACTGCACTGTTATTAGCTATGTCTGGTATACACTTTTGAAACAGAACTACATTAATATTAGATTATCAACCCTGAAATCCTTTTTTTTTACAAAACTAAAATCTGTTAGATGATAATAACAATGAACATCTTTGCTATTTATTAAATACATGTGTTTAAATATGGAAGCTTTGGATTCAGACTCTTCAGCTAATGTTACACAATTTTACCAGAATTTAGTAATGTCATGGGTTTTCCATAAAGACTTTATGGGCTAAGATGTGGTCTTTTGCTGGGAGGTGTTTCATCTTCCTCTTCTTCTTCATCATCTGAATAATCCACTAAGCAAATCACTCTTGTGGGGTTTGGGTTACTTGTTTCATCAGCAGCATCAGCAGAATGAGATGAAGTACATTTAAAGTCGCCAAAAGATGTTTTGGAGGGAAGATCTACCTTGTCTTCATTTTCTTTTGTTTTTTCAATCTCAAAATCACTTTCCGGTGGTGACTTAACTGCTTCTTTCTTTATATTTTCATCAATACTCCTTTCCTCCTCAATCTCAAAATCGCTTTCCGGTGGTGACTTAACTGCTTCTTTCTTTACATTTTCATCAATACTCCTTTCCTCCTCCTCCTCCAAGACACTGGAACCTCTGCAAAATACTTTACTATACAGTACAGAACATAAATTCTTCGTTAATTGATTTGTCAGCTCTTTCTCTTGCTCATATTTCACCTTCAATCCTTTGAATGTCTGAACATATTCAATTGACTTAAGCTTTGCATAAAACTTTTCAACTATATGGGCAACAAGAGATTTGATATTTTCCATTCTTATGTAGTCAAACAGCTCAACAATAGCTGAATTCAACATGTTGTACCGAGTTCCATTCTCTAGAAGAGCATTTACAACTGGCTCAAAAAAATTTCCCTTGATGATGTAACAATTTAAAAGTTCATCTCTAAGGCCAACTATCCTTCTCATAAAACGAATAGCACACAAGATTAGAAAAGTGTGCTTGGAATTTATCACGATCACGACTTTTCTTAGCAAGTCTTTGTTCAAAATACATTTTTTCATGTAATATGTATGATGTTGCACACAAAATGAAAGCAGATCTAAAATTAAGGCAAGCAGCTGTGCTGTGCGGTAATTATTGAGACAGTTTTTGTTGTTTTCGTCAGATCCAACTATATTATCCTTGTCACGTATATATGCTTTAGTAGTTGACAAAAGTGGTGCAATGAAGTTATTCATAGAATGTTTACAAAAGAAACGTAGAAATTCACTTCTTTCACAGTGACTAGATGCTGTCACCATGTTGTTTGGATCAAGCAGGGCACGAAGAACTCCCATTAAATGACCAGCACTTCCTAGCTCAGGGTCAGGATCACAGAATATTTGTTCAATTACTAAATTAATGAAAAGGATGCCTTCACTTTCCCGGTCTTCTATTATAAATTCTCGAATCCTGGATGGACTATACTCTACTAGATAAGTAAATATATCAGTAGCAGCTGACTTTATTTGCAAGTCATTTATACCCATTGAAATTTTAAGAGCAGGAAGAATTCCCAGTTGTGTCAGTGTTTTGAATAGTGCATTCCTGTTTGCAGAGTGTAATGTCTGAGAAAATGCACAGAATTCCTTGAAAAAAAATAACAGCTCACGCCGTGTATCATCATCTGTGGTCGTATCCCTTAACTGTGCAAAAACGGTAGACAAAAACTCATCATTTTCCTGCAGCATATTGACTATATCACTCTTGTTTAATAAAATAAAATCTGTAAGAGTAGAAAGAAAATTCTCTTCAAATATAGATGGGATAGGAAAAAGGATGTCCTGAATGTACTGTACCCTGTATGTCTGATGTATTTTTTGCAGAAGTGCCTGGTCTATTATTGGTATAACTTCCTTGAATTTCACTTTTTGGGTTAAGAATTCTCTATGCCTTTTTGGCTGAGCCAAGGCAGGGTCATATTCAAGGCATCCTACCACATCCATGATATACTTATCAGAAAAGAGGATCTCAAGCAGAGATGCCTGGTTGAGAAATAACATCCCTTTAACAATGTCATGCAGATTCTGTAAGCCTTCAGTATCCTCTAGGTCCTCACACATGTGGAACAACTGCAGTAATTTTTGAATAAAGTCCTCATTTCCCATTAACAGAGCCAACCTTTCCTTATGCGGAGGTGAGGTGAGAACTGAGGCAACTAAGTGAGCAATCTGGTCAAGCTTACCGAGTTCACAGTTAGGCAGTTCAAGCACGTCATCTGTCATGTCATCCAATGTCTCGTCTTCGGATTCAACTAAGGGGTCTTGTGTGATATCAGTAGATGGGTCTTTACCTTGAACCTGGCAGATGGCTTTCCATATCTCGTGACAACTTGCTGCGTCCGGGAAACTCATTGCCATACCGTGGTTCTCAGATTCAGACCAAACAATTAATGTCCCTTGTCGTCTCTGATAGGGCGTGTCTGGATCTATCTTTGACTCTAAGATCTGTATGCCGTCAGGTTCAGATCGAACTAGCAGACAGATGCCCTGATGGCGTTCCACAGCAGAGACATGTCCCTTGCCTAGAGTTTCCCATTGTTGGTCATCATTCAGGAAGTAGACTTTCACTATCTTCTGCTCGTCCGCCATGGCGACCTCCTCTCTTCACCCTGGCCCCGGTCTCAGCAGGTGATTGTGTCTCGAGAGAGCTCAGGGTTAACGGCAGCTGGCGTTGGGGCCCCAACAACGGTGGCCGCTGAGGTAGCTAGCTGGTTGGAAAAATGGCGAGAAAACATGGCGGATTAAGTTGAGGCCACAGGAATTCTGGTGGCCCCTCAAATCAATAAGGCTTCCCCATAGTTTCACTACTCACTACCATCCCTTGCTCCCCTCCTTCCACTCTGCCCCTGCCCCCATAACGCTTTCTTAACGTGAAATAAAGTGAGCCTCTGAGCCTGCTCGTGGCCATCTATGACAGCCTTGATAATTATGACTCCCCCAGGATTCTACTCCAAAGGAATGTTCTATTCTTGTTAATGCCACCAAGCCTACCTATGGAGGATTAGGAAGGCGAGAAAAGGGCACTATTCTTTCCATAAAAGGTTCTGTCCTCCATTAACATTTTCACTCATCATGTGTGTGGGGACAAAAAAAAGCTTAATCACTTATATCCCAACCAAGTCAATATCTAACACTCAGTGTCAAGAAAACACACGTTTCCCCCCCCCCCCATAGGCGGTACGCCCCCTCCTGGTGGTACTCCTCCTCTCCTCACAGGTGGTACATCCCCTCCCCTCATAGGTGGTATGTCCCCTCTCCTCCAAGGTGGTACGCCCTCTATGCCCCCTCCCCTCAAAGGTGGTATGCCCCCTCTCCTCATAGGTGGTTTGGTGCTCAGTTGCTCAGTTGTGTCAGAGTCTTTGCAATCCTATGGACTATAGCCCACCAAGCTCCTCTGTCCATGGGATTCTCCAGGCAAGAATACTGGAGTGGGTTGCCATACCCTTGTCCAGGGAATCTTTCCAACCTAGGGATTGAACCCCTGTCTCTTACACCTCCTGCATTGTCAGGCGGGCTCTTTACCACTAGAGCCACCTAGGAAGTCCAGCCAATGTCAGTATCACTCAATTATCCATCCTTGAAAGAGAAAGTAAAGTCGCTTAGTCCTGTCGGACTCTTTGCAACCCCATGGACTATAACCTACCAGGTTCCTCTGTCCATGGGATTTTCTAGCCAAGAATTCTAGAGTGGGTTGCCATTTCCTTCTCCAGGAGATCTTCCCAACCCAGGGATTGAACCCCAGTCTCCCGCATTGTAGGCAGAAGCTTTACTGTCTGAGCCACCAGGGAAGTCCTACCAATCCTTGGGAGAGGCTATTGTTCCAAGAGGGAGTTGGCAACTAATTCCTTTACCCTGTTCAGTTCAGCCTAAAACTCTTATCTTTTAGCACAACAAGGAAAAAACTTCCTCAAATTTTCCCAATCTATAACCACACTACTTATTCTTAGGCAAAGAGTGGGCCAGTGGGAAACTGAGTTGAAGTTAGCCAGAAGGAGTAGCAAACACCACAAATCAATTGTTCTTATTTTCTTAACAATTATGGTAATAATAACAACCACAATAACTAAATAACAATACTTGATGCTTATTATTATTATAAAGAAAGGCAATAACAATTGATCAAGTA